>NC_057794.1:400878405-401478405 GCF_018294505.1 Triticum aestivum
GCGGGGGCCGGCTGCGGGCTCGCAGGCCGCGCGGCGGCCGGGCAAGCGCGGTGCCACATGGCGTGCTCTCACTGGAGCGGGGCGGCGGCTGGTTTCGTCCGGCGGCGCGTGGACATGTCCGCGGGCGAGAGGGAGAAGAAGACTAGGGTTTCGACCCGAATTTTTGGACGGGGAGGACATATTTATACCTAGAAGGAGGTGGAAGTGTCCAAATCAGGTGTAGTTTTCGACCACGCGATCGTGCTCCGACGGAAGAGGACATGGGAGCGGTTTGGAAGGGTTGTTGGCCGTTTTGGAGGGGTGTTGGGCTGCAACATACACGAGGCCTTTACGGTTCCCCGGTTAACCGTTGGAGTATCAAACGGACTCCAAATGGCACGGAACTTGACAGGCGGTCTACCGGTGGTGTACCAAGGCCGCTTGGCAAATCTCGGTCCATTCCGAGAATGTTTAACACCCGCTCACGAAAAGAGACAAAAGGGGGACGCCGGTGCACGTAGGA
Source organism: Triticum aestivum (assembly GCF_018294505.1). Taxonomy (NCBI): domain Eukaryota; kingdom Viridiplantae; phylum Streptophyta; class Magnoliopsida; order Poales; family Poaceae; genus Triticum; species Triticum aestivum. The sequence goes on from NC_057794.1 coordinate 400,878,908, forward strand.
GTGTCGGAATGCAAAACGGACAACGGGGAAAAAGCTCAGATGCATGAGACGAACACGTATGCAAATGCGATGCACATGATGACATGATATGAAATGCATGACATGAAAAAAATGCAAAACAAAGACAAAACTCAACCACGAAGGAATCTCATAACTTAAGGCCTGAAATGGCGAGAGTCGGAGTACAAATATGGCAAGTTACATCCGGGGCGTTACATGTTGGGTTTCGTAGTAATTTCAAAATTTTCCTACGCACACGCAAGATCATGTGATGCATAGCAACGAGAGGGGAGAGTGTTGTCTACGTACCCACGCAGACCGACTGCGGAAGCGTTGACGCAACGTAGAGGAAGTAGTCGTACGTCTTCACGATCCAACCGATCAAGTACCGAAACTACGACACCTCCGAGTTTGAGCACACGTTCAGATCGATGACGATCCCCGGACTCCGATCCAGCAAAGTGTCGGGAAAGAGTTTCGTCAGCACGACGGCGTGGTGACGATCTTGATGCACTACAGCAGCAGGGCTTCGCCTAAACTCCGCTACAGTATTATCGAGGAATATGGTGGCTGGGGGCACCGCACACGGCTAAGGAATAGATCACGTGGATCAACTTGTGTGTTTCTGGGGTGCCTCTACCTTAGTATATAAAGGACTAGAGGGGGGAGGCTGGCCGGCCAAGCTTGGCGTGCCAGGAGAGTCCTACTCCCTCAGGGAGTAGGATTCCCCACCCCCAATCCTAGTTGGAATATGATTCGTGGAGGGGGAAAAGAGAGGGAGGGGGCGGGCACCTCTCCTAGTCCTAATAGGACTAGGGGAAGGGGGAGGCGCGCAGCCCATGTAGGGCTGCCTCTTCTCTTTTCCACTAAGGCCCATCATGGCCCATTTAACTCCCGGGAGGTTCCGGTAACCTTCCCGGTACTCCGGTAAAATCCCGATTTCACCCGGAACACTTCCGATATCCAAACATAGGCTTCCAATATATCAATCTTTATGTCTCGACCATTTCGAGACTCCTCGTCATGTCCGTGATCACATCCGGGACTCCGAACAACCTTCAGTACATCAAAATGCATAAACTCATAATATAACTGTCATCGTAACCTTAAGCGTGCGGACCCTACGGGTTTGAGAACATTGTAGACATGACCGAGAAATGTCTCCGGTCAATAACCAATAGCGGGACCTGGATGCCCATATTGGCTCCTACATATTCTACGAAGATCTTTATCGGTCAGACCGCATAACAACATATGTTGTTCCCTTTGTCATCGGTATGTTACTTGCCTGAGATTCAATCGTCGGTATTCCTATACCTAGTTCAATCTCGTTACCGGCAAGTCTCTTTACTCGTTCTGTAATACATCATCTCGCAACTACCTCATTAGTTGCAATGCTTGCAAGCTTATGTGATGTGCATTACCGAGAGGGCCCAGAGATATCTCTCCGACAATCGGAGTGACAAATCCTAATCTCAAAATACGCCAACCCAACATCTACCTTTGGAGACACCTGTAATGCTCCTTTATAATCACCCAGTAACGTTGTGACGTTTGGTAGCACCCAAAGTGTTCCTCCGGCAAACGGGAGTTGCATAATCTCATAGTCATAGGAACATGTATAAGTCATGAAGAAAGCAATAGCAACATACTAAACGATCAGGTGCTAAGCTAATGGAATGGGTCATGTCAATCAGATCATTCTCTTAATGATGTGATCCCGTTAATCAAATAACAACTCATTGTTCATGGTTAGGAAACATAACCATCTTTGATTAACGAGCTAGTCAAGTAGAGGCATACTAGTGACACTTTGTTTGTCTATGTATTCACACATGTATTATGTTTCCGGTTAATACAATTCTAGCATGAATAATAAACATTTATCATGATTATAAGGAAATAAATAACAACTTTATTATTGCCTCTAGGGCATATTTCCTTCAGTCTCCCACTTGCACTAGAGTCAATAATCTAGATTATACAGTAATGATTCTAACACCCATGGAGCCTTGGTGTTGATCATGTTTTGCTCATGGAAGAGGCTTAGTCAACGGGTCTGCAACATTCAGATCCGTATGTATCTTGCAAATCTCTATGTCTCCCACCTGGACTAGATCCCGGATGGAATTGAAGCGTCTCTTGATGTGCTTGGTTCTCTTGTGAAATCTGGATTCCTTTGCCAAGGCAATTGCACCAGTATTGTCACAAAAGATTTTCATTGGACCCGATGCACTAGGTATGACACCTAGATCGGATATGAACTCCTTCATCCAGACTCCTTCATTTGCTGCTTCCGAAGCAGCTATGTACTCCGCTTCACATGTAGATCCCGCTACAACACTTTGTTTAGAACTGCACCAACTGACAGCTCCACCGTTTAATGTAAATACGTATCCGGTTTGCGATTTAGAATCGTCTGGATCAGTGTCGAAGCTTGCATCAACGTAACCTTTTACGACGAGCTCTTTTTCACCTCCATATACGAGAAGCATATCCTTAGTCCTTTTCAGGTATTTCAGGATGTTCTTGACCGCTGTCCAGTGATCCACTCCTGGATTACTTTGGTACCTCCCTGCTAGACTTATAGCAAGGCACACATCAGGTCTGGTACACAGCATTGCATACATGATAGATCCTATCGCTGATGCATAGGGAACATCTTTCATATTCTCTCTATCTTCTGTAGTGGTCGGGCATTGAGTCTTACTCAATTTCACACCTTGTAACACAGGCAAGAATCCTTTCTATGCTTGATCCATTTTGAACTTCTTCAAAATTTTGTCAAGGTATGTTGTTTGTGAAAGTCCAATTAAGCGTCTTGATCTATCTCTATAGATCTTAATGCCTAATATGTAAGCAGCTTCACCGAGGTCTTTCATTGAAAAACTCTTATTCAAGTATCCCTTTATGCTATCCAGGAATTCTATATCATTTCTAATTAATAATATGTCATCTACATATAATATCAGAAATGCTACAGAGCTCCCACTCACTTTCTTGTAAATACAGGCTTCTCCAAAAGTCTGTATAAAACCAAATGCTTTGATCACACTATCAAAACGTTTATTCCAACTCCGAGAGGCTTGCACCAGTCCATAAATGGATTGCTGGAGCTTGCACACTTTGTTAGCTCCCTTTGGATCGACAAAACCTTCTGGTTGCATCATATACAACTCTTCTTCCAGAAATCCATTCAGGAATGCAGTTTTGACATCCATTTGCCAAATTTCATAATCATAAAATGCGGCTATTGCTAACATGATTCGGACAGACTTAAGCATCGCTACGGGTGAGAAGGTCTCATCGTAGTCAATCCCTTGAACTTGCCGAAAACCTTTTGCGACAAGTCGAGCTTTGCAGACAGTAATATTACCGTCAGCATCAGTCTTCTTCTTGAAGATCCATTTATTCTCAATTGCTTGCCGATCATCGGGCAAGTCAACAAGTCCATACTTTGTTCTCATACATGGATCCCATCTCAGATTTCATGGCTTCAAGCCACTTTGCGGAATCTAGGCTCGCCATTGCTTCTTCATAGTTCGTAGGTTCATCATGATCAAGCATCATGACTTCTAGAACAGGATTACCGTACCACTCTGGCGCGGATCTTACTCTGGTTGATCTACGAGGTTCAGTAGTATCTTGTTCTGAAGTTTCATGATCATTATCATTAACTTCCTCACTAACTGGTGTAGGTGTCACAGGAACAGTTTTCTGTGATGTACTACTTTCCAATAAGGGAGCAGGTACAGTTACCTCGTCAAGTTCTACTTTCCTCCCACTCACTTCTTTCGAGAGAAACTCCTTCTCTAGAAAGTTTCCGAATTTAGCAACAAAAGTCTTGCCTTTGGATCTGTGATAGAAGGTGTATCCAATAGTTTCCTTTGGATATCCTATGAAGACACATTTCTCCGATTTGGGTTCGAGCTTATCAGGTTGAAGCTTTTTCACATAAGCATCGCAGCCCCAAACTTTTAGAAACGACAACTTTGGTTTCTTGCCAAACCACAGTTCATAAGGTGTCGTCTCAACGGATTTTGATGGTGCCCTATTTAACGTGAATGCGGCCGTCTCTAGAGCATATCCCCAAAATGATAGCGGTAAATCAGTAAGAGACATCATAGATCGCACCATATCCAGTAAAGTACGACTACGACGTTCGGACACACCATTACGCTGAGGTGTTCCGGGTGGCGTGAGTTGCGAAACTATTCCACAATTTTTCAAATGTACACCAAACTCGTAACTCAAATATTCTCCTCCATGATCAGGTCGTAGAAACTTTATTTTCTTGTTACGATGATTTTCAACTTCACTCTGAAATTCTTTGAACTTTTCAAATGTTTCAGACTTATGTTTCATTAAGTAGATATACCCATATCTGCTTAAATCATCTGTGAAGGTGAGAAAATAACGATATCTGCCACGAGCCTCAATATTCATCGGACCACATACATCTGTATGTATGATTTCTAACAAATCTGTTGCTCTCTCCATAGTACCGGAGAACGGTGTTTTGGTCATCTTGCCCATGAGGCACGGTTCGCAAGTACCAAGTGATTCATAATCAAGTGATTCCAAAAGTCCATCAGTATGGAGTTTCTTCATGCGCTTTACACTGATATGACCTAAACGGCAGTGCCACAAATAAGTTGCACTCTCATTATCAACTCTACATCTTTTGGCTTCAACATTATGAATATGTGTGTTACTACTATCGAGATTCAACAAGAATAGACCACTCTTTAAGGGTGCATGACCATAAAAGATATTACTCATATAAATAGAACAACCATTATTCTCTGATTTAAATGAATAACCGTCTCGCATTAAACAAGATCCAGATATAATGTTCATGCTCAACACTGGCACCAAATAACAATTATTTAGGTCTAATATTAATCCCGAAGGTAGATGTAGAGGTAGCGTGCCGACCGCGATCACATCGACTTTGGAACCGTTTCCCACGCGCATCGTCACCTCGTCCTTAGCCAATCTTCGCTTAATCCGTAGTCCCTGTTTCGAGTTGCAAATAATAGCAACAGAACCAGTATCAAATACCCAGGTGCTACTGCGAGCATTAGTAAGGTACACATGTATATCACATATACCTTTGTTCACCTTGCCATCCTTCTTATCCGCCTAATACTTGGGGCAGTTCCGCTTCCAGTGACCAGACTGCTTGCAATAGAAGCACTCAGTTTCAGGCTTAGGTCCAGGTTTGGGTTTCTTCTCTTGAGTAGCAACTTGCTTGCCGTTCTTTTTGAAGTTCCCCTTTTTCTTCCCTTTGCCCTTTTTCTTGAAACTAGTGGTCTTGTTGACCATCAACACTTTATGCTCCTTGATTTCTACCTCCGCAGCTTTCAGCATTGCGAAGAGCTCGGGAATAGTCTTGTTCATCCCTTGCATATTATAGTTCATCACGAAGCTCTTGTAGCTTCGTGGCAGTGATTGAAGAATTCTGTCAATGACGCAATCATCTGGAAGATTAACTCCCAATTGAATCAAGTGATTATTATACCCAGACATTTTGAGTATATGCTCACTGACAGAACTGTTCTCCTCCATCTTGCAGCTATAGAACTTATTGGAGACTTCATATCTCTCAATCCAGGCATTTGCTTGAAATATTAACTTCAACTCCTGGAACATCTCATATGCTCCATGACGTTCAAAACGTCGTTGAAGTCCCGATTCTAAGCCGTAAAGCATGGCACACTGAACTATCGAGTAGTCATCAGCTTTGCTCTGCCAGATGTTCATGGCATCCGGTGTTGCTCCTGCAGCAGGCCTGGCACCCAGCGGTGCTTCCAGGATGTAATTCTTCTGTGCAGCAATGAGGATAATCCTCAAGTTACGGACCCAGTCCGTGTAATTGCTACCATCATCTTTCAACTTTGCTTTCTCAAGGAACGCATTAAAATTCAACGGAACAACAGCACGAGCCATCTATCTACAACCAAACATAAACAATCAAGATACTATCAGGTACTAAGTTCATGATAAATTTAAGTTCAATTAATCATATTACTTAAGAACTCCCACTTAGATAGACATCCCTCTAATCCTCTAAGTGATCACGTGATCCAAATCAACTAAACCATGTCCGATCATCACGTGAGATGGAGTAGTTTCATCGGTGAACATCATTATGTTGATCATATCTACTATATGATTCACGCTCGACCTTTCGGTCTCCGTGTTCCGAGGCCATATCTGTATATGCTTGGCTCGTCAAGTATAACCTGAGTATTCCGCGTGTGCAACTGTTTTGCACCCGTTGTATTTGAACGTAGAACCTATCACACCCGATCATCACGTGGTGTCTCAGCACGAAGAACTTTCGCAACGGTGCATACTCAGGGAGAACACTTCTTGATAATTTAGTGAGAGATCATCTTATAATGCTACCGTCAATCAAAGCAAGATAAGATGCATAAAAGGATAAACATCACATGCAATCAATATAAGTGATATGATATGGCCATCATCATCTTGTGCTTGTGATCTCCATCTCCGAAGCACCGTCGTGATCACCATCGTCACTGGTGCGACACCTTGATCTCCATCATAGCATCGTTGTCGTCTCGCCAATCTTATGCTTCCACGACTATCACTACCGTTTAGTAATAAAGTAAAGCATTACATCGCGATTGCATTGCATACAATAAAACGGCAACCATAAGGCTCCTGCCAGTTGCCGATAACTCGGTTACAAAACATGATCATCTCATACAATAAAATTCAGCATCATGCCTTGACCATATCACATCACAACATGCCCTGCAAAAACAAGTTAGACGTCCTCTACTTTGTTGTTGCAAGTTTTTACGTGGCTGCTACGGGCTTAAGTAAGAACCAATCTCACCTACGCATCAAAACCACCACGATAGTTTGTCAAATAGACTCCGTTTTAACCTTCGCAAGGACCGGGCATAGCCATACTCGGTTCAACTAAAGTTGGAGAGACAGTCGCCCGCAAGCCACCTATGTGCAAAGCACGTCGGGGGAACCGGTCTCGCGTAAGCGTACGCGTAATGTTGGTCCGGGTCGTCTCGTCCAACAATGCCGCCGAACCAAAGTATGACATGCTGGTAGGCAGTATGACTTATATCGCCCACAACTCACTTGTGTTCTACTCGTGCATATAACATCAACATAAATAACCTAGGCTCGGATGCCACTGTTGGGTTTCGTAGTAATTTCAAAATTTTCCTACGCACACGCAAGATCATGTGATGCATAGCAACGAGAGGGGAGAGTGTTGTCTACGTACCCACGCAGACCGACTACAGAAGCGTTGACGCAACATAGAGGAAGTAGTCGTACGTCTTCACGATCCAACTGATCAAGTACCGAAACTATGGCACCTCCGAGTTCGAGCACACGTTCAGCTCGATGACAATCCCCGAACTCCGATCTAGCAAATTGTCGGGGAAGAGTTCCGTCAGCACGACGGCGTGGTGATGATCTTGATGCACTACAGCAGCAGGGCTTCGCCTAAACTCCGCTACAGTATTATCGAGGAATATGGTGGCTGGGGGCACCGAACACGGCTAAGGAATAGATCACGTGGATCAACTTGTGTGTTTCTGGGGTGCCTCTACCTCAGTATATAAAGGACTAGAGGGGGGAGGCTGGCCGGCCAAGCTTGGCGCGCCAGGAGAGTCCTACTCCCACAGGGAGTAGGATTCCCCCCCAATCCTAGTTGGAATAGGATTCGTGGAGGGGGAAAAGAGAGGGAGGGGGCCGGCCACCTCTCCTAGTCCTAATAGGACTAGGGGAAGGGGTAGGCGCGCCGCCCATGTAGGGCTGCCTCTTCTCTTTTCCACTAAGGCCCATCACGGCCCATTTAACTCCCGGGGGGTTCCGGTAACCTTCCCGGTACTCCGGTAAAATCCCGATTTCACCCGGAACACTTTCCATATCCAAACATAGGCTTACAATATATCAATCTTTATGTCTCGACCATTTCGAGACTCCTCGTCATGTCCGTGATCACATCCAGGACTCCGAACAACCTTCGGTACATCAAAATGCATAAACTCATAATATATCTGTCATCGTAACCTTAAGCGTGCGGACCCTACGGGTTCGAGAACATTGTAGACATGACCGAGACACGTCTCCGATCAATAACCAATAGCGGGACCTGGATGCCCATATTGGCTCCTACATATTCTACGAAGATCTTTATCGGTCAGACCGCATAACAACATACGTTGTTCCCTTTGTCATCGGTATGTTACTTGCCCGAGATTCGGTCGTCGGTATTCCTATACCTAGTTCAATCTCGTTACCGGCAAGTCTCTTTACTCGTTCCGTAATACATCATCTCGCAACTACCTCATTAGTTGCAATTCTTGCAAGGCTTATGTGATGTGCATTACCGAGAGGGCCCAGAGATACCTCTCCGACAATCGGAGTGACAAATCCTAATCTCGAAATACGCCAACCCAACATCTACCTTTGGAGACACCTGTAATGCTCCTTTATAATCACCCAGTAACGTTGTGACGTTTGGTAGCACCCAAAGTGTTCCTCCGGCAAACGGGAGTTGCATAATCTCATAGTCATAGGAACATGTATAAGTCATGAAGAAAGCAATAGCAACATACTAAACGATCAGGTGCTAAGCTAATGGAATGGGTCATATCAATCAGATCATTCTCTTAATGATGTGATCCCGTTAATCAAATAACAACTCATTGTTCATGGTTAGGAAACATAACCATCTTTGATTAACGAGCTAGTCAAGTAGAGGCATACTAGTGACACTTTGTTTGTCTATGTATTCACACATGTATTATGTTTCCGGTTAATACAATTCTAGCATGAATAATAAACATTTATCATGATTATAAGGAAATAAATAACAACTTTATTATTGCCTCTAGGGCATATTTCCTTCATTACAGTCCCATCAATCACCACGCGTCAACCGAGGCCGCAGCCTGTTAGGGCCCGCGGCGCTCCGCACTTGCCCCTTGGCTTCGCCTCGAAGCCAAGTCCGAGCGCGCCTTGGGCCCGGGGGCTACTGTCGGCGTCCTGGGAACGGGGGTCCCCAGACTTGCCTGCCTGCGGCCCATGGCATGCCTCCGCCAGCGGCCCCGTACGGCTCATCTTCACTAGAAAACTCTCAAGACCCTCGCGAGGGGCCGAGCCTCGCGAGGTGAATGACGCAAGACCTCCTAGGGGGCGGCCTCACTAGGCTAGCTCGCGAGGGGCGGAGAGATCAAGGCAAGGGGCACCTTGCGAGGTTCCTGTGACACAAGCCATGACGACCGGGGCGAGGCGGGCGCCATCGCGCACAGTGTCCTGGTTTCCTCTTTGATGCTAAAGAGGCAAGCGCAGGCGAGGAGTCCCGAGGCATTAGGCAAAGGTTTCCATATCAGTGGAACGAGACCAAGACCAGCAGGACGGCAGGATGGAGGTCACCGTGGAGCCCAGGACGGCGTCACCACTAGAGCCTTTGGCACGCGAAGACCACCTTTAGTCAGCATAACTTGTACTAGTTGTCTCCCTTCAAATTTGGCCGTTGTGGCATCCCTTCCCGCCAGCATTTGGGAAGAGGACCAGGGCCTCTATAAATAGGGCTAGCCACCACAGTAGGAGGCCAGATTCAAAAACGGATCCGAGGCCATTTAGATCATCCTCATCCACACAAACTCACCGAGCACAAGAGCACCTCTCCTCAGGAGGTTGTTCATCCCTTGTACTTGTTCATCCTCAGCCTACGAGGCAATCCACCACACCACACTAGAGTAGGGTATTACACCACAACGGTGGCCCGAACCAGTACAAATCTTGTGTCCATTTGTTCTGCGAGTTCGACGCGCTTAGCTCTGAGATCGCGGTGAGGGTGAGTGCAAGGGTGAGGAGAGATCTTCGTGCGCACCCCAGTGTTCGAACCTCAAGGGTTTTGCCGGAACCCGAAATCCGACAAAACTAGGTATGAAGATACCGACGATCGAATCTCGGGTAAGTAACATACCGATGGCAAAGGGAATACCGTATGTTGTCATTGCAATTTGGCCGATAAAGATCTTCGTAGAATATGTAGGAACCAATATGAGCATCCAGGTTCCGCTGTTGGTTATTGACCGAAGATGTGTCTCGATCATGTCTACATAGTTCTCGAACCCGTAGGGTCCGCACGCTTAATGTTCGATGACAATTTGTATTATGAGTTATGTGTTTTGGTGACCGAAGATTGTTCGGAGTCCCGGATGAGATCACGGACATGACGAGGAGTCTCGAAATGGTCGAAGGTAAAGATTGATATATTGGACGATAGTATTCGGACACCGGAATGGCTCCGAAATGTTTCAGGTATTTTTCGAAGTACCGGGAGGTTACTGGAACCACCCGGGGAAGTAATGGGCCTACATGGGCCATACGGGAGAGAGAGGGGAGCCCATAAGGGGTGGCGCGCGCCCCCCATGGGCTGTCCGAATTGGACAAGGAGAAGGGGGCACGGTCCCCCTTTCCTTCCCCCTCTTCCTCTCCTTCCCCCCTTTCCCCTCCAAAAGAAGGAAGGGGGGCGACTTGGACTAGGAGTCCTAGTCAGTTTCCCCCCATGGCGCACCCCCTATGGTCGGCCTTCTCCCTCTCCTCCTTTATATACGGGGGCAGGGGGCACCCCAAAGCACATCAATTGTTCTTAGCCGTGTGTGGTGCCCTCCTCCATAGTTTACTCCTCCGGTCATATTGTCGTAGTGCTTAGGCGAAGCCCTGCATGAATCACATCACCATCACCGTCACCACGCCGTCGTGTTGATGAAACTCTCCCTTGACACTTTGCTGGATCAAGAGTTCGAGGGACGTCATCGAGCTGAACGTGTTCCGAACTTGGAGGTGCCGTACGTTCGATACTTGATCGGTTGGATCGCGAAGACGTTTGAATACTGTTGGAAATATGCCCTAGAGGCAATAATAAAAGCATTATTATTATATTTCCTTGTTCATGATGATTGTCTTTTATTCATGCTATAATTGTGTTATCTGGAAATCGTAATACATGTGTGAATAATAGACACCAACATGTCCCTAGTAAGCCTCTAGTTGACTAGCTCGTTGATCAACAGATAGTCATGGTTTCCTAACTATGGACATTGGATGTCATTAATAACGGGATCACATCATTAGGAGAATGATGTGATGGACAAGACCCAATCCTAAACATAGCATAAGATCGTATAGTTCGTTTGCTAGAGTTTTTCCAATGTCAAGTATCTTTTCCTTAGACCATGAGATCGTGTAACTCCCGGATACCGTAGGAGTGCTTTGGGTGTACCAAACGTCACAACGTAACTGGGTGACTATAAAGGTATACTACGGGTATCTCCAAAAGTGTCTGTTGGGTTGACATGGATCAAGACTGGGATTTGTCACTCCGTATGACGGAGAGGTATCACTGGGCCCACTCGGTAATGCATCATCATAATGAGCTCAAAGTGACCAAGTGTCTGGTCATGGGATCATGCATTACGGTACGAGTAAAGTGACTTGCCGGTAACGAGATTGAACGAGGTATTGGGATACCGACGATCGAATCTCGGGCAAGTAACATACCGATTGACGAAGGGAATTGTATACGGGGTTGCTTGAATCCTCGACATCGTGGTTCATCCGATCAGATCATTGAGGAGAATGTGGGAGCCAACATGGGTATCCAGATAGCGCTGTTGGTTATTGACCGGAGAGCAATCTCGGTCATGTCTACATGTCTCCCGAACCCGTAGGGTCTACACACTTAAGGTTCGGTGACGCTAGAGTTGTAGGGATATGTATATGCAGTAACCCGAATGTTGTTCGGAGTCCCGGATGAGATCCCGGACGTCACGAGGAGTTCCGGAATGGTCCGGAGGTAAAGAATTATATATAGGAAGTGCTATTTCGGCCATCGGGACAAGTTTCGGGGTCACCGGTATTGTACCGGGACCACCGGAAGGGTCCCGGGGGTCCACCGGGTGGGGCCACCTGCCCCCGGGGGGGGGCACATGGGCTGTAGGGGGTGCGCCTTGGCCTATATGGGCCAAGGGCACCAGCCCCAAGAGGCCCATGCGCCAAGAGATAAGGAAGGGAAGAGTCCCGAAGGGGGAAGGCACCTCCTAGGTGCCTTGGGGAGGAGGGATTCCTCCCTTGGCCGCCGCCCCCCTAGGAGATTGTATCTCCTAGGGCCGGCGCCCCCCCCTAGGCTCCCTATATATAGTGGGGGAAGGAGGGCCTCTCAACCCACACCTTAGGTGCCTCCCTCTCCCTCTCCAACACATCCTCCTCCTCCATAGTGCTTGGCGAAGCCCTGCCGGAGTACTGCAGTTCCACCACCACCACGCCGTCGTGCTGCTGTTGGAGCCATATTCCTCAACCTCTCCTTCCCCCTTGCTGGATCAAGAAGAAGGAGACGTTACGCTGACCGTACGTGTGTTGAGCGCGGAGGTGCCGTCCGTTCGGCGCTAGGATCTCCGGTGATTTGGATCACATCGAGTACGCCTTCCTCATCCCCGTTCTTTGAACGCTTTCGCGCATGATCTACAAAGGTATGTAGATGCAATCCGATCACTCGTTGCTAGATGAACTCCTAGATGGATCTTGGTGAAATCGTAGGAAATTTTTTGTTTTCTGCAACGTTCCCCTTCAGTGGCATCATGAGCTAGGTCTATGCGTAGTTCTCTTGCACGAGTAGAACACAATTTGTTGTGGGCATTGATGTTGTCAACTTTCTTGCCGCTACTAGTCTTATCTTGCTTCAACGGTATTGTGGGATGAAGCGGCCCGGGCCAACCTTACACGTACGCTTACGTGAGACCGGTTCCACCGACTAACATGCACAAGTTGCATAAGGTGGCTGGCGGGTGTCTGTCTCTCCCACTTTACTTGGAGCGGATTCGATGAAAAGGGTCCTTATGAAGGGTAAATAGAAGTTGACAAATCACGTTGTGGCTTTCACGTAGGTAAGAAAACGTTCTTGCTAGAACCCTACTTCAGCCACATAAAACATGCAACAACAATTAGAGGACGTCTAACTTGTTTTTGCAGCAAATGCTTTGTGATATGATATGGCCAAAGTTGTGATGAATGATGAATGATATATATGTGATATATGAGATGTTCATACTATTGTAATAGAAATCACGACTTGCATGTCGATGAGTATGACAACCGGCAGGAGCCATAGGAGTTGTCTTTATTTTTTGTATGACCTGCGTGTCATTGAGAAATGCCATGTAAATTACTTTACTTTATTGCTAAACGCGTTAGCCGTAGTAGTAGAAGTAATAGTTGGCGAGCAACTTCATGGAGACACAATGATGGAGATCATGATGATGGAGATCATGGTGTCATGCCGGTGACAAGATGATCATGGAGCCCCAAGATGGAGATCAAAGGAGCTATGTGATATTGGCCATATCATGTCACTATTATTATTTGATTGCATGTGATGTTTATCATGTTTTGCATCTTGTTTACTTAGAACGACGGTAGTAAATAAGATGATCCCTCATAATAATTTCAAGAAAGTGTTCCCCCTAACTGTGCACCGTTGCGACAGTACGTTGTTTCAAAGCACCACGTGATGATCGGGTGTTAGATTCTAACGTTCACATACAACGGGTGTAAGACAGATTTACACATGCAAACACTTAGCTTGACTTGACGAGCCTAGCATGTACAGACATGGCCTCGGAACACAGAAGACTGAAAGGTCGAGCATGAGTCGTATAGAAGATACGATCAACATGAAGATGTTCACCGATGTTGACTAGTCCGTCTCACGTAATGATCGGACACGGCCTAGTTAACTCGGATCATGTTATACTTAGATGACTGGAGGGATGTCTATCCGAGTGGGAGTTCATTGAATAATTTGATTAGATGAACTTAATTATCATGAACTTAGTCTAAAATCTTTACAATATGTCTTATAGATTAAATGGCCAACGTTGTCCTCAACTTCAACGCGTTCCTAGAGAAAACCAAGCTGAAAGACGATGGCAGCAATTATACGGACTGGGTCCGGAACCTGAGGATCATCCTCATAGCTGCCAAGAAAGATTATGTCCTACAAGCACCGCTGGGTGACGCACCTGTTCTCCCTGCAGAACAAGACGTTATGAACGCTTGGCAGGCACGTACCGATGACTACTCCCTCGTTCAGTGCGGCATGCTTTACAGCTTAGAGCCGGGGCTCCAAAAGCGTTTTGAGAGACACGGAGCATATGAGATGTTCGAAGAGCTGAAAATGGTTTTCCAAGCTCATGCCCGGGTCGAGAGATATCAAGTCTCCGACAAGTTCTTCAGCTGTAAGATGGAGGAAAACAGTTCTGTCAGTGAGCACATACTCACTATGTCTGGGTTACATAACCGCTTGACTCAGCTGGGAGTTAATCTCCCGGATGACGCGGTCATTGACAGAATCCTCCAGTCGCTTCCACCGAGCTACAAGAGCTTTGTGATGAACTTCAATATGCAGGGGATGGAAAAGACCATTCCTGAGGTATTTGCAATGCTGAAATCAGCAGAGGTAGAAGTCAAAAAGGAACATCAAGTGTTGATGGTGAATAAAACCACTAAGTTCAAGAAAGGCAAGGGTAAGAAGAACTTCCGCTTTCGGTCTACGAGGGTACGTGGACACACTCTCCCCCTCTCGTTGCTATGCATCTCCTAGATAGATTTTGCGTGTCCGTAGGAAATTTTTTGAAATTGCATGCTACATTCCCTAACAAAGCGTGCTCTAGATACGGCGGCCCCAAAGGAGGAAGATTGTAGAGAGGGGACTAGAGAGTGGTGCGGGTTGATCAAGAACTCCCTAGTGGTGTGATTGTTGTGGGGATAAGGGCAAGGAGGCCTAGGTTATCCGTAGGATGAGTCGCGGCGCGAGTTCGTCGACTGAGCGCACGTGCGGTGAGTGGAGAGAGAGAGAGGGGGGGGAGGGGGAGAAATCATGGATGCGTGGGGAGCTAGCGGCTGCAGCGACCCATGGTCGCAAAATCAATTTTGCCGGAGTTGAGAGAGTGGTTGCGGTAGAGAGAGTTTTCCCTTTTGTAATTTTTCATTTTTTTGTTTTCTAGTTAGGTCCCACATGTAAGTCAAATAACGAGAGATGATCAGAGAGAGTTTTTTTCGCATGGATGAGGAGGCCCATTTGTAAGTGACATATGGAGACATGGGCAAAATTGTTCAGGAAACGTTCCGTAAAATGGCCAAATGCCTTTGCGTAGACGAAAACGACACGGAAGAGTATTCCTATAGAAGCACCAGCAGGCGGAAGAAGGACACATTTTAACACAATGAAAAATTAGGAGCAAATATCAATATTGGGTTCGAGTTAGGAAGAAAAATGTAAGGGGTTGTTTGGATTGTGACTATCTTTGCCCTATACTGCATATTTTTTTTGCTACACTTGCTTTACTTGAGTTGTTCAAATTATTAGCCTCACTCCGGCTTATCTAAGGGAAATCTTGCCACACCTTTTGTGTTTATGATATGTGGGGTTCACTGCTCATTAAAATATTCTCACCTTAGGTGTGGCTAGAACCAAACATCCACCTAATTTGGTCAAATTTGCCTAAGGTGAGGTGTGGCAAGGTGTGGCAAGATGTGTCTAGGAACCAAACAGCCCACAAATGTCCCTAGAAGTAAAGTTGATCAAAGGAAGTGAGAGATCAAGCATCATTAATTTCATTGATAGAAAATGTGTGGATACATGATTAAAACATGATTGTTCAGATTAAACACCTCTTTACCAAGGGCATGTGCAATAGTGTTATTTTAATAATGGCATGCAAGATAAATACTACTCTCCCATCTCATAATATAAGACGTTTTTAAAAGTTAAGCATCTTATATTACGATACGAAGGGAGTAACATAGAGGAAAGAGAAACCTTTTAATGAAGAGATAATATCTTAGTAACAAATCTTTCATCGTGTTTATAGGAATATCTAGTTACTAGAGATAATATTAAGGGATAATCCATCGTGTGTTAATCTTTTTTGTCATCTCTTGATTACGTGATATAATTAAAATAAGTCACTCTTATCAACCACAATACATGCTCTAGTGACTATTTTAAAGTTGTAACAATAGTCATGTGCTAATTTTTTCTATTTTTTAAAAATATATTCCTCACATCACGAACATGTGTTACACGTATGGATGGCTTAATTTACTCGTCAACAACATGATTGATTGTTGGTGTTGGAAAACCAGAAGAGACTTGTGTGAGATTCACATCAGGTGAGATCGTGAAATCAACCCTAAAAAAATTTAGACATATCAAAAAATTCTGAAACTATTTGACAATATCCACGTGGGTTCTGTCTCCAGCTCTAAAAAATCAGCTCAAAACTCGATGTACATATGGAGATCTAGAAAAGACAAATTTGAATATGAATAGTGGCAGCTTTAGTGAATAGTACTTTGACACTGTTCATGTTCAAATTTCTTTTTTGTTTTTGTTTTTATTAATGTAGGTCGAATTATGACTGAAACTTTTTGAGTGTTTCTATAATTTTTTAACAATGTTTTAACATGTACTCGTAAATTTGATCTCATTGATCTCACCTAATGTGAGATCGATCTCCCTAGAAAACCAACAAGCTGCCGTGGTGACTGTAAGCGAAGCACACGACTGCCTGTCCTTCCCCAATAATGCGCGGCATCGCCTCCGCCGGAACGCTCCGCCCCGGGCCATCCGCAGCTGTCCGATCAAAATCCAACGCGGCAGGCCGCCCCACCCTCCACCGACGACCCCTCCTCCACCTCCGGCGATCGCCGGAACCCTCTCTACCGTCCATCCGCCGCAGCCGCCGCCTCATGCCTCCTCTTACCGCGGCCGCCCGGGCCACCAGCAGCGTCGGCGACGCCTTCAGCGAGCTGGCCTCTGCCGCCGACTTCGCCGGCATCGCCTCTCCCGACGGCCGCATCTCCGTCATCGGCTTCGGCTCCCTTCTCTCCGGTGAGTGCCACCGCTCTTCCCCGTCAGTAACAAACTCCGAGTCCAAACCACTGGCTTAAGTTTCGAGGCCCCTGACGCCAGAGCGGAGCGCGAGGAGCACGTTCCCGGAGCTGAAGGGGTTCCGTGTGGCGGCGCTGCGCGGGTTCCGGCGCGTCTTCGCCCACGCCGCCCCCATCTTCTTCGAGCGCGGCATCGCCATTGAGGCCACTAAGGCAAGCAGACTGTATGCTTATCTTTATGATGCTCTTGTCAGTACTTGTGCTTCATCTTTGTGTACGCATAGTTCGTCCGATTGCATTTCACATTTCTGTTTGTGGCGTAGTAGTGTCTGATTACTCTACAAGGTGTGTAGTATTTCCAATTTTCCATAGGGACATGGATGGATTGCTCGGAGCTGTCATATGCAATTCTGCCTGAATGTTGTGATGTTTGGAATTCCTGGATGACCAAATAGTGAGGGTGATAGGGAATTGAGCTTCTCTATGGTTTTGATTTTTCACCTCTTCCATAGTTGCGCTTGACTGTCGATTTTTGCTATGTTGAAAGATACAGAGGGAAAAAAGAGAAGTTTTCATTGTGCAGTTAGGGCATCTGTCCAATCAAATAACCACCACTGATATGAGCTAGATGCAATTTTGGAGATGACCGTATCACTTTTCTTTTTACAAAATTCTGAAAAAGATATTTTATTGCTTATCTTTAATATTGACCAATGCATGAAACTCGTCTTATATATAATTGCTTGCCTTTTATATTGACTAACATGTGATTTTTTTTTCTATTGCTTAATGTTTCTCTTTGTTATTCGTGGGTTCATTTGACCATGTGAACGCAAGCTTCTTTTGATCCATTTGTGGAGTCCAAAAGGATGAAACCATGTCGCACTGAACAAAACTGAGGCATGGAAATATGTTTACGAATGTATAAGATAATTATTGTAGTACTCTATTGCAAGCAGAAGAGGATTTTTGTTACTGCTTAAGCAGATTTTCTGAAGCATGGATACTCGTCTTCGCTGTCTATGGTAATAGAAGAAAGGAAAGTGTGGTGTTTTATTGATAGATCGAAATTATTGATTTTAGATTTGTATGTTTGAGGATGTAGAGTTTAGTGTGCTTCTGCCAGGAACTTGCATTTTTATTTGGGTTTTCATAAAGTTTTGATTTTCATTGAAGTATTGGGATTGACTTGTAGGAGTCCTCAAGCTTAAGCGTGGAGCATTGTGAGGGAGAAATGATAGTTGTCACTGTGTTTGAAATCAAGGAGGAGGAGGTACTGTGCTGCACTTTATGATAGTGTGCAACTTTTTGTTCATGTGCAATCCAGTGAAGTTTTTTTAGGTTTTAGTGAAGTACTGAATTGGGATATTCGCAGGTGCCAGCATTCATCGAGAGGGAGCTCGAGTTCAGATTTCTTGCGGTGGGTGAGCAGTTAATTCACTGCATGCTAACCAATTTTGTTAGGTTTTCAGTTTCTTCATCTCAAGCCTGGCTTTTGGTGGAGTTTAGATTGTCCAGTGTCCAGTCCTGGCTTTTAATTTAGGCTAACTCTTTTGTTTATGTATATATGTGTTGTCAGGTGGCCCCTGAAGGACTGGATGGAGCGCCTTTTCCAAATCCAGCTGTAAGGGCCTGTATTTTGGGACTGAATTTCTAGCTTAGTTTTTTGTTTGATCTTTCCTGCAATGCAGTTATTATTCATCTTGATGGAATTTATTGGTTCAGGTTGTCTGTGCACGCTATAGCGATGAAGAGTATTTCCAAGTGAGATGCAAAGGTTGAATCTATATGACACTCAAATTTCTTTCAGTTCTGCATTTCATTTCAATGACTTTGCTACTGACTTTGTAATGGGTTTGTCTGTTTGACTATTGATAAGATATGGTAGGATTTTTTCCCATTACGATCTGAAAAAGGGATTGGGTTCCACTATCAAAAGATAACGAAATGAAAATAAAACAAAAGCACCCATTGCAAATTTGTGTCCAAACTGAAATAAAAGGGCCTAACGACAGAATTCGCAGGCCGCTGCCGCATCTAAGCTAACAGCAGCAAGAACTGCTAAGAAAACGACGGTGTATATTACAGAGATTGAAAGCCAACTACCCTAGCACACAACTTGATTGTCAGGGGTGCCAGATCATCAGGAGAAAGGCAGATCATCCGTATCCACTGAAACCTCAGCCTTTTCTTTTAGTCTTCCTCCATAGCTATGTTCCCATTTCCATCGTCCTCTTCAGCTTCCTCATGTCCATCATCTTCCAGGCGCAGATTTTGCCTTCTTCCTTCACCATGTCCATCATCATGGGCCGTCAGTGCCTCACATTGCAGTGCATTCGCTCCTTCCTCCAGCATCACACGAACTTCATCAGATTATAGGCCTGCCCAGTAATGCATAAACGAGCATGCACAGCACTCAAATTCAGCAGGCTATCAGACCAGTTTAAATTCAAAACAAACTCTGGTGGAAGTTTCCACATCACCCAGCAAAGAGCCGCCAAGCCCACAATTTGTAAGTTTTGACTTCTACTAGGCAAGAAAGTAGGAATCCACCAGAAATACTGGCAGAAACAACCAGGTCTATCTACAGGTCCTACACATTTGGCTACCATGCTCCAGACATACTTAGGTCCCGCTTGGCATCGGTGTAAATATTATACAGCTGTATTAGTTTACATGCGTATATTACTGGGCCACAGGTGTTTTCCAGCCGGAAAAAAAACGACGAGTCGAGGCCTGTATCATAAACCGACTGAATAAGAGCATGATAGGGGATACAGGTGTAAATATTACAGGCCCAATCCGATGAACCAAGCGAACCCACCTGACTTTTTCTTACCTGGCAATGTTTTACGGGGGATTTAGAAAGGAAACGATATCCAAGCAGGCCCTTAGCTGCAGAGCTTGGTAGGATATACTCCCTCTGTCTCAAAATGTAATGTCAAAAAACGTCTTACATTTTGAGACAGATGTAATATTTCTTTTTCCATTATTTGGTAGAAACTAGAAAGACTATTTTCTTGGTGACCTGGCATCCCTTTTTATATTCATCTGATACATTGGAGTGATGATCTAGACTTCTCTTTTACGTTTTTGTGTCCAGCATCCTGTTTTCCTCTTTGAACTGCCAAAACTTCTTATACTTTAGGAACAGAGGGAGTATTTAATAATATTTGATAACAATTTCTGAGAAGAATTGTTGCATGTTTGTGTTAATTTATAACAAGATATGACTTTTAACTATGTTATTCTTTGAGGTCTTTTAGCATATTTATCTGCCTCTGTTATCGCAATTGTTTACTATTGACCAGCTAGGGTAAAATTACATAAATCGCCAGGGTGATACCTGAATAAAAATACAACGAGATATCAACAATTGGTTACTAGGATAGTAATAGTTTGCTCATGTATAATATAAAGTTATTTTAAAACTGGGTCACACATATACTTTGAATCGCAGGATCAAGTTCCACTGAAAAGAAATCAGGATTTTAAGGAATCATAGGATGACAAAAGCATCAGAGTAGAATTAACACAGACAAGTTTGTTCAAATAGTGAAACTTTATGACGATGAGCAAAGCTTTAAGCATGGTAGTATTTCTTTTACCCTTTTATGGCAAAGTGATGCCTTATGCAGGTACAAAGCTATTTACTTTTGGATAATTGCACAAGACAGCCCAAAATTGTAATCTCATTCCTAATTCCATGTAACACACTGAAACGTTGACCAATTCTTTCTGCAGGAAGCAAAGAGATATATAATCAGCACTATGGACGGTACAACATTGATAAAATATGGAGGAATGATATCTTACCCTGTCGTCTATATCTCAGGCACTGGTAAGTATGTTTACTCTTCAGGCATCTTATGCTTACTATCCACTTAGTTGCTTCTTTTTTTTTAATTATCCTGTTCTTCAATAAACCCTTTATAAGCATCAGCAAAGGCATCTTCTGCATATTAAAATCACTGTACACCTTTGAACTCCACCGAGACACCGATTATTATATGATATATTTGTTCTCCTGGTACATCTCATCAGTGACATCTCAAAGCAAGGGGCATTCTGCAAGCAAGATGATATCATTGCTTTGTGACATCTGAAAGCAAGATGCATCATGAAGCAAAAATAACTAAATAAGTCATTGCTCTGAACATTCTAGTTCTTGTACCAACGCATTTTCTATCGAACTGTCTCTATCATCAAGGGGGGTGTAGATAAAGTCCGATCCTTCTGATATTGCGACCACCTCACACGGGTTTTGATTGCCTTGCAGTGTTCTTGCTGCCAAGAATCTGGGAGAACCAGCATATAGCAACTTCCTGGACCACACCTATCTGGGTGACCGGAGAACCACAATAAGGGAATACTTGGCCACGACCGGAGCTGGCATCATGGAAGAGGAGCCACCGGAGACGCTAAGAAGTCGCTACGGCGGCTAACTCGACGATGACTTTCACGGCCACAGCCACCACAGATTGAAATTCTCACTTGTGTGACTGCTTCCTACCGAATCGGCAGTCGATATGAACAGGGATGCACCAAATAATGCATGATGCTTCAGTGCAGAATATCTAAGATTGAGATTGTTTTGGGCGCAAATTATCGGCGCCAAAGGCGGTGATGTATGACCCTGTTGTGATTGATGTACACAGATAACAAGGCAATGATTGTGACGATTTCCCGTCATAACAGAGACGGAGGCATACACCAAAAATGAGGACAAAAATGCATTTGCCCCCTTGCCGTTGGCTGCTGTTGATTCTCGTGCATTTTGGGGGAGATTTTCCGACCGTCGACCGGCAGCAGTTCGCCCACCGTCCCGACTGCCGCGCGTTGTGATTTGCTGTGATCTTCCATTTTGGTCTCTGACCGCGACGTCTGCACTCACTCTACCAAGAAAAGGACGGGCGTTTTCTCTTGCTTGGTCTTCACGGCAATGCAGGGACGAAGCCGTCCGTCTACGATGGCGGCGAGTGGTGGAAGAAGAGGCAGATCGCCGAGCAGTCGTCGACGGCGTAGCCCCGCCGCTTGCGCCTCCAGGCACGGACGGCCCACTGGACCAGGCGCTTCGCCGCCTTCTCCCTCTCGGGCGTGGCCGCCACGATCTGCACCGCCTCTTCGTTGGAGACCACGTCCCAAACCTGCCGCCATTTTTCGACGACCATCAGACGATGCAATAGGATTGTGCCAACAGCCAAGGCATAAAAAGGTGGTTGGCTGCTTACCCCATCGGTGGCCAGGATGACGAACTGGTCCCGGGCGGTGATCCTCCTCTGCGTCACCTCCGGCGCCGAGATGACGCCGTAGTCCTTGACGCAGTAGTCGCCAAACGCGCGCGACATGGCCAACCCCGGCGCCTCCCTGTCGGGCAGCCACACCCGGTGCACGCCGGGCTCGTCCTCGTCGCAGTACACGCGACCCTTGCACTGCACGATGCGCGCCTTCTCCTCTGCAATTCAGTTTTCACCGTGGGTGAGTAATGGCCGTCCCAAGAATGCTGAACGTGCAGCGGCGCGTCTGTCGCAGCGTACTTACGAGGCAGGTTGGGTTTGAAGTCGACGGTGAGCTGGACGGCGGCGATGCTGCCGTCATCCGACGTGGTCCCCAGAACGGCTCGTGAGTCGCCGACGTTCGCGATCACCATCGTGTCACCCTTCTTGATGATGGACAGAGCAGTGGAGCCACTGTTGACCGCGTCGAGGCGGCGGCTGCGTCGGAGCTCTTCGTCGACGGCAGCGGCGGCCGCCAGGTAGGACTGCTTCCAGAGGTCGAACTGGGAGTGGCAGAGCTTCTTCTCGCCGTTGATGAGTGACGCCAGCGTAACGGCCTCCTGCCAGCGGCGCACCAGCGACGGCGGCAGCGAGTCCCGGACGGCCTTGGAGACGTAGTGTCCCCACTGGCCGTGGCCGTCGAAGATGCCGCAGAAGATGGTGTCCTCCTGGCATCCGAACCCCTGAAGAGAAGGAGAAAACCACAGAACAAGTTTACTTTTAGCTTGGTGTCCATTTCGGTTTGGCTATTTTGAACTTGAAATATGCATGAAAATACTAGGAATTAAAGATATTTTTTCGAGATTGAACTAGGAATTAGAGATGTACGGCTTGAGAAGTTGAGATTTTTTGTTTCTCATGCAACCTGTCTTTGGTAGTGCACCGTTTTCTGCCATCGCAGTCATAACCTCTTGGATAACGACCCAAGCTACACATTAGATTCAGAAACCAAGAAACCTAACACCTTTTTCTCTCCAACGAACCGAGACACGTATTATGCCTTTTTGGCATGGAGATACAGTTAGTAGTACTAGTATAGTAAAAGAGAAACGCCTAGAGGCCAAAAGCAAGCGCCATATCCAAGGACCTCGTGAACAACATGCTACAAAACCTATGTCTAGATAAGCCACGTAGCACTACATCAGTGAAAAAAACTGCTTAACTAAGGGCCAACATCAGTAATTTAGTAAAGAGACTACCTCATTGCTCGGTTGGGCACTTTGCTCCGATAGATTGTTATTATAGTCTCGTTTACTGAATCAGTTTTGGTCCATTTTTCTACTAAGAAACATATCTTTATTTCTGTCTATAAATATCTCTTGTGGATAACCAATATAATTCAACGCAATATTTTTTGGCACAACGACATACTGAGTCTAGGATGTATTGTAGACTTGTCGCAGCAACAACAGAACTGTACTGAAGAGTGCAAAACGAACTAAACCACCTCACAAAGATAAAGAAAAATCAGAAAATTGATTAGGCAAACGAAGGGGGAGAGAGCTGAAGCCCATATCTCAGGCAGACTGAGACAGGTACATGAAGCTGTTTGATTTATTCAGTGGTCAGAAACTATTCTAGACTTCTTCTTCAACAGGTTACAGCAATGAGGGGACAAAGCCAACGAACCATGGCACAATATCTTCTTCTTCTTCATAACTAAGTTCCTTATGAGAATCTCCAAGTCAGTGAGAATATTGAGTTGTCTCGTCGCTAATTCGCTACTACTATTATAAAGTCACCAATGATTGCGACGAGACGTGGAACAGAGCATCAACATGCAGCCAGCGGATTATGAAACACAGAGCAAAGCAGGCGATGGATGGAAGATGGAACTCACCTCCCAGACAACGGAGCAGTCCTGGTTGGTGCCCTTCTCGCCGCGGCGAGACCACACGGCGGCCAAGGTCCCGGAGCCCTCGCCCCGCAGCGTCCCCGACGTCCGCAGCACCGTCCCCTGCTCCTCCTCCTTCCTCTCCTTTCCCAGAGCCATGGATCGGGCCAGCCCCTGCAGCAGCGACGACAGCTGCCGCATTCTCGCTACCCCAAAGAAACAACCCGAAAGAGTTTCTTCTCCCCCTCCTCTCTTAGTTTCTGCGCGACCGACGACGCCGGTGGTGTGCACGGGCAGGGACATAGCACTCTCCTTCTCCGGCCATGGCGATGGATATGGAGTTATGGACAGGGAGTACACACGCACGGTTTCTTTAGCTTGGGAGATGCCCTGATCGTTTCTCCTGGATCTTTCTTGGATGAGGGCGATTGACTTTGGATTGAAGAAACGAGCTTGGACTGGAGCTATGGATAGGATCAGTCGATCGATCTGGTTAACTTGGCCAAGGAAGAAAGTGGGGAAGCAAGCAAGGATTGGACTGGCGCCAAGGAAGAGGCGTGAGTCGAGCTGTGGTGTGAAGTGAAAGCTGGGGAGGGAGGGAGCTTTTTAAAGGACAGGAGAGCTGGGGAGGGAAGATCGAAGAGGTGGGATGAAGAGCCCGGGAGTGCAGTAGAAGCTACAGATAGCATGCAGACCGAGGCCGAGGCAGCAGCGCGGGGCCGTCCGCTTGCACAGCAACACGAAGATGCCTTCTTTGCCCATGGAACAAGGAAAGGAGATGGGACGACGGGACGGGGTATATTTCCTCGGAGACTGACCCGGCGTATTCCATTCCGTCAACAACTTTTAGGTCTTCGAATCGAAAATATAACATTTTGAAGTTGCGTTTTGTCCCCGTTCCGTTCTGAAATGTGCGACGAGGCAGGGGCATGATCGTCAGCGGCGCGCACGAGGTCGAGACAATGGATAGGTTTGTTTATTTCAGCACTAAAGAAATATAAGAGCGTTTATATCATTATTATAATAATCTAAACGCTTTTATATTTCTTTACAGAGGAAACATATGATACCACCTCACACGTTGTTGCCAAAATATGTTGTGATATATTTTTATGAGGTTCAATTATATCGAACATGAATATTTTGAGTGATAATGTGATAGTTAAAACTGAAAATACATACGATTTACTGAGTTTCATTAGTTTGTAGTTGCAAAATATTAATTAAATATAAATAGCATAATAGAGTGGAAATTAGCATGCTTATTTGCATGTTGAGGTGGACTTTCTCCATGCACTTTGTATTTGCGACGGCGGGAGTACATGAATGTGGTTTGCGTAGGCCTAAAAATAGTGCTAATGGATGTTGGCGTGGCGTAGTTGAAGAGGTGGGAGACAACGTAATGAGAGAATTAGAGATAGTTGAGACAAACTATTTAAATACACTAGATGATTGCCTCGCGAGTTAATGTGGGAATTTGATAATTCATGAGATGTGGTCGTTGCATGTTTTGGTGTATCTTTTTCCGTGTATGATTGTAGCTGCAGAAATAAGTTCATAGGATCAGCTATATTAGGTATGTACGATGGGTCTTGCTAACACCGGCCCGGTTTGCTATTTGGCACGAAAAGAAACATGAACATTTTTCTCTCAAGAAAAACCCAGGTAATGAAGTGTGTATTATTTGCTCCCCAAGCGGTACTCGTCCAAACCTTCACTGTATATAATTTTGTTTATGTTCATCTTGTAGCGTACATGATGCAAAGACCAAAACCTATACAAAAATCTGACTCAGTAATCCCTGTGAATAAAAATTAGCAGCCCTCTCGTGGTGGGGAAACCTGTACGACAGCCCCACACTGTACATCCAGTTAGGGCATGTACAATGGTTCTATCTTAAAAGTGCCACATAGGATAAATGATGAGGTGGAAAAGATAGAAATCATAAGAGAAGGCTCGTCTTATCTTATTTAAGAGAAGACAAGAGATGATCTCTTAGCATAATTTGTCTCACCATATTTTTAGGAACTACTAATTATTATAGATAAGGTTAAGAGATGACCTATTATAGACATGTTTTTTTATCATCTCTAATTTACATGTAAAACTTAAGATAAAACTATCTTATCAACCATTGTACATGTCCTTACAACAAAACTTGGCTCAGTCGGCGTGCGCGTGGGATAGATTCTCGGGCTGGTAGCTTGGCAAGCGAGATTGCCGTACATGATGAGGTGTGATGTTACTTGAGCCACCACTTCCTTTTTTCTCATCACACCGCACACGCGCTATGACGTTGATTCGACCGGTGATTTGTCCCCGGTTTACTATATGTGGTACTGTTTATGCACATGCTAGATCTTTTTCTGCATGTATGTGCTGGTTGGATGAGTTTAGTTTGGTGCTGAAAGTAGCACAGTGCATGTATAGTTAGGATAATGTCGTGCGCCTGCCATGACATCGGGCTCCAGGTGTGCCTTCTTCCGGAAGGACGTCACCACAGTCTGTCGGCAAATAGTGTAGACTCCTATTACTGAGCTACACAAAAATTTTAGGCCTCCTTTGATTCATAGGATAGAAATGTTATAGGAATAGAAAAATCATAGAAAGTGAGATGATATGCATCTCAATTTCTATAGAGAAAAAGATGTCATTTGATGCATAGGATAGGAATTTTTTCATTGAGTCTTAGCTAATGTTTTTTTTCCTTCAAAATATGAATGATTGATTCCTATCCTATATAGGAATAGGAACCCATTGCTACAAACCAAAGGGCCTCAAAGAAAATTTTCCTATGCAAATCCTATCCTGTAGAAATCCTATGACATTCCTACAAACCAAAGGAGGCCTTAGCTGTTCGAAAATTTGATCGGAACCTACCCAAGTGGCTCGTTCCTCGGAACATGCATACTCCCTCCATCCCACAATATAAAATAGCTTGCAAAAGCGTCTTATATTATGCTCCCGCAAAAAAAACATCTTATATTATGGGACGGAGGGAGTAGCTATGATTTCTGACACATCTAGTGGTTTTAACAAGTGAAGCGAGCTATAGATATTTTCTCTGTTTCTTTTTGCTCTGCGTATAAAATTTGTTTGAAGTCAAACTACATAAAGTTTGACGAAACTTATCTTTAAAAATGGCAGCATTTACAATACAAAAGTTATAGTATGAAAATAAATTTCATGATGCATCTAAATATATTGATTTTATATTGTGGATTTTTATATTTTTTCTTATGTAGTTGGTCAAACTTTATGAAGTTTGACTTTAGAAATTTTTTATATGCGGACCAAAAAAACCGGAGGAATTACATGCTAGCTCCCTTTTGTTTTTGAAAAAAAGGGCCAAATAACCCTGCAATTAAACCCAGAATAATTACTTTATATATGCTGAGTAATCCTTTAATCAGGTAAGAAACAAAGGGGTTATGTACTATGAACCTACGAGAAGAGGTCGCAACGCAAGTATTTTTAAGCACTCTGTCAGCTGTCGACACCTTTTCTTAGATAGATTGTTTGTAGTGATTGAGAGGATATGTTTCTCTAATAGTTTCCCCCGGCCCACCAGCTCATGGATATGCCGACGGAGAGAGACATTTCGATTATAACAAGTTAACACGCTCGCCGTCCCATTCCAAATCAAGCTTGCTGTTGACATCAGTTCACATCTTGCAGCCAAATTATTTAATCTCAAGTTCGTTTAATCCTGTGAAGCTCTCTGAGCCATCACATGGATATTTATTTAGCTTTCGATTCAAGCTAATACTCCCTCCGTATCAAAGAGGGAGTACGAGTACGTATGTACTCCTACTATTGGAAAGTCGACGTCTGGACTATGAGCACACACGCTGACATGCATGCATGAGGCCATGATTGGATTTATCCATCACAAGCACTTTTCTTTTCATCTTTTCATGGCATGGGAGAAAAAAGATCTTAGTGCTTCATTTTTGATTTATTTTCACGGTCTATCCTCCGATAGTACATCTCAATGTCGACCTCTGCACTATTTTCTCCATATGTATCATGTTGTTCCAACCCCAGAGGAAGTACTCATACTTGGTGGTGACTTTTCACAGATTATTATCAGTATATGGATAAGGGCGTGCAATTTTGAACTAGGGGTTACGAAAAGGTAAATTCGAGTATAGTCCGTAAAACTCCCAAGAGATAAAAGAAGACCTCTAGACCTGAGTGAGTCCAAGCATCGAATACAAAAAAATTACGACGATATGCACCACAAGAATATAGGATGAGGGAATTTTAGAATTTATGTGGAATGAAGGATGCTGAGATTTTATTTCCTTCAGACGAGTGGGTTTTAAGTTTCAACAATAGAGTAAGCCAAAAGTGGCATTGCACTAGTCTTTTTCTTTCTTAGCCTACTCTATTCCATGCTCGGCTAACCCTGTTGCTTACGTCTTAATTAAGGAAAATGGAACGGAATCATGTTGCAGTGGCATGCTATGATAGAGATAAGTAATAATTACCCGCCCCCAACGGTCTTCTGTGGTTGATGCAATGTTTATGCGCATGGAATCCACAGTTCCCACTGTTAAGCATTGTATTCTACGGTGATGTATAAACCGTATGTAGACGTGCGTACGTGCATGTTATGTGTAACCAAGGGATAAGGATTGACGGGGCTGTTGAGATTGCATAGCCTAGTTTCTTGTAGATCAATCCACGCCCTAACCACCTAACCTCTTTGTAATCTTTGCCTCTATATAACACGTACGCGTCCCTGCTTAATTGTATACGTTTTAGCCTCAATTTTTACATGGTATACAGAGCCAAACTCTTCCCACGCATCTAGGTCATGTCATCCTCGTCCTCCTCCGTCGCCATGGCCTCCCACTCCCTCGCATCCCTTGGTCACACCATCACCAAGAAACTGACCAGGGAAAACTTCCTTGTATGGAAGGCGCAAGTCCTGCCGCACATCAAAGTTGCAGGCATGATGGGCTACCTTGATGGATCTCGCAAGGAGCCAGACGCCGTTCTTCTCACGGAGAGGGACATCGCCGACGGGAAGAAGGAAACCGTCACCACGCCGAACCCCGAGCACGCCATCTGGGAGACACAGGACCAACAGGTGCTTACGTTCTTGATTGCATCTCTTTCTCGTGATGTCCTCATGCAAGTCTCGAACCATACTACTTCTGCTGGCATCTGGCAAGCTTTGGTGCAAAGCTTTTCATCGCAATCTAGGGCACGCACTCTCCAGCTTTGGTCTGCCCTAGGTAATACGCGCAAGGGGGACATGTCGGCAGCAGCCTACTTCACCAAGATGAAGGGCATTGCTGACGAACTCGCAGCAGTCGGGAAGCCTCTTGGAGAAGATGATCTAGTCGATCAAATTCTTCAGGGCCTGGTGCATGAACCGGACTACAATGGCTTCGTCTCGGCCATCTCCACGCGAGCCGCCACTGATCAACAGATCGGGCTCACCGAGCTCTTCTCGTTGCTCCTGGCAGCGGAAGGCCGCATCGCCACCCAGCAGGCGGCGTTCTCCCCGAACCACTCCGCCAACCTTGCGTCACGTGGCGGCGGCCGTGGCGGTAACTACAGCCGTGGTGGCGGCAGTAGTGGCGGCGGCGGTGGATGTGGCGGCTACAACAACAACCCCGGATCACCACGCTACAACGACAACTATGGTGGTGGTTCCTCTGGCGGTGCGCCGCGCAACCAGGGTGGTGACCGCGGTGACCGTGAACGCTGTCAGATCTGCAAAGAGGAGGGCCATGGGGTGTGGCGCTGCAAAAAGCGCTATGACAAGAGCTACAACAATAACGTCCGCAACCCTGTTGGTGGTGGTGGTCGCGGCAACAACGGCGGCGGCGGCGGTGGCGGCGGCGGCCAACCTCGCGCTGCCAACGTAGCTCACTCCTATGGCGTGGATACCAACTGGTATCTCGACACCGGTGCTACAGATCACCTCATCGGAGAGTTAGAAAAGATGGTCGTCCGTGATCGCTACACCGGCAACGAACAAATTCACACCGCTAGCGGTCAAGGTATGGATATTGCACATATTGGCCATTCAGTTTTGTCCACTCCCTCTGGCTCCTTGAAATTAAACAACATCCTTCATGTCCCTAGTGCCGAACAGTGTCTTCTTTCTGCTTATCAGCTTATGAAAGATAATGATGTGTTTATTGAGCTTCACCCTGAAACTTTTTTTGTCAAGGATCAGGCTACCCGGAGAACCATTCTTCAAAACAAGAGTAAATGGCGTTTGTTTCCTGTTACTGGTCGGCAAGGTGTCCCTCAACGCCAAGCCCTTGAAGCAACCACACCATCCACATCTCGGTGGCACAAGCGTCTAGGGCATCCCTCCCTTCCGGTAGTTTAGAAAATTCTTCGAGATTTTCATCTTCCTGTGTCAAATAAACAAGACCATCTTGGTTTGCGATGCATGTCAGATGGCCAAGAGCCATCAGCTACCTTATTCCTGTTCCAATAGTGAGTCCAAAGCTCCTTTAGAGCTCATTTATTCAGATGTTTGGGGTCCTAGACCCGTCTCTGTAGGCAGACAAAAGTACTACGTCAGTTTTATTGATGATTTCAGTAAGTTTAGTTGGATCTATTTGCTCAAAAATAAATCTGATGTGTTTGAGAAATTCCACTCCTTTCAAGCTCATGTTGAACGCCTTTTTAATCGTAAAATTTTCGCTATGCAAACAAACTGGGGAGGTGAATACCAAAAGCTCAATCCTTTTTTAAGCGCATTGGCATTACTCACCATGTCTCGTGCCCTCATGCCCATCAACAGAATGGAGCTACAGAAAGAAAACACAGGCACATCCTGGAAGTTGGTCTCTCGCTTTTGGCTCATGCGTTTATGCCACTAAAGTTTTGGGATGAAGCATTCCTTACAGTTGTCTACCTTATCAACCGCGTTCCTAGTCGTGTTATTAAGAACCAAACCCCTCTTGAACGTCTCTTTGGAACCAAACCAGACTACACCTTCCTTCGTATTTTTGGGTGTGCCGTATGGCCCAACTTACGTCCTTTCAACAAGCACAAGCTCGAGTTTCGCTCCAAGCAATGTGCTTTTTTGGGTTATAGTAGTCTTCACAAGGGGTACAAATGCCTTGATATCTCTTCCGGGCGTGTCTATATCTCTCGCGATGTTGTGTTCGACGAACAAGTTTTTCCCTTCGCCAAACTTCATTCCAATGCCGGTGCGCAACTTCGGAAAGAACTTGTTCTTTTACCACCACATCTTCTGCCACCTAATTTTCTCCAAGGAGTGGACGCAGCTGCAGGCCCTATGTCTATATCTAATACTCTTGATAATTCTGCTGAAAGTGTGTAGGCAACAGGTCACGAAATCAGTGAAGAAATCAATGAAAATAACCTTGATTTTATGCAGCCAGGATCGCCTACTGCAGAGGATCCGGACGCAGCTCCCGAAGTGGATTTGGGCGGGAGTATCTCCTTGGGATCGCTCCCTGACGCAACCGCAGCGCCATCTACTCCGGGATCCGCATCGCCAGACGCGTCAGGCGGGTGGCCAGGCGGGCCCCCTGGCACGCTGTCCCCTGGTCGGCTATCGTCCGCGTCCGGGCCAGGCGGGCCAACCCCACGCGCGTCTGCTCCCGGCGGGCCAGCCCCACGTGCCTCTGGTCGGCCAGGCGGGCCACCCCCTCATGCTGTGACTTCGCGCGATCCACGTGGCGGCTTGGGTGCGGACTCGGAAGCCTCTCTGCTGCCGCAATCTCTAGGGCCCATCCAGGATCTGTCACCTGGCGGTTCGCCACGGGCGGCCGCACCGCATCTCGCTGACCCGTCCCATGTATCTGCCTCGGGATCGGCTGCGGTCGGCTCGGGATCTTCTGTGGCTGCGGCTGATTCTGCCAATTCTGCTTCACAAAACCGGCTGCAAATTCAATCCGCTCAACCTGCTTCGCCTCCTCCTGTGCACTTGCACACCAGGTCACAAAGTGGTATTGTCAAACCTAAAGTTTATAAGGATTGTTGTGTTCGTTGGGGTTCTTTTTGTGCTGCAGGTGAACCAACAAATGTACGTGAAGCACTTGGTGATCCCAAGTGGAAAAAGGCCATGGATGAGGAATACTTGGCACTAATGGACAACAAAACTTGGCGTTTGGTTCCACCAGTCAGGGGTAGCAATGTCATTGACTATAAATGGGTGTATAAAATCAAGAGGAGATCTGATGGCACCATTGACAAGTACAAGGCTCGTTTGGTTGCCAAAGGTTTCAAGCAAAGGTATGGACTTGACTATGAGGACACTTTCAGTCCTGTAGTAAAGGTTGCCACCATCCGCTTAATTCTCTCAGTTGCAGTCTCTCGAAACTGGTGCATTCGACAACTAGATGTCAAGAATGCGTTTTTGCATGGTGTTCTGGAAGAGGAAGTTTTTATGAGGCAATCTCCTGGGTATGAAAGTTCAACTTCACCGCATTATGTTTGTAAGCTTGACAACGCTCTATATGGTTTGAAACAAGCACCCCGAGCTTGGTACTCTCGGTTATATTCCAAGCTACAGTCTCTTGGTTTTGTTGCATCAAAAGGAGATACCTCGTTGTTCTTCTATCGTCGGCGTGGCATTATCATCTTCGTGCTTATTTATGTTGATGATATTGTTGTTACCAGCTCTTCTCCTACAGCAGTTGAGTCTCTTCTTAAGGACCTGCGTATGGATTTTGCACTCAAAGATTTAGGGCCTCTACATTTTTTTCTTGGCATTGAGGTGAAACCAGTTGCAAGTGGTATTTTGTTATCACAGGAAAAATATATCCAAGAAATTCTTCAACGCATTGGGATGAAAGGTTGCAAACCTTCTTTTACACCTCTGGCCCTCTCTGAGAAACTATCTCTTCATGGTGGAGAACTACTTGCACCAGATGACTCCACTCGGTACAGGAGTGTGGTAGGAGCACTACAGTATCTTACCTTGACTCGGCCAGATATTTCCTATGCAGTTAATAAGGTCTGTCAGTTCTTGCATGCTCCCACTTCTGTTCATTGGACTGCATTTAAGAGGATCCTCCGGTACCTTCAAGGGACGCCAGGGCTTGGACTCAAACTTTGCAAATCTGACTCCATGCTTGTCAGTTTCTTTTCTGATGCTGATTGGGCAAGCTGCCCTGATGACAGACGATCCACGGGAGGATTTGCAGTCTTTCTTGAAAGCAACACAGTGTCCTGGAGTGCTCGCAAGCAAGCTACTGTTTCCAGGTCCAGCACAGAGGCTGAGTATAAAGCCTTAGCTAATGCAACTGCTGAAATTATTTGGGTGCAGAATATGTTGACAGAATTGGGTCTTCATCACCCGCGGGCTGCATCACTTTGGTGTGATAATCTTGGTGCCATTTGACCGCTAATCCTGTTTTTCATGCTCGAACAAAGCATATCGAGATCGACTATCACTTTGTTCGCGAACGGGTAGCAAATAAACTACTCAATGTTCGGTTTGTGCCTACAGGTGATCAGGTTGCAGATGGGTTTACTAAACCCTTGTCTTTGAGGCAGCTAGAAGCTTTTCGACACAATCTTAACTTAGATAAGTTATGATTGAGGGGTAGTGTTAAGCATTGTATTCTACGGTGATGTATAAACCGTATGTAGACGTGCGTACGTGCGTGTTATGTGTAACCGAGGGATAAGGATCGGTGGGGCTGTTGAGATTGCATAGCCTAGTTTCTTGTAGATCAATCCACGCTCTAACCACCTAACCTCTTTGTAATCTTTGCCTCTATATAACACGTACGTGTCCCTGCTTAATTGCATATGCTTTAGCCTCAATTCTCACACCCACACCACTATCATTGCTGCTGAAGATTCTTGACATCCATGAATGATCAGATTATTGAGCAAACGATAACAGAAGTGGCAGAGTTTCGAACGGGTTGGCACACATTAAATCAGCTTTGTGATATACTCCTTCCGTTCGGAATTACTTGTCGCAGAAATGAATGTATCTAGACGTATTTTAGTTCTAGATACATCCATATCCGAAACAAGTAATTCCAAACGGAGGGAGTATATGGTTGTCATACTACAACAGATCATGACCGAGTCCCGAGGGTTTTCCCTTTCTCCAAGAACATACTTTGACTGTGTGCATCCCAATGATAAAGAGCCAGGAATTATCCTCCTTTTTCTAAAAAACCACATGAGGACGTATTCTTTTTTATTTGTTTTCCAGAACTGATCAACAAGAACGGTTTATGATTAATGAGAAGCAGGGAGACATGTACGTCAACTCTCAGCTAATGTCGTTGACACAAATCATACACAAAACGGCAAATCTCGGAGCAATTAAAAACCTCGCATCAACTGGGCGACCAATTAACTAGGAACGAATAATGATCGGTCGGTAAAGCAAGCAATACTATATACTCCTTTCTTCGTCTGAAGATATTTGTCGGGAAAATGGTTCCCTAACAAGTATTTCTAGACGAAGAAAGTATGTGAAACTGTGAATAGTCAATCGTGTCGACTTGAAGGAAGTTGGAGCACGCGGCACGTTACGTACACATCTGCAGATGCACATTCCTAATTTTATAATGCAGCAGGTGATTTGTTTTTTACAGCGTGCAGAGGGTTAGAAGCAGTACATCTGACATGATAAGCACGGGGATGTGTCATGTAATTAAGGCATTTTTATTTTTTATATTTTTTTATTGCGTGATGAGCACAGGGAAGAGGGGTACGTGGTTGGAGAATACATGTGCATGCAGGTGCGCGCCACATGCACGCGATCGGATGTCGATCACATTTTGACCGGCCACCTGTGCATGCGCAGTCCAAGTGCGTGGACACGGCCGTAACGTGCTGCACCTGCACGCCATACACGCCCATACGTGCCTATCCTTCCGTTCCCACTTCCCACATCCCGGGCGATCCATCATGGGCATGCATGGCATTCACTGTAGGACGTTCAGATCGCAGCAGCTGTCGAGGGGTGACAATCGGCGCATGTCCTCCTCATCTTTCGGTCATCCACCGGCAGCAGTTACGTTCGCCCACCGTCCGGGCGTCCCGATCACCCGCCGAACCGCCGCACGCTCTCCTGATCTGCAGTGATCCGCCATTCTGGTCTCTCTCTCTTCCTGGTCCACATGGCAATGCGCGCCCGTCTACGATGGCGGCGGGTGGAGGAAGAGGCAGATCGCCGAGCAATCATCGACGGCGTAGCCCCGCCGCTTGCGCCTCCAGGCGCGGACGGCGCACTGGACGAGCCGCTTCGCCGCCTTCTCCCTCTCCGGCGTGTCAGCCACGATCTGCACCGCCTCTTCGTTGGAGACCACGTCCCAAACCTGCCACCATTTTCCCACGTCCATCAGATGATGCAGTAGAACTATGCCAACTACCACCATCGAGAGGAAGAATTTGTCGCTTACCCCGTCGGTGGCCAAGATGACGAACTGGTCCCGGGAGGTGATCCTCCTCTGCGTCACCTCCGGCGCCGAGATCACGCCGTAGTCCTTGACGCAGTAGTCGCCGAACGCGCGTGACATGGCCAGCCCCGGCGCCTCCCTGTCGGGCAGCCACACCCGATGCACGCCGGGCTCGTCGTCGTGGCAGTGCACGCGGCCCTTGCACTGCACGATGCGCGCCTTCTCCTCTGCAAAATCAGATTTGGCTGCCAGTGAGCAACGGCCTTCTCATCAACCATCCTGAATGTGCAGCAGCGTATTGTACTTACGAGGCAGGTTTGGTTTGAAGTCGACGGTGAGCTGAACGGCGGCGATGCTGCCGTCGTCCGACGTGGTGCCAAGGACGGCTCGTGAGTCCCCCACGTTCGCGATAACCATCGTGTCACCCTTCTTGACGATCGACAACGCCGTGGAGCCACTGTTGACCGCGTCGAGACGGCGGCTGCGGCGGAGCTCTTCATCGACGGCGGCGGCGGCGGCCAGGTAGGACTGCCTCCAGAGGTCGAACTGGCAGTCGCCGAGCTTCTTCTCGCCGTCGATGAGCGACGCCAGCGCGACGGCCTCCTGCCAGTGGCGCAGCAGCGACGGCGGCAGCGAGTCCCGGACGGCCTTGGAGACGTAGTGGCCCCACTGGCCGTGGCCGTCGAAGATGCCGCAGAAGATGGTGTCATCCTGGCATCCGAATCCCTGAAGAAAAGGAGTATTTTCATTTGTTGGCGTATTGATATCAGTTTTGCTAAAGCGCATCTAGATATGCCATAAGTATTGTATATCTAAGTCCTATGTCATTGATCTTACGTTGAGATTCGTCTTATTATTTTCTTTTTTTCTTTATGCTTGGTTCACTCATTTAAATGTGCAATAAATAGAAACACGCGGTTGATATTTACATCGAGTTACAGTTTTGGTTGGCCTGGCCTAATGCGATTTTTGTCCCCCCCCCCCCCTGCAACCTGTGTTCAGCAGTGCCGTTTACGAGTGTAGGTAACGTAATACCCCTTTCTGCCGTCGCAGTCAGTCTCCAACAAGCCACATTGGATTCAGAAAACCAAGAAGCCGAACACCTTTTTTTCTCCAACAAACCAAGACACGTGTATTATGCCTTTTTGGCATGGAGTACTGTAGAAGCCAAAAGCGAGCAGCATATCCAAGGACCTCGTGAACAACATGCTACAAAACCTATGCCAAGATAAGCCACGTATCACTACTTACATTAGTGAGCCTGCTTAATTAAGGGCCAAAATCACAACTCCGTTTGGCATTGCCCATTAGATTGTACTAGTAAGTACAAAATTCAATCAGTTTCTGTCTATTTCGTAAGAAACATATCTACGTATGTTTCTGTACTTTTTCTAGCACGTAACAAAATATACTTTTTCTAGCAGATTACAAAATGAATTCAGCATAATACGGCGCAAAGATAGATTGGGTCTGAGTCGTATTCAAGACTTCCCGCAGTAACAAGAAAAACTCGGTACGGGAGAGTACAAGACGAACTAAAACACCTCGCAAAAAACAAAGAAAAATTAGAAGAAAAAATGATTAGGCACACAGCGGGGAGAGCTTTGAACCCCATATTTTAGGAAGCCGTTTGATTTATTCTGTGGTCAGGAACGAGAACAAGCCAGCAACTAGTCCCTCCCAAGAACTGCCTCCTCTTTTGGACTATTTCCTCCTACGGCAGGGATGGGTCGACGGGACAGGGCCAACGAACCATGACACTAGCATGCACAATATCTTCTTCGCTTGCAAGAAAAGAAACAGCACACAATCTGATTGAAACGCCGGAGCAAAACAGTTTCCTGTTCAAATTCTTGATGAAAAGATTCACCAAAAGAGCTCCACGTAGGGTGCTGAGCTCTACAAGATGCTCTGTATGGCGCCAATGATTGCCACCACCACGAGCATATAATTTCACGTGGAACGGAGCATCAACATGTAGCGACAGGATCACGAAGCAGAGCAGAGGCGACGGATGGATGGAACTCACCTCCCAGACGAGGGAGCAGTCCTGGTTGGTGCCCTTCTCGCCGCGGCGAGACCACACGGCGGCCAAGGTCTCGGAGCCCTCGCCCCGCAGCGTCCCCGACGACCGCAGCACCGTCCCCTGCGGATCATCCTCCTTCCTCTCTTTTCCAGCCATGGATCGGGCCAGCCCCTGCAGCAGCGACGACAGCTGCCGCATTCTCGCTACCCCAAAGAAACAACCCGAAAGAGTTGGGCGGTGCAAGAGTTTCTTCTCTCTCCCTTGCTCTCTTAGTTTCTGGGTGACCCACGACACTGTTGGTGGTGTGCACGGGCGAGGACAGAGCACTGCCTGCCCATGGCGATGGGTGGATAGGATAGGGAGCTCGCTCGGGAGGTTTCTTTAGTATCGATTCGTTTCTCCTGGGCCTTTCTTGTTCCAGGGAGTTCCTTTGGTCTTTGGATTGAAGAAACGATCGAGCTTGGGCTCACTGGAGATATGGATAGGATCGGTCGATCAGGCTAACTTCACTAAGGAAGAAGGAGGGGAGCAAGCAAGGATTAATATGAAGAAGCGAAGG
Organism: Triticum aestivum; assembly: GCF_018294505.1. Taxonomy (NCBI): domain Eukaryota; kingdom Viridiplantae; phylum Streptophyta; class Magnoliopsida; order Poales; family Poaceae; genus Triticum; species Triticum aestivum. Next base: position 400,916,946 of record NC_057794.1, read on the forward strand.
TCGTGTTGTGGTGTGAGGTGAAAGCTCGGGAGGAGCTTTTAAAGGGGAGGAGAGCTGGAGAGGTGAGTTGGGGAACAAGAGGTGGGTTGGGGACGAAGAGCCGGGCGTGCGGGCGTGCAGTGGAAGCCACAGCAACGAAGCAAACATGCAGACCGAGGCAGGGCGAGGCAGCAACACGATCGAAGATGCTTGTTTGGCCGAGGACGACGGGTATATGTTCTCGGAGACCGACTCGGCGTATTCCGTTCCGTCAACAGCTTTCCGGTGTTGCGTTTTGTCCCCGTTCCGTTCTGGAATGTGCCATGATGCCGCCTGCCGGGGCATGCTTCATGGGCAATGGCGTGTGTGAGTTCGGTAGAATGGATGAGATTTTTTCTGGAGTTGTTATGGGCATTTAAAGATTATTTTTAGATGAGTTATCACCGGAGGAAAGATCTACTGAATTGAAAGCTAGCGCGTGTGTGTTGAAATAAAAGCTAGTGTGTTTTAATGTACTAGTAATAATGTACGTGCAATGTACGTTTATATCAGGTAGGATATTAGTTGCACGTTATATTAGGTAAGATATATCTGTTGCATGTTGGTATTTGGTAAGATATCAATTATTTTTTCACGGGAATGGTAGGATATTAATTACATGACAGATTTCAAGGGATAGCGTCGAGTCAAAACGTGTTTATAACCAATGCCAGTGGTGGGTAATTAGAGCGTTAAACGTGTTTGGTGCTCAACATTGGAGTGATTTGAACCGCTAGATAATATGATTTGACGGTCGAGATGGTTTGGATCTGCCCATTTGAGTCTTTTTATATTGGTATAGATAAATATTTCATACTTCCATTATCTATGAACATGGAGAGTGTGTATGTACGCTGGATCATAGCAGTTGCAACAATTAATTTGGGGCATACCGTCAGTCAAAATAAACATATACTCCATCAGCTAGCCATGTAATATAATGTGCATTGATTTTAGCAACAGGAAGGCTTCATAAACTTTGACAAAGTTTATAGAGAAAATTATCTATACCTATGATACTCTATTTATATCATATGAAAATATATGTTATTACAAAAGTAATTGTAGATTTAGTATTTTAGATGTTGGGGTTTGTTCATAAATTTGGTCAAAGTTTGAGTAAAAATATATGTCGAATACACACTATATTTTGGGACGGGTTGAGTACTTGACAATGTGGTCTGCATTGACCGAAAAATGGTGTTAGTAGATATTGATGTGGCATAATTGTTGAGAGAATTAGAGATGGTAGGAATCAGCAATTTAGATATATACTAGCTTATGCCTCGTGCGTTGGGGTACGAATTAGTTGAAACACAATTCAATGAGCTTGGGACATGATTATCTCTACTCCTAATGGAGCAGTTGATAGTCTCGTTTTCAGGGTTTTTTTCGTTCCACCTCCCATGGTTTTTTTGGTACCTCCTTTCACCTTCGCTGGTTTTTTTTGTAGATTTTTTCGTCCCGTCCCCCCACTTCATCGGTTTATTTTCGCATCACCCTCTCACACACTGAAAGAAATCTGAACAGATCAGAACTTTCCATACTGACGCAAGTTATTTAGTAATGTAGAATCAATCATGAACTATCTCTAAACATCAAATCTAAATTAATTAACCTTACCTTAAATCACTCAATCATATTATTAGAAAATAAATACGTAATTGATTTTCAGAAAAATCGCTCAATCACATTAACCTTACCTTAACTCACGGACGGTAATCAATCTCCAAACAAAGGAAACAAACAATACATCGAGGGAGCAGTAAATAAACTCCCTTTCTTACGACATGTGTATGATCTTCCCTTCCCTCTTCGTTGTCGAGCGTTTTTGATTCTCGAGGCCGATGCTTGGGCTGCGTCACTGGGTCGCGACGGTGCCGGATGCCGAGGACGGCGAGGCCGGGTGCCGTGGCACCGCGTTGGCCGCGACTGGTGAAGGGGGCGAAGAAGGGCAGCTGAAAGAACATGCAGTGCCCCCATGTTTGGTTTTGGTAATTGATGACAATCTCTATGGACTAATGATTGCTTTGAGTTATATGTGAAGGTTTTGTCCATATGCTTTTCTTGGAGTACATGTGTTGATTTCAAGGAGAGTTTGTGTCGATCAAGGTGTTATTCAAGGAATTATTCAAAGATTGGTCATGTGAGAGTTGAACTTATTGCAAGCATGTCTTGAAGAAGAAGATTGTGTGATCATTCATGTCTACCTTCAAGACATCATCCAAATGAAGATAATTGGAAAGGTTCAAGGTTGATCAAGACTAAGTCAAGAGTGAATCAAGTTGATCAACTCACAAAGCGCAGAAGATGTACCGAGAGGGATCAAGTGATCTCATGGTATGGTAAGCATTGTCATTACGCTTTGTGTACTAACCCATGGTCTTCGTGAGAGCTCTGTGTGGGGTTAGGTTGCCGTGTGCAAGTTCAAGTGATGCATCACAAAGAGATCAAGTGCTTGAAGCTTGCCGTCCATTGTGGTGACAATGGACTTGTGAAGATGTGCGGAAGAGTGGCTCACCCATAGTGGAGTATGGGGGAGCAATCAACTAGTCTTCATCGAGCCAACACAATCAAAAAAGGTGGTCCAACTTGAGGGAGTCAAGATCGTCTTCATCTAGCTCAAGTGGACCATGTGCAAGGCAAAGGTTTGCCCTTGATAGGTTTTCTATTTTACCGGTCTCATGATGGTAGTTGGGAGACCGGGTTATAGGATCGATTGCCGTACTATCAAGGGGGGCTCTCGATGAGTAGCTTGATCGTATTGTTCGTTGAGAGCTCAAACCATTGCATCCTTGCATCATCTTTCTTGGTTCTTGTTTGGTTCTCTTTGAGAGTCTTAGAGCTTATGGTCATCTTGATGACAAGCTCGAGTTCATCGAAAACGGAGTTCACATGCATCTTCTATGATGTTTTCGATGTTGGAGGTTTTGCCGGTCCTTCTCGGTTGGAGGTTTCACTCCTCTATTTGTTGGCATACCTCCCCTGTCGCTGTTTTGATGCTACTCGTCGTCTTGTATCCAACAAGCTTGAGTTTGCTCAATTCGGAGCTCATATGCAGAAGTTATGGCAGTTCTGGTTTTCTGTGGAGTTTACTTGCTTTCGTGGAAGTGGCATAAGGATGGCGCCAGCGGTAGTACCGCAGGGCCGGAGCGGCAGTACCGCTTATCGCCACAAGCGGTAGTACCGTTGTCCCACAGCGGTAGTACCGCCCATGGCCATAAGCGGTAGTACGGCTCCGGTTCCGCGCTGGTACCGCCTCGACTCGAGACGTGGTTTTCTCGTGTCGGGTTCAGCGGCAGTAGGAGCGGCAGTAGAAGTGGTAGTACCGCTCATGTGCGGTAGTACCGTGGCTACCACCACTCCTAGTGCCGCTCAATGGCTCTCCTCTCTGCTCCTTCTCCCTGTACTCATGGTAGGCGTTGTGCGCAGTCCCAGCGGTAGTACCGTCGGGCCGGAGCGGCAGTACCGCTTATCGCCTCAAGCGGTAGTACCGCTGGCTCCAGCGGTAGTGCCGCTCATACGGCTCTGCCTCGCACTCTGTTTCGCTCCACTCTCTGTGTTCTACCGCCCGAGCGGTAGTACCGCTCCCCTGAGCGGTAGTACCGCTCGTGCGCGGACTGAGCAAATAACGGTTGGATTCGGGAGCTCCTATAAAAGGGGGTCTTCTTCCACATTCAACCTTATCCTTTGAGCTCGTGTTCTTCCCCCATTGTTGACCTTCTTCGAGCTTGCTTACTCTCAATCCCTTCATGGATTCTTGCTAGTTTTTGAGGGAAAAGAGAGAGGAGATCTAGATCCACATTTCCACCAATCACTTTCTCCTCTATGTGAGGGGGAACCCCTTGGATCTAGATCTTGGAGTTCTTGGTGTTCTCCTTCTTGTTCTTCCTCTCATTTTTCTCCCTAGCATTAGTTGCTTCGGTGGGATTTGAGAGAGAAGGACTTGGGCACTCTGTGTGCCCTTGCCATTGCATTTGGTGCATCGGTTTGAGTTCTCCACGGTGATACGTGGAAGTTACAAGTTGAGAAGCTTATTACTCTTGGGTGCTTGGTACCCTTGAGCTTGTTCCTCTTGGGTGCTTGGGCGCCCTAGACGGTTGGTGGTGTTCGAAGCTCAATCATTGTGGTGTAAAGCTCCGAGCAAGCATCGAGGTCTTCAGTTAGGTTGTGGAGATCGCCCCGAGCATTTTGACGGGTACCGGTGACCGCCCCCAAGGGTTGCCAAAGTGTATGGGTTCAGTGACCGCCCCCAAGGGTTGCCATTTGTACGGGTTCGGTGACCGCCCTCAAGGGTCCCTTAGTGGAATCACGACATCTTGCATTGTGCGAGGGCGTGAGGAGATTACGGTGGCCCTAGTGGCTTCTTGGGGAGCATTGTGCCTCCACACCGCTCCAAACGGAGATTAGCATCCGCAAGGGTGTGAACCCCGGGATACATCATCGTCTCCGCGTGCCTCGGTTATCTCTTACCCGAGCTCTTTACTTATGCACTTTACTTTATGATAGCCATATTGTTTCTTATCATATATCTTGCTATCACCTAGTAGTTTATCTTGCTTAGCATAAGTTGTTGGTGCACATAGGTGAGCCTAGTTGTTGTAGGTTTTGTGCTTGACAAATTAACCGCTAGGTTTATTCCGCATTTGTTCAAGCCTAAACCGTAATTATTTTAAAACGTCTATTCACCCCCTCTAGGCGACATCCACGATCTTTCAGCGGCTTCCCTGGCCCTGGCCATGGTCGTGGCCCTGAGAGTTGGTGCGGTGGAAGCGGCACTTGAAGGACCCGGCGTGGGTGGTCGGCGCGCAGACGCACTTGGAAGCTGGACACCTCCTCCGCGTATTCTTGGAGCTGTGGCTGGCCGATTTACATGAAATTAATTCCCTTAGTTGTGGTGGCAAATATAATACACATAATCCATATTGTTATGCACTAGCGTGTGTGTGTGTATGTGTGTGAAATAGATGGATTATGGTGAGGAAGAGGGAGGAAGAGTGTGTGTGTGAGGATTTGATGGTAAAAAAGTCGCCAATATCACTTGATATGTATGAGAATATTAATATTGAGCTGTTAAAATTAATGTGACCCCGTTGCAACGCATGGGCATTCTTCTAGTTTTGATTAATATGATATGAATACCGAAACTAAATGGTGATATTATTTATTGTATTTAATTATTGATATTATATATTTACTGAATATATCTAGCATAATAGTTTTCTCATCCACTTAATTTTTTTCTCATGCATGGTTGTTCCATGTTTAGATGGAATTTTTCATCAATAATTATGGCAGGCTTGCAAGTTAATATAAACATGTTGATGGGATCATTTATTTAGTTACATACGATTGGTCTTGATAACTATGGCACGGTTCGCTATTTGGCGTGAAAAGAACCATGAGCCTCCTTCTCTCAAGAAAAGCACAGCAAATTAATTGTGTAATATTTGGTCTCGAAGCAGCACTCTCGTGCAAAACCTGGTTGTATATAATTTTGTTTATGTTTAACTTGCAGCATACATGATGCAAGGACTGAAACATGTACAACAACCTCACTCGCTCACGGAAAATGCTAACAGAGCTCAGGCTCCATAAATTCTGAAAAATTCAAATTTTAACCTTTTAAGTTTCAAAGAATTATGAATTTTCATATACATAAGGATGTATATACTACTCCTTCCATCCCATAATATAATAGCGTTTTTGACGCTACATTAGCATAAAAAACGCTCTTATATTATGGAACGGAGAGAGTACGTGTTTGCAAAGTTTCATGACGCAATGCATTTTTATGTGAGCTAATTTTTGTTTTCATGTAGCTCACATCAAAAACATATTTCTTCATGAAAATTTACGGACATGAACGGCATATCCCTATGTACACGTGTAAAGAAAAATCTGAATTTCTTGAAATATAATGGTTAGTTTTAAATTTTTGCCAAATTTCAGACTCCATTGATATAGAAGCCAAATGTCTTACATTTTGAGATCGAAGCAGTAAAATTTAGGAGCCCTCTCATGGCGAAACCTGTCCAACAACCCCACACTGCACCGTCTACACAGCGCGGCCACTCGCGGGAGGACACTTGGTTCGATCCGTGTGCGCGTGGGGTAGATTCTCGGGGGTGAGCGAGATTGCCGGAAAATGATGAGGTATGATGTTACTTAGGCCACCTAAGTTGGTTTCGTTTTCCTCATCACACCACGTGTGTGCTTTGACATTGATTTGACCTGAGATTTGTCCTGGCTTGCCCTAATGGTAAAATGCCACGGCCATAGGTTTACTATATGTGGCACTGTTTGTGCACATGCTAGATCATAAGGGGGCTGATGACCCACAAGTATAGGGGATCAATCGTAGTCTTTTCGATAAGTAAGAGTGTCGAACCCAACAAGGAGCAAAAGTAAATGACAACCGGTTTTCAGCAAGGTAACGTCTGCAAGCACTGGAATTATAAGTAACGAGTAGTTTGATAGCAAGAAAATTTGTAACAAACAAGTAACGATAATGGTGGCAAAAGTGCAGCAAGGTAGTTGAAAGTGCAACTATCTCTGGGTGGTTTTGGTAATTCCTAACAACATATAGCTCATTGAGCTAATACTATTTCAAGATAAATATTTCAGGAAAACTCAATGATTGGCATGGCATGGATTAGAAATGTGGACCCCTCAAAATGCTAAGGACAAAAGATTGGCTCAAGCTCTAAAGCTCAAGACTCCATATTTAACTTTTAGTGATCCAAGATCACATTGAGTCCATAGGAAAAGCCAATACTATTAAAAGGGGATGAGGTGTTGCTTAATGGGTTACTTGCTCAAAATGCTTAGTGATATGCTCCAAAACCCTCAATCATTTTCTCATATCCACATATGTCCCAAATCAAAAGTCAAACTCGACCCCACCAACACTTTCTATCCGGCTCCACCGAGTTCAGTTGACATAGCCACTGCCACAAAACCCTAGTCTTTTCGGTCTCACCGAGATGGGATTGCAAACTCTCTGTTTCCCTTCGTAACATTTCGGTCCAACCGAAATAAGCGATCGGTCCCACCGAGTTCACAATGCAAACTCTCTGTTTCTCCTTCGTAACATCTCGGTCTCACCGAGATGAGTGAATCGGTCCCACCGAGTTTGCCTGACCAACTCTCTGGTTAGCTTATTACCAAAATCGGTCTCACCGAGTTTGTATAATCGGTCTCACTGAGATTACGTTATGCCCTAACCTTAATGAAATCGGTCTCACTGAGTTGACATGTCGGTCCCACCAAAAATCCTAACGTTCACATTTTGAACTAAATCGATCCAACCAAGTTTTATTATTCGGTCCCACCGAGTTTGGTGATTTGTGTGTAATGGTTAGATTTTCTGTGGAGGCTATAAATACCCCTCCACCCACTCTTCATTTGTGAGGAGAGCCATCAGAACATGCCTACACTTCCATCACACATTTTCTGAGAGAGAACCACCTACTCATGTGTTGAGGTCAAGATATTCCATTCCAACCATATGAATCTTGATCTCTAGCCTTATCCAAGTTGTTTTCCACTCAAATCATCTTTCCACCAAATCCAAATCAGTGAGAGAGAGAGTTGAGTGTTTGGGAGACTATTATTTGAAGCACAAGAGTAAGGAGTTCATCATCAACACACCGTCTATTACCTTTTGGAGAGTGGTGTCTCTGAGATTGGTTAGGTGTCACTTGGGAGCCTCCGTCAAGATTGTGGAGTTGAACCAAGAAGTTTGTACGGGCAAGAAGATCGCCTACTTCGTGAAGATCTACCCTAGCGAGGCAAGTCCTTCGTGGGCGATGGCCATGGTGGGATAGACAAGGTTGCTTCTTCGTGGACCCTTTGTGGGTGGAGCCTGATGAAGCTATGTACCTAGGGTAGGGTCACAGGTCTGACCTAGACGCCCTCCCCAAGGTCATCGCCCTAAAGCCAGAAGCATTCGAAGGGTATCATCATCCACTCGACTAAAGACATTCCACTCGAAAGAATCAATGACACTCGACTGTCACAGAAGGCACTCGACGTACAGAAGATCTAAAGCCACTCTGCACAAACAACGGTCAGGCGTTTACTCATCGACTTAATTGTCATTTATATCACTTAATTGCTAGCGTTACCAGTAACGTTCCACTCTTAATGTACATTGAACCCTGTGTAGCGGAGGGGAGCTGGGGTCCTGAAGCACTCTATATAAGCCACCCCCCTCCTCTGGGACAAGGGTTCACATCTTTTGTAAACTCACACACACATACAATCCAGTCGACCGCCTCAGGGCACCGAGATGTAGAGCTATTACTTCCTCCGTGAAGGGCCTGAACTTGTAAACTCGTGTGTACAACTACTCCATAGCTAGGATCTTGCCTCCTCATACCTACCCCCCATTCTACTGTCAGTCTTAGATCCACGACAGTTGGCGCCCACCTTGGGGCCGGTGTCTTAGCAGTTTGTTGGAGAAGTTTCCGATTCCTGTCATCATGGTTTCCAGCGGAGGATTGGCTGAAGGCCGCGAGATCCATCTCGGCGCGCTCGTCTTCATCGTCGACGACTCCGCTTGGCTCCATGAGGCTCCACTCGACGTCGAGGCACTCCCCGTCCGTGGGTGACGCACTTCCACGCATGCGTCCGTGGCGTCCTTCTTCGACAGCCATCAACTCAGTATCAGTCGGCTCCTATGGCATCCTTCCCGTTGTTCGCTGGCATCAGCGATCCGGTTGGTCGCAGCTTCAGCGGTGGGTGCGACATGCGGTGGCACGCCAATTGGCCACCCCACAAATCGCGGCGATCGAGCCCGATGAAAATCTCTACGGCCTATTCGATCTATCGACTGGCTCCGTCGAGACTGCATTCGAGTGCGACAACAGCGACCTCGCGGCGGAAGTCTTGATGGTCAATGAACCACGTAGTCCTCCTGGCTTCCCCCATGAAGACGATGGCGATGGCGTCGGCGATCCATCACATGTCCAAGAGGAGTACCGCCCCGAACCCCTCTCTTCACAGCGGAGGGAAGATCTTCGCCGCCCTAATATGGATGCACTTCACACTCCCATCGTTGGAGAAACCCCTGAGGCCCAGGCCTTGGAGGAGGCGCGCCTGGCCAACTTGGCTGAGCGCACTCGACTAGAGAACCTCCAGCGCGCACTCGACGAGCGTGCTCGGTAGCGGATTCCTGAGTCCAGTCGACAACAACTTTTTCTGCTTCCGACTCAGGTATACCGAACTCCGATCCAGAATCTCACAGTTGCAGGTCGAATAGCAGAGTCAATTCAACCTTCCCAGTCAGAAGCTGGCCGAGGTTTGATGTAGATTCGGGCTTTACTCTGGGCAGCAGGAGAGCAGAATACAGCAGTATCTCAGTCGTGGAACAGGATTCATAGCAGATCTGTGGTGGCAGATACTGTCCAATCTGCTCACACCCAAGATCGCCTCCGCGGCATGAGGGACGTGGGCACCGGCAAGATCAGTACATGGACCGTGAGCAGTATGATCATCGACTCGACCACGATGACCGTCGTCGAGTGCCCACGCCTCCTCTGAGGAGTGGGTCATACATGCCTCAGCGGCAAGATGACAGGCGCCCCCACAGCGGCGGACGAAGAATTCCGGTCGACCCCAGAGAGCCAGGCTTTGATGCAAGATCTATTCTCGTTCAAGGTCTGGTTGACAGGAACAGGGCTCACAGAGAAGGCCACGATAGAGATTATCCGACTGGAAGCAGGGTGCACGTTTCAGGACCCAAGTGTTTTAGCAGAGCCATCAGAGAAGCAGTGATTCCTCCCAACTTCAGGTTGGCGACTGGAGTCAGCAAGTTCACCGGCGAGTCCAAGCCAGACACTTGGCTTGAGGACTACCAAGTGGCTGTGCAGATTGGTGGCGGCAATGATGAAGTGGCCAAGAAGCACCTTCCCTTGATGTTGGAGGGCTCAGCCAGAGCGTGGTTGAATCAGTTGGCTCCTGGCAGCATATATAGTTGGGAGGAATTTGCTCGAGTGTTTTTAGAACCTTTGAAGGTACTTGCAAAAGGCCAGCAGGGTTGACAGAATTACAATCCTGTGTTCAGAAGCCGAATGAAACCTTGAGAGATTATATCCAGAGATGGATCACTCTGCACCACACAATGGAGAATGTGTCGCATCACCAAGTAGTTTGTGCCTTCAAGGAAGGAGTTAAGTACAGAGAGTTGAACCTGAAGTTTGGACGGACATGAGATATGTCCCTGAGTCGAATGATGGAGATTGCCACCAAGTATGCCATTGGTGAAGAGGAAGACCGACTCCAGAGTGGCAATCACAAAACAGTCGCCCAAGAAACCGAAGGAGGGAATTCCAGTCGGAAACAGAAGCGAAAGGCCAAACCAGCTGCTCCTGGTGAAGCTTTAGTTGTTGCCCAAGGAAAGTTCAAAGGAAAGCCCAAAGGGCCCTGGACTCCCAAAAAAGTTAAAGATCAAGATGGGAATGATGTGTTTGATTTACCGTGCCATATTCATACCAAAAAAGATGAAGAGGGGAATTTCATTTACCCTAAACACACCAATCGATAGTGTCGTCTCCTGATCCAGCAGTTCCGAGAGAAACAACCCAAGGAGAAGGAAAAGGAATCGGATAGAGGTGAGGATAGGGAAGAAGATGATGATGGTTTTCCCAATGTCAATTCCACACTGATGATTTTTGCTGATGTTGAAAGCAAAAGTCGATTGAAAGTTATTAACAGAGAAGTAAACATGGTTGCTCCAGCAACACCCAGTTATCTGAAGTGGTCCCAGACTGCCATCACATTCGACCAGTCGGACCATCCAACACATATAGCCACCCCTGGGAGGCAAGCACTGGTGGTCGACCCAGTAGTTGAAGGCACTCGACTGATTAAAGTGCTGATGGACGGTGGCTGTGGCCTGAATATCCTTTATGCTGAAACTTTGAAGGGAATGGGCATTCCGATGTCCAAGCTTAGCGAAAGAAACATGAGTTTCCATGGCATTATACCTGGCAAGAAGGCTCAGTCACTCGGCCAGATCACCCTTGATGTGGTTTTCGGTGATTCCAAGAATTATCGCAAGGAAAAGTTGACATTTGAGGTAGTGGATTTCAAGAGTGCTTACCATGCTATTCTGGGTAGGCCCGCTTATGCATGTTTTATGGCTCGACCATGTTACATGTATCTCAAATTGAAAATGCCTGGTCCTAGAGGAGTAATCACTATCACTGGCAATCGGCAGAAGGTAGAAGAGTGCTTCCAAAAGGGCTCAAAAATTGCCGATGCACAAATGGCAGTAGTAGAACTGCAAGAGTATTAGAAAAATGCAGATCCGAGTGATTTGCTGCGAGCCAAGAAGCCTGCCACAGATTCTGCATTTCAGTCGTCCAGTGAAATGAAGCCGATTCATATTCACCCGACCGATCCCAATGCTGATCCGACCCATATCTCAACAACACTCGACAGCAAATAGGAAGAAGCGCTCATCCAGTTCCTCCGTGAGAACTGGGACATCTTTTGCATGGAAACCTTCTGACATGCCGGGTGTACCCAGGGGACTGGCTGAGCATCGTTTGCGAGTCGAGCCAAAAGTAAAACCAGTCAAGGAACATCTCCGACGGTCCGCCGTCCAGAAGAGAAAAGCAATTGGCGAGGAAGTGGCTCGGCTCCTGGCAGTTGAGTTCATCCGAGAGATTTACCACTCCGACTGGCTCGCCAATGTTGTCATGGTCCCCAAGAAGGATGATTCACTTCGCATGTGCATTGACTTCAAGCATATCAATCGGGCCTGCCCGAAAGATCATTTTCCTCTCCCCCGCATCGACCAAATTGTCGACTCGACTATGGGGTGTGAGCATTTGTTCTCTTTGGACACCTATTCCAGGTATCATCAGATCCGCTATATGGACCCGATGAGATAAAAACGGCTTTCATCACTCCATTCAGATGCTTCTGTTATGTCACTATGCCATTCGGCCTGAAGAACGCCGGAGCAACATTCATGCGTATGATCCAGAAGTGTTTACTCGCTCAGATCCATCGGAATGTGGAAGCATACATGGACGATATCGTGGTCAAGTCACGTAAGGGTTCCGACCTACTGGCTAACCTCACTGAAACCTTTGCCAAGCTCAAAAGGTATGATATCAAGCTTAATCCATCGAAATGCACATTCGGAGTTCCTGGTGGAAAATTACTTGGGTTCCTCGTTTCCGAACGAGGGATCAATGCTAACCCAAAGAAAGTTGGTGCTATACTTCGGATGAAACGCCTTGTGCGTGTGCATGATGTCCAGAAGCTTACTGGTTGTTTGGCTGCCTTGAGTCGATTCATTTCTCGCCTCGGTGAAAAGGCATTACCTCTTTACCGATTGGTGAAGAAGTTTGATAAGTTCGAGTGGACCCCCGAAGCTGATGCAGCGTTTGCAGAGCTCAAAGCCCTGCTTTCCACGCAGCCGGTGCTTGTTGCACCAATCAGCAAAGAGCCTTTACTGCTTTATATTGCAGCCACTGGACAAGTTGTCAGTACAGTACTTGTGGTCGAGCGGGAGGAAGAAGGAAAAGCCTATAAAGTTCAGCGCCCAGTATATTATGTTTCTGAAGTTCTGACTCCGTCGAAGCAAAGATATCCACATTATCAGAAGCTTGTTTATGGAATTTACATGACCACGAAGAAGGTTGCACACTATTTCTCTGATCATTCCATTACAGTCGTCAGCGACGCTCCATTATCAGAGATTCTGAACAACAGAGATGCAACTGGTCGAGTGGCAAAGTGGGCGATTGAACTCCTTCCCCTGGACGTCAAATTTGAGGCAAATAAAGCTATCAAGTCCCAAGCAATAGCTGATTTCCTCGCCGAGTGGATCGAACAGCAGCTTCTGACCCAAATCCACTTAGAGCATTGGACCATGTTCTTCGATGGGTCCAAGATGCTGAATGGTTCCGGTGCTGGGGTGGTGTTGGTATCCCCCCGTGGTGACAAACTCAGCTATGTTCTCCAGATTCACTTTGACTCCTCCAACAATGAAGCTGAATATGAGGCACTTCTGTACGAGTTGCGTATGGCCATTTCACTCGGCGTCCGTCGCCTCATGGTCTATGGCGACTCGGATTTGGTGGTCAATCAGGTGATGAAGGAGTGGGACGTCAGAAGCCCAGCTATGACTGGTTATTGCAATGCAGTGAGAAAGTTAGAAAAGAGGTTTGAGGGGTTAGAGCTCCATCACATCCCTCGACTGAAAAATCAAGTGGCCGATGATCTGGCAAAGATAGGCTTCAAGAGGGAAGCCATTCCCAGCAATGTGTTCCTGGAGCATATTCATACACCTTCAGTTCAAGAAGATCCCTTCACTGAAGAGCCCCCGCAGCCGAAGAGTGCCATTGATCCGACTGAAATCGAGGTTCCAGCCGTGGTCGATTTGATTATGGAGGTTTTGGTCATCACCCCTGATTGGACAGTACCATATATCGCGTACATTCTTAGAAAGGAACTCCCAGAGGATGAAGAAGAGGCTCAACAGATCGCCCGTCGATCTAAAGCCTTTACTGTGATAAGAGGATAGTTGTTTAGAGAAAGTGTGACTGGAGTTTGCCAGAAATGCAGAACACCTGAAGAAGGTCGAGTGATCCTCAATGACATCCACTCGGGGACCTGTGGTCACCATGCGTCCTCTCGGACCATTGTGACCAAAGCATACCGAGCGGGATTTTACTGGCCACGGGCAAATGAGATGGCAAAAGAAATAGTCGACAAATGTGAAGGTTGCCAGTTTTACTCCAACATGTCTCACAAGCCCTGAAGACCATTCCACTCGTCTAGCCTTTTGCTGTTTGGGGATTGGATATGGTTTGACCTATGAGGACCGGTAGGAGTGGATTTACTCATGTGCTTGTAGCAGTCGACAAGTTCACCAAGTGGATTGAAGCCAAGCCTATCAAGAACCTTGAAGCCAGTACTGCTGTCAGCATCATCAGAGAGTTAACATTCAGATATGGTGTTCCACACAACATCATCACTGACAACGGGTCAAACTTCGATTCCGATGAGTCCAGAACTTTCTATGCTTCCCAAGGTACTCGAGTTGACTATGCCTCAGTCGCCCACCCCCAGTCGAATGGGCAAGTTGAAAGAGCAAATGGATTGATTCTCAAAGGACTGAAACCCCGACTGATGTGTGACGTCAAACACGCAGTAGGAGCCTGGGTCGATGAACTTCCATCAGTATTGTGGGGATTGAGGACAGCTCCTAATTGGTCGACTGGTAGAACCCCCTTTTTCTTGGTTTATGGAGCCGAAGCTGTACTTCCGAGTGACTTGCTCCACAATACGCCCCGAGTCAAGATTTTCTCAGAAGAAGAAGCAGAACAGGCATGACAAGATGCAGTTGATCTCCTGGAAGAAGAAAGAGAGATGGCCTTGATCTGATCAGCCATCTATCAGCAAGACCTGCGTCGATTCCAAGCCAGAAACATGAGGGGTCGAGCATTTTAAGAGGGAGACTTGGTTCTCCGAGTGGATCAACAGAAACCACACAAGCTTGCTCCTGCCTGGGAAGGCCCCTTCGTTGTCACCAGAGTGCTCCACAATGGAGCATACCACCTCTACAACATCGAGCACAAGAAAGACGAGCCGCGAGCTTGGAATGCGAAGCTTCTCCGCCCCTTTTATACTTAAGCACTCAGTCTATTGGGATGTAATAAGAAGCACCTTTGTAGTTTGTTTATCAAAGGCAAGAGTTTTTACAGTCTTCTAAAATGATTGTCGATTGCTTATGCTTGTTTCTGAAATCCCCCAGTGGGTGGCTTAGCTGTGAATCCATTTCGCCTAAGTTTAAAAAACCCTACCAAGTGATGAGCAAGCCTCTCACTCGGTGGCTTAGTTGCGAATTCGTTTCGCCTAAGTTGAAAAAAAATCCTACCGAGTGATGAGCAAGCCTCTCACTCGGGGGCTTAGCTGCAGTCCAGTACTCACCTAAGTTGAAAAAATCCTACCGAGTGATGAGCAAGCCTCTCACTCGGGGGCTTAGCTGCAGTCCAGTACTCGCCTAAGTTTCAAAAAATCCTACCGAGAGATAAGCAAGCCTCTCACTCGGGGGCTTAGCTGCAGTCTAGTGCTCGCCTAAGTTTCAAAAAATCCTACCGAGTGATGAGCAAGCCTCTCATTCAGGGGCTTAGCTGTAGTCCAGTGCTCGCCTAAGTTTCAAAAAATCCTACCAGGTGATGAGCAAGCCTCTCACTTGGGGGCTTAGCTGCAGTCCAGTACTCGCCTAAGTTGAAAAAAATCCTACCGAGAGATGAGCAAGCCTCTCACTCAGGGGCTTAGCTGCAGTCCAGTGCTCGCCTAAGTTTCAAAAAATCCTACCGAGTGATGAGCAAACCTCACACTCGGGGGCTTAGCTGCAGTCCAGTACTCGCCTAAGTTGAAAAAATCATACCGATTGCGCACGCCTCTCACTCGGAGGCTTAGCTGCAGTCCAGTGCTCGCCTAAGTTGAAAAAAATCCTACCAAGCGATGAGCAAGCCTCTCACTCGGAGGCTTAGCTGCAGTCCAGTGCTCGCCTAAGTTTCAAAAATCCTACCGAGTGATGAGCAAACCTCACACTCGGGGGCTTAACTGCAGTCCAGTACTCGCCTAAGTTGAAAAAATCCTACCGAGTGATGAGAAAACCTCACACTCGGGGGCTTAGCTGCAGTCTAGTGCTCGCCTAAGTTGAAAAAAATCCTATCGAGCGATGAGCAAACCTCACACTCGGGGGCTTAGCTGTAGTCCAGTACTCGCCTAAGTTTCAAAAATCCTACCAAGTGATGAGCAAGCCTCACACTCGGGGGCTTAGATGCAGTCCAGTACTCGCCTAAGTTTGAAAAATCCTACCGAGTGATGAGCAAACCTCACACTCGGGGGCTTAGCTGTAGTCTAGTGCTCGTCTAAGTTTTAAAAATCCTACCGAGTGATGAGCAAGCCTCACACTCGGGGGCTTAGCTGCAGTCTAGTGCTCGCCTAAGTTTCAAAAATCCTACCGAGTGATGAGCAAGCCTCACACTCGGGGGCTTAGCTGCAGTTCAGTACTCGCCTAAGTTTCAAAAATCCTACCGAGTGATGAGCAAACCTCACACTCGGGGGCTTAGCTGCAGTCCAGTACTCGCCTAAGTTTCAAAAATCCTACCAAGTGATGAGCAAACCTCACAATCGGGGGCTTAGCTGCAGTCCAGTACTCGCCAAAGTTTCAAAAAACCTACCGAGTGATGAGCAAACCTCACACCCGGGGGCTTAGTTGTAGTCTAGTACTTGCCTAAGTTGAAAAACCATCCCTATCCGCAAGGATGATGAGGTGCAGGTCGACTGCAATCCTCTCCACGGAGCTGCACCACAAGTACAATGTGCACTCCATCCCTATCCGCAAGGATGACGAGGTGCAGATTGACTGCAATCCTCTCCACGAAGCTGCGCCGCAATTACAATGTGCGCTCCATCCCTATCCGCAAGGATGATGAGGTGCAGGTTGACTGCAAACCTCTCCTCAGAGCTGCGCCACAAGTACAATGAGCTTTCCATCCCTATCCGCAAGGATGACGAGGCGCAGATCGACTGGGATATCTCCCTCAGAGTTGCATCTCAAAGAATATTCCGAGTGAAGAATAAGTTCCACTCGAAGGCGAACTCAAGCACATGCAGAAGATAAACCAAGATTGGATAAAACCTCAAAAGTTTTAGGACGAAGATAAAAGTACTCGGACATTAGGCCCGAAGGAGTTTAACGGTTACAAAAATCACTCGGCATTCCGAGGCAAATTTAAAGGAAGTTTACGTATGAAGTCTGTTCACTTAGCAGGAGGAGGGCTTGCGGGCTCGACGAACTCGTCCAAATCGATCCCGTACGCGATCCGAGTGGTAGCAGCAACGAAAGTCTCCATGAAGGATTGGAAGTCATGCCTTTTTGTGTTGGCGACCTTGATCGCCGCCAGCTTCTCTTCTCGAGCTTCTTTGTAGTGGACCCTAACCAGCGACATGGCCATGTCAGCGCCGCATCGGGCAGAGGACTTCTTCCATTCCTGCACTCAATCGGGGACCTCATTGAGCCGAGTCATCAGAGACTGGAGATCATTCTGAAGAGTTGCCCTTGGCCAGAGCAATGAGTCGATGCGTGAAACTTCCACTTTCAGACGAGCAAGATAACTTGTAACACTGGCGACGCGGGATTCCAGTTGAAGCACATGCATGGCAGCCTCGTCGCCGATTGGAGAAAGGATAGGGTCCAAGCCCGTCTCGATCCGTCCAGTCTCCTCTTCAAAGTTTTGGCAGAATTCTGCAAAGTCAAGGAGTTAATGAGTCGACTGGTTAGGACTAACTTGCAAACAGTAAAACAGTCGGGTAAAAAGGGGTACCTTCGAGCATAAGAAAGAGTTTCTTGGCGAGAGCTTTCAGATAAGCCTCCAAATCGTTACTCCTACGAGTTATGCTTTCCAGCTGGTCGTTCAGAGCCACTTTATCTTTTTTCAGACGAGTCGCCTCTCGATTAGATTTAGTGAGAGACGACTTCAACTTGTTGATTTCCTCCTCTAGCGCTCCGACCGAAGCCAGTTTCTGGTCAGCAAGGGCAGTCTTCTCCTAAGCCTCCTTCTGCGCAGCTGCAAGGTCCAAGTCCTTCTTCTCCAGGGCCAGCCTCATTTTCTCTGCAAAGTACACATTTAGATCAAACAGAAGAATGAAGAGATAACTTGAAGGATGGCAGTCGACAGGCCGTTACCTTTCGTACCAGTGACTTCATCTTGAGCCTTCTTTAAGTTCTGCTGAGCCAACTCCAGGTCAAGGTTGAGTTGCCTCTACTTTTCCTCAAATTCGGCGAACTTGGAGATAAGCGTACAAGATTTCTACAGTGAGTAAAAGACATATCAATCAACAAGATCAAAGATTATTTACTTCCGAATGAATAAAACTTCAAGACTATTCAGACCCCAACGGACTGCCAGTAGTCAACTGCGGTCTCGGGGACTACACCCAGTGGGTGCACTTAGCGTGCCCCCACTGGTTCGGATTTCACTCGGCTAGTCCACCCAGACCGAGTCCAAAAAAAGAAGGGAGAGAAAGAAGTGCTCAGACCCCAACTGACTGCCAGCAGTCGACTGCGGTCTCAGGGACTACACCCAGTGGATGCACTTGGCGTGCCCCCACTGGTTCGGATTCCACTCGGTTGGTCCGTCCAGACCGAGTACAAAAAAAGATTACAAAGCACCCAGTGGGTGTACAATCTCAAAGTGCAAGACAATGAAAGATTGAGCGAAGGAAAATATTCGGGTAGCATATCCTAAAAGAACAAGTTCAGTCAGGAGTTAACTTACCTGGACATTGACTCGAAGAGCCGCGCTGGTGTCATAAGCAGCCTGACTGCTTTCGTGCACCGCCTTCACCCGCTCCATCATTATGCCAGCCTGACGAATGTCCTCCGGAGCGGCGTCCGACTGGCTTTCTGGAACATGATGAGTGGCAAAGAAGGGGACAAATGGTCCAGACGCACCGGCTTGGAGATCCGAGGCATGAAGTTGGATGGTTGAAACAAGCTCTGGTGCAGTCAACGATGCGGGGCGCGCGCTCGACACTGGGTCAGCAAAGGTTATAGAAATCTTACTCGCATCTTCGAGCTGTTGAACTACCCGCTCCACCACCGGCTCCGACTGGGGTGTCTTGCTAGCTATTGCCTTCTTCTTCCTGGGCCTTGGCAGCACGTCCTCGTCATCATCTAGAAGCTCAATGACATTGGGAGGGGCTGCAAAGAAATCAGCCGACCCTAGATGAGTCACTAGAATTTAATCAACCATACAATCGAGAACAAGATCACGAGAATTGTACCTGGGTTGGAGGTGACTGCATCTTCCATGTCCTCGTGTTCATACTAGCGGGTGGAAGTCCCAGAGGTGGCAGCTCTGCAAATTTCAATATTCAGTTGGTTACGTTTGTTACACCGAGTCAACCAAAGAATCAGGTCAGATTATTACCCAGAGATAGTAGGAATGACCATTTTGATCTTGGGAAAGCCTTCGGAGGTTTGGATGACGCAACCTTCGGTGGTTTCAGAGCTGGAGGAGGTGCAACTTTTGATTGCTTCGGTGTCTTCTCAGTCGACACTAGAGAGGACGTCCGAGGATGCTTTGAAGACTGCCCAGTCGGTGTGGCCACCGTGGCGTGGAGGCTTTCTGGGTCATGTGCGTGCTTGGACCTTTTTTCTCTGCGAGGAGGCAAGTCGACCTCTTCTTTGTCACTCGGGTCGCCACTCTCCTCACCATCCTCCTTGTCTGAGTGCCACTCGCCGCTATCGCCTCCACTCACCTCCTCCTCCGAGTCCTGCTCCTGCTCTCCGTTGGGCATTGAATACATCTCAGTAAGAGCCTGAAAGATAACAAGCAAAGCAAAAAACAGCCAGTCGTCAACAGTCAATTACATGATTAATCAAAAAAGTACTCGGCAATCCAGAGTCAGACCTGATCTGGCTGGCGCGAATTGTCGAATGGAGCGACCCTCCTGGACCCCCTGGGGTTATCCTTGTTGCCTGTGATGCCTCTCAGCCACTTCTCCACCGTGCCCTTGTCGATCTCCTCTGGGTAGATCCGAGTGGAATCGTCAATGCCCGACTACATCCACATTGGATGATCGTGAGCTTGGAGCGGTTGGATGCGTCATTTGAGGAATACCTCCAGTAGATCCATACCGGTCACGCCGTCCCGGACGAGCTGGACCACCCGCTCGACCAACACCTTCACCTGCACTCTCTCCTCTGGGATCACTTTCAATGCGGAAGGCTTCTCTACCCGAGCCATGGAAAAGGCAGGGAGCCTGGTCAACTGACCTGGAGTCGGCTGGTCTTTACAATAAAACCAGGTCGACTGCCAACCCCGGACCGACTCGGGAAGGATCATGGCTGGGAAAGTGCTTTTGTTCCTCATCTGAATCCCAAGACCCCCGCACATCTGAATCACGCGCGTTTTCTCGTCACTCGGATTGGCCTTCTTGACCGACTGAGAACAGCAAGTGAAAATGTGCTTGAAAAGACCCCAGTGTGGCCTACAACCTAAGAAGTTCTCGCACAAGGATACGTAGGCGGCAAGATATACGATGGAGTTGGGATTGAAATGGTGAAGTTGTGCTCCAAAGAAGTTTAGAAATCCCCGGAAGAAAGGATGGGGAGGCAGAGAAAATCCACGGTCAACATGAGTTGCAAGGAGAACACACTCACCATCACGTGGATGCGGTTCGGTCTCTCCTTCCGAGAGCCGCGCCGATTCATGGGGAATCAGCCCCTCCTCGACCAGATTATCGATGTCGTCTTGGCTGATCGTAGACCGCATCCAGTCGCCCTGGATCCAGCTACGTGATACGTTGGAACTATAATTTTTGATTGCTCCATGCTATATTATCTACTATTTTGAATGTTTATGGGCTTTATTATACACGTTTATATCATTTTTTCGGACTAACCTACTAACCCAGAGCCCATTGCCAGTTTCTGTTTTTACCCTGTTTTAGGGTTTTGAAGAAAAGGAAAATCAAACGGAGTCCAATTGACCTGAAACTTCACGGAACTCATTTTTGGAAGGAAAGAAGCCCAAAAGACTTGGAGTGCACGTAATGTTGGGGAACGTAGTAATTTCAAAAAAATTCCTACGCACACGCAAGATCATGGTGATGCATAACAACGAGAGGGGAGAGTGTTGTCCACGTACCCTTGTAGACCGAAAGCGGAACCGTTAGCACAACGCGGTTGATGTAGTCGTACGTCTTCATGATCCGACCGATCCAAGTACCGAACGAACGACACCTCCGAGTTCAGCACACGTTCAGCTCGATGACGTCCCGCGAACTCCGATCCAGCAGAGCTTCACGGGAGAGTTCCTTCAGCACGACGGCGTGGCGACGGTGATGATGTTGCTACCGACGCAGGGCTTCGCCTAAGCACCGCTAAGATATGACCAAGGTGGAATATGGTGGAGGGGAGCACCGCACATGGTTGGGAGAGATCAACTGATCAACTTGTGTGTCTAGAGGTGCCCCCTGCCCCTGTATATAAAGGAGCAAGGGGGGAGGCCGGCCGGCCCTCTATGGGCGCGCCAGGAGGAGAAGTCCTGCTCCTAGTAGGAGTAGGACTCCCCTTTCCTACTCCTACTAGGAGGAGGAAAGGAAGGAGGAGAAGGAGAAGGAAGGAGAAGGAGGGAAAAAGGAGGAAAGGGGGGCTGGCCTCCTAGTCCAATTCGGTTTGGCCTAGGGGGGCCGCACGCCCTGCCTCCTCTCTTCCACCACTTGGCCCATGAGGCCCATCACTTCTTCCTCGTATTCCCGTAACTCCCCGGTACCCCTAAAAATACCCGAATCACTCAGAACCTTTCCGATGTCCGAATATAGTCGTCCAATATATTGATCTTTATGTCTCGACCATTTCGAGACTCCTCGTCATTTCCCCGATCTCATCCAGGACTCCGAACTACCTTCAGTACATCAAATCACACAAACTCATAATACAACTGTCACCGAAACTTTAAGCGTGCGGACCCTACGGGTTCGAGAACTATGTAGACATGACCGAGACATGTCTCCGGTCAATAACCAATAGCGTTACCTAGATGCTCATATTGGCTCCCACATATTCTACGAAGATCTTTATCGGTCAGACCGCATAACAACATACGTTGTTCCCTTTGTCATCGGTATGTTACTTGCCCGAGATTCGATCGTCGGTATCTCAATACCTAGTTCAATCTCGTTACCGGCAAGTCTCTTTACTCGTTCTGTAATACATCATCCCGCAACTAACTTATTAGTTGTAATGCTTGCAAGGCTTAAGTGATGTGCATTACCGAGAGGGCACAAAGATACCTCTCCGACAATCGGAGTGAAAAATCCTAATCTCGAAATACGCCAACCCAACAAGTACCTTCGGAGACACCTGTAGAGCACCTTTATAATCACCTAGTTATGTTGTGACGTTTGGTAGCACACAAAGTGTTCCTCTGGTAAACGGGAGTTGCATAATCTCATAGTCACAGGAACATGTATAAGTCATGAAGAAAGCAATAGCAACAAACTAAACGATCAAGTGCTATGCTAACGGAATGGGTCAAGTCAATCACATCATTCTCCTAATGATGTGATCCCGTTAATCAAATGACAACTCATTTCTATGGTTAGGAAACATAACCATCTTTGATCAACGAGCTAGTCAAGTAGAGGCATACTAGTGACACTCTGTTTGTCTATGTATTCACACATGTATTATGTTTCCGGTTAATACAATTCTAGCATGAATAATAAACATTTATCATGATATAAGGAAATAAATAATAACTTTATTATTGCCTCTAGGGCATATTTCCTTCAGTCTCCCACTTGCACTAGAGTCAATAATTTTGTTCACATCGCCATGTGATTTAATACCAATAGTTCACATCACCATGTGATTAACACCCATAGTTCACATCGACATGTGACCAACACCCAAAGGGTTTACTAGAGTCAATAATCTAGTTCCACATCGCTATGTGATTAACACCCAAAGAGTACTGAGGTGTGATCATGTTTTGCTTGTGAGAGAAGTTTAGTCAACGGGTCTACCACATTCAGATCCGTAAGTATTTTGCAAATTTCTATGTCAACAATGCTCTGCACAGTGCTGCTCTAGCTAATTGCTCCCACTTTCAATATGTATCCAGATTGAGATTTAGAGTCATCTGAATCAGTGTCAAAATTTGCATCGGCGTAACCCTTTACGACGAACCTTTTGTCACTTCCATAATCGAGAAACATATCCTTATTCCACTGAGGATAATTTTGACCAATGTCCAGTGATCTACTCCTAGATCACTATTGTACTCCTTTGCCAAACTCAGGGCAGGGTATACAATAGGTATGGTACACAGCATAGCATACTTTATAGAACCTATGGCTGAGGCATAGGGAATGACTTTCATTCTCTCTCTATCTTCTGTCATGGTCGGGTTTTGAGTCTTACTCAACTTCGTACCTTGTAACACAGGCAAGAAATCCTTCTTTGACTGTTCCATTTTGAACTACTTCAAAATCTTATCAAGGTATGTACTCATTGAAAAACTTATCAAGCGTCTTGATCTATCTCTATAGATCTTGATGCTCAATATGTAAGCAGCTTCACCGAGGTCTTTCTTTGAAAAAATTCCTTTCAAACATTCCTTTATGCTTTGCAGAATAATTCTACATCATCTCCGATCAACAATATGCCATACATATATTTATCAGAAATGTTGTAGTGCTCCCACTCACTTTCTTGTAAATACAGGCTTCACCGCAAGTCTGTATAAAACTATATGCTTTGATCAACTTATCAAAGCGTATATTCCAACTCCGAGATGCTTGCACCAGTCCATAGATGGATCCTGGAGCTTCCATATTTTGTTAGTACTTTTAGGATCGACAAAACCTTTCTGGTTGCATCATATACAACTCTTCTTTAATAAATCCTATTAAGGAATGCAGTTTTGTTTATCCATTTGCCAGATTTCATAAAATGCGGCAATAGCTAACATGATTCGGATAGACTTAAGCATAGATACGAGTGAGAAATTCTCATCGTGGTCAACACCTTGAACTTGTCGAAAACCTTTTTGCGACAATTCTAGCTTTGTAGATAGTAACACTACTATCATCGTCCGTCTTCCTCTTGAAAATCCATTTAATCTCAATGGCTCGCTGATCTTTGGGCAAGTCAATCAAAGTCCATACTTTGTTCTTATACATGGATCTCATCTCAGATTTCATGGCCTCAAGCCATTTCACGGAATCTGGGCTCATCATCGCTTCCTCATAGTTTGTAGGCTCGTCATGGTCAAGTAACATGACCTGCATAACAGGATTACCATACCACTCTGGTGCAGATCTCACTCTGGTTTACCTACGAGGTTCGATAGTAACTTGATCTGAAGTTACATGATCATCATCATTAGCTTCCTCACTAATTGGTGTAGTAGTCACAGGAACAGATTTCTGTGATGAACTACTTTCCAATAAGGGAGCAGGTACAGTTACCTCATCAAGTTCTACTTTCCCCCCACTCACTTCTTTCGAGAGAAACTCCTTCTCTAGAAAGGATCCATTCTCAGCAATGAATATCTTGCCTTCGGATCCGTGATAGAAGGTGTACCCAACATTTTCTTTTGGGTATCCTATGAAGACACACTTCTCTGATTTGGGTTTGAGCTTATCAGGTTGAAACTTTTCACATAAGCATTGCAACCTCAAACTTTAAGAAATGACAGCTTAGGTTTCTTGCCAAACCATAGTTCATACGATGTCGTCTCAACCGATTTAGATGGTGCCCTATTTAATGTGAATGTAGCTGTCTCTAATGCATAACCCCAAAACAATAGCGGTAAATCAGTAAGAGATGTCATAGATCACACCATATCTAATAAAGCATGGTTACGACGTTCGGACACACCATTACACTGTGGTGTTCCAGGTGGCATGAGTAGTGAAACTATTTCACATTGTTTTAACTGAAGGCCAAACTCGTAACTCAAATATTTTACTTCTGCGATCATATCATAGAAACTTTTATTTTGTTATGATGATTCTCCACTTCACTCTGAAATTCTTTGAACTTTTCAAATGTTTCAGACTTGTGTTTCATCAAGGAGATATACTCATATCTTCTCAAATCATCTGTGAAGATCAGAAAATAATGATACCTGCCGCGAGCTTCAATATTCATCCGACCACATACATCAATATGCATGATTTCCAACAAATCTGTTGCTTGCTGCATTGTTCCGGAGAACGGTGTTTTAGTCATCTTGCCCATGAGGCATGGTTCGCAAGTACCAAGTGATTCATAATCAAGTGATTCCAAAAGTCCATCAGTATGGAGTTTCTTCATGCGCTTTATACCGATATGACCTAAACGGCAATGCCACAAATAAGTTGCACTATCATTATCAACTCTACATCTTTTGGCTTCAACATTATGAATATGTGTATCACTACTATCGAGATTCATCAAAAATAGACCACTCTTCAAGGGTGCATGACCATAAAAGATATTACTCATATAAATAGAACAACCATTATTCTCTGATTTAAATGAATAACTGTCTCACATCAAACAAGATCCAGATATAATGTTCATGCTCAACGCTGGCACCAAATAACAATTATTTAGGTCTAAAACTAATCCCGAAGGTAGATGTAGAGGTAGCGTGCCGACCGCGATCACATCGACTTTGGAACCATTTCCCACGCGCATCGTCACCTCGTCCTTAACTAGTCTTTGTTCATTCTGCAACTCCCGTTTCGAGTTACTACTCTTAGCAACTGAACCAGTATCAAATACCGGGGGGTTGCTACGAACACTAGTAAAATACACATCAATAATCTGTATATCAAATATACCTTTGTTCACTTTGCCATCCTTCTTATCCGCCAAATACTTGGGGCAGTTCCGCTTCCAGTGACCAGTCCCTTTGCAGTAGAAGCACTTAGTCTCAGGCTTAGGATCAGACTTGGGCTTCTTCACTTGAGCAGCAACTTGCTTGCCGTTCTTCTTGAAGTTCCCCTTTTTCCCTTTGCCCTTTTCTTGAAACTAGTGGTCTTGTCTACCATCAACACTTGATATTTTTCTTGATTTCTACCTTCGTTGATTTCAGCATTACGAAGAGCTTGGGAATCGTTTCCGTTATCCCTTGCATATAATAGTTCATCACGAAGTTCTAGTAACTTGGTGATGGTAACTAGAGAATTTTGTCAATCACTATTTTATCTGGAAGATTAACTCCCACTTGATTCAAGCGATTGTAGTACCCAGACAATCTGAGCACATGCTCATTGCTTGAGCTATTCTCCTCCATCTTTTAGGTATAGAACTTGTTGGAGACTTCATATCTCACAACTCGGGTATTTGCTTGAAATATTAACTTCAACTCCTGGAACATCTCATATGGTCCATGACGTTCAAAACGTCTTTGAAGTCCCGATTCTAAGCCGTTTAAGCATGGTGTACTAAACTATCAAGTAGTCATCATACTGAGCTAGCCAAACGTTCATAACATCTGCATCTGCTCCTGCAATAGGTCAGTCACCTAGCGGTGCATCAAGGACATAATTCTTCTATGCAGCAATGAGGATAAACCTCAGATCACAGATCCAATCCGCATCATTGCTACTAACATCTTTCAACTTAGTTTTCTCTAGGAACATATCAAAAATAAAATAGGGAAGCAATAATGCGAGCAATTGATCTACAACATAGATATGCTAATACTACCAGGACTAAGTTCATGATAAATTAAAGTTCAATTAATCATATTACTTAAGAACTCCCACTTAGATAGACATCCCTCTTATCCTCTAAGTGATCATGTGATCCATATCAACTAAACCATAACCGATCATCACGTGAAATGGAGTAGTTTTCAATGGTGAACATCATTATGTTGATCATATCTACTATATGATTCACGCTCGACCTTTCGGTCTCCAGTGTTCCGAGGCCATATCTGCATATGCTAGGCTCGTTAAGTTTAACCTGAGTATTCTGCGTGTGCGAAACTGGCTTGCACCCGTTGTAGATGGACGTAGAGCTTATCACACCCGATCATCACGTGGTGTCTGGGCACGACGAACTTTGGCAACGGTGCATACTAAGGGAGAACACTTATACCTTGAAATTTTAGTAAGGGATCATCTTATAAAGCTATCGTCGAACTAAGCAAAATAAGATGCATAAAAGATAAACATCATATGCAATCATAATATGTGACATGATATGGCCATGATCATCTTGCGCCTTTGATCTCCATCTCCAAAGTACTGTCATGATCTCTATCGTCACCGACATGACACCATGATCTCCATCATCTTGATCTATATCAATGTGTCGTCACATGGTCGTCTCGCCAACTATTGCTCTTGCAACTATTGCTATCGCATAGCGATAAAGTAAAGCAATTATTTGGCACTTGCATCTTATGCAATAAAGAGACAACCATAAGGCTTCTGCCAATTGCCGATAACTTCAACAAAACATGATCATCTCATACAAAAACTTATATCTCATCACGTCTTGACCATATCACATCACAACATGCCATGCAAAAACAAGTTAGACGTCCTTCTACTTTGTTGTTGCAAGTTTTACATGGCTGCTATGGGCTTAGCAAGAACCGTTCTTACCTACGCATCAAAACCACGACGATACTTTGTCAAGTTGGTGCTGTTTTAACCTTCGCAAGGACTGGGCGTAGCCACACTTGGTTCAACTAAAGTTGGAGAAACTGACACCCGCCAGCCACCTGTGTGCAAAGCACGTCGGTAGAACCAGTCTTGCGTAAGCGTACGCGTAATGTCGGTCCGGGCCGCTTCATCCAACAATACCGCCGAACCAAAGTATGACATGCTGGTAAGCAGTATGACTTATGTCGCCCACAACTCACTTGTGTTCTACTCGTGCACAACATCAACGCATAAAACCTGGCTCTAATGCCACTGTTGGGGGACGTAGTAATTTCAAAAAAATTCCTAAGCACACGCAAGATCATGGTGATGCATAGCAACGAGAGGGGAGAGTGTTGTCCACGTACCCTCGTAGACCGAAAGCGGAAGCGTTAGCACAACGCGGTTGATGTAGTCGTACGTCTTCACGATCTGACCGATCCAAGTACCGAACGCACGGCACCTCCGAGTTCAGCACACGTTCAGCTCGATGACGTCCCGCGAACTCCGATCTAGCAGAGCTTCACAGGAGATTTCCGTCAGCACAACAGCGTGGTGACGGTGATGATGTTGCTACCGACGGAAGGCTTCGCCTAAGCACTGCTACGATATGACCGAGGTGGAATATGGTGGAGGGTGGCACCGCACATGGCTGGGAGAGATCAACTGATCAACTTGTGTGTCTAGAGGTGCCCCCTGCCCCTGTATATAAATGAGCAAGGGGGGAGGCCGGCTGGCCCTCTATGGACGTGCCAGGAGGAGGAGTCCTCCTCCTAGTAGGAGTAGGACTCCCCTTTCCTACTCCTACTAGGAGGAGGAAAGGAAGGAGGAGAAGGAGAAGGAAGGAGAAGGAGGAAAAAGGAGGAAAGGGGGGCCGGCCTCCTAGTCCAATTCGGTTTGGGCTAGGGGGGCCGCGCGCCCTGCCTCCTCTCCTCCATCACTTGGCCCATGAGGCCCATTACTTCTTCTTCGTATTCCCGTAACTCCCCGGTACCCCCAAAAATACCCGAATCACTCGGAACCTTTCCGATGTCCGAATATAGTCGTCCAATATATCGATCTTTACGTCTCGACCATTTCGAGACTCCTCGTCATGTCCCCGATCTCATCCGGGACTCCGAACTACCTTCGGTACATCAAATAACATAAACTCATAATACAATCATCACCGAAACTTTAAGCGTGCGGACCCTACGGGTTCGAGAACTATGTAGACATGACCGAGACATGTCTCCGGTCAATAACCAAAGCGGAACCTGGATGCTCATATTGGCTCCCACATATTCTACGAAGATCTCTATCGGTCAGACCGCATGACAACATACATTATTCCCTTTGTCATCCGTATGTTACTTGCCCGAGATTCAATCGTCGGTATCTCAATACCTAGTTCAATCTCGTTACCGGCAAGTCTCCTTACTCGTTCCATAATACATCATCCCGCAACTAACTTATTAGTTGCAATGCTTGCAAGGCTTAAGTTATGTGCATTACCGAGAGGGCCCAGAGATACCTCTCCGACAATCGGAGTGACAAATTCTAATCTCGAAATACACCAACCCAACAAGTACCTTCGGAGACACCTGTAGAGCACCTTTATAATCACCCAGTTACGTTGTGACGTTTGGTAGCACACAAAGCGTTCCTCTGGTAAACAGGAGTTGCATAATCTCATAGTCATAGGAACATGTATAAGTCATGAACAAAGAAATAGCAACAAACTAAACGATCAAGTGCTATGCTAACGGAATGGGTCAAGCCAATCACATCATTCTCCTAATGATGTGATCCCGTTAATCAAATGACAACTCATGTCTATGGTTAGGAAACACAACCATCTTTGATCAACGAGCTAGTCAACTAGAGGCATACTAGTGACACTCTGTTTGTCTATGTATTCACACATGTATTATGTTTCTGGTTAATACAATTCTAGCATGAATAATGAACATTTATCATGATATAAGGAAATAAAAAAATAACTTTATTATTGCCTCTAGGGCATATTTCCTTCACGTAAGGGGGTCAACGAGGAAGCCACGAGGCAGGGGGCGCGCCCACCCCCCTGGGCGCGCCCTCCACCCTCGTGGGCCCCACATGGCTCCCCTGACGTACTTCTTCTGCCTATATATCTCCATATACCCTAAAAACATCCGGGAGCACAATAGATCAGGAGTTCCGCCGCCATAAGCCTCCGTAGCCACCGAAAGCCAATCTAGACCCGTTCCGGCACCCTGCCGGAGGGGGAATCCCTCTCCGGAGGCCATCTTCATCATCCCGGTGCTCTCCATGAAGAGGAGGGAGTAGTTCTCCCTCGGGGATGAGGGTATGTACTAGTAGCTATGTGTTTGATCTCTCTCTCTCTCTCTCTCTCTCGTGTTCTTGAGGTGATACGATCTTGATGTATCGCGAGCTTTGCTATTATATTTGGATCCTATGATGTTTCTTCCCCCCTCTACTCTCTTGTAATGGATTGAGTTTCCCCTTTGAAGTTATCTTATTGGATTGAGTCTTTAATGATTTGAGAACATTTGATGTATGTCTTGCCGTGCGTATCTGTGGTTGCAATGGGATATCCCGTGATTCACTTGATGTATGTTTTGGTGATCAACTTGCGGGTTCCGCCCATGAACCTATGCATAGGGGTTGGCACATGTTTTCCTCGTGATTCTCCGGTAGGAACTTTGGGGCACTCTTTGAGGTTCTATGTGTTGGTTGAATAGATGAATCTGAGATTGTGTGATGCATATCGTATAATCATACCCTTGGATACTTGAGGTGACATTGGAGTATCTAGGTGACATTAGGGTTTTTGTTGATTTGTGTCTTAAGGTGTTATTCTAGTACGAACTCTAGGGCTGTTTGTGACAGTTATAGGAATAGCCCAACGGATTGATTGGAAAGAATAACTTTGAGGTGGTTTCGTACCCTACCATAATCTCTTCATTTGTTCTCCGCTATTAGTGACTTTGGAGTGACTCTTTGTTGCATGTTGAGGGATAGTTATGTGATCCGATTATGTTATTATTGTTGAGAGGACTTGCACTAGTGAAAGTATGAACCCTAGGCCTTGTTTCTTAGCATTGCAATACCGTTTGTGCTCACTTTTATCATTAGTTACCTTGCTGTTTTTATATTTTCAGATTACAAAAACTATTATCTACTATCCATATACCACTTGTATCACCATCTCTTCACTGAACTAGTGCACCTATACAATTTACCATTGTATTGGGTGTGTTGGGGACACAAGAGACTCTTTGTTATTTGGTTGCAGGGTTGCTTGAGAGAGACCATCTTCATCCTACGCCTCCTACGGATTGATAAACCTTGGGTCATCCACTTGAGGGAAATTTGCTACTATCCTACAAACCTCTGCACTTGGAGGCCCAACAACGTCTACAAGAAGAAGGTTGTGTAGTAGACATCAAGCTCTTTTCTGGCGCCGTTGCCGGGGAGGTTAGCACTTGAAGGTATATCTTTAGATCTTGCAATCGAGTCTTTTAGTTTCTTGTTTTATCACTAGTTTAGTTTATAAAAGAAAACTATAAAAAATGGAATTGAGTTTACCTCATATGCTTCATCTTTTTAATATCTTTCGTGAGTATGATGGAAAGGAAAATTGTGCTCAAAAACTAGAAGAAGAATTACATAGAATGCTTGGCATAAAATATGTGAATGATGATCATGATTGCAATGTTGTTAGTACTAATTCTTTGAATATCCATGATACTAATGATGATTGCACTAGTTATGATGAAAATGTCTCCTATAAACATGTCAATTTTTGTGGAGTACATTGGGTTTGTAAGTACACACCAAATAGGGAAGATAGATATTGCAAGAGGCATAAGTACTTAGAAACTAAATTGTTGCAAGAAAGGCTAGATGAATGTGCTAAAAATTTAAATTATCTTGGCCATACTTGTGAGCTTTGCAATGAACATGATCATTTCAATACCCAATGCAAATTGTTTCATGATCGTATCGTG
This sequence comes from Triticum aestivum, assembly GCF_018294505.1. NCBI lineage: Eukaryota > Viridiplantae > Streptophyta > Magnoliopsida > Poales > Poaceae > Triticum > Triticum aestivum. Next base: position 400,948,160 of record NC_057794.1, read on the forward strand.
TCCAAAAATTGTGATGACTTGATTTCCCTTGCACATCATAATGAACTTAGTTTGCTCTTGGGTTATGAAAAATGAAATGTATAACTAAGTATATTCCAAAATTTTCCCTTGATATAGTTATTCATTTTGATATAGAGGAAATTTATATGTATTGTGCGGTGAATTGTATTGAAAATCCTTATATTGCCAACTACATAAAGAAAATAAAACAAATATAAGATGAAGAGAATACTAATGAAAGGGAAGAGACTTCCCAATATCCTCCTATTATTTTTTATGATGAATCAGGTAACGAGGAGGAGCCTCCTATTCAACCAATCTCATTAATAAGGAGCTCCAAAAAGAGGATTGAACCCACACATGATGTGGTGAAGAAGAAGAAAAGAAAAAGGAAGAGAGGTAAAAAGATATCTCTCCCAAATAATGCTGCTCCTATTATTATTGTGCCTCATGGAAATATAATTGTGGAAGATAATGATACTTCTTATGATCTTGAAAATCTTTTTGGCACTTGCTTGGAAGAATATGATGATTGCTATACTATTGGTGCTATCCATACTATTAATGATGAGAGTGATTATGCCTATGATATGAAAAGGCACAAGCTTGGGGATGCTATGTTTGATGAAGATGATGTTTTTGAGAATATATTTGCTGCAATTAATGTTTGTCCCAAGCTTGGGGATGCTACGTTTAATGAAGATGATATTTTTAGTCTCCCAAGTTTCGATATGCAAATTTATAATGATGATAGCATGCCTCCTACTTATGATGATTATTGTGATGATACTTATGCTATAAAAAGTAGTGATTATATTTATAAAACTTGTCATGATTATGATTACCCCTTTTCTGAACATTACTCTTTTAATGTGGAAACAATTTATAGTATTCGAGTCTCTTATGATACTCCCACTATTCCGATTGAGAAGAATTTTGCTTATATGGAGAGTAGTAAATTTTCTATGCTTGTAGATCATGAAAATAATGCTTTAGGTGCTGGTTATATTGTTGAATTCATTCATGATGCTACTGAAAATTATTCTGAGGGAGGAACATATGCTTGTAGGAATTGCAATAATACCAAGTTTCCTCTCTATGTGCTTAAAGTTTTGAAGTTATGCTTGTTTTGCCTTCCTATGCTAGTTGATTATTGTTCCCATAAGTTGTTTGCTCACAAAATCCCTATGCATAGGAAGTGGGTTAGACTTAAATGTGCTAGTCATATTCTTCATGATGCCCTCTTTATGTTACAATTCTTATCTTTTATGTGAGCATAATTGAAATCATCATGCCTAGCTAGGGGCATTAAACGATAGCGCTTGTTGGGAGGCAACCCAATTTTATTTTAGCTCCTTGCTTTTGTTCATGTTTATTAATAAATAATTTATCTAGCCTCTGTTATGATTGATTTTTTTGTATTTAATTAGTGTTTGTGCCAAGTAGAACCGTTGGGAAGACTTGGGGAAAGTTTTGTTGATCTTGCTGTAAAACAACAGAAACTTTAGCGCTCACAAGAATTGCTGCCATTTTTATTTTGAAAGTTCTATTTAGTTCATTCTTTTCGCAGATGATTAATAGACAAATTACTCAGGTCCACCAATTTATTTGAGAATTTTATGAGTTCCAGAAGTTTGCGTTAGTTAGAGATTACTACAGACTGTTCCGTTTTTTGACAGATTCTGTTTTTCATGTGTTGTTTACTTATTTTGATGAATCTATGGCTAGTAAAAGAGTTTATAAACCATAGAGAAGTTGGAATACAGTAGGTTTAACACCAATATAAATAAAGAATGAGTTCATTACAGTACCTTGAAGTGGTGTTTTCTTTTCTTTCGCTAACGGAGCTTACGAGTTTTTCTGTTAAGTTTTGTGTTGTGAAGTTTTCAAGTTTTGGGGTAAGGATTTGATGGATTATGGAACAAGGAGTGGCAAGAGCCTAAGCTTGGGGATGCCCATGGAACCCCAAGATAATCTAAGGACACCCAAAATCCTAAGCTTGGGGATGCCCCGGAAGGCATCCCCTCTTTCGTCTTCGTTCATCGGTAACTCTACTTGGAGCTATATTTTTATTTCCCACATGATATGTGTTTTGCTTGGAGCGTCATTTTATTTTATTTAGTTTTGCTTGCTGTTTGAATAAAATACCAAGATCTGAAATTCTTAAATGTTAGAGAGTCTTCATATAATTGCATAATTATTCGACTACTCATTGATCTTCACATATATCTTTCGAAGTAGTTTGTTGTTGCTCTAATGCTTCACTTATATCTTTTTAGAGCACGGCGGTGGTTTTATTTTATAGAAATTAATGAACTCTCATGCTTCACTTATATTATTTTGAGAGTCTTTAGAACAGCATGGTAGTTTTCTTTGGTTATGAAACTAGTCCTAATATGATGGGCATCCAAGAGGGATATAATAAAAACTTTCATATAAGTGCATTGAATACTAAGAGAAGTTTGATACTTAATGATTGTTTTGAGATATGGAGATGGTGATATTAGAGTCATGCTAGTTGAGTAGTTGTGAATTTGAGAAATACTTGTGTTGAAGTTTGTGATTCCCGTAGCATGCACGTATGTTGAACCGTTATGTGATGAAGTCGGAGCATGATTTATTTATTGATTGCCTTCCTTATGAGTGGCGGTCGGGGACGAGCGATGGTCTTTTCCTACCAATCTATCCCCCTTGGAGCATGCACGTACTACTTTGTTTCAATAACTAATAAATTTTTGCAATAAGTATGTGAGTTCTTTATGACTAATGTTGAGTCCATGGATTATACGCACTCTCACCCTTCCACCATTGCTAGCCTCTCTAGTACCGCGCAACTTTCACCGGTACCATAAACCCACCATTTATCTTCCTCAAAACAGCCACCATACCTACCTATTATGGCATTTCCATAGCCATTCCGAGATATATTGCCATGCAACTTTTCACCGTTCCGTTATTATGACATTCTCCATCATTGTCATATTGCTATGCATGATCATGTAGTTGACATTGTATTTGTGGCAAAGCCACCATTCATAATTATTTCATACATGTCACTCATGAGTCATTGCACATCCCGACACACCGCCGGAGGCATTCATATAGAGTCATATCTTGTTCTAAGTATCGAGTTGTAATTCTTGAGTTGTAAGTAAATAAAAGTGTGATGATCATCATTATTAGAGCATTGTCCCAGTGAGGAAAGGATGATGGAGACTATGATTCCCCCACAAGTCGGGATGAGACACCGGACTAAAAAATAAAAAGAGGCCAAAAAAGAGAAAATGCCCAAATAAAAATAAATAAAAAAGAGGCCATAAAAAAGAGAAAAGACCCAAATAAAAAAATAAAAAATGAGAGAAAAAGAGAGAAGGTGCAATGCTACTATCCTTTTACCACACTTGTGCTTCAAAGTAGCACCATGATCTTCATGATAGAGAGTCTCCTATGTTGTCACTTTCATATACTAGTGGGAATCTTTCATTATAGAACTTGGCTTGTATATTCCAATGATGAGCTTCCTCAAAATGCCCTAGGTCTTCGTGAGCAAGCAAGTTGATGCACACCCACTAGTTTCTTTTGTTGAGATTTCATACATTTATAGCTCTAGTGCATCCGTTGCATGGCAATCCCTACTCACTCGCATTGATATCTATTGATGGGCATATCCATAGCCCATTGATATGCCTAGTTGATGTGAGACTATCTTCTCCTTTTTGTCTTCTCCACAACCACCATTCTATTCCACCTATAGTGCTATGTCCATGGCTCACGCTCATGTATTGCATGAAGATTGAAAAAGTTTGAGAACATCAAAAGTATGAAACAATTGCTTGGCTTGTCATTGGGGTTGTGCATGATTTAAATATTTTGTGTGGTGAATATGGAGCATAGCCAGACTATATGATTTTGTAGGGATAGCTTTCTTTGGCGATGTTATTTTGAGAAGATAGGATTGCTTTGTTAGTATGCTTGAAGTATTATTATTTTTATGTCAATATTAAACTTTTATCTTGAATCTTTTGAACATTCATGCCACAATTAAGAAGAATTACATTGAAATTATGCCAACTAGCACTCCGCATCAAAAATTCTGTTTTTATCATTTACACACTCGAGGACGAGCATGAATTAAGCTTGGGGATGCTGATACGTCTCCAACGTATCTATAATTTTTGATTGCTCCATGCTATATTATCTACTGTTTTGAATGTTTATGGGCTTTATTATACACTTTTATATCATTTTTTGGGACTAACCTATTAACCCAGAGCCCATTGCAAGTTTCTGTTTTACCCTGTTTTAGGGTTTGGAAGAAAAGGAAAATCAAACCGAGTCCAATTGACCTGAAACTTCATGGAACTCATTTTTGGAAGGAAAGAAGCCCAGAAGACTTGGAGTGCACGTAAGGGGGTCAACGAGGAAGCCACGAGGCAGGGGGGCGAGCCCACCCCCTGGGCGCGCCCTCCACCCTCGTGGGCCCCTCGTGGCTCCCCTGACGTACTTCTTCCGCCTATATATCTCCATATACCCTAAAAACATCCGGGAGCACAATAGATTGGGAGTTCTGCCGCCATAAGCCTCCGTAGCCACCGAAAGCCAATCTAGACCCGTTCCGGCACCCTGTCGGAGGGGGAATCCCTCTCCGGTGGCCATCTTCATCATCCCGGTGCTCTCCATGACGAGGAGGGAGTAGTTCTCCCTCGGGGATGAGGGTATGTACTAGTAGCTATGTGTTTGATCTCTCTCTCTCTCTCGTGTTCTTGAGGTGATACGATCTTGATGTATCGCGAGCTTTGCTATTATATTTGGATCCTATGATGTTTCTTCCCCCCTCTACTCTCTTGTAATGGATTGAGTTTCCCCTTTGAAGTTATCTTATTGGATTGAGTCTTTAATGATTTGAGAACACTTGATGTATGTCTTGCCGTTCGTATCTGTGGTGAAAATGGGATATCACGTGTTTCACTTGATGTATGTTTTGGTGATCAACTTGCGGGTTCCGCCCATGAACCTATGCATAGGGGTTGGCACACGTTTTCATCGTGATTCTCCGATAGGAACTTTGGGTCACTCTTTGAGGTTCTATGTGTTGGTTGAATAGATGAATCTGAGATTGTGTGATGCATATCGTATAATCATACCCACGGATACTTGAGGTGACATTGGAGTATCTAGGTGACATTAGTGTTTTGGTTGATTTGTGTCTTAAGGTGTTATTCTAGTACGAACTCTAGGGCTGTTTGTGACACTTATAGGAATAGCCCAACGGATTGATTGGAAAGAATAACTCTGAGGTGGTTTCGTACCCTACCATAATCTCTTCGTTTGTTCTCCGCTATTAGTGACTTTGGAGTGACTCTTTGTTGCATGTTGAGGGATAGTTATGTGATCCGATTATGTTATTATTGTTAAGAGGAGTTGCACTAGTGAAAGTATGAACCCTAGGCCTTGTTTCTTAGCATTGCAATACCGTTTGTGCTCACTTTTATCATTAGTTACCTTGCTGTTTTTATATTTTCAGATTACAAATACCCATATCTACTATCCATATACCACTTGTATCACCATCTCTTTGCCGAACTAGTGCACCTATACAATTTACCATTGTATTGGGTGTGTTGGGGGCACAAGAGACTCTTTGTTATTTGGTTGGAGGGTTGCTTGAGAGAGACCATCTTCATCCTACGCCTCCCACGGATTGATAAACCTTGGGTCATCCACTTGCGGGAAATTTGCTACTGTCCTACAAACCTCTGCACTTGGAGGCCCAACAACGTCTACAAGAAGAAGGTTGTGTAGTAGACATCATCGCGCGGCAGGCCGGATCTCGACGAGGATCCGCCCCAGTTGGACCTCTTTCCCTTCGCCTTCTCCATCGCCTTCTTTGCATGCTCCAAGGCCACCGTCTTCTCCTTCCCCATGGTCGCAGGCGAAGCTCGAACGGAGCAGCGGCACTAAGGGCGGAGGTGGAGATGGCAGAGAAAGCAGAAGAGAAAGGAAGAAAATGGAGGAACACTGTGCACGAAATCCAATCTGCCACCTTATATGGGGCCACTTCCGAGTGGCTGACCTGTGGGGCCAGATGATCCAATCAAATCCCGCAACAGTCACGGGCGAGGTACGTGGCGAAAAAGGTGGTGCGGCGATCAAGTCGGCCTCTCCTCATCCCATCCGATTACCGCGGACTCCTCCGTCTCGCGCGCTTCCCCAAATACAAAATCCCACGATATCCACGCATAGCAAGGCAACCTGTCAGACGGAGGATCTTTTCCATATCGACACTCAGAGCATTGCAGCAAAAGTTCACTCAGCAGAAACCAAGAATGGATCAAGGCGACTGAGAAGAAGTTAGGATCATCATAATTGTTTGGTTGATCGCAAATAAGACGCTCCCGAAGCATGGAAATTGAATCGGAAGAATTCTCAACTCCTCCCCACTCAAGCCCCGAACCATTCGGGGGCTAATGATGAAGCTATGTACCTAGGGTGGGGTCACAGGTATGACCTAGACGCCCTCCCCAAGGTCATCGCCCTAAAGCCAGAAGCATTCGAAGGGTACACTACTAGGAAAAGGGCTATAGCCAATATGGACATTAATGGCGCACCATGTATGTGGTGCGCCACTGCTACATAGCAGTGGCGCACCAGATACAGGTGCGCCATTAGTGTCCTCATTACTAATGGCGCACCACACACACGGTGCGCCATTACTAGCAAATTTTATTTTTTTATTTTTCCAAAACTATTAATGGCGCACCAGGGCACAGTGCACCATTAATAGTTTTAACTAGTAATGGCGCACCACACACACGGTGCGCCATTACTAACAATTTTTGTCCAAAACTAGTAATGGCACACCAGGGTACAGTGCGCCATTACTAGTTCAAACTAGTAATGGCGCACCACAATCAATGTGCGCCACTACTAACAATTATATTTTTTTTGTTTTGCAAAACTAGTAATGATATTTCTTCTGTTCTAGTACTCATGAATATTTATTTATGTGTTTATTCTGGTATTGAATTTCTAACTCACAAAAAGTATTGAATTTGTTAATATTTTTTGAACTCATGAATATTTTTAAATTTCATGGGCACTTTTTGAATTCATGAATATTATTTCAAATTTGATGATATTTTTTCATATTCATAAATGTTTTACGAATTCACAAGCGAATGCAATTAAAAATAAAAAACAAATTTGATGATATTTTCAAATAACAAATTTGATGATATTTTCAAATAACAAATTTGATGATATTTTCAAAAATAAAAAAGTTACTAATGGCGCACCCCTCGGTGGAGCGCCATTGCTATGGATGTACTTATGGCGCACCCCTGGGTGGTGCGCCATTGCTATTCTTCCCCCTCTATCCCTTTTCCCCTCGCCCCCGCACTAGATCCCCCTCGCCGCCGCCGACCCCCGCACCCTCCCCCGCTCCAGCACCGACGCCGCCGCCGACCCCCCGCACCAGATCCCCCTCGCCGCCGACGACCCCCGCACCCTCCCCCGCTCCACCACCGCCGCCGCCGCTGACCCCCCGCACCCTCCCCCGCTCAAACCTAGGTTAGGCTAGGTCGCGTCGCGCCCCAACCCCATTCGCCGCAGCCGCCCCACCCCACCGGCAGCTGCACCTCGTTCCGCCGCTGTGACGAGGAAGCCGGAGCTCGAAGGTGGAGACTTCGGCGGGGATACTCGCAGTCCATCGACGGCTGACAACGAACGCCGACGCGACGCGACGAGGCCGGCCCACGACCACGACCGGCGTCCTCCTATTTCTACGGTCTGCATCTCCGATGCGACGCCAACCACCGCCTCGTCAACGAATGTAAATGCTCCCTCCCTCCCTCCCTCCTCTACTCCTATCCTCTATATAGTGTAATATTTTTTATCAATAAAAATAATAATAATAAGTTACTAATGGTGCACCAGGAGAGGGTGTGCGATTGTTATCAATAAAAAAATAAAAAAGTTACTAATGGCACACCAGGAGAGGGTGCGCCATTGTTTTCAATAAAAAAAGTTACTTATGGCGCACCCCTCGGTGGTGCGCCATTGCTATGGATGTACTTATGGCGCACCCCTTGGAGGTGCGCCATTGCTATGCCTTTCCCCCCTCTATCCCTTTCCCCCTCGCCCCCCGCGCCAGATCAAATCCCTAGCCCGCTCGCCCCCCGTGCCAGATCCCTTTCCCCCTCGCCGCCGATGACCCCTTTCCAGCGCACCCCGCCCCCACCTCCAGCGCTCCTCCACCCATCACCACCGCAGCTCCTCCACCCATCACCACTGCAACTCTTCCACCCTTCACCACCGCAAGCCGCCGCCACCCCCGAGCATCCACCGCCGCCGCCGGTCCCAAGCATCCACCACCACCGCCGCCGCCCCCAACCAACCATCCACCGGCGCCGCCCCCTTCCCCTCCTCCCAACCATCCACCACCCTCCACTGGACCGCAAGCCACTGCCGTCGTCGCCCCGAATCGTGTGTTTCCTCCCCGAGCTAGGGTTCCAGCGCCGCCGTCGGCCCCGCCTCGCCGCCAACCTCATCCACCTCGCTCTCCGGCGCACCTCCCTCCAGCCAGCAGAAGCTCTCTACTTTCCCCCATCGGCAGGAGAAACCATCCCCGCCTTCGCCATCCAGCAAAGGTGAGGATCCAAACTATAATTTTTGACTGAAAATTTGAGTAAAACTAAAAAATTGAAGTTGCGGTTGCAGTTGCAGCAGCACGGGCCTGGAGATTTGGTCATGTTCTGCAACCAAACAACCGGCCTTCTCCATTCTCCTCCAGCAGCAGCAAAAGGTTTTTGCTCTCCCTTGTTACTAGATTTAAGTTGGAGACAACATTTAAGTTCTGAACCTTGTAACTAAATCATGTTCTGAATCATTTAAGTTCTGAACCATTGGAATTTCTGAATCATGAACCTTGTTAAGTTTAAAAAAAGATGATTGTACATCCAGGACACATAGGCGACCCAAATCCAACATTTAGTAAGATTTGTACTATCTCAAAATTCACCCATGAACTCTGAACTCCGAAATTAGTACTGTCTCAAAGTTCAATAAGATTTGCTCATTGTTGTGCAGTACTAAATCATGGATTGTATTGTGGCTCTACAGGTCTGGCCCATCAACGACTCCTCCTCCTCCTCGTGCTCATCGGCCTCGTGCACAAGTGCTCTGCAAGTCTGTATTGGGTAAAGTCTGAATTTTTCATTTTTACTACCGTCAAAATTCAGTTGACAAAGAAAGTGCCCAGGTGTCTTTGTGGGTTCTAATTCAGTAAACTATGTGTGTGTGTGTGTGTTGTCTAGATGCCATCCACAGGTCAGTGGCCATGCTAGACAAAGTTCTTATTCATGTCTAGACAGAGTTCTTATTTATGACAAAACTGGATGTCTAGACAGAGTTCTTATTCATGTCTAATTGTAAAATTGCAGTATTGAAGATGTGTATTTTCCATTTTGAAGCTGGAAATAAACTGCCAAAACTGAAAGAAATTGAAGTGTTGAAGATCTACTAGTGCTGAATTTTAGGAGTAGACTAAAATAAATTTTAGAATGACTGAATGTATGCAGCCTGCAGTAGTGTAGATGTACCAAAATCACATTTGCCCTAATGTATGTAGTCATGTTTTTATGCCATTCCGACTTGTCCACTGGGACTTCTCTCCTGTGATGTCTGTTGGTTATGCAAACACCCATTCAGTAGTGTGGGACCATGGATCATTAGCAAGGAAACCGTGCTTTAGTTTAGACTTCAGAGATATTTGCCTTTGCTTCAATAGGTAGTTTGCTCACAGTCAACATATAATAGCATAATTTGTTGTCCTGCATTGGAATACATCACACTAATACTGTATACGAATTAGGGTCCTTACGTTATGTTCTATTCCATGCAGCAAAGGCAATTTTCATCTAAATTGAGCTGATTTTCATTTCCGTATGTTATGGGGGGATAACAGATATTGCTATATGTTCATTCTTGAGGGTACAGACTTGCTAAACTATTGATGATTTTTTGTTGGGTGACCTATTATATCTGGAATGGAAGATCACATAAGTTGAGCTGATTTTTGTCCATATGAAAGCAGAGGACCATATGGTCTATGGCCTTTTCATCCATATGAAAGTAGAGGCACATTGTGGTGCTAGTTTGCTGGGTTTTGTCTCCGACCATCGTGTCGTGATGATTTTGCAGGTACCCCGAGAGGCCCTTGAGTTTGCCGGAATGTCGATTAACTTCCATTCCGGCAAATCCGGGTACTCCATATGTCCTATTTTCAGCAAAGGTCATGCTGAAATTTTCCGTGAATTTTAGCATGACTTTGCTAAAAATAGGACGTATGGGGTACTTGCGACTAATGCATGGGCCGGGGTATCTTAGTACTTAATTAAGTAGGATCAACTGCCTCTTGTGTTATACATATAGAAGTGTGATATCAACTCATAGTTATTACTAATGTTAGTTGCTCGTCATTGATAAACCCTAATTTGGTAGGATGACCTACTAAAAAAGCCCATACCACATATTCTATTTGGATGGCCCTGCTAACCCTTGACCGATAAATACTTGAGATGGATGTAGCAGGCTTAAAGAAAGAAATGTTTTTAGGCCAACTCCATTGGGCCTGTCTGAAAAAGCACAAGTGTGCATGACTAATAATATTCTATTGTAAAGCTAAATAGGAAAGAGGAACAACTCATCCTAACCATTTGCTCTCAAAATTACCACTTCACTTCTTACTACTAAAAATCTTAGACCATCTCCATTCACCAATAGCTCAAACCAGTTCGAAGGGCGTGTTTTCACCTCACTGTGGATTATCTTATTGGACCCAACAGATATTTGCAGAAGTAACTTCCTATTCACCTAAAGGCATGAATTATCCAAATCTTGATTCCTCCTCATTAAAGCTTTCCATCTGAATGGATTCTGCTACCTATCTATCCTCTACAAGACCCTCCACCTATGTTTCTAATTAGATACCTTTCTTTCAACTCTTAACCAGTTCCATTTCTCCATTTCTCCACCCTCCATTTCTAATTAGATACCCGTCGGGCGCTACGGTTCTAGCTGTACTAGCGATGCTATATGTATGATAGTATTCAAGGTGTATTAGTAATAATATTCGACGATGTATGGACGCAAGAGATGATGTAGTTTTGAATTATGAACGTAAGAAATGTCTACATCGGACGACGAAAGTCTCCCGGGGGAGTGCGGCTGGTGCCACGATGATCGAGGTCTGTGCGACAGGCCTCACCTGGACGATGATTGGTGCTTCAGCATTAAGCTCGAGGAGACCTTCGAAGTTGAAATGGTACGCAACAACGACAAGTGTTTTTTTCATAATTAAGCATGACTTCAACCATTTCAACGTGTAATTTTCATCTTTTACAATTTGAGTATAGCTTATCCCATGCCATGCAAGATGCTATGTCTTGGAGAGGATGGATTTTGAAGACCATGAAAATTATTATGAAACAAAGAAAATTCACCTAAGGACTCATCATGATGTGGATTTTGAAGTAAATCTGTATAATTCTAGGAGCGTAACCCATTTTGGTTGCAAAAATTGAGAAGCATTTCGCAGGATGTATGGTTTTGATGAGGATATGCTTGTCACCATGGATCTTGGTGATCCTGACATCGACCAAGACAATATGGACATTTGGGTCCTTGTTGATACGCCTCCAGTTCTACAGCTATGTGAGTTTCTCAAACATAGTTAATTATTAACTAATTTATATTATTCATTTCAAAATAGTTGACAACTTATTTCCATTGACAGCTTATTTTCATTCTTCAAAGAATGTGCAGGAGATGGTAGACAAAACCCACTACACCGATGGCTCCGAATTAACTTACAAGGAGAAAAATCATTTGGTCGGATTTTGTACTGACATTGAGAATTACAATGTCTACAATCAAACTCCTCAACATTATGGTCAATACGTGCCACTAGTGCATGTGTTGAACTACGGTAACTACCATGGAGATACCCTGGTAAGATTTTTTACTATTACGACATCCGTGCATCTTTTGCATACCTCTAAAACTAGTACCTCATTGCTAACTATGAAGTTATTACTATGTTTTTCAACAGATAATCCCAGAGAATTGTGTGCCTCATTTGATGTATCAGAAAGGTAGCTTTAATGTTTTGAACATACAGCCAGGCCATCCCATGAATCTCAACTGTCCATACCAGATTTCTAAAAGGAATGGAGACATGCAAATCAAAGGATGGAAAAAATGTATGGACAGTCGTAAGGAGGTTCTTGGAAGCAAAAGGAAGCGAAGCGCAAGAATTGGAGACAGGATGATCTCCATTCTCCATAATGGAGAGTCAGGGTCTATATTGTTTTATGCTATTTTACCTTAAAGAGGGTATTTAGGTCCTACCTAATACTGATGATCGTGTGCTAAGAACAATTAAGTAGGGTTGGTTCGATGACTATGAGGATGATGATCGTATGACTTGTTATTAATAACGAGTAGAAGTTGTATGATGATGATCAGTAGGACTTGTTATTATGATGATGCATGATGCGAGCATGAAGAGTTATTATATATCTGTGGGTGAAATGAACATGGATTGGATTGAAATGAAGGCAACATGCATGTGGTGCATGTTGAAAGTAGTACAATCCAAACTTGATCAGGTTAGGATTAGTATTACTTTCGACATGCACCACATGTTGCCTCGGTTCAATCTAAGTCATGTTTAGGCATAGTAGTAGTAGTAGCACGGAGATAAGAGAGGACACATCTCTCAATTATCTCCGAATGCAATATTACTTTTGACAAACTCGCTACTCACGGTCTCAAGACTTGTAATGTTCTAACTTTGTTCGGTCTTTTGAATTCGGAGACTAATATGATGAATTGTATTCGAAGACTAATCTTCTATTGTATTTGATGAATCTGCTGTTTATATATTGTGCTGTCTATATTCTGTGCAGTAATATATTTTGTAACCTGTGCAAATATCAGAAAAGAAAAAAATTCCTAATATTCATACTAGTGGCGCACCATACAGCACATTAGTGGCGCACTGCTATAAAAAATACTAGTGGCGCATTATCTATTAGTGCGCCATTAGTAACCCAGAGCACAAGGTAAATATGACCCCCCTGGGAGGCAAACTAATGGCTCACCATGTGACTTACTAATGGCGCACTGCCTAGTGCACCACTATAGTCTGGTATACTAATGACGCACCAGGGGTGCACCATTAGTATATGTTACTAGTGGCGTGATGATAGTGGCGCACCTGTAGTGCGCCATTAATGGACAAAACAGGTGCGCCACTAATAAGCCTTTTCCTAGTAGTGGTATCATCATCCACTCGACTAAAGACATTCCACTCGGAAGAATCAATGACACTCGACCGTCACAGAAGCCACTCGACGTACAGAAGATCTAAAGCCACTCTGCACAAACAACGGTCGGGCGTTTACTCATAGACTTAATTGTCATTTATATCACTTAATTGCTAGCGTTACTAGTAACGTTCCACTCTTAATGTACATTGAACCCTGTGTAGCGGAGGGGAGCTGGGGTCCTGGCGCATTCTATATAAGCCACCCCTCCTCTGGGACAAGGGTCTGCATCTTTTGTAAACTCACACACACATACAATCCATTCGACTGTTACTTCCTCCGCGAAGGGCCTGAACTCGTAAACTCATGTGTACAACTACTCCATAGCTAGGATCTTGCCTCCTCATACCTACCCCCTATTCTACTGTCAGTCTTAGATCCACGACAGAGCACTCCGTGGACTCGCGCAACCGTTACCCTTCGTGGGTTGAAGTCTCCATCAACGTGGATGTACGATAGCACCACCTATCGGAACCACGCCAAAAATCTCCGTGTCTACATTGCGTTTGCTCCCTCCAAACTCCTACCTTTACCTTCATGTGCAATGTTTTACATTCCGCTGCTATACTCTTAGACTTGCTTGTGTAGGTTGTTTACTTGACTAGTGCTAAGTTGCTAAAAATCTGCCAAGACTTAAAATTTGGAACAGGCTAGATTTTTATTTGGTTAAGTAGTCTAGTCACCCCCTCTCTAGACATACTTTCGATCCTATAGTAGCCCAATCCTTTTCAGGCAAAGGACAGGACAAAACGGTCTCTTATGATAGGCAAAGTGTTCTTCAGGGTACATGGGAATCTCATGTAGCCACTTTCATCATGTTGGTTTGATCTATGTTCGCTACTTTGATAATTTGATATGTGGTTGGCCGGTGCTTAGGTGCTATTCTTACTTGAACAAACCTCCTACTTATGATTAACCCCCGCAAGCATCCACAACTACGAGAAAAGTACTAAGAATAAATCTAACCATAGCATTAAACTTTTGGATCCGAATCAACCCTTTACGAAATAGCGCATAAACTAGGGTTTAAGCTTCTGTCACTCTCGCAACCCATCATCTAATAACTACTCCACAATGCATTTCCTTAGGCCCAAATATGGTGAAGTGTCATGTAGTCGACGTTCACATGACACCACTAAGGGAATCACAACATACATACTATCAAAATATCGAACACATATCAAGTTCACATGATTACTTGCAACAAGATTTCTCCCATGACCTCAAGAACAAAAGTAACTAGTCAAAAATGATAATCATGCTCAATATCAGAGGGGTATTAAATAGCATAATGTATCTGAACATATAATCTTCCACCAAATAAACCACATAGTAATCAACTACAAGATGTAATCAACACTACTAGTCACCAACAAGCACCAATCTATAGTTCCGGTACAAAGATTGAACACCAGAGATGAACTAGAGTTTGAGAGGAGATGGTGTTGTTGAACATATTGATGGAGATTGCCCTCCCCAAGAGGGGAGAGTTGTTGGTGATGATGATGACGATGATTTCCCCCTCCGGGAGGGAAGTTCCCCTGGCAGAATCGCTCCGCCAAAGGGCAAAAGTGCTCCTGCCCAAGTTCTGCCTCGAGACTACGGCCCTTCGACCCGAAAGTCCTCTTCTTCTTTTTTCTAGGTCAAAATGACTTATATACCAGAAGATGGGCACCGGAGGTGGACCGAGGAGGAAACAACCCACCAGGGCGCGCCTGGGCTCCCTGGCACACCGAGGTGGGTTGTGCCCACCTGGTGGGCCCCCTTTGGTAGTTATTTGCTCCAATAAATCTTATTTATTCCATAAAAATTCCTCGTGAAGTTTCAGCTCATTTGGAGTTGTGCAGAATAGGTAGCCTGAATGCTCGCTTTTTCAGGTCCAGATTTCCAGCTGCCGGAATGCTCCCTCTTTGTGTGAACCTTGCATTTTATGAGAGAAAGGCATTAGAATTACACCAAAAAGCATTATTATGCATAAAAACATCATAAATAAAATTAGGAAAACATGATGCAAAATGGACGTATCAACTCCCCCAAGCTTAGACCTCGCTTGTCCTCAAGCGAAAACCGAAATCGAAAAACATGTCCACATGCTTTGAGAGAGAGAGAGAGAGAGAGGTCTCGATAAAAACAAAATACGGATATAGAAGCATCATGTATATTATTATAACGACAACAAACTTTAACATGAAACTTTATCATAGATCTTTTATCATAGAGTTCTCATGAACAAGTAACAGTTTATCACAACATCGAAGTATAAAGCGTAAACTCTATTGAAAACCAACAAACTATGTTCTCAGTCAACTTTGCAACTACAATTCATTATCTTTTCAGGAAGTGTCACGTATCGGAGCCTTTTTGGTAAGTCCACATACTCAACCATCATATAGTCTTCTATGATTGCTAACACTCACCACATACACATGAGCAAAACGTTTTAACCGGACACATAGAAAGATAGGGGCTTATAGTTTCACCTCCCAACATACTCACATCGAGGGTGATGTCAACAAGAATAACTCATGCTACCCATATCCAACTGGATATATGTGTCTAGATCTTTCCTCAACACACGATGCTTGCCAAAATAGAGAATAAAAAGGAATAGAGAGAAGAACTTTGACTCTTGCGTAAATAGTAAATACATAAAAGTAAAAGATAGGCCCTTCGCAAAGGGAAGCAGAGGTTGCCATGCGCTTTTTGTTTGTATGCTCAATCCCTTAGTGCAAAAGAACATCACGTTATATTTCCCCTTGTGATAGCAACCTTTATTATGCAGTCTGTCGCTTTTATTCTTTGCCATCACAAGTTCATACAACGCTCAATTTTCTCTTACACTAAATGATCTAACACTTTTAGAAGCAATTTTTATTGCCTTATTGCACCGATGACAAGTTACTTGAAGGATCTTACTCAATCCTTAGGTAGGTATGGTGGACTCTTCAAAATAAGATTTGGGTTTAAGGGGTTTTGGACGCACAAGTAGTATCTCTACTTAGTGCGGAATTTTTGGCTAGCAAAGATGGGGGGCAAGAACCACATGTTGAAGGATCTATGACAATATAACTTCTATGTGTATATGAACAAACATAAATCATTACGTTGTCTTCCTTGTCCAACGTCAACAATTTTAGCATATAATATTTTGACGGGGGCTCACAATCACAAAAGATTTCCAAGATAGTATATTTGCATGTGAATCTTCTCTTCCCTTATTAATTCTTTCATGAATTGCATCATTGACCAATGCTATGTTTGTCAATCTCCAATAAAATTTTCTACTTATACTCTTCCTTATGTGATGCCATTACTTACCATAAGACTAGCATATGATATTTTTCATTTATTTCCTTTCTTTTTTATTGAACTAGAAAGTAAACAAAATAAAACCCGAACTAAACTTTATTATATATCTCGCACACGATTACAAAGATAGATCCCTAAGAAAACTCTCGAAAAGAAAGGGTCGAAGTAAACTTTTATTTGTCTAAAGCAAAACATAACTATGGATCGAACTAAGATAGATAAAGGCAAAAGGTAGTGGAGGTGATACGATACTGGGGTACCTCCCTCAAGCTTGGTACAAGCCAAGGGGACTGCCCATACCCGATAGTCAATTTTCTTTTGGTGATGAAGAAGGAGGTGGTGGTGATGAAGTGGTAGCAATCTTGTCCTCCATGATCAAGAGATTCTCCAATCTACGAATGACGCTCCGGAGGCCGATGATGTGCTCTTGGAACAGAATATTTTCATGGGTAAGATATTTATTTTGCACACGAACCATTTCGATGATCCGAAAGGCTTCAATCTCAGTGGGGATGAGATGATCATAGTAAGGTTTAAGGATATCTTCTTCTTCTTCCTCGGTAGGCAAGGCCTGCTCAACCACCGACGCTTGATCTCCGGTAGCCTCCTTGCTCTTGTCCCCTTCGATGGCTTCTATGGGCTCTTCTCTCTTCAGCTTGATGTTCATCAACCAAGCATCCTCTTCCATTTTGGTGGAGGAGGAAGAAGACATGATGCCTGGCTTAACAGATCTGACCGAAAATAGCAAGAAAAGAAAACAGAAGATTTCTTTGTGATATGGTGGCCAATAGGTTCGGGGGGTATATAAAGATTTTTTTTATCTTGGGAAACAAGCAAACGAAAGAAAAACGGGGTCTGGAAGGTACCCGAGGTGGGCACAACCCACCTGGGCGTGCTTGGCAAGCCAGGCGCACCCTGGTGTCTTGTGCCCACCAGGGTGCCTTCCTGGTTGTTTCTTATTTCCCTAATTTTTGTTATATTCCAAAACGGACAGAAGATATTTTTGTGGATTTTTTGGAGTCTGATTACTTACCGTATCATGTACCTCCTCTTTTTCACGATTCTAGAATGTTCCGAAAGGTTTGTTTTATGTGTTCTTCCTGTGTCATAGTTTGGATAATATTGCTTTCAACATTAATGGGCGTACCTGAGATATAATGTTTTATTCGTTGCCCATTAACAACCTTAGGTTAGTACCTTCAGGATTATTTATTTTGATGGCTCCAGATCAATAAACCTCCTCGATAACATAGTGTCCTTCCCATTTGGAGAGGAGTTTGCCTGCAAAGAATCTGAAACGAGAGTTTTACAAAAGAACATATTCTCCAACCTTGAACTCATGCTTTTGGATTCTTTTATCATGCCATCTTTTAACTCTTTCTTTAAATAACTTGGCATTTTCATAAGCTTGGGTTCTCCATTCATCTAATGAGCTATTATGAAATAACCTCTTTTCATCGGCAAGTTTGAAAATCATAGTTCAGTTCTTTAATTTCCCAAAATGCTTTATGTTCTAACTCAAGACGCAAATGGCAAGCTTTTCCACAAACCATTTTATAAAGAGACATACCCTTAAGATTTTTATAAGCTGTCCTATAAGCCCAAAGTGCATCATCTAATTTCTTAGACCAATTCTTTCGAGACCTATTGACAATTTTTTGTAGTATTAACTTTATTCTATATTGCTGAGTTCAACTTGACCACTAGACTGAGGATGATAGGGTGATGCAATTTTATGGTTAACATCATATTTAGCAAGCATTTTATGGAAAGCACCATGAATAAAGTGTGAACCACCATCAGTCATTAAATATCTAGGGACTCCAAACCTTGGGAAAATGACTTCCTTAAGCATTTTAATAGAGGTGTTGTGATCAGCACTACTAGTTGGAATAGCTTCTACCCACTTAGTAACATAATAAACAACAACAATATTAAAAAAACATAATCAACAACAACCAAAATATGTGTATACCCATTAGAGGAAGGAAAAGGTCCCATGTAATCAAATCCCCAAACATCAAATGGTTCAACAGCAAGTGAATAATTCATAGGCATTTCTTGACGCTTACTAATATTTCCAATTCTTTGACATTCATCACAAGATAAAACAAACTCTGCATGATGTCCTCCGTAAGATTCGGAATGACATTTCCGTAGGATTTGTTCCTATTCGTGCTCAGGTACACAACATCTAATAATACCATCTACCCCTTCTTTAGAAAGATGTGGGTCATCCCAAAAGTAATGTCTTAAATCCTAGAAGAATTTTTTCTTTTGTTGGTATGTGAAGCTAGGTGGTAGGTATTTAGCAACAATGTAATTAGCATAGTCAGCATACCAAGGAGTGTTATGAGAAACATTTGTTGCAGCTAATTGTTCATCAAGAAAACTATCATTAATAGGTTGTGGGTCATCAAGGATATTTTCTAACCTAGACAAGTTATCAGCTATGAGGTTCTTAGCTCCTTTTCTATCAGTGATATATAAGTCAAATTCTTGTATCAAAAGAACCCACCTAATAAGTCTAGGTTTAGCATCTTTCTTTTCCGTAAGGTATTTTATAGCAGCATGATCGGTGTGAACAGTAACTTTAGAATCAACAATGTAAGATCTAAATTTATCACAAGCAAACACCACTGCTAAAAATTCTTTTTCAGTAGTAGCATAATTTCGTTGAGCACTGTCTAGAGTTTTACTAGCATAATGAATAACATTTAATTTTTGATCCACTCTTTGTCGTAGAACAGCACCAACAGCATAGTCACTAGCATCACACATAAATTCAAAAGGCAAGTTCCAGTCAGGTGGTTGAACAATAGGTGCAGAAATCAAGGCTTTCTTAAGTGTTTCAAAGGCTTCTACACAATCATCATCAAAAACAAATGGAACATCCTTTTGTAAAAGATTTGTAAGAGGCCTAGAAATTTTAGAGAAGTCTTTAATAAACCTCCTATAGAAACCAGCATGACCGAGGGAACTACGAATACCTTTGATATCTTTAGGACATGGCATTTTCTCAATTGCATCAACTTTAGATTTGTCCACCTCAATACCCCGTTCAGAAATTTTATGCCCCAAGACAATACCTTCATTAACCATAAAGTGACACTTCTCCCAATTCAAGACAAGATAAGTTTTCTCACATCTCTGCCAAACTCGATCAAAGTTGCTCAAGCAATCATCAAAAGAAGTTCCGTAAATGAAAAAATCATCCATGAAAACCTCAACAATCTTTTCACAAAAATCATAGAACATAGCAGTCATACATCTTTGAAAGGCAGTAGGTGCATTGCATAAACCAAAAGGCATACGTCTATAAGCATAAGTTCCAAAAGGACAAGTAAAGGTGGTTTTCTCTTGAGCAGGCTGTGAGACAGGTATTTGAGAAAAACCAGAATATCCATCAAGGTTTTTCACAAGCCGCACCCCCTTTCATATATATTGGAGGAGGAAGAAAATAGAGGGGAGGGATAAGGAAGGGGGAATCCTATTCCCTTTCTTTCCTTTCCTCCTTCCCCTTTCATTCTCCACCTTGGCCGGCCCATATGGGGGGCGCACCAGCCCCTTGTGGCTCGTGCGTTTCCCCTCTTGGCACATAATGCCCTGATACGTCTCCAACGTATCTATAATTTATGAAGTATTCATGCCAATATATTATCATTCTTGGATGTTTTACAATCATTTTATAGAAAATTTATATCATTTTTGGGACTAACCTATTGACCGAGTGCCCAATGCCAGTTGTTGTTTTTGCTTGTTTTTTACATCGCAGGAAATCAATATCAAACGAGTCCAAACACCGCGAAATTTTTTGGAGATTTTTTATGGACCAGAAGACCCAGGATGAGCCAGAGAAGCACCTGGGGGGGTGCCCCGAGGGGGCACAACCCACCAGGGCGCCCTGGGCCCCCAGGCGCGCCCAGGTGGATTGTGCCCACCTCGGTGGCCTCCTGCACCCGCTCTTTACCCTATAAATTCACAAATATTCCAAAAACCCTTGGGGTAAACCTAGATCAAAAGTTCAGCCGCCGCAAGGCTCTGTAGCCACCGAAAACCAATCTAGACCCTTTCCGGCACCCTGCCGGAGGGGGGGAATCATCTCCGGTGGCCATCTTCATCATCCCGGCGGCCACCATGATGAGGAGGGAGTAGTCCACCCTTGGGGCTGAGGGTTTGTACCAGTAGCTATGTGTTTAATCTCTCTCTCTCTCTCTCTCTTTTGTGTTCTTGAGATGTCACGATCTTGATGTATCGCGGGCTTTGTTAATATAGTCGGATCATATGTTGTTTTTCCTTCTCCATCTTGTTGTGAAGAATTGAGTTTTTCCCTTTGAGATTTCGTTGTTATCAGATTGAATGCTTTTATGGATTTGAGAACACTTGATCTATGTCTTGCAATTGAATACTCATGGTGACAATAGTGTATCGTATTGATTCACTTGATATATGTTTTGGCACTCAACTCGTGGATTCCCGAGGTGACATTGGGGTAATCTATACATAGGGGTTGATGCACGTTCTTGTCTTTGTTTCTCCGGTAGAAATGTTGGGGCACTCTTTGAAGTTCTTTGCGTTGGATTTAATATTATGAATCTGAATTTGCTTTGGTGTTATTTTAGTACAAACTCTTGGTTAGATCGATCGGAAAGAATAGCTGCGTGTTATTTTAGTACGAACTCTAGGATAAATTTATCGAAAAGAATAGCTTTGAGGTGGTTTCGTACCCTACAAACAATTCCGTCTTATGTTCTTCGCTAGATAGGAACTTTGGAGTGATTCTTCGTTGCACGTTGAGGGACAGCTATATGATCCAATTATATTAGCATTGTTGAGAGATTGCACTAGTGAAAGTACGGACCCTAGGTTTTGTTTTTAAGCATTGCAATACCGTTTTTGTGCCCGTTTACTATTTTCTACCTTGTTTTTTTATTTATTCAGATTATAAATATATACTTCTGCCATCAATATTACACTTTTATCACCATTTCTTCGCTGAACTAGTGCACCTATACAATTTTCCATTGTATTGGGTGTGTTGGGGACACAAGAGATTTCTTGTATTTGGTTGCAGGGTCGTTTGAGAGAGACCATCTTCATCCTACACCTCTCACGGATTGATAAACCTTAGGTCATCCACTTGAGGGAAAATTGCTACTGTCCTACAAAACTCTGCGCTTGGAGGCCCAACACATGTCTACAAGAATAAAGTTGTGCAGTAGACATCAAGCTATTTTCAAGCGCCGTTGCTGGGGAGGTGAGTGCTTGAAGGTATATCTTTAGACCTTGCAATCGAATCTTTTTGTTTCTTGTTCTATCACTAGTTTGGTTTATAAAAAGAAAACTACATAAAAAATGGAATTGAGGTTGCATCATATTATTGATCATCTTTATAATATCTTCCTTGAAAATGATGGTTCGGAAAATTGTGCTCAATTGTTAGAAGAAGTCAATAAAATGTTTGGCACAAAATATTTGAATGATGAGCATGATTGCAATGTTGTTAGTATGAATTCTTTGAATATCGAAAATGCTAATGATTATTGCACTAGTCATGATAAAAATGTTTCTTATAAGCATGTCAATTTTTGTGGAGTGAATTTTCACACCAAAAAGGGAAGATATATTTTGTAAGAAGCATAAATATTTAGAAACAAAAAAGTTGCAAGAGAGGCTAGTTGATTGTGATCAAAGATTCAATTTTTTTGCCATCCTTGTGAACTTTGCAATGAAAGTGGTCATTTAAATCTCCAATGCAAATTCTTTCATGATCAAATCGTGTCCAAAAATTGTGATAACTTGATTACCTTTGAGCATCATAAAGAGCTTAGTATTCTTTTGGGGTATGAAGAAATGAAACGTATAACTAAGGGTATTCCAAAATTTAATCTCAAGAGATTTCTTGATTTTGATCTAGAGGAAATTTATATGTTTTGTGCGGTAAATTGCATTGAGAATCCTTATATTACCAACTATCTAAAGTCAAAAAACAAATAGAATATTAAGAGAGTACTAATTAAAGGGAAAATATTTCCCAATACCCTCCTAGTGTTTATTATGATGAATCAGGTAATGAGGAGGAGCTTCCTATCCAACCAATCTCATCAATAAGAAGCTTGAAAAGGTCAATTAAACCCACACATGATGTTGTGAAGAAGAAGAAAAGGTATCTCTCCCAAATGATGTTGCTCCTATTGTTGTGCCTCATGAAAATGAATCAAAAATAATTATGGAAGATGATGCACTTGATGATGATTTTTTTATGCCTATTGCTTGTTGTGATGATTATGATTGGGATGATAATGATACTTCTTATAATCTTGGAATTCTTTTTGGCACCAACTTGAGAAATTATGATGATAGCAATTGTTATACCATTGGTGCTATTCATACTATTAATGGTGAGAGTGATTATGCTTATGATATGCCAATTCACAAGCTTGGGGATGCTATGTTTGATGATAATGACATGTTTGAGAATTTATTTGCTGTAATTAATGTTTGTCCCAATCTTGGGGATGCTATGCTTGATGAAGATGATCTTTTTAGTCCCCTTACTTTGAATGATCAAATTTGCTATGATGATTGCTTGCCTCCTATTTATGATGATTATTGTGATGATACTTATGTTATAAAAAGTAGTGATAATTATTGCCATAATTTTGATTATCCTTTTATTGAACATTACTCTTTTAATGTGGGAACAATTTATAGTATTCGAGTTTCCTATGATACTCCCACTATTATGAATGAGAATAAAATTGCTTATATGGAGGGTAATAAATTTTCTATGCTTTTGGGTCATGAAAAGAATGATTTATGTGATGGTTATATTGATGAATCTATTCATGATTCTACTGAAAATTATTATGAGATAGGAACTTATGATTCGTGATGCTCTCTTTATGTTTCAATTCTTATCTTTTATGCGAGCATCATTGAAATCATCATGCCTAGCTAAAAGGCATTAAAGAAAAGCGCTTGTTGGGAGACAACCCAAAACTTTTACCTACTGTTTTTGTGTGTTCACATGATTAGGCTACTATAGTAATCATGTTTTATTGCTTTTGTTTCAATAAAGTGCCAAGACCTTTGGGATGGTCTATGGTGATAGTTGATTTGATCTTGCTGAAAAACAGAAACTTTTGTGCTCAGGAAAACAATTCTCATTTTTAACAGAAGCGTGATAAAATGCTGATTCTTTTGGAAGAATAGTGATATAAAAATTACACAGGTTTTCCTCTTTTTTTCAGAATTTTTGGAGTAGCAGAAATATGGTTGGAGTACTGATTACTATAGACTGTTCTGTTTTTGACAGATTATGTTTTCAATACATAGTTTGCTTGTTTTCTAGTTTCTATGGCTTATATTGCTCAATATAAATTGTGTAAATGATATGATATAGTAGGAATTGTGTGGAAACAATTATGAACTTGTCTTTGACAGTAACAAAAGTGAAATGGTTTGCTCTTTATCATACTAACCTATCTCACAAAGTTCCGTTAAGTTTTGTGAGATTGAAGTTTACAAGTATTGGGTGAGATGTTGATATGAGAATAAGGAGTGACAAGACCCTAGGCTTGGTGATATCCAAGGCACCCCAGGGTAATATTCAAGGAAGATCCAAGCAACTAAGCTTGGGGATGCCCCAGAAGGCATCCCCTCTTTCGTCTCCAACATTATCGGCAACCTCACTTGGAGCTATGTTTTCATTCGTCACATGATATGAGTTTTGCTTGGAGCATCATTTTATTTTACTTGTATTTGCTTGCTGTTATTTAGAATAATGTTTTGCATCTTTTATCGCAATAAAAGTGGCATTTATAGCCTTTACTATGCTTATTTCGCAAGTACACATGTTGCTGTTGAAAACAGAAAGTTTACCGCTGTTGCAAAAATTCCCTAGAAAAGTCAGAATGTGATAAAAGGTTGAAACTTTTGCAAAATGAGATCTGATAAATTCTTATGTTTGCAGTGTTTGCATATGTTTGCTTGTTTAATGATTCTATTTGAGGATAGGAATATTAAATATGCAGAGGCATTTAGTATGCAATGTTGAATAATAATTTTAGTGATTTGCTACAGTAGAGAATGATAAGGTTTTTTACATTGGTTTATACTAACTTATATCACGAGTTCTTGTTGAGTGTTGTGTGGTTAAAGCTTTTGAGATTTAGGAAAACTGTGATATGAGAAGAATTAAGGGGACACAAAAGCTCAAGCTTGGGGATGCCCAAGGCACCCCAAGATAATATTTCAAGAAGTCTCAAGCATCTAAGCTTGGGGATGCCCGGATAGGCATCCCACCTTTCCTCTTCAACAATTATCAGTTAGAATCAGTTGAGCGTAAGTTTTTGCTTCTTCACATGAGTTGTGCTATTCTTAGAATGTCATTTTATTTTAATTTTTCTTGTTGTTTTAATAAAATACTTAGATCTGAAAGTTTTTAAATAAAATAGAGTCCTCAAATAGTTTCCAAGGAGGCTAGGTAAGCGGCACGCACATCCCGTCAACGAAGCTCTTTTATATAGAATTGCTCTAGTGCTTCACTTAAATCTTTTTGAGAATGATGTGATTTAGTATTTTTTTGAAGAAATTCTCTCTTGCTTCACTTAAATTAATTGAGAGAAAGAAATATTATGCTCATGATCTTCATTTATATCTTTTTGGAGTAGCTTGTCATTTACTCTTGTGCTTTACTTATATCCAATGAGTAAATTGTTGAATAAATTGAATATCATTACGTTGAAATCATATCATGCCTAGTGGTAGCTTCACATTGGGTTTAGAAATTGAAATCTTTTGAGGCTTGACAATCACAATATTGGTCATACAAGCAATTCACGAATAATTAGTATAAGTAAGAGAACTTTCACATGCAAATACACTATGTTGGAAATCTCTTGTGATTGTGAGCCCCCATCAAAATATTATATGCCAAAATTGTTGACGTTGGACAAGGAACACAATGTAATGGTTTACGTTTGTTCATATTCACATAGAAGTTATATAGTCATAGATCCTTCAACATGTGGTGCTTGCCCCCCATCTTTGCTAGCCAAAAATTCCGCACCAAGTAGAGATACTACTTGTGTATCCAAAAAACCCTTAAACCCAAATCTTATCTTCAAGAGTCCACCATACCTACCTAAGGATTGAGCAAGATCCTTCAAGTAAGTTGTCATCAGTGCAATAAGGCAATTAAAATTGCTTCTAAAAGTGTCAGATCATTTAGTGTAAGAGAAAATTGAGCGTTTTACGAACTTGTGATGTTAAAGAATAAAAGCGACAAACTGCATAATAAAGGTTTCTATCATAAGGGGCAATATAATGTGATGTTCTTTTGCACTAAGGGATTGAGCATGCAAACAAATAAGCGCATGGCAACCTCTGCTTCCCTCTGCGAAGGGCCTATCTTTTACTTTTCAGTATTTACTTTTATGCAAAGAGTCAAAGTTTTTCTCTCTATTCCTTTTTTATTTTTTCCTTTGGAAAGCATCATGTGGTGAGGAAAGATCTAGGCACATATGTCCAGTTGAATATGGGTAGCATGAGTTATTATTGTTGACATCACCCTTGATGGTGAATACGTTGGGAGGCAAAACAATAAGCCCCTATCTTTCTATGTGTCCAGTTGAAACGTTTTGCTCATGTGTATGCGGTGAGTGTTAGAAATCGTAGAAGACTATATGATGGTTGAGTATGTGGAGCTCTTACTTAGACTCTGTTGAATAAGTTGAATTGCAATTGCTTGGTGAGTGAGAACATATGTTGTTGAGTTTCAAGAGAATTCATTGTTTGAAACTTAACATGTGAGTTGGTTGCTACTTTAACATGAGAAATTTTATGAGAAAGAGTTGCTGTTATGATGCTAGGAAAAGTGATTGAAATTGTCATTGATAAAACTTGTGCACTTTGCTAGCATTCACACTTCATAAATTATTTCTTTTAACATTTACCTACTCGTGGACGAGTAGGAATTAAGCTTGGGGATGCTGATACGTCTCCAACGTATCTATAATTTATGAAGTATTCATGCCAATATATTATCATTCTTGGATGTTTTACAATCAATTTATATAAACTTTATATCTTTTTGGGACTAACCTATTGACTAGTGCCCAGTGCCAGCTGCTGTTTTTTGCTTGTTTTTTTACATTGCATGAAATCAATATCAAACGGAGTCCAAACACCGTGAAACTTTTTGGAGATTTTTTTGATGGACCAGAATACCCAGGATGGGCCAGAGAAGCACTTGGGGGGGGTGCCCCGAGGGGGCACAACCCACCAGGGCGAGCCTGGGCCCCCAGGTGCGCCCACCTCGGTGGCCTCCGGCATCCCCTCTTTACGCTATAAATTCACAAATATTCCAAAAACCCTCGGGGTTAACCTATATCAGAAGTTCCGCTGCTGCAAGGCTCTGTGGCCACCGAAAACCAATGTAGACCCTTTCCAGCACCCTACCGGAGGGGGAATCATCTCTGGTGGCCATCTTCATCATCCCGACGGCCACCACGATGAGGAGGGAGTAGTCCACCCTCGGGGCTGAGGGTTTGTACCAGTAACTATGTGTTTAATCTCTCTCTCTCTCTCTCTCTCTCTCTCTTTCTCATATTCTTGAGATGTCACAATCTTGATGTATCGCGGGCTTTGTTAATATAGTCTGATCATATGGTGTTTTTCTTCTCCATCTTGTTGTGATGAATTGAGTTTTTCCCTTTGAGATTTCGTTGTTATCGGATTGAATACTTTTATGGATTTGAGAACACTTGATCTATGTCTTGCAATTGAATAATCATGGTGACAATGGGGTATCGTATTGTTTCACTTGATATATATTATGGCACTCAACTCGCGGATTCCTAAGGTGACATTGGGGTAATCTATGCATAGGGTTTGATGCATGTTCTTGTCTTTGTTTCTCTGGTAGAAATCTTGGGGCACTCTTTGAATTTTTTTGCGTTGGATTGAATATTATGAATCTGAACTTGCTTTGGTGTTATTTTAGTACGAACTCTTGGTTAGATCGATCGGAAAGAATGGCTGCGTGTTATTTTAGTACGAACTCTAGGATAAATTGATCGGAAAGAATAACTTTGAGGTGGTTTCAAACCCTACAAACAATTCCATCTTATGTTCTCCGCTAGATAGGAACTTTGGAGTGATTCTTTGTTGCACGTTGAGGGACAGTTATATGATCCAATTATATTAGCACTGTTGAGAGATTGCACTAGTGAAAGTACATACTCTAGGCCTTGTTTTTAAGCGTTGCAATACCGTATTTGTTCCCGTTTACTATTTGCTACCTTGTTTTTATTTATTTATTTAGATTATACATATATACTTATACCATCAATATTACACTTTTATCACCATTTCTTCGCTGAACTAGTGCACCTATACAATATGCCATTGTATTGGGTGTGTTGGGGACACAAGAGATTTCTTGTATTTGGTTGCAGGGTCGTTTGAGAGAGACCATCTTCATCCTACACCTCGCACGGATTGATAAACCTTAGGTTATCCACTTGAGGGAAAATTGCTACTGTCCTACAAAACTCCGCGCTTGGAGGCCCAACACATGTCTACAAGAATAAAGTTGCGTAATAGACATCAGGCCCATATCTTTTGCTGGGGGTGCCCAAAACCCCTTCCGGTGACCTGATATGTACCTGACACCCTCCGGAACACTTCCGGTGTCCGAATACTATCATCCTATATATCAATCTTTACATCCCGACCATTTCGATACTCCTCGTCATGTCCGTGATCTCATCCGGGACTCCAAACGACATTCGGTCACCAAATCACATAACTCATATAATACTATATCGTCATCGAACGTTAAGCGTGCGGACCCTACGGGTTCGAGAACTATGTAGACATGACCGAGACACCTCTCCGGTCAATAACCAATAATAGAACCTAGTTGCTCATATTGGCTCCTACATATTGTACGAAGATCTTTATCGGTCGAACCTTTATGACAACATACGTAATTTCCTTGGTCCATCGGTATGTTACTTGTCCGAGATTCGATCGTCGGTATCTTCATACCTAGTTCAATCTCTTTACCGGCAAGTCTCTGTAGCGACCCAACCTCAAACAATCAAGTCTCTGTGCTTAAGTGTCATCCCTGGACCGGTATGATGACACACACAATACTCGAGGTTTATAACAGAGGTAAATCACATGTATAAAGTAGCGTAAATATTGTTACCTCAATCCATATAGCGGAAGTAACAACAAGGTTGTGGATTCCCATCAACACCAATGGGAAAGTTGAGTGTAGAAATCGTAACCCTAATGTATCACTTACTAGTCGTAAAGTTCCTACAACATGAGACGTTGTAGCCATGTAGGTCAGTACATTGAATGTACTGGTAATTTCACACTGTAGAGCAATGCTGAAAAAATGGCTATCACGACATGCATATTTGGCTGGTGGATGCTCTACGGTTATCCTTTGCATAAAGCTAATTTTTTCCTACAACAAAGGAATACATTTTATTTAACTACAAAGTTTGTTGAAAACATTGAGAAGGTAACCCCAACTCAATCCCAATAAAAAGTTAACAACCCAATCAAATTAGTTAAATAGAGTGATGAGATCACATAATAATTCAAGTACCAGATACTCAAGATGTCCATAACCGAGGACACAGCTAATCATGATTTGTTTGTACACTTTGTAGAGGTTTGCACAGTTTTCCCCACAAGACTCGATCTCCTCGGTTGAATTTCTCGCACTACAGGATGTTTGAGAAACGGATGACCGAGACACAGTCTTTCAGAAGCATTAACTCTTTACGACGGGTAGACCATACCACCTACATCCCCTACATCTGCTAGTATACCACTGAAAGAGGTCACACAACGTACTCAACTATGCCAGAGCCCATAATGGCTTGTGACTGCACACGGAAGTTTCCAACATGAATAACATTATGATCCCTTTGAGCCTAGGTGGCAAACCATTGGATGATCACATGGATACCCCGGGATCTCCTAGGACAACACTGGGTTCCCCAGGTGTCCGGGCAATCAACAGGTATCCCCAGGGTGCCCCAACCATTCCACCCTGATGTACATTTAAGTAACCACCTTAAGTTTCCCTTAGTTAAATATAACCCTCACAACTTGCATGGAATCTCACATACCAAACCACGTCTACGAGCATAGCAAAGCAGTATCAGCATAACGTATAAACCCATGGTTGAATGAAGGGCAATAGGTTCCTACCTCATCAACTACTTCCCAATACCCACATGTTATCAAATCCTACTAATGCAATGTTTGAGGGTTGAATCTAATGCATAAAAACTGGGTAATAAAGGGAGTATGGTCAAAGTGTGAACTTTCCTTGTACTATTGATGAAGATGATTCGCACTCATAACTCCTAATAGTTCTACTCGTCACACTTCAGTCAATCTATTGTAAGCAAGCAATAGTAACCACACATAAGCAATCATGCAAAAGAATCAAAGAAAAGATCTCGAAAAACTTTGAAAACAAGCAA
Source organism: Triticum aestivum (assembly GCF_018294505.1). Lineage (NCBI taxonomy): Eukaryota > Viridiplantae > Streptophyta > Magnoliopsida > Poales > Poaceae > Triticum > Triticum aestivum. The sequence goes on from NC_057794.1 coordinate 400,978,377, forward strand.
TTAAATCTTGCAATAGAAAAAAAATTTCAATAGTAACAAAATTGGGTGAATTTTGTCTTATCAGAAAGTTTAGATCAAGAGCTTTATTTTGCAAAAAGATCAACTAAATCGGAGTTATAAAACTCAAGTTATGATCAAACGAAATTCAAATTCAAATCTATTTGAAACCAACTTTTAAACTTTAAAAAACATGTTTAAGTTCATTATCTGGTTAGAGGAGATCATAACGAAGAAGTGGGCATCGGTTTCGTTGGATTTGGACAAACGAGTAAAAAGTTGTGATCATTTAAAGATCAGGGACTAAACTATAAATAAAACACCTACAAAGAGGTCCCTGACTAAAACAAAAAACCTAACGAACGAGCGTTTGCTACAGAACTATATGAAACGAACATGTTCGCTAAACACACCTAAATAGAGAACATTTGCTAAATAAGTAAACCTAAACAAAACCGGTTTTATGTAAAAAACGATCTAGGGTTTTTGAAAAGAAAAATTAAGAAAAACTCATAGTGGTTTATTACCAGTTCGGGGTGGTTTCCGTCAAAAACCGGCGGCGGTGGCATCGGTGAGGAGCGGCGGCGACGACTCCCCGGGGCGGCGCGGTTTGGCGGCGTGGCAGAGCAGCGGCACGGTGGTAGAGTGCGACGGCGGCGGCGCGACTGCAGGGCGAAGTGCGGCGAGAAGCGGCAGCGGCGCGACGAGATGCGGGCGTCGGCGGAGCGGCGCTGCGAGGCGAGCAGGCGGCGGGAACGGGATCGAGGGGCCCCGAGGTGGAGTATATATAGTGGGGGGGGCGAACCTCGGGAGGCGTGCCCGGGTCGGAGTCCCCGGTGGCGACAGCGTGTTGGCGACGGACTTGGTGCGGGAGAAGGAAGGCGGTGCGGGCGCTGGGCCGCGGCCTGGCTGGAGCTGGGTCGGCCCAGTTCGGTAGAGAAGAGAGTTTTTTTAAACACATACAAACAAAAGAACAAAAACGAAAAGAAATAAAAGTATAATATAGGCATATTATATATCAAAATTTTCAGAAAAAGATTTTCTACAACATGAACATTTTTCAAACGTCAAATAAAATCCACAAAAATTTAAATAAAGCAAAGAGTGCTACTGTTTCAATAAAACCCAAGAAAATCATTTTAAAAATACCAAAATGAATTCAAATTTATTTCTCTCCAATTTTCTACTATAGGGAATCATTTTACCCTAATTTCCATATATTTTATTTGTGGAGAAAACATAATTTGAATAAAAACCAAATAACTCCAAATTGAAAAATGATTTTAGAGGGACTTTAAATTTGATTATTTTAAACTCCCAACTCATATTTCATTTGTTTTGAAGAAGTCATTTTATCTTCTCTCATGGAAATCATTGAGTTGCATAAAGTTTCTGAATTTGAAATAGTTCCAAATTGAATTCAAATCTTTTCAAAACCCTTTTCATTTAATTAAAATGGAAGAAGTCATATTATCCTCACTCTAGGGTTTTGTGATGAAAAGAATTTGAATTTATGGAGATCAGAAAGCAAAGTGAAAGTTTTAGGAAAGTCATTTTATTCCCTCTCATTCAACTTTCAAAAAGTTTCAACTTTCACTCAATTTCACACAAGCAACCGCCCCACAATCAAGCAAACAAAACAAAACAATTTATTTAATATAACATTCCAAAATTTAGAATTTTGGGATGTTACAGTCTCTTTACTCGTTCCGTAATACATCATCTCGTGACTAACTCGTTAGTCATTTGTTTACAAGCTTATGATGTGTATTACGGAGAGGGCCCAGAGATACCTCTCCGATACTCGGAGTGACAAATCCTAATCTCGATCTATGCCAACTCAACAGACACCTTTAGAGATACCTGTAGAGCATATTTATGATCACCCAGTTACGTTGTGACTTTTGATAGCACACAAGGCATTCCTCCGGTATCTGGGAGTTGCATAATCTCATAGTCGAAGGAATATGTATTTGACATGAAGAAAGCAATAACAATAAACTGAACGATCATTATGCTATGCTAACGGATGGGTCTTGTCCATCACATCATTCTCCTAATGATGTGATCCCGTTATCAAATGACAACACATGTTCATGGTTAGGAAACCTTAGCCATCTTTGATCAACGAGCTAGTCTAATAGAGGCTTACTAGGGACATGGTATTTGTTTATGTATTCACACATGTATTTAAGTTTACGATCAATACAATTGTAGCATGAATAATAAACCTTTATCATGAATAAGGAAATATAAAATAACAACTTTATTATTGTCTCTAGGGCATATTTTCTTATGTCTCCCACTTGCACTAGAGTCAGTAATCTAGTTCACATCACCATGTGATTAACACCCATAGTTCACATCGCCATGTGACCAACACCCAAAGAGTTTACTAGAGTCAATAATGTAGTTCTCATCGCTATGTGATTAACACCCAAAGAGTACTAAGGTTGATCATGTTTTGCTTGTGAGAGAAGTTTAGTCAACGAGTCTGCCACATTCAGATTCGTATGTATTTCGCAAATTTCTATGTCTACAATGCTCCGCATGGAGCTACTCTAGCTAATTTCTCCCACTTCCAATACATATCCAGATTGAGACTCAGAGTCATCTGGATTAGTGTTAAAGCTTGCATCGACGTAACCCATTACGATGAACTCTTTATCACCTCCATAACCGAGAAATATTTCCTTAGTCCTCTTAGGTAACTAAGGATAATTTTGACCATTGTCCAGTGATGTACTCCTGGATCACTATTGTACCCCCTTGCCAAACTCATGGCAAGGTACACAATAGGTCTGGTACATAGCATGGCATACTTTATAGAACCTATGGCTGAGGCATAGGGAATGACTTCCATTCTGTCTCTATCTTATGTCGTGGTCGGGTTTTGAGTCTTACTCAACTTCACACCTTGTACTACAAGCAAGAACCCCTTCTTAGACTGGACCATTTTGAACTTCTTCAAATCTTATCAAGGTATGTGTTCTGTGTAAGTTCTATTAAGCGTATTGATCTATCCCTATAGATCTTGATGCTCAATATGTAAGTAGCTTCATCGAGGTCTTTCATTGAGAAATTCTTATTCAATTATCCTTTTATGCTATCCAGAAATTCTGTATCATTTCCAATCAATAATATGTCATCCACATATAATATCTAAAATGCTACAGAGCTCCCACTCACTTTCTTGTAAATATAGGCTTCACCATAAGTCTGTATAAAACCATATGCTTTGATCACCTCATCAAAGCGTATATTCCAACTCCGAGATATTTGCACCAGTCCATAGATGGATCGCTGGAGCTTGCACACATTGTTAGCACCTTTAGGATCGACAAAAACTTCTGGTTGCATCATATACAACTCTTCTTTAATATCCATTAAGGAATGCAGTTTTTGACATCCATTTGCCAGTTTTCATAATCATAAAATGTGGCAATTGCTAACATGATTCAGACGGACTTAAGCATCGCTAGGGTGAGGTTTCATCGTAGTCAACCCCTTGAACATGTCAAAAACCTTTTGCGACAAGTAGAGATTTGTAGACAGTAACATTACCATCAGCGTCGGTCTTATTCTTGAAGATCCATTTATTCTCTATGGCTTGCCGATCATCGGGCAAGTCCATCAAAGTGCATGCTTTGTTCTCATACATGGATCCTATCTTAGATTTCATGGCTTCAAGCCATTTGTCGGAATCTGGGCTCATCATAGTTTCTTCATAATTCGTAGGTTGGCCATGGTCTAGTAACATGACTTCCAGGACAGGATTACCGTACCACTCTGGTGCGGAAAGTGCTCTGTTCAACCTACAAGGTACAGTAGTAACTTGATCTGAAGTTTCGTCATCATCATCGTTAACTTCCTCTCTATTTGGTGTAGGCATCACGGGAACAGATTTCTCTGATGTGCTACTTTCCAAATACGAGAGAAGGTGCAATTACCTCATCAAGTTCTAATTTCCTCCCACTCACTTCTTTCGAGAGAAACTCCTTCTCTAGAGAGGACCCACTCTTAGCAACAAAGATCTTGCCTTCAAATTTGTGACAGAAGGTGTACCCAATAGTTTCTTTAGGGTATCCTATGAAGACACACTTCTCCGCTTTGGGTTCGAGCTTATCAGGCTGAAGCCTTTTGACATAAGCATCGCATCCCCAAACTTTTAAAGAAACAACATTAGGTTTCTTGCCAAACCATAGTTTATACGGTGTCATCTCAATAGATTTAGATGGTGCTCTATTTAACGTGAATGCAGTTGTCTCTAGTGCATAATCCCAAAACGATAGTGGTAAATCGGTAAGAGACATCATAGAACGCACCATATGTAATAAAGTACGGTTATGACGTTCGGACACACCATTACGATGTGGTGTTCCAGGTGGCGTGAGTTGTGAAACAATTCCATATTGTTTTAAATGAAGTCCAAACTCGTAACTCAAATATTCACCTCTGCGATCAGATCATAGAAACTTTATTTTCTTGTTACGATGATTCTCAACTTCACTCTGAAATTATTTGAACTTTTCAAATGTTTTAGACTCGTGTTTTATCAAGTAGAAATACCCATATCTACAAAAATCATTCGTGAGAAAATAATGATGCCCGCCGCATGCTTCAACACTCATCAGATTGCATACATCGGTATGTATTATTTCCAATAAGTCATTGCTCGCTCCATTGTTTCGGAGAACGGAGTTTTAGTCATCTTACCCATGAGGCATGGTTCACAAGTATCAAATGATTCATAATCAAGTGATTCCAAAAGTCCATGTGCATGGAGTTTCTTCATGCGCTTTACACCAATATGACCTAAATGGCAGTGCCACAAATATGTTACACTATCATTATCAACTTTGCATCTTTTGGCATCATTTTTATGAATATGTGTATCACTACGATCGAGATTCAATAAACCATTTACATTGGGTATATGACCATTAGAAGGTTTTATTCATGTAAATAGAACAACAATTATTCTTTGACTTAAATGAATAACCATATTGCAACGAACATGATCAAACCATATTCATGTTCAACGCAAACACCAAATAACATTTATTTAGGTCCAACACTAATCCCGAAGGTAGAGGGAGTGTGCGATGGTGATCGTATCAACCTTGGAATCACTTCCAACACACATCATCACCTCACCATTAACTAGTCTCTGTTTATTCTGCAACTCCTGTTTCGAGTTACTAATCTTAGGAACTGAACCAGTTTCAAATACCGGCTACTATGAATACTAGTACGGTACACATCAATAACATGTATATCCAATATACCTTTGTTCACTTTGCCATCCTTCTTATCCGCCAAGTATTTGGGGTAGTTCCGCTTTTAGTGACCATTTCCTTTGGAGTAGAGGCACTCAGTTTCAGGCTTGGGTCTGGCTTTGGGCTTCACGGGAGTGGCAACTTGATTGCCATTATTCTTGAAGTTCCCTTTCTTTCTTTTGCCCTTTTTTCTTGAAACTGGTGGTCTTGTTAACCATCAACACTTGATGCTTTCCTTGATTTCTACCTTCGCCAATTTCAGCATCCTGAAGAGCTCGGGAATCATTTTCGTCATCCCTTGCATATTATAGTTCATCACAAAGTTCTAGTAGCTTGGTGATAGTGACTAGAGAACTTTGTCAATCAATATCTTAACTAAAAGATTAACTCCCACTTGATTCAAGCGATTGTAGTACCCAGACATTCTGAGCACATGCTCACTGGTTGCGCTATTCTCCTCCATCTTGTAGGAAAAGTACCGTCAGAGGTCTCATACCTCTCAACACAAGCATGAGTCTGAAATACCAATTTCAGCTCCTAGAACATCTCATATGCTCCGTGGCGTTCAAAACATTTTTGAAGTCCCGATTCTAAACCGTAAAGCATGGCGCACTAAACTATTAAGTAGTCATCATATCGAGCTTGCCAAATATTCATAACGTCTGCATCTGCTCCTGCAATAGGTCTGTCATCTAGCGGTGCATCAAGGATATAATTCTTCTATGCAACAATGAGGATATTCCTCAAGTTATGGACCCAATCTGTGTAGTTGCTACCATCATCTTTCAACTTAGATTTCTCTAGGAACGCATTAAAATTCAAGGGATGGTAGCACAGGCCATTGATCTACAATATAGATATGCAAATACTATCAGGACTAAGTTCATGATAAATTAAGTTCAATTAATCAAATTACTTAATAACTCGCACTTAGATAGACATCCCTCAAGTCATCTAAATGATACATGATCCAAATCAACTAAATCATGTCCAATTATCATGTGAGATGGAGTAGTCATCAATGGTGAACATCTCTATTTTGATCATATCTACTATATGATTCACGTTCGACCTTTCGGTATCAAGTGTTTCGAGGCCATGTATGTACATGCTATGCTCATCAAGTTTAACCCGACTATTCCGCATGTGAAAAACTGTCTTGCACCCGTTGTATGTGAACGTAGAGTCTATCACACCCGATCATCACGTGGTGTATCAAAGAGAGGAATTGTAGCAACGGTGCATACTTAGGGAGAACACTTTTACCTTGAAATTTAGTGAAGGGATCATCTTATAATGCTACCGCCATACGAAGCAAAATAAGATGGATAAAAGAGAAAAATCACATGCAATCAAAATATGTGACATGTCCATCATCATCTCATGCTTTTGATCTCCAACGGAACTCAAGAGCTCCCTTGCATGTGGGGAACGAGAACATTCCATGCACACACTGGCCAACGAATAGCGCATACGCCGACAAGTCATGCATCGAGTACATGTGCCAGACATGCATTATGAAGTTTCGTTTTCTATAGGCGTTGTATGTCTTGAACCTATTATCCCAGGCTTCTTGCAATTCGTCTTTCAGCGGCTGCATGTACACATTCATATTCTTCCCCGGATAGTTGGGCCCTGGAATTATCAACATCAGGAAAATGTTCTTTATTTGCATAATCTGTCCGGGGGAGATTGAGTGGAATGACAAATACGGGCCAACAACTGTATTGGGCTGTCGTCAGACCAAAGACACTGAACCCATCCATGCTGATGGTGACTCGAGTATGCCTCAGATCTGCCGCTTTGTCATCATGTAATGCATCGAAGCGCTTCCATGCTTCACCGTCCGATGTGTGCACCACCATGAGCTTCCCATCTGCATCTAGTTGGGTTCTTTTGCCCGTTTTGTGCCATGTCATCTATCTGGCTGTCTCTTCGACCATGAAAAGACATTGAAGCACTACTAGGAAAACCCTTACCAGTAGTGCTGGTTTTTTGGCAATTAGTAGCGCGGGCAGGCGCACTACTGCTACGGCGCTACAACTATTTTCGCAGTAGCGCTTGTTTGATCCAGTGCTACTGCTATCTGTATCTAGCAGTAGCGCGCCTCTGTCCATCGCTACTGCTAATACTAGTAGCGTGTCCCTTAAAAACGCTACTGGTAAGCAGCGCTGCTACTACTCCAATGCCCCACGCTACTGCTAGTATTTTCTTTTCTTTTTATGTTGTTGTATTCGTATTTTTTCAGGTTTTATACAGTTACAACATACACATACACTGGAACTATATGAAAAAGGAATGTCTCATCATCATCATCGAAGTGGTACAACATAGTCTCATCATATCAACATAGTCTCAACACAAATGATGTCGATCTCATCATCATCTCGAAATAGCGATACAAGTTAATGATCACATGTCTCTTACATTGTTACCGTAGACACATGTTTCATCATCTACCTAAACTAAGACATACACGATAAGAGCGATCACGATGATCAAAAGCGGTATGATGTAGTAGTTTTTGCAGCGGCGCTGGTTCTGAATCCCCTGTTGTGCTATGAATCTCAAGTAACTAGCTTCGGCTTCCGCTCTGCTATCAAACCCTTTTTGGCTTCCGCCGGAGAAGCCAGAGACTTGGGCCTGACACTCTGGCCACTCATCATACACACCCGGAACATGCCCTACATACACGGCATACCATTTCCTCGCCATCGTTGATCTATATACCTGTCAGAGATGCACATATATATACCATGAAGCGAATTCAACAAAACAGTTATGAAATAGAAGCAACATATATAGTAAACATAGTTAACAAATTTCATCGTACCGAAAGTAATTCACTAGAGCGCAGCACCATACATCTAATAGTTTCATCGTACTGAGAGATTCGAAGTTTCGTCGTACATAAAGTAACAAGTAACTAAACAGACACATTGTTTTTAAGCAGTGCACTCTTCCCATCTGTCCATATCCGGAAGGGTGCACCCAAGCTTAGTGAAAGGCGTCATGTCCTGACGCTGTAGGGAAATGCAGGTTCGTACATCATCTCGCGATATTGGGCCGCCGTAGAACATCCCATTCTCTTCGAGGACATCTTTGATGATGATGGATGCAATGTCCTATTGGATCCGGTAGAAATCATTTTGAAGTTGATTATCCGGCACGGCTCCAAAGGCTTCGGCCCATCTCTGGATATGGGTATCGGATGAAGATTTCATGCAAAGTGATTGCACATCCCTTCTGTACTCCATCATTAGATGGATGACGTAGAATCCATCATTCTCACTTCTTGCCGATTGCTGGATGCAACAGAAGTCAGTCTTGTGGCTGAAACAAAGCCCGGCCTTATTTGTTTTTTTGCATTGGATGTAGCCACCCCGCATGCTGAAGCCCAGCATAGCTCTGTCCAGAACATACTTTATGTGTGTGTAATCTTTCTTCTGTATGTTCTTCGACGGGTCCAAATATAGAGCGCGGGAGTAATGCGGGTAAAGAACAATGAGAACGGCACGACACCCCCCACTGCGCAAAATACACGATCAAGTTTAGCCTCCGTGCATGCAAAGTAACTATTGAAATGCACCAAAGGATGTATGTGTTATAGTGCTATCCGCGGATGACTTACCTGGGATGATAAGGTAGGAGAATCGTTTCTTTGTCCTTATTGCTGAGCAAGAATTCTTCGATGTACTGACTCGCATATTGACGGTTGGCGTCGTTGATTGACAAGAAGCCCTCATGCATGTAGTATGGGTCCGCGACCGCAAGACCGGTTACTTGCTCTCTCCTGACGATGTAGTTCATGTGCAGCGCATACAGGCGGACGAAGGTAAAATCGAGTGTCCTCATTTGAAACATCTTGAAGATGTAATCAAACCTCAGGAAGAAGAGGTCCGCGGGGCATGTGTGGACATACATCTTGCAACTGCTCGGCACATGAACCGTATAAAGTGGTTATCTTGGATCATCCGAGGCGAGGAGGCTTCTCTCTGTCGAAAGCACATGGTCATGGAGTCTCCTGAGATCCCCTTCTATGGCAGCTAGTGCATTCACCAGTACCATTGGTTGTCCCGCGACATGGATTAATGGCGCATGTTTCATCGGTACACGGTCAACCTTGGTCGAAGGCGGCTGGCTGCTAGAACCAACATTGCCAGCTTTATTCGATTTTCTCGCCGCCGGTCTCTTCCTCTGCTTCTTCTTGGGCTCAGGTGCTGGTGGGTCTGTTAGACCTTCCTTGAGCACCACCCCTAGTGTTGTCGGGCTCAGCTTTGGATGACTCTGGCTAATCAGTTGAGCTTGGGTGGAGCCGGCATCTAGAGGCGTGTCCTGCGAGGATTGCATGAACAAAGACTTCTTGCACTCCCGAGGACGTTCCGGCTCTGGTACATGCATCTCATATTCATATGGTTGACTCATTGTTACTTCGTTGTCAAAGGCAGTATTGAAATACTGGTTAGGGTCATCGTCGGCCTCCTCCATGTCATTATCCCTATCCTCTTCCATGGGGCAGATGGCATCATCTGCCGGCGGAACGATTGCCCTCCTTCCTCATGTCTCTCGATCTCATCAAGCAGCACAGACGATGGTTGTACTTGTGTAGGTGGTGTTGTGGTCATACCTTCCTGAGGTCCCGTTGGTGTGCTCCCGGCCACCTCGACACGAAGAAGATTTTTCGGCCACAGGATCGGCCAATTTTTGCATTGCCCAAGCTGCGTGGGGGTCTCGTCATCCTCTCCATCGGTTTGTATCGGACGAGGGAGACCCTCGTAGCCCGCTTTCACACTCGCCACGGAGACCCTTAAGGCGTTATCAGGCATCTGTCGGCGGTGAAACAATCGATCCTTAGGCTTCACTATAGTACCCTTCCCCACATCCACCAACCCGCCCTTCATGTTGTAAAGGAGGGTGCGCGGAGTGGAGTCGGCCTACAAAGACATATACGTGCGGCGTCAGAGATCCAAAAAGAACGGCAACTGAATATTAATTAATTAGTTGAGTTGATGAAGGTGCGACGACGCGTATTTACCATGAGGGCATCGAGCTTAGCCAATGTCGACGACCCGACATTCAAGCCAGAGACGGAGCTAGGGCTGCTGTGAGAGCTGGGTGCAGGAGCAGGTGCTGGAGGAGGTGCGGGTGCGGTTGCCATACTAGGTCTAGGTATGGGTCGAGTGTTCATTGAGTTGCTCCCGGTGAAGCTAGGCATGGGAAAATCACTTGGTGGCGCGTTTGGATTTTGTTGCACCCATGTGACCACTGTTGGAATCAAGCTTGTAAAGGCAGCCACCATATCATCTCTACAGGCAGCGATTATCTCAGCTTTGGTCTCAGCTTTTGCTTTCTCCATCGCCCGCGCCACCTTCTCGTCGATAGTCACTTGACTGAACTTCTTTCTCTGTCTTTTGGCCTCGGGGTCCTCGTTATAATAGTACTTCCAAGTGGCCCCATCCCCGGCGCCATGCACACGTCCATATTGCGGCCGCTGGCCGGGCGGGTGTCCCATCATTATGTTCATGGCCCGGTTGAAAGGAGTGTCCCACTTGTACTTCGCCGACGACTGAGTCGACTGAGTCGACGAGTCACTCTCGGCCGCAAGCTTGTGTTGCTCTCTCTGCAAAATGGACCGTGAATCATTTACGAATGCGACTAGAATGTAGTAGACTTCGTTGATCAGAACCTAATATGTAAGGTGGTAAAAAGGATAATTACCAGTAATCTCATGAATTTCCTAGTCGGCCCGTCGGTGAAAAAAATCTTTTTCTTGGGGTCCCACGAGAATCGGGCCCTGATGAAGTCATGCTCCTGCTGGTCGGTGAACTCAGCCAATGGGTCTGGGATCCCCTGACGTTCACGTTCTGCGTCCTCCTTAGCCCACACGGGCCTCTTTCCCGTGTAACCACGACTTCCAAGGCGGTGGTTCCCCATGTTCTTTGCCTGCAGCTGCTTGCCTCTCTCCGACCTGGCCTTGGCAGCTTCTTCATTGCAAGTCTCCTTGAACCTTTCAAAGTCCTCTATCGTAATTTTCGGATTGTCTGCAACAATCTCGGCGTAGGTTTCATGGTCTACTTGAATCGCCCTTTTCACCCTAGTTTTCCAAGCGCTCAATGCGTTGCTGAACTTCCCTAGGGCTTTGTTGTTGATTTTTTTCATGCCCTCATCATCCCATGGGTCGACATCGTCATTCCGACCGGGGAACTGGAATCTTGCGTGCAACCTAGTTAGAAGCAGCTTCTTCAAATGTTCATCCTTCCGTATTTTTGTGGTGTTGATGTTAGCGGTATCCCGTAGGATGCATCCTAGTTGGTTGCCGTAACACGCTGCCACTTCTCGCGGCTCTATTGGCTCGAACTCGCCAGGGTGCACCGCCGTGACCACCATTCTTCCGGTGCCGAGCTCATTTGGGCGTCGTGTCCTCTTTTCCTTCTGTCCCTCACTGGCTTGGGAGGTCCCACCTTCCGTGCTGCAGTTAGGAACATCATCAGCGCCAGTCTCAGTGCCGGTGTCGTTGGTGGCATCAGTGTCGGCGCCGGCGCCACCACCGTCGTCATCCGTCATGACAAGGCGGTCCGGACACCCAGCTTCCTGTCTCTCCTGATCCGCCAGAAAGTCGAGGTAGGCGTGTGCTTGACCTAATTGGGACTAAGAACCTCCGGCCTCATAGGTGTCGGTCATGTTTCCTAGGGTTCAATGTCGTAGTGGTTTAATTATCGAGCTTTATATAATAAAGTGAATAATGACAAAAAGTGACCTTTGTTTTACCGGAAATGTCGTTTCATTCCCGGAGCGACAAATCTCGATCACTCAATATGTCCAACTTTCTAGCACAAGTCATGCTGAAATTCACGGAAAATTTCGGCATGACCTTTGCTAGAAAGTGCACATACAGAGCACCTGAAATTTGCTGGAATGGAAATGAATCAACATTTCCGGCAAAACATAGGTCACTTTGTTGCTGCTGACATATACACAATCATGAACATTGCTGCCCAACATATACACAATCATGCATCATTATGAACACTTTAACAGCCACATTATGAACACCCCCCTTGCATCATTATGTGCTGACATATGAAGAGGGAGGGAACAGGGGGTGGCGCACCTCGGGGTCGGGGTCGCCGGGGCGGAGGGGGCCGGGGTCCTTCTCCTCCTCATCGATCTGCGCCTAGCTTCGATCTGTAGAGAGAGAGTGACCAAACTATAAGTTAAAAATCCTCATTTTCAAAATGGACAACAACTACATAAGCTAATTTTCAAATACTGTAATTTTCATTTCCATTTTCATTTAAAAACAAACACTAACGACAAATTAAGCTAACTAACACTAACTACCTATCACTGGGCTAACACTAACTAACACTAACAGCAATTAACTAACTTGCACTAAAAGCAAATTAAGCTAACTAACACTAACAACAATTAACTAACTAACTAACACTAACACTAACTATGCGGGGGGGGGGGCATACCGGAGCGGGATGGGGTCGAGGCGGGGCGGGGCGGGGTTGGCATCGACGTCGGGGTCGCTGATCTACAGAGAGCGGGAGGGGGTCAGAGAGAGAGCCAGGGCTGAGGGGTCGGAGAGGAAGGAAGAGGGGGCGGGGGCATACCGGAGCGGGATGGGGTCGAGGCGGGGTGGGGCGGCGCTAGCGTCGGCGTCGGGGTCGCCGGAGTCCCTGATCTGCAGAGAGCAGGAGGGGGTTAGAAAGAGAGCCAGGGCTGAGGTGTCGGAGAGGAAGGAAGAGGGGGCGGGGGGCATACCGGAGCAGGATGGGGTCGAGGCGGGGTGGGGCGGGGCTGGCGTCGGCGGGGCGGGGTTGGCATCGGCGGTTGGCATCAGAGGGGATCGACGAGCGGCGGCGCGAGTGAGAGAGACAGAAAGAGGGGGGCTAGCGGACCGGTGCTATAGCTAAATTAGCTATAGCGCTTGTTGGCAAAACACGCTATAGCTAAATTAGCTATAGCGCTTGTTGGCAAAACGCGCTATAGCTAAGTTAGCTATAGCGCTTGTCCAGAAGAAATGCGCTACTGCTAGTTTTTTTATTTTTTTTCTTTTTCTTAGCTATAGCGCTTCCCAGGATAAAACGCGCTACTGCTAATTCTTTTTCTTTTTTTATTTTCCTTTTTATTTTATTAATTTTCCTTGCATTTCATTTTCCACAACCTATTAGTTCCTTTTTCTTTTTCGTTTCATTTCATTTTGTAAAACTTCCTTTCTTTTTCTTTTTCTTTCATTTGCACTTTTCTTTTTCTTATCTTTCTTTTGCACTTTCCTTCCTTTAATTTGGTCTATCGTTAGATCAATACCACGGTTACCCTCCGGATAATAATTACTATAATATATATTACATGATTTGACTGCTAACACCGGTATACAAAAAAGACACACACAAACTTTGGGGATTAGTTTGTCAGCTTGGGCGACGACGACGCTTTAGACTGATCTTCTTCCCTCTTTTGTTCATTGTCGAATAATTGAGCCCATGGTCGTGACTTTTCCTTCTCCAGGGATTACGATCTTTCGTAGGTAATGTACTCTTCATTCTTCTTTTGACATATGTTTCGTCGTCGTCAGCATCATCTTCCCTCATCGGATCACCGTACTGGTCATAGTCTTCCTCGTTGGCGACTCCATCCATTCCGGCGATGCTCCTTTTGCTTCTCCTCACGACAACACGGCTGGGATTGATCGGATCAGTTATGAAGAAACATTGTGTCACGTGTTTAGCGTGTACCCATGGCTCATTTTTGGCAATGGCGTTGACGGTACCGCTATCATCGGAGTCGGGTATACACATGGTAGTGAAATGTCGGTTTTCTCTGTGTACATTTTTAGCCCATCTGACACGGAACATCGTCGCGCTATGCAATCCAGAGTAGTTAAGCTCCCATATCTCTTCGACCCTTCCGTAATATCTTTCAATTACATTCCCGGTCATGGCTTCCATCGTCACCCCTGAGTTTTGGTCATCACTGTTTATATCTTTCTCCTCCGTGTAGAACGTGTATCCGTTGATATCATATGCTTGATAAGTCGCGAGGTTGGTCGAGGGGCCATGTGCTAAGGCGTATATGAGTGTTCCGTTCGGACAACCCTCTTCCGGGGGATTAGCCAGAACTCGCTCTTTGAACCAACGCACGAAAGTGGAGTTGTGCTCTCTAATAACTTCAGCGTCCGTCCTGTGCACCCCACGGTCACGGTATTTCTTTGCGATGGTCTCTTTGTGCAGTGTCACGAAATCTTCTAGCACATCTAGGTGTTGTAGCACTACTAAGTTTGCCCTGTCAATGTCGTTTTGTCGGCCCGAGCGTAACACATTCAAATCCCTATGACCGTTGGTGTGACCTTCGCCTTCGAGCCTTCCACAGTGCTTGTTGACGGGCAAACCAACAACACGGTCTTTGGTCAGATAACTCTCACAGAAAGAGATGCACTCTTTGGTCAGATATCCCTGGGCTATGCTTCCATCTGGACGGGACATGTTACGAACGAATCCTTTGATGACCCCATTCATCCTCTCGAACGGCATCATGCTATGCAGGAATGTCGGCCCTAGGTCGATGATGTCGTCCACGATGTGGACACATAGATGCACCATGACATCAAAGAACGCGGGCGGGAAGTACATCTCTATCTCATTCGGTATGACAACGATCTCTTCCTGTAGCCTATGGAGTTGCTTCACACTGATCGACTTTCGAGAGATAGCATCAAAAAAGTGGCATAGGTCAGTAAGCGTCTCACGCACATGTGTGTCCATAATCCCTCTAAGTGCAACCGGGAGTAACTGCGTCATCATCACATGACAGTCGTGAGACTTCATCCCACTGAACCTTTTTTTCTTAGTGTCCAGATATCTGCTTATCTTCCCACAGTATCCGGAACTAACTTTGATTCCGGCAAGGCACTTGAACAATTGATCGACCTCCTTCGGATCTAAGGTGAAGCAAGAGGGGGGGCAATATTGTTCTTCCTTCTTGTTTACTTTTTGCCCCTATCTTCCGTCTCCGTCTCCGTCTCGGTCTCCTCTGACGACCTTTTACCGGGCATTTGGAGATCTTTCCTGATTTTCAAAAATTCCAAGTCTTTTCTTGCCTTCGGCCCATCCTTGGTCCTCTCCGGCATGTTCATCAATGTTCCAAGCAAACTCTCAAGGATATTTTTTGTGATATGCATTTGATCAAGGCTATGAGGCGTGTCGAGTATGGGCCAGTATTCCAAGTCCCAGAAAACAGATCTCGTCTTCCATACCTTCAGCAGGGGCTCCGGCGCCTTTTTCTTCGTCTTTCCCGGCGAGGGGCACTCTTTCCAGTTCTTCAATAACTCATATATTTCTGCACCGCTACGCTTACGTGGAGGACCTCGATGCTCAGCCTTACCATTGAATAGATCTCCACGCTTTCTCCATGGGTCATCCTTCTCGAGCCATCTTCGATGCCCCATGTACACGATTTTCGAAGACCCGCCATCTTTCGATAGCTGCAGAGAAGTTGTATCATCCATGCACCTCGTGCATCCGCAATATTCGTGGCACACCTGGCCGAAGAGATAGCTGTAACCGAGATAGTCCTGCACCGTCGTGATCAACGCGGGTCTCATGTAGAAATACTCTCCTTTGCTTGCATCCCATGTCTTGGCCGGCGTTGTCCATAAGGTCTGTAACTCCTCTTTCAGTAACCCGAGATACAGATTTATATCATTTCTCGGTTGTCTCAACCCTTGAATAAGCATAGCCATGTGTATGTATTTTTCCTTCATGCACAACAGGGGGAGGTTGTACATCCATACAAACACGGGCCATGTGCTATGATTGGTGCTCTGGTTGCCAAATGGATTCATGCCATCACTACTAGCGCCAAGCATGATGTTCCTTGGATCATTTGCGAAAAAAAATCAAATTCAGCATTTAATGCTCTCCACTGGCTAGCATCTACGAGGTGTCTCAGCTTCGGCTCATCTCCGTCATCTGGCTTCACCCTCTCCGCATGCCAGCGCATAAGCTTTGCTTCCTTACGATCTACAAAATACCGCTGCAGACGCGGAGTGATCGGAAAGTACCATACAACTTTCTGTGGAGCTTTCTTTCCGGCCTTTTTATATCATGAAGCATTGCACTTTGGACAAATGGTTTTTTCAGCATGCTCGTTCCGATATATGATGCAATCATTGATGCATGTGTGATATCTAATATGTGGCAGATCAAGAGGGCACACGATTTTCTTTGCCTCCTCGACACTAGTAGGACACAGGCTTCCCGCAGGAAGAACATTCTTTAGGTACTTCAGAAGCTCATCCAGGCTTGTATCTGTCCATTTGTTTTTTGCCTTCATCTTTAGAAGTTCTAGTGTGAAACTCAAGCGGGTCACCTCGGGATTATTGCAACCAATGTTGACGATATCGCTTATCAAGAACTTATCGGTCGACCCATGATAAGGGGTAAATCGGCCAGTTTATCGGCATACCGACCGATTTATCGCCATATCGGCTGATTTGTCGGCAAATTTATCTTATCGGTCAGACACCGATAAGCGATAAATCGGCCGATTTATCGGCATATCGAAAGATATCTTGAATAGTGATTGCAACCATCATACAAAGGAGTCATCGAGTCTACCTCCAGTTGCGCCAGTTTGGCCTCCTCTCTAGAAGCAGCTCGGTCGCTAGTTGTCTTCTTGCGAAGCAGGTCTCGAACATGCGGGCCCTGCATGGCTGAACTTAGTGGCGACGAAGACGGTGGCGTGTCCGTGTCTTCTCCGCCTTGAACTGCCACTACGCCATCGACATTTCCGAGGCCGTCTTCCTCTTCGGGCACATAATCGGTCATCTCTTTGTCTGGTGGCCCCATGTCGTTATTTCCTGCCCCGTCGACGTCCTCATCATCATCATCATCATCATCATCATGATCATCATCTTCACTTATCCACCGAGTATGGCCATGCATGAAACCATGCATGAGCAGGTGCGCCTTGAATGTGCCACCCTGAAAGGGGTCGATCCTGACAATTCCTTTTCATTTTGGACACGGACATAAAACATCCTTTATTCTTTTTTCATACATGTCGTCCACAGCGGATTGTCAGTATCTTTCCACCATCCTTCCATTGACCTTCATGATCACCTGTGTGCAGAGCAAATATTATAACCATGTATATATGCATGCATGGATCAAATTCATACAAAAATTCAGCATGACCTTCCCTAAACATAGGACATATTGAGTTTGCCCGAAATTCGCCGAAGCGGATATGAATCGACATTTCGGCAAAACATAGGCAACTCATGTCACCCACATTATTTCATCAAATACACAATGTAGGAAACTCAAATTATGCCACACACAAATCGGTATATATATTCTCATATCGCCCATATATATATATAGTTGCGATCCAATCCACACAAACACCTTTTTTTGCTCACCTATGTGTTGAGAGGGATATCAAGCACCTTTCTTCTTAATTACCTAGTAGCTCTAGATATATAGCTCTAACTAGCTAGCTAGAGAGAGAGAGAGAGAGAGCTAGCTAGGGAGATAGTGGGAGAGGAGAGGGAAGGCATTAATGGAAGGGGGTGGAGGGCATTAATGGAGGGGGTGGTGGTGGAGGGCACAAAGAAGAGGGGGTGGTGGAGGGCAAAGAAGAGGGCTCTAATGGAGGGGGGTGGTGGAGGGCAAAGAAGAGGGGGGTGGTGGAGGGCAAAGAAGAGGGGGAGGGAGGGCTCTAATGGAGGGGTGGTGGAGGGGGAGCATTGAATGGAACATGCAAGGTGCAAGGAAAGGGGAGAAAGGAAGGGGGAGAGGAATAAGAATGGGGAGGAAGGAGGAGAAAGGTGGTAGGTGGGTGGCGACCATAGCAGTAGCACGGGGTGCCAAAGCACGCTACTGCTATGAGTGTCAGCCAAAATATCTGCTGGTACGTAAAACTAGCTATATCGCTTGTACAAAAACAACGCTACTGGTATAAGTTTACCCATAGAAGAAAGAGTAGTAGCGTGTCTAGGTGCACGGGCGCTACAACTACTTTCTTAACAGTAGCGCTTGTTAGACAACAAACGCTGCTAATATTTTTTGGTCGGGTGGTGTGCTGTGGCAAACTTACCAGTAGCGTGGCTTCAAAAAACCAACGCTGCTACTATGTTGTATCAGTAGCGCGCTTTGTAACAGACGCTACTGGTAACTATCAGTAGCGTGGGGTCCATAATACACCCTACTAGTAAACTTCTATGTATAAGCCTAGTAGTGAAGTCTTGGTACGATTGGCATATACCGAAGAACATTAACGGGGATTTTGGTCAGCGTCTTCTCACCCATACCGTTGTCTACCACAACATACCTGGATGACTTGCAAATGGGACAATAGTCCAAGTCCGCATATTGAAGCCTAAATAAGGCACATCCTTTCTCACATGCATGTATCTTCTCATAGGGCGTCTTAAGAGCACGAAGGATTTTGTCTGACTGGTACAGGTTCGCAGGTAGTACATGGCCTTTGGGTAGAAAACATCCAAATACTGTCATTATAGCGTCGCAGCATTCTCTACCCAAGTTGAATTGAGCCTTCAGAGCCATTATTTGTGAGATGGCATCCAGCTGACAAAGCTCACTATGCTCGTGGAGAGGACGTTTTGAAGACTCCAACATTTCATTGAAGGCCTTTGCAGATCTCCATTTCATCGTCCGAGTCCCGAGCATCATCAAAGTCCTGTACCATGTCTTCCATCCCGGTACCATCCTCGTCGGTGCGACGACGAAGCACCTCAGCTCTAGCACGTTGGGTAGACTCGCCATGAAATGTCCACACCATATAACCTGGCGTAAAACCCCTATTCTACAGGTGTTTGCCCATTTCATCCTCTGTCCTCTTGTGCCAATTGTTGCACCTGGCACAGGGGCACCAGGTTGTCCTATGGCCATTTGCAAATGCATCTCTCAGAAACCCCTTGGTTTTTGTTAACCATTCAATGGTCATGTCTTTCTGACTAGTGTGACCGGTGTACATCCATGCACGATCACTCATCTTGCCTAGCTACTGGACACATAAGAAATATATATATATATATATATATATATATATATATCAACATGTATATATTAATCAATTAATGGAGTTTGTCACTTTTATTACGCCATGCAACCTAGACGTTAATAGGAAAAGATAGGTCCTATTCCAGCCCGAGTATGTGTAGATTGGGTTTGTTTTCCCATGCTCTGCTCCAGATCGGACGTAAAATTTTGACAGCACCTCTCCGCTGTTCTCCTGATACACGTCTTGGCAATAAGCTGAGAGGATGTGTACCCGGAGAACAATAGGGAGGCACTAATGAAATTCTGCATCAGATCCGGAGCAGAGCATATGGGAAAATGAACCCAATATACACATACTCGGGCTGTCCATGGATAACGTTGGACAATTCGAAAGAATCACGGTTATAAATATGCAAATGCATGCATATTTATAGATGTAACCCTTTCGAACGGGAGACACATAGTGCTCACGCATACTGATGATTGAAGACACCTATAGCTAGCAAGTTTCATCGACACGAAGATAGGAACAGGGCAAATGAAGGGGGGAGGAGGAGATTTCATTTGTGCTCACCGACGAACGCAGGGGCGGAGCTCGTCGAACACTAGACCCTCGTAGCAATGAAAAAACTGCACATTTAAATCAAAAGATGAGTAACATAGAAATATTGTTTTTTCGTCAACCTAACTAAATATCTACAACGGGATGAGAGGTTTAGGGGGTTCCTCGGCGTCGATGGAATCCTAAATAACAAGTATCATCGGTGCGAGATACATGTGGCGCTCGGCGTTGAACACTAAATCCACATCCCACTAGTGACGCCGGTGCCCAGTGTCCCGCACGCAACAATAGTTCTGGGGGCCGATGATGGTCGATAACCTTGGAGAATTTGTCTGGCAGCCTCTGTGATGAGGATTAAAGCCAAGTTTTGAAACTTCAAACAACCAAACCGACTTGAGTCAGTCTAGGTGTTTCAAGTTTCAACACTTGGATTTTAATCGTCACCGCAGAGGCTGCAAGACAAATTCGCATAGGTGTTCGACCGTCATCGACCCTGAGAACTGTTGTTGCGAGACACCGGAGGCCGACGTCACTTGTGGCACGTGGATGTAGTGTTCGACACCGATGGCCACATGTATCTCGCACCAGCGATACTTGCTATTTAGGGTTCCATCGATGTCGAGGAACCCCCTAATCCGCTCGTCCCCGGGCGCCCTCTGGTATGGTGACACACGGTCGACGGGTCAACACTCAGACCGGGGGATTCTCGGGATGGGCGACGGCGGCGGGACCGGCAGGACCCACTGGCTCCACCATCTACCCCCTCGGCGACCGGCGATCCATGACCCTCTTCCTTTTTTCCCCTTTTTCCTCTTCTTCTACTTATTCTTCTTTTTTCAACTTTCTTCTTCTTCTCTTCTTCTAATTATCTAAACCTAAACCTAGCACTAACCTAATCCTACCACTAACCTAAACCTATTAATAACACCTAAACCAAAATAGCAAATAACAGTAGAAAAAAAAGTTCACCTTGGCTCTGGCGGTGGTGGAGGAGGCGGCGAGCGCCGGGTTGGGGCGGCGGGGGCGGGCCGGGTCAACAAGGCGCCGGGGCGGGGGGGCGGTGGGGGTCGAGGGCGGCTCGGTCCTGGGGGCGACGGCGTGGGTGAGGTGAGGGCCGAGAGAGAGAGAGAGAGGGGTGGGGCGCGGGCGCTGGCCCCTTTTCAGTTAGGTCACGAAACCTTCCAGTGGAGCCACAAAACCACTTTTCCATCGCCGCAACCTTCTGTACCCATGAGATCCCATCTTGGGGCCTTTTCTAGCGTCCTGCCGAAGGGTGATTCGATCACGGAGGGCTTCTACATCAGCACCATTGCCTCTCCGATGAAGCGTGAGTAGTTATCACAGACCTACGGGTCCATAGCAAGTAGCTAGATGGCTTCTTCTCTCTCTTTTGATTCTCAATACAAAGTTCTCCTCGATGTTCTTGGAGATCTATTCGATGTAATACTCTTTTGCAGCGTGTTTGCCGAGATCCGATGAATTGTGGATTTAGGATCAGCTTATCTATGAATATTATTTGGATCTTCTCTGAATTCTTATATGCATGATTTGATATCTTGGCAAGTCTCTTCGAACTATCGATTTGGTTTGGCCAACTAGATTGGTTTTTCTTGCAATGGGATAAATGCGTAGGTTTGGGTTCAATATTGCGGTGCTCGATCCTAGTGACAAAAGGGGAACCAACACATATTGTATTGTTTCCATCAAGGATAAAAAGATGGGGTTTTCATCATATTGCTTGAGTTAATTCCTCTACATCATGTATTCTTGCTTATGGTGTTACTCTGTTCTTTATGAACTTAATACTCTAGATGCATGCTGGATAGCGGTCGATGTGTGGAGTTATAGTAGTAGATGCAGAATCGTTTCGGTCTACTTGACATGGACATGATGCCTATGTTCATGATCATTGCCTTAGATATCGTCATAACTTTGCACTTTTCTATCAATTGCTCGGCAGTAATTTGTTCACCCACCGTAATAATTTCTATCTTGAGAGAAGCCTCTAGTGAAACCTATGGCCCCCAGTGATGTCTACTACACAACCTTATTCTTGTAGACGTTGTTGGGCCTCCAAGTG
Source organism: Triticum aestivum (assembly GCF_018294505.1). NCBI lineage: Eukaryota > Viridiplantae > Streptophyta > Magnoliopsida > Poales > Poaceae > Triticum > Triticum aestivum. The sequence goes on from NC_057794.1 coordinate 401,000,328, forward strand.
CGGAGGTTTGTAGGATAGCAGCAAATTTCCCTCAAGTGGATGACCTAAGGTTTATCAATCCGTGGGAGGCGTAAGATGAAGATGGTCTCTCTCAAGCAACCCTGCAACCAAATGACAAAGAGTCTCTTGTGTCCCCAACACACCCAGTACAATGGTAAATTGTATAGGTGCACTAGTTCGGCGAAGAGATGGTGATACAAGTGCAATATGGATGGTAGATATAGGTTTTTGTCATCTGAAAATATAAAAACAGCAAGGTAGCAAGTGGTAAAAGTGAGCGTAAACAGTATTACAATGCTAGGAAACAAGGCCTAGGGTTCATACTTTCACTAGTGCAAGTTCTCTTAATAATAATAACATAACTAGATCATATAACTATCCCTCAACATGCAACAAAGACTCACTCCAAAGTCACTAATAGCAAAGAACAAACGAAGAGATTATTGTAGGGTACGAAACCACCTCAAAGTTATTCTTTCTGATGGATCTATTCAAGAGTCCGTAGTAAAATAACATGAAGCTATTCTTTCCATTCAATCTATCCTAGAGTTCGTACTAGAATAACACCTTAAGACACAAATCAACCAAAACCCTAATGTCACCTAGATACTCCAATGTCACCTCAAGTATCCATGGGTATGATTATACAATATGCATCACACAATCTCAGATTCATCTATTCAACCAACACAAAGAACTTCAAAGAGTACCCCAAAGTTTCTACCAGAGAGTCAAGACGAAAACATGTGCCAACCCCTATGCATAAGTTCACGAGGTCACGGAACTCGCAAGTTGATCACCAAAACATACATCAAGTGGATCATGTGATATCCCATTGTCACCACAGATAAGCACATGCAAGACATACATCAAGTGTTCTCAAATCCTTAAAGACTCAATCCGATAAGATAACTTCAAAGGGAAAACTCCATTCATCACAAGAGAGTAGATGGTGAGAAACATCATAAGATCCAACTATAATAGCAAAGCTCGCGATACATCAAGATCGTGCCGAATCAAGAACACGAGAGAGAGAGAGAGATAAAACACATAGCTACTGGTACATACCCTCAGCCCCGAGGGTGAACTACTCCCTCCTCATCATGGAGAGCGCTGAGATGATGAAGATGGCCACCGGAGATGGATTCCCCCCTCTGGCAGGGTGCCAGAACGGGTCTAAATTGGTTTTCACTGGCTACAAATGCTTGCGGTGGCGAAACTCCCGATCTAGGTTTCTTTTTGGAAGTTTGGGTCTATATAAGAGGTGTTGGAGTCGGGAACAAGTCAGGGGGGTCCTCGAGGTGGCCACGAGGTAGGGGGGCGCGCCCCCCACCCTCGTGGTGGCCTCGGGACTCTTCTGGCCCATCTCCGGTACTCCGTGGTCTTCTTCTGATCCAAAAATAATCTCCGTGAAATTTCAGGTCGATTGGACTCCGTTTGGTTTTCCTTTTCTGCGATACTCAAAAACAAGGAAAAAATAGAAATTGGCACTAGGCTCTAGGTTAATATGTTAGTCCCAAAAATCATATAAAATACCATATAAATGCATATAAAACATCCAAGGTTGATAATATAATAGCATGGAACAATAAAAAATAATAGATACGTTGGAGATGTATCAAGCATCCCCAAGCTTAATTGCTGCTCGTCCTCGAGTAGGTAAATGATAAAAACAGAATTTTTGATGGGGAATGCTACCTAACATATTTATCTATGTAATCCTCTCTATTGTGACAAGAATATTCAGATCCATAAGATTCAAGACAAAAGTTTAATATTGACATAAAAATAATAATACTTCAAGCATACTAACTAAGCAGTCATGTCTTCTCAAAATAACGTGGCCAAAGAAAGCTTATCCCTACAAAATCATATAGTTTGGCTATGCTTCATTTCCGTCACACAAAAATGCTCCGATCATGCACAACCCTGATGACAAGCCAAGCAATTGTTTCATACTTTAGTAATCTCAAACTTTTTTCAACTTTCACGCAATACATGAGCATGAGCCATGGACATAGCACTATGGGTGGAATAGAATATAATGATGGGGGTTGTGTGGAGAAGAAAAAAAAGGAGAAAGTCTCACATTGACGCGGCTAATCAACGGGCTATGGAGATGCCCATCAATTGATGTCAATGCGAGGAGTAGGGATTGCCATGCAACGGATGCACTAGAGCTATAAATGTATGAAAGCCCAACAAAAGAAACTGAGTGGGTGAGCATCCAACTTGCTTGCTCACGAAGACCTAGGGCATTTGAGGAAGCCCATTGTTGGAATATACAAGCCAAGTTCTATAATGAAAAGTTCCCACTAGTATATGAGAGTGACAAAACAAGAGACTCTCTATCATAAAGATCATGGTGCTACTTTGAAGCACAAGTGTGGAAAAAAGGATAGTAGCATTGTCCCTTTTTATTTCTTTTCTCCTTTTTTGGGCCTTTCCCTCTTTTTTGCCTTTCTCCCTTCTTCTTTTTTCTTTTTTAGGGGACAATGCTCTATTAATGATGATCATCACACTTTTATTTATTTACAACTCAAAGATTACAACTCGATACTAGAATAAAATATGACTCTATATGCATGCCTCCGGTGGTGTACCATGATGGGCAATGAATCAAGAGTGACATGTATGATAAATTATTCATGGTGGCCTTGCCACAAATACGATGTCAACTACATGATCATGCAAGGCAATATGACAATGATGATGTGTGTCGTGATGAACGGAATAGTGGAAAGTTGCATGGCAATATATCTCGGAATGGCTATGGAAATGCCAAAATAGGTAGGTATGGTGAATGTTTTGAGGAAGATATAAGGAGGTTTATGTGTGACAGAGCGTATCATATCATGGGGTTTGGATGCACCGGCGAAGTTTGCATCAACTCTCGAGGTGAGAAAGGGCAATGCACGGTACCGAAGAGGCTAGCAATGGTGGAAGGGTGAGAGTGCGTATAATCCATGGACTCAACATTAATCATAAAGAACTCACATACTTATTGCAAAAATCTACAAGTCATCAAAAACCAAGCACTACGCGCATGCTCCTAGGGGGATAGATTGGTAGGAAAAGACCACCGCTCGTCCCCAACTGCCACTCATAAGGAAGGCAATCAAAGAAACACCTCATGCTTCAAATTTGTCACACAACGGTTACCATACGTGCATGCTACGGGACTTGCAAACCTCAACACAAGTATTTCTCAAATTCACAATTACTCAACTAGCATGACTCTAATATTACCATCTTCATATCTCAAAACAATTATCAAGTATCAAACTTCCCATAGTATTCAATGCACTCTATATGAAAGTTTTTATTATATCCATGTTGGATGCCCATCATATTAGGACTAGTTTCATAACCAAAGAAACTACCATGCTGTTCTAAAGACTCTCAAAATAATATAAATTAAGCACAAGAGTTCATCTATTTCTTCAAAATAAAACCACCGCAGTGCTCTAAAAGGATATAAGTGAAGTACTAGAGCAAACGACAAACTACTCCAAAAGATATAAGTGAAGATCAATGAGTAGTCGAATAATTATGCAACTATGTGAAGACTCTCTAACATTTAAGAATTTAATATCTTGGTATTTTATTCAAAAATCAAGCAAAGCAAAAGAAAATAAAATGACGCTCCAAGCAAAACACATATCATGTGGTGAATAAAAATATAGCCACAAGTGAAGTTACCGATGAACGAAGACGAAAGAGGGGATGCCATCCGGGGCATCCCCATTCTTAGGCTCTTGGTTGTCCTTGAATATTACCTTGGGGTGACTTGGGGCATCCCCAAGCTTAGGCTCTTGCCACTCCTTATTCCATAGTCCATCGAATCTTTACCCAAAACTTGAAAACTTCACAACACAAAACTTAATAGAAAACTCGTAAGCTCCGTTAGTATAAGAAAATAAATCACCACTTATGTACTGTTGTGAACTCATTCTAAATTCATATTGGTGTAATATCTACCATATTCCAACTTCTCTATGGTTCATACTCTCCGATACTACTCATAGATTCATCAAAATAAGCAAACAACACAATGAAAACAGAGTCTGTCAAAAACAGAACAGTCTGTAGTAATCTGTATCAAACGTATACTTATGTAACCCCAAAAATTCTGAAATAAATTGGTGGACGTGAGGAATTTGTCTATTAATCATCTTCAAAAATAATCAACCTAATTGCACTCTCCAGTAAAAATGGCAGCTAATCTCGTGAGCGCAAAAGTTTCTGTTTTTTTACAGCAAGATCGCAAAGACTTCACCCAAGTCTTCCCAAAGGTTCTACTTGGCACAAACACTAATTAAAACATAAAACCACATCTAAACAGAGGCTAGATGAATTATTTATTACTAAACTGGAGCAAAAAGCAAAGAACAAAAATAAAATCGGGTCGCCTCCCAACAAGCGCTTACGTTTAACGCCCCTAGCTAGGCATGATGATTTCAATGATGCTCACATAAAGGATAAGAATTGAAACATAAAGAGAGCATCATGAAGAATATGAGTGGAACATTTAAGTCTAACCCACTTCCTATGCATAGGGATTTTGTGAGCAAACAACTTGTGGGAACAATAATCAACTTGCATAGGGAGGTAAAATAACAAATCTTTAAGATTTTCAACACATAAAGAGGAAACTTGATATTATTACAATTCCTACAATCATATGTTCCTCCCTCATAATAATTACATGTAGGATAATAAGAAAATTCAACAATATAGCTATCACAAAACATATTCTTAACACGATCCACATGTATGCAAAGTTGACACTCTTCCAAAATAGTGGGATTAACATTAACTCAAGTCCTGATTCATGAAGCTATGTACCTAGGGTAGGGTCATAGGCCTGACCTAGACTTCCTCCCCAAGGACATCACCCTAAAGCCAGCAGCATTCAAAGGGTACCATCATCCACTCGACCAGAGACATTCCACTCGGAAGAATCAATGTCACTCGACTGTCACAGAAATCACTCGACAAACAGGAGATCTGAAGCAACTCTACACAGCAACGGTCGAGCGTTTACTCATAGACTTAACTATCATTTATAGCACTTTAATACAGACATTACCTGTAATGCTCCTTCTTTATGTACATTGAACCACGCATAACAGAGGGGAGCTGGGGTCCTGGTGCACTATATATATGCCACCCCCTCCTCTAGGACAGGGGTTTGCATCTTTCGTATACTCACACACGCATATAATCCAGTCGACCGCCTCAGGGCACCGAAAGGTAGGGCCGTTACTTCCTTCGAGAAGGGCCTGAACTCGTAAACTCGTGTGTACAACTACTCCATAGCTAGGATCTTGCCTCCTCATACCAACCCCCCATTCTCCTGTCAGTCTTAGATCAACGACAGTTGGCGCCCACCGTGGGGCAAGTGTCTTAGCAGTTTGTTGGAGAAGTTGCGATTTTTCTGATTCCCGTCATCATGGTTTCCGACGGAGGATTGGTTGAAGGCCGCGAGATCCGTCTCGGCGCGCTTGTCTTCATCGCCGACGACTCCTCTTGGCTCCATGAGGCTCCACTCGGCGTTGAGGCGCTCCCCGTCCGCGGGGCGACGCACTTCCGTGCATGCATCCGCGGCGTCCTTCTTCGGCAGCCGTCGACTCAGTATCAGTCAGCTCCTATGGCGACCTCGCTTTCCGTTGTTCATCGGCGCCAGTTATCCGGTCGGTCGCGGCTTCAACGGTGGGTGAGGCATGCGGTGCCCGCCAATCGGCCACCCCACAAATCACGGCGATCGAGCCTGATGAAACTCTCTACGGCCTGTTCGATCTGTCGACTAGCTTCGTCGAGACTGCATCTGAGTGCGACAGCAGCGACCCCACGGTGGAAGTCTTGATGGTCAATGGACCACGCAGTCCTCCTGGCTTCACCCGTGAAGACGGTGGCGATGGCGTCGACGACCCATCACATGTCCACGAGGAGTACCGCCCCGAACCCCTCTCTTCGCAGCGGAGGTAAGATCTTCGCCGCCGTAATATGGATACACATCACACTCCTATCGTTGGAGAAACCCTGGAGGCCCAGGCCTTGGAGGAGGCGCGCCTGGCCAACTTGGCTGAGCGCACTCGTCTGGAGAACCTCCAGCGCGCACTCGACGAGCATGCTCGGAAGTGGATTCCTGAGTCCAATCGACGACAACTTTTTCCGCCTCCGACTCATGTATACCGAACTCCGATCTAGAATCTCATAGCTGCAGCTCGAATAGCAGACTCAATTCAACCTTCCCAGTCAGAAGCTGGGCGAGGTTTGATGCAGATCCAGGATTTACTCCGGGCAGCGGGAGAGCAGAACACAGCAGTACCTCAGTCGCGGAATAGGATTCATAGCAGATCTATGGTGGCAGATACTGTCGAGTCTACTCACAGCCCAAGATCGCCTCCACGGCGTGAGGAATGTGGGCATCGGCAAGATCAGTACAGGAACTGTGAGCAGTATTGTCGTGGAATTGTCACGACAGATGTCCTAGCAAAAGGACTTAGTAATAGGGCCATCGCAACTAGGAAGCTTAAAGGGGTTAATCGGGACAAAGGACACGAGTGGTTTTATCCTAGTTCGGCCCCTTACGATGAAGGTAAAACCTTACATCTAGTTGTGTTGGTATTGCTAGGGGTTCGATCACCAAAAGGCTTAACTCGCCGACTTGGTTATCAATCTCTCTGTTTCTTTCCCTAAGTTGTCACAGGGTCATCCCCTTATATACACGGGTTGATGCCTGGTGGCCTACAGAGTCCCGACCGGCTCATAAATCGTGTCCGGCTCGGTGACTTCTCTTATATGCCTTTCTTTACAAGTCTTTCCTAACATACAACGGTTTACAATATTGGGCCTTAAGCCGCCGTTAGGCTTTTGGGCCTTCTATAATATTTGATAAACTATTATCTTAATGTTTACTGGGCTTCTTGTGTAACCCGCCATTGGGGCTGACCCGGCCCCTCCTGGGCGGGTCATGGCTGATAATTATATCCCCACCATTAGGCCCTACGTTGACTTTGAACTTTGTTCTTTGTCAATCTTCAACACTTAGATAAAATCCATCTTCTTATCCTCGCAGAAGTTCTTGCAACCCGCCATGACGTCATCTCTTGAAAACGCAAAACGATTTATGATGTCATCTCCCAACGGATCTTCATCTTTAATGTCTTCCAAGAATAGAGGCGTCTGTGTAGTTGGATAACCATTATTTGGTTCCTCCTCGAGTTTTGCGCCCGTCTGTTCACATGTCTCCTTATAAATAGGCACACCTCGGCCTTCCTCATTCTTATCTCTCTCTCCGTCTTCTTCCTCTCGCAACCCTCCTACTGCTCGAGCCTCACCGCCGCCGCGCTTCTCCTTCGTCTCCGTCAGTCGACGTTCTGGGAACGGGGGTCCCCAGACTTGCCTGCCTGTGGCGTGGCTCAAGTGGGGGCCCAGCGTGGCCCATCTTCATCAGCTCAAGCTCAAGACCCTCGCAAGGGGCCAAGCCTCGCGGGGCGGACGACAGAAAGCTTCCTCCGAGGCAGCCTTATCAGGCAGGCTCATGAGGAGGCGAAGAGATCAAGGCAGGGGTACCTCATGAGGAACCCGTGACGCAAGCCATGACGATCGAGACCAGGCGGGCGCCGGCCTGCGCAGTGTCCTTGTTTCCCCTTTGGTGCAAAGGGGGCAAGGATAGGCCAAGGCATCGGGCAAAGGTTGCCATTCCGGTGCAACAAGACCAAGACAAACAGAGTGGCAGGGCGGAGGTCACCGTGGAGCCCAAGACGGCGTCATCACCAGAGCTTTTGGCAGCCGAAGACCACCTTTGGTCAGGATAACTTGTACTATATGTTCCCCTTCAAAATGGCCAAGTGTTGGCGCCCTTCCCGCTCATTATTTGGGGAGAGGCCCAGGGACTCTATAAGTAGGACTAGCCACCACAGAGGGAGGGGACATCTAGAAATCTGGTAGAGTCCTAGCAGAGAGTGAGAGAGGCGACCGAACTCACCCTAGCAGTTCATCGCACCAGCTGAAGAACACCTCTTGTGAGGCTCTTCTTCCCTTGTACTGTTCATCATCAGCCCCTGAGGCAATCCACCACACCACACACTGGAGTAGGGTATTACACCACAACGGTGGCCCGAACCAGTATAAACCTCGTGTCCCTTGTGTTGTTCATTGTTTCCAGCTTAAATCACGCGAGGAGATTGGACGTAGATTGGTAGAGGAGAGATCTTCACGCGCACCCCAGTGTTCGAACCTCAAGGGTCTGCCGGAACCCGAAATCCGACATTTGGCGCGCCAGGTAGGGGTGCACCGGAATCCTTCTTCCTCCTCATCATGTTCCACCGCCTCTCCGTTCAGATGTCAAGCGACCCGACAACCAACGCTAACCACTGGGTAGCGTGGCCCACCCACGCCGTGGCACCAGCCCAGGGCGACCTCAACCTTGCGCCTCAGGCAGCCCGCGCTCCGCAGGGCGCTGCGGGGCGTGGGCGACGCGGCCAGACGCCGCCTGCCCTGACACCACGGCAGGTGCGGGCCGCAACAAGGGCCTCAGACCACGCCGCGGCCACAGCGCCGTACACCCGATGGGAGCAAGCGAATTCCAGGGCCGCGCTCACGGTGGCCCAAGAGCTGCTACGGTGCCGACTGCTGGAGGGCGGCCGCGACGTGTTGTTGGAGCGAGTAGCTGAGCTCCTAGACGCCGCCGCCTCAGGAACACCTCCTTTTTGCGTCCAGTTGCCACCCCATACCCAGGGTGGGCCGCATGGTGGCATCGTGCGCACGCAGGTGACTTCCAGTGGACTCCAGGGCCTGTCTAGCGCCAACACCTCCGCCGGCACCGGGTGACAAGTAACGCCAGCCCCCTCTCAGGCCAGCGAAGGGATGCACGCCGCGGCCTTCGGCCTCGGCGGACTGTCGCACCCTCACCCCCAAGACAGCGCTCCAAGCCAGGCTGCATGGCATACAGGGTGCTACAGCGAGGCGCACGAGGCGGTGGCCCTAGAAGCTTATGTGCCCCGCATGGTGGATCAGGGGTGCGCGCTGGAAGAAGATCATGGCTCATTCCTCGGGCCAGGCTAGGGCGAGGAGACGCCAGAAGCTGAGCTCTTTCGGGAACCCCAGGAGAGCCTCAACAACTGCACCAGCGGCGGCAACTATCAGCTACCACTCATCCCTCAGGAGCAAGCTTATGCTAACCATGGGCCGCAGGAGATACAGGTCTCCGCAGCAGGTGGCTGCCCCAATTCTGCAGCCTCATACCCCTCAGGAGGAGCGCGCAGGGGGCTGCAGGAGAGGGGTCGAGATTCGGGTTCGTCCCCGCGACGGTCGAAGCAAGGCGTTCTCAGGAGGTAGGCCCGCTGCCGGCGAGGTGCCCCAGGGCCTGCCCCCGGCAGGGGACCCGTGGTCGTCGGGGGAACCGTTGGCGACCGCTCTGCCTCATTGGCGTCGTCCTGGTTTCCGGTCGCCGTCGATGGCGGCAGATTATGGCGCAAGGCGGGGCCCTCATCTGGCGATATGAAGCAAGGCCGGTACCTGTGAAGAAGGCCCAGTGCCTGTGAAGCTCGCCGCCCATGACACTTGTTGGGAATATGCTCTAGAGGCAATAATAAAATGATTATTATTATATTTCCTTGTTCATGGTAATTGTCTATTATTCATGCTATAATTGTGTTATCCGGAAATCATAATACATGTGTGAATACATAGACTATAACATGTCCCTAGTGAGCCTCTAGTTAACTAGCTCGTTGATCAACAGATAGTCATGGTTTCCTGACTATGGACATTGGATGTCATTGATAATGGGATCACATCATTAAGAGAATGATGTGATGGACAAGACCCAATCCTAAGCATAGCACAAGATCGTGTAGTTCGTTTGCTAGAGATTTTCCAATGTCAAGTATCATTTCCTTAGACAATGAGATCATGTAACTCCTGGATGCCGTAGGAGTGCTTTGGGTGTACCAAACGTCAGAAGGTAACTGGGTGACTATAAAGGTATGCTACAGGTATCCCCGAAAGTATCTGTTGGGTTGACACGGATCGAGACTAGAATTTGTCACTCCGTATGACGGAGAGGTATCTCTGGGCCCACTCGGTAATGCATCATCATAATGAGCTCAATGTGACCAAGTGTTTGGTCATGGGATCATGCATTACAGTATGAGTAAAGTGACTTGCCGGGAACGAGATTGAACGAGGTATTGGGATACCGACGATCGAATATCAGGCAAGTAGCGTACCGATTGACAAAGGGAATTGAATACGGGATTGATTGAATCCTCGACATCGTGGTTCATCCGATGAGATCATCGTGGAACATGTGGGATCCAACATGGGTATCCAGATCCCGCTGTTGGTTATTGACCGGAGAGTCGTCTCGGTCATGTCTTCGTGTCTCCCGAGCCCGTAGGGTCTACACACTTAAGGTTCGGTGACGCTAGGGTTGTAGAGATATTAGTATGCCATAATCCGAAAGTTGTTCGGAGTCCCGGATGAGATCTCGGATGTCACGAGGAGTTCCGTAATGGTCCGAAGGTGATGATTTATATATAGGAAGTCCAGTTTCGGCCATCGGGAAAGTTTCGGGGTTAATTGGTATTGTACCGGGACCACCGGAAGGGTCCCGAGGGTCCACCGGGTGGGTCCACCTATCCCGGAGGGCCCATGGGCTGAAGTGGGAGGGGAACCATCCCCTGGTGGGCTGGTGCGCCCCCCATGGGCCTCCCCCTGTGCCTAGGGTTGGAAACCCTAGGGGTGGGGGCGCCCCACCTGACTTGGGGGGCAAGTCCCCCTTGGCCGCCGCCCCCCTTGGAGATTGGATCTCCTAGGGCCAGCGCCCCCCTAGGGGCCCTATATATAGTGGGGGAGAGTTGGCAGCCGCACCCAAGCCCTTGGCGCCTCCCTCTCCCCTCGTAACACCTCTCTCTCTCTCTCGTTGGAGCTTGGCGAAGCCCTGCCGAGATCACCGCTGCTTCCACCACCACGCCGTCGTGCTGCTGGATCTCCATCAACCTCTCCTTCCCCTTGCTGGATCAAGAAGGAGGAGACGTCTTCCCAACCGTACATGTGTTGAACGCGGAGGTGCCGTCCGTCCGGCGCTTGGTCATCGGTGATTTGGATCACGACGAGTACGACTCCATCAACCCCGTTCTCTTGAACGCTTCCAATCGCGATCTACAAGGGTATGTAGATGCACTCCCCTCTCCCTCGTTGCTAGATGACTCCATCGATTTATCTTGGTGATGCGTAGAAAATTTTGAAATTCTGCTACGTTCCCCAACAGTGGCATCATGAGCTAGGTCTATGCGTAGTTTCTATGCACAAGTTGAACACAAGCTGTTGTGGGCATCAATTTTGTCAATTTACTTGCCGTTACTAGTCTTATCTTGATTCGGCGGCATCGTGGGATGAAGCGGCCTGGACCGACCTTACACGTACGCTTACGTGAGACTGGTTCCACCGACTGACATGCACTAGTTGCATAAGGTGGCTAGCGGGTGTCTGTCTCTCACACTTTAGTCGGATCGGATTCGATGAAAAGGGTCCTTATGAAGGGTAAATAGAAATTGGCATATCATGTTGTGGTTTTGGCATAGGTAAGAAACGTTCTTGCTAGAAACCTATAGCTGCCACGTAAAAACTTGCAACAACAATTAGAGGACGTCTAACTTGTTTTTGCAGCATATGCCCTGTGATGTGATATGGCCAAAAGGATGTGATGAATGATATATGTGATGTATGAGATTGATCATGTTCTTGTAAGAGGAATCACGACTTGCATGTCGATGAGTATGGCAACCGGCAGGAGCCATAGGAGTTGTCTTAATTTATTTATGACCTACGTGTCAACTTATACGTCATGTAATTACTTTACTTTATCGCTAACCGTTAGCCATAGTAGTAGAAGTAATAGCTGACGAGACAACTTCATGAAGACACGATGCTGGAGATCATGGTGTCATGCCGGTGACGACGATGATCATGGCGCCCCGAAGATGGAGATCAAAAGGACCAAAATGATATTGGCCACATCATGTCACTATTTGATTGCATGTGATGTTTATCATGTTTTACATCTTATTTGCTTAGAACGACGGTAGCTTAAATTAGATGATCACTCACAATAATTTCAAGAAAGTGTCCCCCTAACTGTGCACCATTGCAAAGGTTCATTGTTTCGAAGCACCAAGTGATGATCAGGTGTGATAGATTCTAAAGTTCGAATACAACAGGTGTAAGCCAGATTTACACACACAATAAACTTAGGTTGACTTGACGAGCCTAGCATGTACATACATGGCCTCGGAACACGGAAGACCGAAAGGTCGAACATGAGTCGTATAGAAGATACGATCAACATGAAGATGTTCACCGATGATGACTAGTCCATCTCACGTGATGATCGGACACGGCCTAGTTGACTCGGATCATGTATCACTTAGATGACTAGAGGGATGTCTGTCTGAGTGGGAGTGCATTAAATAATTTGATTAGATGAACTTAATTATCATGAAGTTAGTCTAAAAACATTTGCAAAATGTCTTGTAGATCAAATGGCCAACGCTCATGTCAACCTCAACTTCAACGCGTTCCTTGAGAAAACCAAGCTGAAAGATGATGGCAGCAACTATACGGACTGGGTCCGGAACCTGAGGATCATCCTCATAGCTGCCAAGAAAGCATATGTCCTAGAAGCACCGCTAGGTCAAGCACCCATCCCAGAGAACCAAGATGTTATGAACGCTTGGCAGTCGCGTGCTGATGATTACTCCCTCGTTCAGTGCGGCATGCTTTACAGCTTAGAACCGGGGCTCCAAAAGCATTTTGAGCAACACAGAGCATATGAGATGTTCGAAGAGCTGAAAATGGTTTTCCAAGCTCATGCCCGGTTCGAGAGATATGAAGTCTCCGACAAGTTCTACAATTGTAAGATGGAGGAAAATAGTTCTGTCAGTGAGCACATACTCAAAATGTCTGGGTTGCACAACCGCTTGTCCCAGCTGGACATTAACCTCCCAGACAAGGCGGTCATTGACAGAATCCTTCAGTCGCTCCCACCTAGCTACAAGAGCTTTGTGATGAACTACAATATGCAGGGGATGGTGAAAACTATTCCTGAAGTATTTTCAATGTTGAAATCAGCGGAGGTGGAAATCAAAAAGGAACATCAAGTGTTGATGGTCAATAGAACCACTAGTTTCAAGAAAGGCAAGGGTAAGAAGAACTTCAAGAAGGACGACAAGGGAGTTGCCGCGCCCGGTAAATCAGTTGCTGGGAAGAAGCCAAAGAATGGACCCAAACCTGAGACTGGGTGCTTTTATTGCAAGGGAAAGGGACACTGGAAGCGGAACTACCCCAAATACTTCGCGGACAAGAAGGCCGGCAACACTAAAGGTATATGTGATATACATGTAATTGATGTGTACCTTACCAGTGCTCGTAGTAGCTCCTGGGTATTTGATACCGGTGCGGTTGCTCATATTTGTAACTCAAAACAGGAGCTGCGGAATAAGCGGAGACTGGCGAAGGACGAGGTGACGATGCGCGTCGGGAATGGTTCCAAGGTCGATGTGATCGCCGTCGGCACGCTACCTCTACATTTACCTACGGGATTAGTTTTAAACCTCAATAATTGTTATTTAGTGCCAGCTTTGAGCATGAACATTGTATCTGGATCTCGTTTAATACGAGATGGCTACTCATTTAAATTCGAGAATAATGGTTGTTCTATTTATATGAGAGATATGTTTTATGGTCATGCCCCGCTGGTCAATGGTTTATTCTTAATGAATCTCGAACGTGATGTTACACATATTCATAGTGTGAATACCAACAGATGTAAGATTGATAATGATAGCCCCACATATCTGTGGCACTGCCGCCTTGGTCACATCGGTGTCAAACGCATGAAGAAGCTCCATACAGATGGACTTTTGGAGTCTCTTGATTTCGAATCATTTGACACGTGCGAACCATGCCTCATGGGTAAAATGACCAAGACTCCGTTCTCCGGAACAATGGAGCGAGCAACCAACTGATGTGTGCGGTCCAATGAGCGTTGAGGCTCGCGGTGGCTATCATTATGTTCTCACTCTCACTGATGACTTAGGTAGATATGGGTATGTCTATTTGATGAAACACAAGTCTGAGACCTTTGAAAAGTTCAAGGAATTTCAGAATGAGGTAGAGAATCAACGTGACCGAAAGATAAAATTCTTATGATCAGATCGTGGGGGAGAATATTTAAGTCACGAATTTGGTACGCACTTAAGGAAATGTGGAATCGTTTCACAACTCACGCCGCCTGGAACACCTCAGCGTAACGGTGTGTCCGAACGTCGTAATCGCACTCTATTGGATATGGTGCGATCTATGATGTCACTCACTAATTTACCGCTATAATTTTGGGGATATGCTCTAGAGACAGCTACATTCACTTTAAATAGGGCACCGTCTAAATCCGTTGAGACGACACCGTATGAATTATGGTTTGGGAAGAAACCTAAGCTGTCGTTTATAAAAGTTTGGGGATGCGATGCTTATGTCAAGAAACTTCAACCTGAAAAGCTCGAACCCAAGTCGGAAAAATGCGTCTTCATAGGATACAATAAGGAAACCACTGGGTATACCTTCTACCACAGGTCCGAAGGCAAGATCTTTGTTGCCAAGAACGGGTCCTTTCTGGAGAAAGAGTTTCTCTCGAGAGAAGTAAGTGGGAGGAAAGTAGAACTCGATGAAGTACTGCCTCTAGAACCGGAAAGTAGCGCAGCTCAGGAAGATGTTCCTGTGGTGCCTGCACCGACTAGAGAGGAAGTTAATGATAATGATCAAGGTAGTTCGGATCAAGTTGCTACTGAACTTCGAAGGTCCACAAGGACACGTTCCACACCAGAATGGTATGGCAACCCTGTCCTGGAAATCATGTTGTTAGACAACGGTGAACCTTCGAACTATGAAGAAGCAATGGCGGGCCTCCAACAAATGGCTTGAAGCCATGCAATCCGAGATAGGATCCATGTATGAAAACAAAGTATGGACTTTGACAGACTTGCCCGATGATCGGCGAGCGATAGAGAATAAATGGATCTTTAAGAAGAAGACGGACGCAGATGGTAATGTTACCATCTATAAGGCTCGACTTGTCGCTAAGGGTTATCGACAAGTTCAAGGGGTTGTCTACGATGAGACCTTCTCACCCGTAGCAAAGCTGAAGTCCGTCCGAATCATGTTAGCAATTGCCGCATACTATGATTATGAGATATGGCAAATGGACGTCAAAACGGCATTCCTTAACGGCTTTCTTAAGGAAGAATTGTATATGATGCAGCCGGAAGGTTTTGTCGATCCTAAGAATGCTAACAAGGTATGCAACCTCTAGCGCTCCATCTATGGGCTGGTGCAAGCATCTCAGAGTTGGAACATTCGCTTTAATGAAATGATCAAAGCGTTTGGGTTTATGCAGACATGTGGAGAAGCCTGCGTTTACAAGAAAGTGAGTGGGAGCTCTGTAGCATTTCTCATATTATATGTGGATGACATACTTTCGATGGGAAATGATATAGAACTTTTGGACAGTATTAAGGCCTACTTGAATAAGTGTTTTTCAATGAAGGACCTTGGAGAAGCTGCTTACATATTAGGCATCAAGATCTATAGAGATGGATCGAGACGCCTCATAGGTCTTTCACAAAGCACATACCTTGATAAGATATTGAAGAAGTTCAATATGGATCAGTCCAAGAAGGGGTTCTTGCCTGTGTTGCAAGGTGTGAAATTGAGCTCAGCTCAATGTCCGACCACGGCAGAAGATAGAGAAAAGATGAGTGTCGTCTCCTATGCCTCAGCCATAGGGTCTATCATGTATGCCATGTTGTGTACCAGACCCGATGTAAACCTTGCCGTCAGTTTGGTAGGAAGGTACCAAAGTAATCCCGGCATGGAACACTGGACAACGGTCAAGAACATCCTGAAGTACCTGAAAAGGACTAAGGATATGTTTCTCGTATATGGAGGTGACGAGGAGCTCGTCGTAAAGGGTTACGTCGACGCTAGCTTCGACACATATCTGGATGACTCTAAGTCACAAACCGGATACGTGTATATTTTGAATGGTGGGGCAGTAAGCAGGTTCAATTGCAAGCAAAGCGTCGTGGCGGGATCTACATGTGAAGCGGAGTACATGGCAGCCTCGGAGGCAGCGCATGAAGCAATCTGGATGAAGGAGTTCATCACCGACCTAGGAGTTATACCCAATGCGTCGGGGCCGATCACTCTATGACAACACTGGAGCTATTGCCTTTGCAAAGGAGCCCATGTTTCACAAGAAGATGTAACGCCCTCGATGCGGCTATATCTCCCATGTGTCGAAGCACGACTTAGAGGCATAACCGCATTGAAAGAAATGTCGCAAGTGAGGTAATCTTCACATAATCCATGTAATACATAAGCGAAAGAGATACATAGTTGGCTTACAATCGCCACATCACACAATACATGAATAAAGCATTACATCAACCAGATGCACTCAGGGTCCGACTATGGAACCAAAATAAAAGAAGACTACCCCAAATGCTACACAGATCCCCGATCGTCCCAACTGGGCTCCACTACTGATCAAATGGAAACGGAACAACACAAAGGACAAGATCTTCAGGGAGCTCCTCCTTGAGCTTGGTTGCGTCACCTACTCGGTAGCATCGGCACCTGCAAACTGGTTTTGGAAGTATCTGTGAGTCACGGGGACTCAGCAATCTCACACCCTCGCGATCAAGACTATTTAAGCTTATAGGAAGGGTAAAATGTATGAGGCGGAGCTACAGCAAGAACCTAGCATATATGGTGGCTAACAAACGCAAATGAGAGCGAGAAGAGAAGGCAAAAGCACGGTCGAACAACTATGATCAAGAAGTGATCCTAGAACAACCTACGTCACACATAACTCCAACATCGTGTTCACTTCCCAGACTCCGCCGAGAAGAGACCATCACGGTTACACACGCGGGCACAGCTTTCGAAAGTTCAAATCCCTGCAGGGGTGTCCCAAATTAGCCCATCACAAGCTCTCACGGTCAACGAAGGATATTCCTTCTAGCGGGAAGACCCGATCAGACTCGGAATCCCGGTTACAAGACATTTCGACAATGGTAAAACAAGACCAGCAAAGCCACCCGAATGTGCCGACAAATCCCGATAGGAGCTGCACACATCTCTTTCTCAGGGCACACCGGATTGTCCAAGGTTCCGGTAGGCCAGCCCAGAGTTGCCCCTGGTGGCCACCGGCAGCTGACAGGTTGGACCAACACTCAGAGGAGCACTGGCCCGGGGGGTTAAAATAAGATGACCCTTGGGCTGGCCGACCCAAGGGAAAAAAGGCTAGGTGGCAAATGGTAAAACCAATGTTGGGCCTTGCTGGAAGAGTTTTATTCAAGGCGAACTGTCAAGGGGTTTCCATTATAACCCAACCGCATAAGGAACGCAAAATCCGGGAACATAACACCGATATGACGGAAACTAGGGTGGCAAGAGTGGAACAAAACACCAGGCATAAGGCCGAGCCTTCCACCCTTTACCAAGTATATAGATGCATTAATTAGATAAGATATATTGTGATATCCCAACAAGTAAACATGTTCCAACAAGGAACAACATCTCCATGTTCCAACAAGGAACAAACTTCAATCTTCACCTGCAACTAACAACGCTATAAGAGGGGCTGAGCAAAGCGGTAACCTAGCCAAACAATGGTTTGCTAGGACACGGTGGGTTAGAGCCTTGGTTTAACAATATGGGAGGCATGATAAGCAAGTGGTAGGTATCGCAGCATAGGCGTAGCAAAAGAGCGAGCAACTAGCAAGCAAAGAGAGAAGTGATTTCGAGGGTATGGTCATCTTGCCTGAAATCCCGCAAGGAAGAAGAACGAGTCCATGAAGAAGACAAACGGACGTAGTAGAACAGGTCCTCACAAACGCAACGTTATTGGAACCAACCCGAAGAAGCAACACCGGAAAGAAGCACACAACATAGTAAACAACCAACACATGAACATGGTATGATATGCGGGATGTGGTATGTGATGCATATGCATGATTTGGAAAGGAATGATTGAACCTGGCCTCAACTTGGAAATCCAAGAGTGCCACTATAAATGTGAGGTGATTTCGGTCGAAATCGATATAAAGATCACCGGAATCGGATGCACGGTTTGGAAATGGCAAGCAAAACAAATATGGCACCGTTCTGCGATTAACAGCAAATAGCCATCTAAATGCATCAAGCTAAATAAGCTACAGCACTCAAACATGGCAACAAAATACATGGCAGGGATCCACTCAAGATGCTTGACAAAAGATGAACACTGAGCTACGGCTAATTCACTCATTAACAGGTTCAAACAAGCATGGCAAAAGAGCAAATGATAACAGGTTTCAGACTTACTGAAATTAACACAAGTCTGGAATTTATCATCAGGAAGCACACTTTAGAGCATGAAAACTACAAGCTACATGAACTTAACATGGCAAAACAAGACATGGCATGAAGCTACTCAAAGAACTTAGCAAAACTCCCTTAGTGACCTTGAGCCAAAATGGATCAGAAAGTACAATTGCAAGCATGTGAACATGGCAAAAACATAAACAGATTCAGACTTAGTGAAAAACTGGAGCATGGCAAAACAGTTAATGAGTAGGCATGTTTACGAGCTCGATGCACTCACTACAGAGCATGGCATGACAAAGTAATCATACACCCATGAAGAAGACATGGCATAGGAGCTAGACATGGCAAGAACAACAACATGGGGGAAGGGGTGTTTAGTCTCGTTCGAGCAATCTCTCGCGTTCTGGTTTCGGCCAGGCATGTTTTACAGCCGGGACTGCTGTTGCCGCACCCTCTCCGGAGGTCCTCATCGCGGAATCTACAAGTTAATCAGGCGACGGCCGAGGTACGGCGGCCCCCGCAGGCCCACTCAAGACTCGTCGTGGTCGGAAGGTACACAAGTCAGCTGACTCATCACCAGGCCAGCTGCTAAGTTCACACGCAATGTTATACTTACTAGGGTACTAATTGCAAACCTTTACATGAGGGGCTACCCCTCCCAAAATGCTCTTACATTCTTCAGGGCCAAGCCCGAACCTTCTTCGTGTAGGATAAACAGCAGTGACATGCGGTCAGTCGGACATATCACTCACCGTGTCTTCTTGGGCATCCTCAGAGGCATCGCTGGCGTCATTGGCATTGTCGCCGCAGCCGCCAGCATCTCCGTCAGTGTCAGGCTCATCCACAACACCGCCTTCATTGGCGGCCATAACCACGCCATCATCATCAGATGCAAAGGCCCTGACGAGGGCGTCCACATTGCCCTCCACCCATTGAGCCAGGGCACCTCGGACGGCTATGGGCACGGGTGCAATGGCAGCGTCGAAGTGAAAGTGGGGGTCCCTGTGCAGCAGATAGCTGAAGACGCGGGAGAATGCACGCCCGAGCAAGGCTCGGCTCCTCTCTTCGACAAGCCAACGGGACCATTCTGTGTGGTTCTCCAAAAGCGTCACCACATCGGTGAAAAACTGGAGGTTGCCGGCGTAGTTGACCTCGTGCGACTCCTTAGCGGCAGCCTCGCAGATATTGCCCAAAGCTGTGTTGGCCCTTTCTCTGAGCGTTTGAAGCATGGGGGCATGCTCACGCACCAGAACCCACCGCCCATGGATCTCATTCTCATTCCATTGCGCGATGGCCTCGGCGTCATCAACCCTCTGTTGGAGAAGAAGCTGTTCGGCCCGGGAAGAGGACAATTTTGCCTGTGCTGCGCTGAGGGCGGCTACAGAGTCCGTGCGACGCGTCACTTCAGCCAGTTTGGCCCTGAGGGCCGCAGTCCTACCCTCAGACTCGGCCCTGATCAGCCCCAGCCTCGTCTCGTATTCGCGCTCGAAGGCTGAGCGAGCTTCCGCCACGCGACGATCGACTTCTACCTGGGCCCAGGCTTCGCGCGCAGCAACGTCGTCCTCCACCCGAGCCACCAGGCGCTCCCTCGTCTCCAACCGCTCAAGATCAAGGTTGCGCTCGGCGGCCTCCAGCGTCAGCGCCTCCTCGCGCTTCAGAAGCTCCACCCGATCAACAGCGGCACCCTCCATCGACTCAAGGGCCGCCTGGCGCAGTTCCACTTGCTGCTCTAGGGATTTGGCCCAGGCTAGGAGCTCCCATGCACGCTCCTATGCATCCTTGCGCCGTCGATCTACTTCCAGAGCCTCCTCGACGGCCTGGGAGCAGGCCTCCAGCGAAGCTGCCAGCGACGCTTCAACCTTCGCGTTTTCGAGATCACGTAGGTGACGCGCGAGGGCGATGCTACCTTCAGTTTGTGCCTCTCCTCAGCAAGGCGCAAACCTTCAGCCTCGAGGCACGCATCCTCGTCAGCAAGCTCTACCCCGATCCGGCTAACCGCATCCGCCACCCTCTGGAGGAACTCTTCACGAAGGGCACGTCACTCCCGAGCGCGCCTGGGCACGTCTTCCGCATCACCCTCTTCCACCGGAGCATGCGGAGGGCCCCGAGGCGGCAGGCCCCCTCCCGGCACGGGGCTGGGGGCTGGCGCCCTAGCCATCGCCGAACGGACCTCTCTGGGAATCCGGCCTAGTGTCGGTCCACCCACGAAGGAGGAGCGAAAGACAGACTTCAGCCATTCACCATCTATGATCAGAGGAGGAACGCAGGGCAAGCCGGATGTGCCCTAGGAGGACTCATGAAGAAAGGATAGCGGGCACGCAGACTTGAGGTGCCCTATGGAATGGACCACTCCATCAACTGGTCTGCCAGCAGGGGTGCCGCTCGAGCTCGGTGATCCTAGGGCCAGCAGAGAAGGCGAAGTTTGGGGGGATGCCTCCCGGGATGGCTCAGCCGGTTTCGCAGGGCAGGGCCTGAAAGGGCCACAATCAGTCGCATGGGATAGCAAAGTAAATGAGCAAGGAAAGAAGAAGACTTACTTGTCCATGGCAAAGTACTTCCTGCGCTTCAACAGGCGCCAAGGGCGGTTGTTGCCACCCAAGGCCTCCTTCCTCTTGCGGAGGGCCTCGAAGTCTGTGCGGAACCGACCTAAGCGCCCGGCACAGGGGTCGGCCCCTGGTGCGGAAGAAGCGTCAAGATGATCAGCGCCGAAGGAGTCAGTCTGGGGGGCGCCGTCAGGCGTCGCCTCACGAGGAACGACTGGCGGCTCGGGAGCCCCGGCCTCAGGAACCACATGCCGCAACTCCGCACCTACCGCCGCTTCAGGGCGAGCCTCGGGAGACGCCGCCTTTGAGGCTTTTCGCGGCATCAACACCTCGACATCGGGCGCCTCGACTTTCGACTGTTCTCGTCTCCCCGCCCTGTCGCCCGAGGAAGGACCGCCGTGGGTGGTAGGAGAGGCAACCATGGTGGCTGGGTTCTCGCGAGGCCCCGTGAAGCCAGCCGGGCGCAGTCCCCACTCGTCGAAGCGGGGCATCTGCCTAACAAAATCGGCCCTGCCGGAGCAAAGGTACAAGAGGACACGATTACTCCGAAGGCTGCCCGGGGAAGGATCGCCAGTCAAGGCCCTGAGCACCGTCCGCTGCACTTCAGGCGCCAAGTCCTCCTGTTGAAGCTGCATGCGGTCTCCATGCCCCACAAAGTCCCACATCCGGCGAGAGTGGCGCTGAAGAGGAGCAATGTGACATTGGAGGAACTCCTTCACCACCTTGGGCGCTGTCATGTTGGGCGCCCTCAAACTCTGAAAGCGGCGCCAGACGAAGGCGAGCCGGGGCTCGCGAGCACCTCATGGTCCCAACCCGCATGAGGAACAACAGGCGAGGTCGGGTGCGAGAGCAGAGGGTTGGGCACTCCAACGTCCACGTACAGCCACCGTTCTCTGAACCATTGCCTCAGAAGGAGGAAGGCCAAAGTCAATCCCTGAAGCGGCCGTCTCTGGCACGGCTAGGAAGCTCACACACCCTGAGCACTGAGTGGGATCGCTTAGGCACAAGGAAAAGAAGTGGCACAACAGGGCCACGGAAGGAGGAATGCCTATCATCGCCTCGCAAACAAAAGCAAAGACAACCAGAAGAGTAATGGACTTCGGCCCGAGGTGCATCATGCGGATCTGATAATGGGAGAGAACCGCGTTAAAGAAGGCGGAAAAAGGGGGAACCAGTCCCGCCCATAGAGCATCGGCGAAGAATCGGACCTCCGTGACGATCCTATCAAGGGAGGCATGGGATGCAGGCCAGACCGTGGTCCTGCCGCACTCGTTGAAGATAGTTGCAAGGGCGGAGCGGACCTTGTCCAAAGCTTCTGGATTGAGTATGATCGACCGGGAGACAGCGGGGGTCACCGCCGGAGGTGTGCGGGGCGAAGGCACGGGCTTCTTTCCCCTTCCTTTCTTCGTTGGCACCATGGCGGTGAAGAGGAGGAAGAACTCGAGCCGAATTGGCGGCGGAGGCTGGAGCTCAAAGAAGAAGGAAAGGTAGGAGGCGGGCGAGCAGTGGAAAGGAGGAACAACTATGTGCAACTACGGGTCCGCTTAGCCAGGTGCGTAACAAGGTGTCATGGGGAAGCGCAGACGCCCACGTCCAATCAATCTCCACACGGCGCCCAGGGCCGCAGGCTGTTGGGGCCCACAGCGCTTCGCACATGCCCCTTCGCTTCCCTGATAGGCCAAGCCCGGGCGCGCCTTGGGCCCGGGGGCTACTGTCGGCGTTCTGGGAACGGGGCTCCCCAGACTTGCCTGCCTGCGGCCTGCGGCGTGGCTCAAGTGTGGGCCCAGCACGGCCCATCTTCATCAGCCAAGCTCAAGACCTTCGCGAGGGGCCAAGCCTCGTGGGGCGGATGACAGAAAGCTTCCTTCGAGGCAGCCTCATCAGGCAGGCTCATGAGGAGGCGGAGAGATCAAGGCAGGGGTACCTCACGAGGAACCCGTGACGCATGCCATGACGATCGAGACCAGGTGGGCGCCGGCCTGCGCAGTGTCCTTGTTTCCCCTTTGGTGCAAAGGGGGCAAGCACATGCCAAGGCATCGGGCAAAGGTTGCCATTCCGGTGCAACGAGACCAAGACCAATAGAGCGGTAGGACGGAGGTCGTCGTGGAGCCCAAGACGGTGTCATCACCAGAGCTTTTGGTAGCCGAAGACCACCTTTGGTCAGGATAACTTGTACTATATGTTCCCCTTCAAAATGGCCAAGTGTTGGCGCCCTTCCCGCTCATTATTTGGGGAGAGGCCCAGGGCCTCTATAAGTAGGACTAGCCACCACAGAGGGAGGGGACATCTAGAAATCTGGTAGAGTCCTAGCAGAGAGAGAGAGAGAGAGTGGCGACCGAACTCACCCTAGCAGTTCATCGCACCAGCTCAAGAACACCTCTTGCGAGGCTGTTCTTCCCTTGTACTATTCATCATCAGCCCCTGAGGCAATCCACCACACCACACACTGGAGTAGGGTATTTGTCGGTGTCAAAACCGGTGGATCTCGGGTAGGGGGTCCCGAACTGTGCGTCTAGGCGGATGGTAACAGGAGACAAGGGACACAATGTTTTTACCTAGGTTTGGGCCCTCTCGATGGAGGTAAAACCCTACTCCTGCTTGATTAATATTGATCATATGGGTAGTACAAGAGTAGATCTACCACGAGATCAAAGAGGCTAAACCCTAGAAGCTAGCCTATGGTATGATTGTTGTTCGTCCTATGGACTAAAACCCTCCAGTTTATATAGACACCGGAGAGGGCTAGGGTTACACAGAGTCGGTTACAATGGGAGGAGATCTACATATCCGTATTGCCAAGCTTGCCTTCCACGCCAAGGAAAGTCCCATCCGGACACGGGACGAAGTCTTCAATCTTGTATCTTCATAGTCTGAGAGTCCGGCCAATGGTTATAGTCCGTCTATCCGGATACCCCCTAATCCAGGACTCCCTCAGTAGCCCCCGAACCAGGCTTCAATGACGATGAGTCCGGCGCGTAGATTGTCTTCGGCATTGCAAGGCAGGTTGCTCTCCAAATTCCGTGTACCTGTTTAAATAGTGTCCGGTTTCTTGTGAATGTTGCGCTCCTTGGCTTCCACGCCCAATAATGGCCACTTTCCACGTGTCGAGCGAATGTGAAAAGCCAGGATGTTTTTACATTTACCCCCCTAGCTGTGTGAATGAGCTGCCAATTAAAGAGACAAGGATTCAGATCCAAATCACACCATCCTCCCTTGGCGAGCCTTCATCGAAGCGCACCCGACAGAGATCCATTCCATCATGGCCGGTCGACACAGCTCCTCCTCTCGCTTCCCTAGCCCCAAGCCTGGAGATTGGGAGAGATGTTCCATCCCACACAGTAAATTAGTGATGCTTTAGATCAAGGGATTTCTTCCCCCAGCATACATGGTCCCGGTTCGAACCGGGCTCGCCACCTATAATGGCGGAGAGCAAGCGGAGAGCCTTCCCAATCCCTCCAAGGGAGAGCGGATATGCCTTGTCCCTCATTTGGTAAGAGGGCTCGGATTTCCAATTCATCCGTTTCTCCGGGGGCTCCTGGAGTTCTACGGCCTCCAGTTGCACAACCTTACGCCTGCCTCCATATTGCATATCGCGGGATTCGTAGCCCTTTGCGAGCTGTTTTTGGGCTATGAGGCTCATTTCACATTGTGGAAGAAGCTGTTCTGCCTTGTGCCCCGTTCTCAGGAGGGGTCAATATATCAGGTGGGCGGAGCCGAAGTGTGGCGTATTGCCGGGACCGGATATCTATCCAGAACTCCAAAGAAGACGTCCGAAGACTGGCCTTCAGAATGGTTTTATATAGAAGACACCCCCCTCCCGGACCCTATTCGAATCGGCCTCCCTGAGTTCGACAATGCTCCTTTGAAGAAGCACCGGAGCTGGCGTCCACAGAGCCCCCAGGAGGAAGATGACAGTGATGTTCTTTACCTGATGAGCCGGATAAGTTTGTTAGCTCGATCCGGATTGACCACGATCGAGGTCATGGCCACATGCATTATGCGGGGGGTGCAGCCGCTTCAGTATAGAGGCCACCCCATGTGGGATTTCAACGGGGAGGATGATGTCACCCGTTGCGGCCGTAAAGGGCCGGAATTGGTTGCTGCTCTAATAAAGATCTTATCCACTTTGTACAAGGGAGAAGAGGAGGAATTCCTCCGCGTCAACCTGCAGGGCAGATTTTCTATGTACAATCCTCCGAGCTGGGTAAGCGGACACTCTTTCTCGCCCATCCATTTCATATTCCCATAGTTAAGTATTCAGTCTAGCGATTTCAATGCAGGAGCTGCGCCAGGCTGTAAGGGAGATAAACAGCCCTCCTCCACAACCCGAGGACCCGGAATGGTCCCTTGACCCGGCCTCCCAAGAGGATCCGGACATATCTGTGGACCTAATCGATGGCGTATTTTACCAATTGAGCAATGACAATGCCTTGGTGGCCATTACGGACGATTACCCTGGGCTACTTCCAGCCTCACAGGTAACTGAGACCGAAGTCCCAACACTTTGAAAAGGGATCCGTCCTTGTGTGTTTTTGATTACCGTATAACAACCGTGTTTTGCAGGGGAGGTCCTCGAGGCGGAAGGCCGAGCCTGTGGTGACTAGCCAACAAGGGGCCGCGAGGCCAGGCAAGCTGAAAAGACACATGGTCCGGATTGAGACACCAGTGCAGCAGTACGGCGCGTCGTCTTTATTCCAAGATATTATTCTCAGAGGCATACTAACGCCCATGCCTTCTTTTTAGGAAAAAGAGCGCTCGGTAGACTATATTCGGAGAGGCTACTAATCGTGCCTCCACCAGCCAGGCTCCAAGGCCAGATTCGGAGGCGGGAACGAATACGAGGCGTGCGCCGGGCGCTCCTCCGACAGAGGATGCGGACAGACTATCCGCCACTAATTCCGAGGTGGAAAGTGCCATGAACCACAGGCATCGCTGGACTATTCTTCGTGACACTTGTTTCGCCCAAGAGGCATTGGATGCCTTCAACTCGGGAGATGCGTACCTCTGTGCCGCTCAAAATGGTCTAGCCAGAGCCACGGAGCAGTATGTAAAAGACATACGGGTGAGAAAATTTGGTGATTATATATATCAATAGCCCCTGAGACTTGAAACAGTTAGAATAACTGATTTAAGGATCATTTGTTATGCAGGTTCTTACAGAAAAGAATACCCAACTGTCCCAGGGGCTGGAAGAGTGCAAAGCCCAACTTCAGGCCGCACTAGCCGCAGCAGGGGAGCCCAAAGAGACCCCCTCTGGTAATATATCCTTCAAATGATAAGTATCATATAAAGTGCGGCGTATATGTAGATCTGACGGTAAAATTGCAGATGACGCTGGAGTAAATCCGGATAAGCAACAGCTCCTACGCCAGCTAAAGGCCGGTGAGAGCATGCTTACGTGCGTGAGGCAGGAGAAGAATGATCTCCTAGATGCCAACACCAAGCTGGGCATGGAACTAAAGGATGTTCGTGCCCAACTGTCGGACTCCGTTAAGAAGAATCGGTGGCTTCGATGCGGCATATTTAGTAAGTGCTTGAACGAACTTTGAAAAAGAGTCCGGCGAGGAAGTTGGCTGACAGAGTTATGTCTGTAGGTATTCTAATAGGTCATCCTGCAGAGGAAATGCCCGGTTCTACGGGTGACCTTCTTCCCGAGCTCTCACAACTGCATGAACGAGTTCGGCAGGTGATGCAAGGCATCGCCTAGGCCTTGTGGCCATCCATCTCCATGCCCGAAGGCCTTGGAGAGCTTGCAGAGAAGCTGAAGGGAGCGCGGCGGCGCTTCCGATTATGGAAGATATCGGCCTGCCGTCAGGGCGCTAGGGAAGCCTGGGCCATGGTGAAGACGTGGTACACGAAGGCTGACCCAAACCACATGGCCGAGGTCGGACCTGTGGGGCCCGATGGGAAGGAGATCCCTGTGAGCTTAGTGTACGGCCAAGTAGAATTGGCCGCAAAGTATCCCAACAGGACTGTAAACAAGGGAGCCTGTTGGATGGTATTGAAGAGGAATTTAACCAGTCAAATTGACTATGTAATTGAAGGTGACATGTATAATGCCTTCTAGCCGGATTGTAGATCGTTTGTTGTGGCGGACCTTTTCTCTTCAACCTCGGGACCAGACGGTCCAGAGTGTATCCGAATACCCTCTCGGTTATGTAAGAACCGGGGCATGCATGGAGACCAGGCGTAGGGGTCATTAGTGCTTAAACAGACAAGTGCCCAACTAGTTGTGTTATATTACATGGTTAGTAAGAAACATCTTCCAGGGAGAATAGTTCCGTTAAGGGTTCCTTTCCCTGGGAGACATGCCCTAAAGTGCATGTCCGGATTGCGAAAACAGACATAGAAAAACATCTGGGGGCGCATAAGTAAATAAGTGAAAAATCATCTTTAGTTCACCGACTGAATATTCCCTTAAGAACGCTAGCTTTCGGCTTCACCCAGTCTGAGGTACACATCCGGCTGACCCGGCAGTAACAATCGCAGAGGTGCTCCCCTTATGCCCTAGCCGAATTAATGGGAACGTAGGGCATAAATACAAGAGCCAGGCAACCCAGCTTGGCCAAAACTTAACTCATATCGATGCATATAATGGTGAATAAAGGGTACATGTGGAAGGATAACACATGTATTGGGCATAAAGCCCGTATGAATAAGCTTCTGTTTAAAGAAGCCCCCAGGTATGATGAGCGCGGATAGCGCGTCAGTTGCGTGCAAACAAGGCACAAATGGGCCTTTAAAGGCTGTGAGAGAAGAGAAGGGGAGAAGGAGAAAAATATAAGATAGATTGTGTATAAAAAATGGACAGAGGAAGGAGACGAACACAGAGTCCGGCGCTAGGCGTAGAATCTTCGGAGTCGGGCTGCGTTCCATGGGTTCGGCTCAAGTCGATTATCCGGTGCATCCCGTAGACGGTACGCTCCACCAGTCAGGACTTGGTCAATAATGAAGGGACCTTCCCACTTGGGCTTGAGTTTGTCCTTTTTCTTATCCGACAGGTGTAGAACTAACTCGCCAACATTGTAAGTTTTGGCCCGTACTCTCTGCTTTGGTATCTTCGAGCCTGCTGTTGATAGAATGCGGAACGGGCTTTTGCCACATCATGCTCCTCCTCCAAGGCATCCAAACTATCCTGCCGATCGAGCTCAGCTTCTCTTTCTTCGTACATGCGCACTCGAGGTGAGTCATGTATTATGTCGCAAGGCAGAACTGCCTCTGAGCCGTATACCATGAAGAATGGTGTGTATCCGGTAGTGCGGTTCGGCGTGGTCCGTAGCCCCCAGAGTACGGAGTCGAGCTCCTCTACCCAGTGCGTGTTAGATTCCTTGAGGGACCGCATTAACCTGGGTTTGATGCCGCTCATGATTAGACCATTTGCTTGCTCGACCTGACCGTTAGTTTGTGGGTGATAGACTAAAGCATAGTCGAGCTTGATGCCCATGTTTTTGCACCAGAGTTTTACCTCGTCGGCCGTAAAGTTCGTGCCGTTATCAGTGATGATGCTGTGGGGGACGCCGTAACGGTGTACGACCCCAGATATGAAGTCTATCACCGGTCCGGATTCGGCCGTTTTAATAGGCTTGGCCTCTATCCATTTGGTGAACTTATCCACCATGACCAGTAAGTATTTTTGCTTGTGGGTTCCTCCTTTAAGGGGTCCAACCATGTCAAGCCACTAGACCGTGAAGGGCCAGGTGATGGGGATAGTTTGGAGGGCGGTGGGTGGCATATGGCTTTGGTTAGCAAAAAGCTGGCAACCAACGCATCGTTGGACTAAGTCCTGAGCGTCTGCCCGGGCTATCGGCCAATAGAAGCCTGTACGGAAGGCCTTGCTTACAAGGGCCTGGGCTGCAGTGTGGTGACCGCCGAGTCCGGCATGAATTTCAGCCAGAAGATTCCGCCCTTCCTCTTCGGAGATGCACCTTTGAAGGACTCCGGTGGTGCTTTTCTTATAAAGCTCTCCCTCATGGACTTTATAGGCTTTAGATCGCCGCACTATGCAGTGTGCCTCGTTTTGGTCCTCGGGAAGTTCCTGCTTAGTTAGGTAGGCTAGGAATGGTTCTGTCCATGGGGCGATGACTGCCATTATTACGTGGCCTGAAGATGTTATTTCGTTGGCAGAGCCTCCAATTATGTCAGAATGTTCGGTGTCGGGCAGTGCGGTTGGGTCCGGGCTGTTATTTCCGGGTTCCCCTTCCCATACTACGGATGACTTGAACAGACTCTCCAAGAAGATGTTGGGAGGGACGGCATCGCGTTTTGCGCCGATGCGTGCCAGGACGTCTGCTGCCTGATTGTTTTCCCGGGCTATATGTTAAAATTCGAGCCCCTCGTACCGAGCTAACATTTTTAGGACGGTGTTGCGATAAGCTGCCATTTTCGGATCCTTGGCATCAAAGTCTCCATTTATTTGGGATATTGCGAGGTTCGAATCCCCGCGCACCTCTAGGCATTGAATGCCCATGGATACTGCCATCCGGAGACCATGTAGAAGGGCCTTATATTCGGCTGCGTTGTTGGAGTCCGTATACATTATCTGGAGTATGTATTGAACTGTATCTCCTGTTGGGGACGTCAAAACAAAGCCAGCCCCCAGACCAGCCAACATTTTGGAGCCGTCGAAGTGCATGATCCAGTTGGAATATGTGCCGTACTCTTTAGGGAGTTCGGCTTCCGTCCATTCGGCGACGAAGTCGGCCAAAACTTGCGACTTAATAGCTCGCCGTGGCTTGTAAGTTATGTCGAACGGGAGGAGCTCAATGGCCCATTTGGCAATCCGGCCCGTCGCATCGCGGTTGTTTATAATATCGTTAAGTGGTACTTCCGAGGCTACTGTTATCGAACACTCTTGAAAGTAGTGTCGCAGCTTCCGGGATGCCATAAATATCGCGTATGCTATCTTTTGATAATGCGGGTACCGTGACTTGCATGGAGTAAGGACAGTGGACAAATAGTAAACCGGCTTTTGAAGGGGGAATTTGTGTCCGTTCGTTTCTCGTTCGACGACGAGCACTGCGCTTACAACTTGATGAGTTGCCGCAATGTATAATAGCATCGGTTCGCCAATGTTTGGCGCGGCCAGGACTGGGTTTGTTGCCAATATGGCTTTTATTTCGTCGACTCCGGCTGTGGCGGCCTCCGTCCACTCGAAGTGTTCGGTGCGCCGGAGGAGGCAATAAAGGGGTAATGCCTTTTCTCCCAAGCGGGAGATAAAGAGACTTAGAGCCGCCACGCATCCGGTCAATTTTTGTATTTGTTTGAGGTCCTTTGGGATGTCCAATTGTGACAAAGCTCGGATCTTGGCTGGATTTGCTTCAATTCCTCTACCAGATACAATGAAGCCCAAGAGCTTTCCTTCTGGTACGCCGAAAACACATTTTTCTGGTTTGAGCTTGATGTCGTATGTTCGGAGGTTATCGAATGTGAGCCTCAAGTCGTCTACTAGAGATTCGACATGCTTGGTTTTGACGACCACGTCATCTACGTATGCCTCCACTATTTTGCCGATTTGGTTTGCCAGACATGTATGAATCATGCGCTGATATGTTGCGCCGGCGTTTTTGAGCCTGAAGGGCATTGTGTTGAAGCAGAATGGGCCGTATGGTGTGATGAATGCCGTTGCGGCTTGGTCTGGCTCTGCCATCTTAATTTGATGGTAGCCGGAGTATGCGTCGAGGAAACACAATGAATCGTGTCCTGCAGTAGCGTCGATAATTTGATCGATGCGGGGGAGGGGGAAGGGATCCTTTGGGCAAGCCTTGTTGAGGTCCTTAAAATCGACGCACAAGCGCCAGGATTTGTCCTTCTTTGGTACCATCACCAGGTTTGCTAGCCAGCCCGGATGTTTTATGTCTCTGATGAATCTGGCCTCCAATAGCTTGGCTAGTTCCTCTCCCATGGCTTGTCTCTTAGGTTCGAAGAAACGCCGAAGAGCCTGCTTGACTGGCTTGAATCCTTTTAGGATATTTAGGATGTGCTCGGCCAGCCTGCGTGGGATTCCTGGCATGTCTGAAGGGTGCCAGGCAAAAATGTCCCATTTCTCGCGTAGGAACTCTCGTAGTGCAGCGTCTACATCAGGGTTTAATTGTGCCCCGATGGAAGCTGTTTTTGTAGGGTCCGTTGGATGGACTTGGAATTTGACTATTTCGTCCGCCGGTTTAAAGGAGGTGGACTTGGATCTTTTATCGAGTATCACGTCGTCCCTGTGCATCATGGAGCGCAGCGCAGTCAGTTCCTCAGCCGCTAGGGCTTTGGATAGTGCCTCGAGGGCCAGTGCGGCTGTCTTATTTTCGGTGCGGAGTGCTATGTCCGGATCACTAGCAAGAGTGATGATTCTGTTGGGCCCGGGCATTTTGAGCTCAATGTACCCGTAATGGGGTATGGCTTGGAAGATTGTAAACGCCTCCCGCCCTAATAGAGCGTGGTATCCGCTACTGAACGGGGCCACTTGGAATGTGACCTCTTCGGACCTGTAATTATCCGGCGTGCCGAACACCACATCTAGTGTGATTTTTCCTGTACGGCGCACTTCCCGACTAGGGATTATTCCTCTAAAGGTTGTGCTGCTTCGCTCAATGCGGTTCCAGTCTATTTCCATTTTTCGAAGGGTTTCCTCATAAATGAGGTTCAATCCGCTGCCACCGTCCATGATTACCTTGGTGAGTCGAAAGCCGTCCACTATTGGACTGAGGACCAATGCGGCTGGTGCTCGGGCTGCTCGGAATTTAGGTTCGTCAATGGCAATAAAAGTAATATCCATGTCACTCCATGGGTTTATTGTTGCCACGTGGTAGACTTCGGCAAGGCTGCGGAGTGTTCGTTTTCGCATATTATTTGATGCGAAAGTCTCGAAGACTGTTAATACCGTACTGGTATCCCTGGGCTGGTGCTTTGTGGCTTCTGGGGTTAGAAGATCTTCGCCACTTTTGGCCACCTCCCGGAGTATCCAACATGCTCTAAGGCTATGAGTTGGTGTGGCGCCCTCTGCACTGTGAATTTTACAGGGTCCATTGAGCCATCCCTCCAGTATGGTTCCATGCCCTGTAGAGGGTTTTTGCTTTTTGGTGTTTAACCCGGCTGTCTAGCGATAATGCACCCTTTTATTTCGGACTGGGTTTGTATTCAGGGCCGGATTGTCCCAAAATTTTATTTCGGTTTTCCAGGCGCTTTCCATCGCATAGTACTTTCGTACTGTGGACGCCAAGTCGGCAAAGCATGTAATTTCACGGCGACTTATGGCGTTGAGGATTCCCTTGTCCGTGCAATTATTGCAGAAGAATGAAATTGTGTCTTCCTCGCGGCAGTCCTTTATCCTGTTCATGACCAGGAGGAATCTGGCCCAGTAATGGTGTACTATTTCTTCGAGCTCTTGCCTAATTTGGGATAGATCGCTTATGTTTGGGTGGGTGGGTGGAATTGAATCCGAAACCTCACCCAATCTGAGACTCAGGGGCCAAGCAATTTCCGAACTCGGAAGTTTGGATTTTTGGATGTTTTCCACTGAATCTAGCCCGCTGCCTGACTCTAGGTTCAGGTCTTGAGTGACGTCCTCCCCTCCGCGAGTATCCGGCTTGGAGGGATCGAGAATCCGTACATAGCTAGTCCTTAAGATAGATGAAGGGTTCCCGCATTGTTCCTCCACCACTACAACGTGATGGGTGACCTGGGGAGAGTTGATCTCTCTCAGATCAGGTTTAGGCCCAATCTGATCGTAGTCTATAGCGACTCCCAGGGCGGCGATGCGATCCAAGAGCTCGTTTAGGGAAGAGAGCTCCATTGGATCTAACTGCTCGGCGAGTTCCGAGTTGACGTGAAGATTGCTTTTGATGACCCGAGAAGTCATCGTCGGCGCAGCGGCCGAACAGGCGGTCATAAGAAAACCACCTAGCCGGAGAATTTGGCTGACAGCCAAAGCTCCCTTAGCAACAGTGTCATCTTTAAAGACGGGATGAGGCATCCTTCCTGATGATGACGGCACAGCGGAACTCTCAATGAAAGCACCAATGTCGGTGTCAAAACCGGTGGATCTCGGGTAGGGGGTCCCGAACTGTGCGTCTAGGCGGATGGTAACAGGAGACAAGGGACACAATGTTTTTACCCAGGTTCGGGCCCTCTCGATGGAGGTAAAACTCTACTCCTTCTTGATTAATATTGATGATATGGGTAGTACAAGAGTAGATCTACCACGAGATCAAAGAGGCTAAACCCTAGAAGCTAGCCTATGGTATGATTGTTGTTCGTCCGATGGACTAAAACCCTCCGGTTTATATAGACACCGGAGAGGGCTAGGGTTACACAGAGTCGGTTACAATGGGAGGATATCTACATATCCGTATTGCCAAGCTTGCCTTCCACGCCAAGGGAAGTCCCATCCGGACACGGGATGAAGTCTTCAATCTTGTATCTTCATAGTCCGAGAGTCCGGCCAAAGGTTATAGTCCGGCTATCCGGACACCCCCTAATCCAGGACTCCCTCAGTATTACACCACAACATTGGCCTGAACTAGTATAAACCTCGTGTCCCTTGTGTTGTTCGTTGTTTCCAGCTTAAATCACGCGAGGAGATTGGACGTAGATTGGTAGAGGAGAGATCTTCGCGCGCACCCCAGTGTTCGAACCTCAAGGGTCTGCCGGAACCCGAAATCCGACACCGTCGACCTTGGCTGCTCCATCAACTCGAATCGGTCTAGACAAACGGCGGCGACCTCCGCAGAAGACCTGCGGTGGTAAGTGTTCTTCCTTTCGTTTCTCAGATGTGCATTAGGGTTTCTAGGCTCCTGCGTGTTCTTCATGGTTCATCGTAGTTCTTCGCAGTTCTTCCACCGCAGTTCTTCTTGATCCAAAAAGATATGTATGCTTGTGTGGTAGTGGTTTTGTGCCTACTCTTGATACTTACAGATCTCTTTCTCTGGTTCAAAGATCTTATTAGAACTCCCAGATTCATCTATGCTAAACTTTTTAGGTCTAGATTTTTCCCATTTTGAATAGCCATTTGATCCAAAATAATGCCAGGCAGTTAGGAAACTTGTTTGTCTCAACACTTAGCTGATTTTTGCTTTTCTCAAACCTCTATAGTCATAGCGGCTTATTGTGTCGGCTTACTTTTCCTTATATGTCATTAGCCCTTAACTAAGCCGTCATTACTTCCTTGTATTATCCTCATGTAACTGTTGCTTCCATCATTGAATTGAACCGGCATGTTGCCTTTCTTTTCAGTTTGTTTTTTGAACATCATGCTGTCCAAAGCGCCAACCATCTGCAACTGGGTTCCCTCAACCGTAATCGAGGAGCGTTTGAAGGAGTTCTTCACCATAGGGATTTTGCCACCAAAAACCTTCATGTCTTACCGTGCCCCTGACCCAGAGGAAGAATGACCCAATCTAAGAGATGGCGAAGTGATTGTTTTTACTGACCATATGAACCGTGGCCTCTCGCCGTCCGGCTTAAAGTTCTACAGAGAGGTCCTCCACTTTTTCAAACTCCACCCTCAAGATATTGGGCCCAATTCCATATCTAACATCTGTAACTTCCAAGTGCTCTGTGAGGTGTATCTTCAACAAGAGCCGACTGTGGAGCTGTTTAGTGAATACTTTTATCTGAACCGGCAGAACGAGTTCACCAACGGCCTTAGCTTAGAGCTTGGAGGCATCTCAATTCAACGCCGGCAGGGCGCTGTCTTCCCCCTCATAGTCTTGTCGAGTCATCCAAAAGACTAGAATCAGACTTGGTTTTACTGCCAAGACATTTCACCGGCAAATGAGAAGCCGCTGCCGGGTTATTGCCCCGAACGTCTTGACTCCAAGTTCATGCTTCCTGACAAAATCACTGTCGCTAAACGTAAAGCTGATACCATCCATCAAAAGGATTAATGCTCTATTAGGGAACGGGTTAACTGGAGTTGATCTGACCTGCTGTTGTTTCTCATGGCGGGTCATCCCTCTAAGCCATCGGTCAAAACTGATGTATGAGTATGGTGGAGGCCCGGATGACTCTCTTCGTCACAGCCCCGTTCAATTAACAGAAGAAGATATTGTCTCAATGTCAAACCTTCTGGTGAATGAGAAATACGAAGATTGTAGTATTGTCAGGTTAAACCCCTTCTGCAAGCTTAACCCGGTGCTAGAAGTAAGAATATTTTGAACTCTCTCATTTGTATTTTTCCCAACCGTGTTGTTTAATACTTGCCTGACTTTTCATCTTTACCTGTCTGCAGGCCAATTCTGACTTTTGGAAAGTTAAATATGACCACGAGGCTGCCAAGAAAGCAAGAGCCGCAGCCATAAACGCCAAGAAAACGACCCGGAGGTCGAAAAAAAAGAAGAAGAGCACCGTTGAAGACATGATGAGACTTGAAGATACTTCTGGTTCAGAGGTAGCCCTTGACTGTCTTGGCCAACTTTTCAATAATCTTACTGACACTGTTCATTTCCAGGATGACACTGGGCCAGTCAGGCCGTGGAAGAAGAGGTAACTATCATTTCCTCCGACTCAGAGCCCTTGCCGAGACAAAAAATCCGACGAGTGATCCGCAAAGTAAGGTTTTCTAACCCTTTAGTTCACTTGGATCCCAACTTTATTTTGAAAAAGCAGCAACATGAGAGCCACTGTCAAGCTCGGACAGAAGACGAACCGGCTGTTGTTCAACAAACTCCTCAGAAGCACCAGAATGAGGTTTACTTATTTTGTCCTTAACTCCGTTTAATGGATCCTTTCCCTTGCATTACTTTAACTTTATTTTATCTTTTCAGGAGGTGTCTCGCTCTTCTGGCGACTCATCGCAGACCCAATTTCCGGCCTTCAAGACTGCCCCTCGGTAATGAAAAATCCTCCTTTTCCTGAGTCGTTCGAATTGTATCTTTGAACTGACAGTCCTGCAACATTTCTCTTAGTGGCCAAGCTAAGTCCAAGAAGGCAAAGGCAGCTAAACTAGCGGAAGACCCGCTAATCCTTGCATCTGACCCGGCCAGGCCAACTTCTCCTCCATTAACTGATGCTCCAGGAGACCCGCCTGTCGATGCAGAAGCAAATCCTCCTGAGTCGTCGTTTGATGAGACCACCGTGAATCCTTCCGCAACTGGACCATCAAGCTCAGCCAACTCGCCATCACCGTCTGCACAAGACGTTTTGATCACCGGAAGCCGTTTTATTGAACCAAGGAATCCAACTGTGGTGGCTCGGTGTACTGGGAAACAAGATGCATTGGAGAGGCAGAAAGTGCGCTTTGATGTTGTCAATTATGACCATCTAAATGCCAACGATATCTTATTCGGCTATCTCAGCCATGTGCACTCCAGTCGCAACTCTGAGATCGAAATGGTCAAACAGTTGCAGCTGAAATATGAGGTATGTTCTTCCGGCTTACCTATATATTCCACCAGCCCCCATGTTTTCAGATTATGAGAGAACCGGAATGATCTGTAGACTTTATAATATAGGCCAATACTTTTACCTTGGAAACCTTTCTTGAGTTCAATAGAACAGAGCTTTACCTGTAGTCCCCAAGGGCCGGTTCATTTTGATCATAAATGAGCCGATACTTTAAATTGTATTGTACCGTATTCAAAGGACTTAATACTCTAGCTTAACTTTGAGAAACTTGCTGAACTGCATACATTAGCCCCCAAGTGCCAAGTGGTTTTTTGTAAAGTACTTGGGACTTAAAGTATGTCTTTAGGGTCTTAAAAATTTGTTTTGGCATACATTAGTCCCCAAGTGTCAAGTGGTTTTTTGTAAAGTACTTGAGACTTGAATATTGATTTTTGAACTTTAAGCAAATCTTGACTCATCTGAGTGTTTTTTGCAGAATGCCTTATCTGAACTGAACGCGCAATTGACTGATGCGAAGACCCGGTTAGCGAGTCAGGAGGCAGAAATCAAATCTGCTAACTCCAAACTGCAAATAAGTCTCTCTGAGACGGAAAATTTAAAGACTAGCTTCACCGCCAAGAAGAAAACCTGGGCAGAGGAAAAAACGCTTCTGACACAACGTGCCGAAAAGGCCGAAGCAGCCCTTGAAGAGGTTTCAATAGAACTGAACGCTTTAAAGGGCCGAGTGTCTCAAATGGTGGCTGCCATCTTTGGTATGCCGTCTGTCTTTAATCTTGTGTACTTTTTACTGATCCGGAATATAAACCGCCAGCTGACTTTGTGTATAAAATATGTGCAGGCCCACGAAGCAAAAACCTGAGCCAAGATCCTTTGATAAAACTGAAGGCAGTGTATACCTTAGTAGAACAACTGTATATTGGTGCACAACGGGCACTTGCCGCCATCTCTCCTGCCAACCAAGGACCCAACCGGCTCAGCGACGTCTTGAAGAAACTGTCAATCATGCCTGCCAGATTTCAAGAAGTGAAACGCTCCTGTGCGTGAGCCGGAGCTTTGACTACTCTGAGCCGTTCCAAGGCTTGGGTGCCAGACCTAGACCCGGCGGACGTGGCCAGAGGCTATCCCACCATGAAGGAAGACGGATCTCCCTTTGAGCAGGATGACTTTATGGCTTGCGTGCGCGGAGTCCAACCTTAGGCAACTACCCTTGGAGATGACACCAACATCGACAAATACCACCCGGGTTTTGATGTTGAAAGTAAGAAGATGGCAACTCCCTCATACAAGGTGACCGATTTAATCCCGCCTGTCAGAGAAAATACATTTACCCCGGAAGTTGACCCGGCCGGCCTGATCGACGAAGAAGTAGAATTTGTCGCCGTTAATGGTTTTGACTGGTCAAAACACAACTTCCAGCCAACTGAGGGAGGTGAACCGACGAGGGAGGAGTAATAACCATCTTCATTGGCTTATAAAAAGCCTTGTAATAATTTAGCTGTGAAAACACTGAATGCCTTGCCTATGCCATCGTGCATAAAACAATGTGTGTGACTCCGTGTGTCCTAATGGAAATATATGCATTATATCTGATGATTGCTTCTCCAATATTTTAACTCTATTCCTGTAGATACAAGAGAAAAGACTGGCTTGGCGGCTTAGAATCGAACGGGTTAAAACACCCGGCTTATAGCCAATATGTTTATCATAATAGAAAACAGAAACAGATATAAATAAAGGAAAAGGCTGAAACTAACCCTTTGGTTAATGCAGTAGGCAATATAAATAACAGCCATACTTGTACCTTTGATCCTTAGACCACCAGCTTGAATAACCTGGGTAATGAAGTTGATAACTCAATTTTCCTGAGAAATCAATGCCTTTGAATACTTTAATGATCATCATACCTTGGTAGCTTTGTTGTTAGATAGACAAGTCGGCGAAGAAGATCATGCTAAGTATTTGTAATAAGAAACTAAAAGGCAAATAACAGGTAACAAGTATGATTTAACCTTATACTTAAAAGATTGGTGGCTTCTAATTTGAATACGATCAGTAAACCGGACCAAAGGGGTTAAGCTAAGGTTCAAATATGACCATATAGCCCCCAGTGGCTGTGGCGTTGCGCCGATCAAGAGGGTACCGATAGCTATGTTCTCTTTGGTTCGAATACGACATATGTTTGAACAGGAAGCCCCCAAATGACCTTGAGAGGTTTTTAACGACCCTGATTCGAATACGATCCAAGTCGGACCCAAAAGGGGTTAAGCTATGATTCAGATACGATCAAGAAGCCCCCTAGTGAGTTTGGCCTTGAGCCGATCAAGAGGGTTACGATAGCTATGTTCTCTTTGGTTCGAATACGACCTATGTTTCAACAGGAAGCCCCCATGTGACCATGATATTGCAGCTGGATTCGAATACGATCATAAGTTGGACCAAAAAAGGTTAGACTTGATTCACATATGATCAGTTCCTTAATAGTCATTTGAAAATAAGAAATAACAAAGATGCATAATCTTTGAAGAGAAAAGAGACCGATGGTCTTACTTTATTGCTTATCATGGTATATACAATGTTAAAGTATGTTCATGAAGAGAGCCGGTGGCTCAAGTGTAGTATGGCCGAAGTTGAGCAATGTTCCACGGCCGGCGGGTCTCCTCCTCCGACTTACGTGAGCCTTTGTGCTCTCGAACGTCAATGAGGTAATATGACCCATTGTTTAAGTTTTTGCTGACCACAAAGGGTCCTTCCCAAGGTGGGGATAACTTGTGTGCATCTGACAGATCCTGGATGAGCCGGAGCACCAGGTCCTTCCTGAAAAGTCCTGGACTTAACCCGGCGGCTGTGATAACGGCGCATGTCCTATTGATAAATTGCTGAGTGAGTCGCTACTAAGTCTCGTTCCTCATCTAACAAGTCAAGTGCATCCTGTCTGTCTTGTTCATTATTAGCTTCAATATAAGCCGCCACACGGGGCGAGTCATGACGGATGTCACTAGGCAGCACTGCTTCTGCACCATACACCATGAAGAAAGGTGTGTAACCTGTGCACCTGTTCGGTGTGGTGTTGATACTCCATAGCACCGAGGGTAATTCCTCTACCCAAAAGCCCGGTGTGCACTGTAGGGGAACCATAAGCCGGGGCTTGAGACCTTTTAAAATTTCTTGATTCGCTCTCTCAGCTTGACCATTGGACTGAGGATGAGCTACAGAAGAAACATCAAGCCGGATATGCTGACGTTGACAAAACTCCTCCATAGCCCCTTGGGACAGATTAGTGCCATTGTCAGTGATAATGCTGTGTGGAAAACCAAAACGGAAGATCACCTTTTTCATGAACTGAACCGCCGTGGCCGCGTCACACTTACTTACGGGCTCCGCCTCAACCCACTTAGTGAATTTATCAACTGCCACCAAGAGATGTGTCTTTTTATCCTTAGACCTTTTGAAAGGTCCCAACATGTCAAGCCCCCAGACCGCAAACGGACAAATGATTGGAATCATCCGGAGCTCTTGAGCCGGCACATGTGCGCGCCGTGCGAACTTTTGACATCCATCACATCTGCTGACCAAATCCTCTGCATCAGCGTGAGCCGTTAACCAGTAAAAACCATGACGAAAAGCCTTGGCCACCAGAGATTTTAACCCGGCGTGATGACCACAATCGCCTTCATGGATCTCACGAAGTATTTCTTGGCCTTCTTCAGGGGAAACACACCGCTGAAACACTCCAGAGACACTGTGATAGTATAGTTCTCCATCTGAAATCGTCATTGACGTAGACCGTCGGGTTATCTGTCGAGCCAGAGTCTCATCCACTGGCAACTCTCCCCGGGTCATGTAAGCCAAGAACGGCACTATCAAATCTGGGAAGACATGAAGAGCCGTCACCAACTGCGCCTCCGGGTCAAGAACGACCAAATCTTCTTCTGTGGGCAACTTGACAGACGGGTTATGCAAAACATCCAAAAAGGTGTTAGGTGGTTCCGGCTTGCGCTGAGACCCCAACTGGCTTAAAGCATCAGTCGCTTCATTCTTCCTTCGGTCAATGTGCTCCACCTGATAACCTATAAAATGCCCTGCAACAGCATCAACCTCCCAGCGATAAGCCGCCATGAGAGGATCCTTGGAATCCCACTTGCCTGATACCTGTTGAGCCACTAAATCTGAGTCACCAAGACATCTGACCTGGCTCAAACTCATCTCTTTTGCCACTCGACGACCATGGAGAAAGGCTTCATACTCTGCTGCATTGTTAGTGCAAGGAAACATCAGCTGTAACACATAACAAAATTTGTCACCTCGAGGAGAGGTTAAAACAACTCCAGCCCCCGAGCCTTCCAACTGTCTGGACCCATCAAAATGAATAGTCCAATACGTGTTGTCTGGTTTCTCTTCTTGCATCTGCATCTCCGTCTAGTCATTAATGAAGTCAACCAGTGCTTGAGATTTGATCGCAGTACGTGGTACATACTTCAACCCATGAGACCCAAGCTCAATGGCCCACTTGGTGACTCGTCCAGTGGCTTCTCTGTGTTGAATGATGTCTCCCAAAGGAGCAAAGCTGACCAGAGTTATTGGATCACCCTGAAAATAATGTTTAGGCTTCGGGCTTGCCATAAACACCCTATACGAGCTTCTGCCAATGTGGATATCGTTGCGTGGATTCAATTAACACCTCACTGACGTAGTAAACCGGCCGTTGAACCGGATGTTCCTTGCCAGCCTCCTTGCGCTCCACCACAATAGCCACACTAACAGCCCGTGAGTTGGCGGCCACGTATTACAACAGCGGCTCTTTCTCAACTGGAGCAGCAACAACCGGCGGCTCAGCAAGCTGTGTCTTCAGATCTTCAAAAGCAGAGTTTGCCGCACCGCTCCAAACAAAATCATCTGTTTTCTTCATCATCTGATACAAAGGCAACGCCTTTGATACGTCTCCGTCGTATATACTTTTCCAAATACTTTTGCCCTTGTTTTGGACTCTAACTTGTATGATTTGAATGGAACCAACCCGGACTGACGTTGTTTTCAGCAGAATTGCCATGGTGTTGTTTTATGTGCAGAAAACAAATATTCTCGAAATGACCTGAAACTCCAAGGAACATCTTAGAAAAAACAATAAAAAATCCACGCCAAAGATGAAGACCAGGGGGCCCACACCCTTCTCACGAGGGTGGGGTGCGCCCCCCCCCCCCTAGAGCGCGCCCCCTACCTCGTGGGCCCCCTAGAAACCCTCTGATGCCAACTCCAACTCTATATATTCGCTTTCGGGGAGAAAAAAATCAGAGAGAAGAAATCATCGTGTTTTACGATACGGAGCCGCCGCCAAGCCCTAAAACCTCTCGGGAGGGCTGATCTGGAGACCGTTCGGGGATCCGGAGAGGGGGATTCGTTGCCGTCGTCATCATCAACCATCCTCCATCACCAATTTCATGATGCTCACCACCGTGCATGACTAATTCCATCGTAGGCTTGCTGGACGGTGATGGGTTGGATGAGATTTATCATGTAATCGAGTTAGTTTTGTTAGGGTTTGATCCCTAGTATCCATTATGTTCTGAGATTGATGTTGCTATGACTTTGCTATGCTTAATGCTTGTCACTAGGGCCCGAGTGCCATGATTTCAGATCTGAACCTATTATGTTTTCATGAATATATGTGAGTTCTTAATCCTATCTTGCAAGTCTATAGTCACCTACTATGTGTTATGATCCGGCAACCCCGAAGTGACAATAATCCGGACCACTCCCGGTGATGACCATAGTTTCAGGAGTTCATGTATTCACTATGTGTTAATGCTTTGTCCCGGTTCTCTATTAAAAGGAGGCCTTAATATCCCTAAGTTTCCAATAGGACCCCGCTGCCATGGGAGGGTAGGACAAAAGATGTCATGCAAGTTCTTTTCCATAAGCACGTATGACTATATACGGAATACATGCCTACATTACATTGACGAATTGGAGCTAGTTCTGTGTCACCCTATGTTATGACTGATACATGATGAACCGCATCCGGCATAATTATCCATCACTGATCTAGTGCCTACGAGTTTTCCATATACTGGTTTACGCTTATTTACTTTTCCGCTGCTACTGTTACAATCACTACAAAATACCAAAAACATTACTTTTGCTGTCTTTACTTTTGTTGCCGCTGCCACCACTATCATATTACTTTGCTACTAAACACTTTGATGCAGATACTAAGTTTCCAAGTGTGGTTGAATTGACAACTCAGTTGCTAATACTTGAGAATATTCTTTGGCTCCCCTTGTGTCGAATCAATAAATTTGGGTTGAATACTCTACCCTCGAAAGCAGTTGCGATCCCCTATACTTGTGGGTTATCAGCCTTCTCCCCTAGCCGGCTTATGAACCGACTCAAGGCAGCAACACGACCCGCCAGCCGTTGAACATCATTGATGCATGTTGGCTTGGCCAGGGATGTAATTGCCTTGATTTTCTCCGGGTTAGCTTCAATTCCTCGGTTGGACACCAAAAAACCCAAGAGCTTGCCGGCTGGGACTCCAAAAACACACTTAGCCGGGTTAAGCATCATTTTGTAGACCTGGAGATTATCGAAGGTCTGCTTCAGATCTGTGACCAAAGTTTCCTCTTTCCTGGATTTTACCACTATATCATCCACATAAGCATGAACGTTACGCCCAATTTGATCATGAAGACAATTATGCACACATCGTTGGTAAGTCGCCTGGGCACTCTTGAGCCCAAAAGGCATGGACACATAGCAGAAAGCTCCAAAAGGAGTGATAAAAGCCGTCTTCTCCTGATCTTTGACTGCCATTTTAATCTGATGATAACCCGAATAAGCATCCAAGAAACTCAAACGTGCGCAACCCGCCGTAGCATCGATGATCTGATCAATACGGGGAGGGCAAAGGGGTCAGCCGGACAAGCCTTGTTTAAATCAGTGTAATCCACACACATATGCCAGGTGTCGTTCTTTTTTAGTACAAACACCGGGTTGGCTAACCATTCTGGGTGAAAGACTTCTACGATGAATCCGGTCGCCAAGAGCCAGGCCACCTCTTCTCCGATGGCCTTGCGCCTTTCTTCATTGAACCATCGGAGAAACTGTCTAACAGGTTTGAACTTTGGATCAATATTGAGAGTGTGCTCAGCGAGCTCCCTCGGGACACCCGACATGTCAGAAGGTTTCCATGCAAAGATGTCCCGGTTCTCACGGATGAACTCGATGAGCGTGCTTTCCTATTTGGGATCCAAGTTTGCACTGATGATGAACTGCTTGGATGAGTCGCCAGGCCCAAAGTCAACCATCTTGGTGTCATCAGCTGATTTGAACTTCAACACCGACTCATGCTCTGTTGTTGGTTTCTTTAATGACGTCATGTCTGCCGGGTCAACGTGATCCTTGTAAAACTTTAACTCCTCTGTTGCACAAACAGACTCAACATAGGCAGCATCACCTTCTTCACACTCCAAGGCTATTTTCCGGCTCCCAGGCACTATAATGGTGCCTTTATAACCCGGCATCTTGAGCTGTAAATACACATAACACGGCCGGGACATGAACTTGGCATAAGCCGGCCGTCCAAACAGAGCATGATACGGGCTTTTGATCTTAACCACCTCAAAGGTTAATTTTCTGCTCTGGAATCATACTCATCTCCAAAGGCTACTTCCAGTTCAATCTTACCAACTGGGTATGCCAACTTGCTAGGTACCACACCGTGAAAAACAGTGTTGGATTGTTTAAGACTCTTATCAGTCAATCCCATCCGACGGAACGTCTCATAATAGAGCATGTTGATCCTGCTACCTCCATCCATGAGTACCTTAGTGAATTTATATCCACCAACCTGAGGCGCCACTACCAAGGCGAAGTGACCCGGATTATCAACCCGGGGTGGGAGATCCTCTCTGCTCAACCATGGTGTTTGGGTATGAAAGAGTCCAGTTATTAGAGGTGAGGAACCAATCAAGTTGTTCTAACAAGGGCTCATCCTGCATATTACTCCAAGTATATGCTCTGCCTTTTATTGGAAGTTCAATGAGGCTTTGAGATCTAATGAAATCATTGAACGTGATCATGTCATTAATGTTACCTCCTGGTTTATTAGATTTGTAGGGCTTCGAATATAATTGAAGTCATCAATGAGTAGCCAATCTTCAGTAGTGGGGATATTTAGATTTAAAAGCCAGTTTGTATAATCCACACGTAAATTGCCTTGACAAGGCCCATAGATATTCACAAGAGTCCATTCTTGGGCCGACTGAGTAGATTTGAATTTGATAACCAGTGAAAATTCTTCTGCAATAATAACTGTACCAGTAAAGATGGAGCTGTTCCATATGGTCACAATACCTCCAGAAGCCCCTCGAGAGGGT
The DNA here is from genome assembly GCF_018294505.1 of Triticum aestivum. Taxonomy (NCBI): domain Eukaryota; kingdom Viridiplantae; phylum Streptophyta; class Magnoliopsida; order Poales; family Poaceae; genus Triticum; species Triticum aestivum. Next base: position 401,045,011 of record NC_057794.1, read on the forward strand.
ATGTAAGCAAATTTATCAAACCTTCTAGGACAACAAGATTTAAGGAACATATTATCAAAGTAGGGCTTTTTAGTTTCTTGCAAGCAAATCACAGCACAACCACTAGATGAAATAGCGTTTGAAAGAGCCAAAAGCTTAGGATTGGAGTTTAGGCCCCGGACGTTCCAACAGAGGACGTTCCAATTTGAAAGTAGTACCATTACAAGATAAAAAGAAAAGCAGTAAAACTTAAGCATTAGAGGGACCGCCCGCCTGCTCATCTAGGAGCATTTTCTAGTAAGCTCTTCAGGAGGGATTGCACGCTGGTGAGAGCCAATCGCCTGAATCTCCGAGATTGACAGTGGTGGTGGCACATCAGCATCCTGATCCTCATATAGCTTAGTGATAACCACCGCAGATGCCACATTGGGGATGATCCTAGGTTTAACTTTTCATGTCTTGGCCTTGCTGTCAGTGATAAGAGGCACTTTAAATCCATCGTACTTGTTGGATCGGCTAAACCTAGTTTATTATGCCATTTTTTACCCAAGTGAGCTAATTATGTCATAAATGAACTAGCTAAGCTAAGCATAGATCATTATTGAGCTATCCTAGGTAGTTATGCCATTTTTCAGCTAACTAAGCATATCAAGTCATTTGGGAGGAAAAAATGCTATGTATAGCTCAATTTATAGCTATCCTAGGGAAAATATGTCATTTTGGAGCTAAGTAAGGTTATTATGTCATTTTCGAGGAAAATAAGCTAAGTATAAGTAACTTTGGAGCTAAGTAGGTCATTTCTTAAGCTAAGTATGCATTTGTTAAGCAAAACACTTGGGAAAACTTACCATCATCACGGAGGTGAAGGACCGGTCGGGTTTGCGCCAGTGCCAGACGGAGAAGGACCGGTCGGGGTCGGGGTTGCGCCAATGCGAGGCGGAGAAGGATCGGTCGATGCTTGTCGGGAGGCATGCTGCACCAAAGATCATTTGCAATGTCTTGTTAGCATGATGCAACTGAAATGTGAATACTAGTAACTAATGACCATTCAAATGAAACTCGCCGTGTCCGCTATACCAATCTGGGGTATCGGTGGAGGGGTCTGACCGTTTTTCTCGCACACGGACTGCACATTTTGTTTTCACGAGTCAGTCATATTAGTTAATAATGAAACGAACATTACGTGCGTGATTTGGCTAATATGAAGGAGAAACTTACCACGAGGAGCTCGTATAGGGCCCGGTGAGACGCGTCGTTCCGGTTCCTCTTTGCCTCCAACAGACTAGTTGTCCTCTCCTCCAACTCCCTCTCCCTCTACTTAGCCTGCATGTTTGCCTCCGCCAGAAGCTCCTGGGCCCTAGCCTCGATAGCGAGCTCCATTGGCCATGGAAGAGGCGGTATCTTAGGATCGGAGCTCGTCTGGCGCTTCTTGATCTCCCAGAGAGTTCTAGGACAATGTATGAGTCCATCCGCAATGGCTACCGAGCCATGGTACCTCTCGTCACCAGATAGCATCATGATCTCTGGATCAAAAGGACTCTGGCTTGGGTTGAAGTCCTCCCCTTTCCTCGTCTTCCCAACGTCTCTGTACCTCACAAGCTTGTCGTGGGAGGAGATGTTGGTGAAGCTCTCTGGATGATCGAGTTCATCCTTAGAGAATGCATTGGCCTTCTTGTACGGGACAGTATGGGCCATGGCATAGAGGTCGTACATCGGTGGCATGTCCTTCTTGTTCTGTTTCGCCTAAAAGAGAGGAACAAAATATTAGTTAAGGGCTCAAGCTAGCATGAAGAATGAAATTGCATGAATCGTTAAGGACTCAAACCACATACCCAGTGATCCCCGTACTCAAACATGTTTTAGCTCCCTTGATGGTGTGGCACACCTTGCATTTGGGCACGCTTATCCCTGGCCTTGTTGTGGACGGCTAGCCATTGGGGAGAGCACCACTCATCCACCAACACCTCCCAACAGTCCATCCTATTCGCACACCATCTCGGGAGCACCTAAGTTAGGCAAAGAGAAATTTTGAAATCAAGGAAACTAAGTACAAGGCCTTAAGAATAGGTAATTACCTTCATGTACTTCTCATTACTCAGATATTTGGCATGGCACTTCTTCTTGGCCCTCCTAATGTTAGTCGAGGCGTAGTAGTCTCTAACAGCCTCCACCCTAGCCTCATGTCGTAAGTTCTAAAGTAGGCGCTTGCACTCGGCTTCGAGAACCATAGCCGCGTCCGCCACGTGTTCCTCAAGACACCTGTAGAAGGTTTGCAATCGAACAAGACAACACTGATTAGTACAATCACTAGGTACTGTTGATTTTTAATTCTATAAAGGAGAAATTACCCAAAACCGCCGCATCACAATGTCCGCCACCGTCTCGCACAAGACACCATCGCCCCTCTCCTCCGGCGGGGCCGGGGCAGTGATAGCGGCTTGAAGCTACGTCGGTTTTTCCCCAAAGAGGAAGGGATGATGGAGCACATCGACGGTAGGTCTTACCTTAGTGATGAAACCAAGGTTATCGAACCAGTAGGAGGACCAAGCAACAACACGTGAATGACACCTGTGCACAAATAACAAATACTCGCAACCCGACGTGTAAAAGGGGTTGTCAATCCCTTTCGGGTAACGGTGCCTCAAATTGGCATACGGACGTGGATAAATTGTAGTAGATTGATAGATCGAACGTCAAATAAAATAATAAGAATAAATTGCAGCAAGGTATTTTTTTATTTTTGGGTTTAATAGATCTGAAAATAAAAGCAAAGGAAAATAGATCGCAAAGGCAAATAATATGAAGAAGAGACCCAGGGGCCGTAGGTTTCACTAGTGGCTTCTCTCGAGAGAAATAGAAAATGGTGGTAAACGAATTACTGTTGGGCAATTGATAGAACTTCAAATACTCATGACGATATCCAGGCAATGATCATTACATAGGCATCACGTCCAAGATTAGTACACAGACTCCTGCCTGCATCTACTACTATTACTCCACACATTAACCGCTATCCAGCATGCATAGTGTATTAAGTTCATGGAAAAACAGAGTAATGCAATAAGAACGATGACATGATGTAGACAAGATCTATTTATGTAGAAATAGACCCCATAGTTTTATCCTTAGTAGCAACGATACATACGTGTCGGTTCCCCTTCTGTCACTAGGATCAAGCACCATAAGATCGAACTCACTACAAAGCACCTCTTCCCATTGCAAGATAAATAGATCAAGTTGGCCAAACAAAACCCAAATATCAGAGAAGAAATACGAGGCTATAAGCAATCATGCATATAAGATATCAAAGAAACTCAAATAATTTTCATGGATAAAAAGAGATAAATTTGATCATAAACTTAAAGTTCATCGGATCCCAAACACACCGCAAAAGAGTTACATCATATGGATCTCCAAGAGACCATTGTATTGAGAATCAAATGAGAGAGAGGAAGCAATCTAACTACTAACTACAGACCCGATGGTCTACAAAGAATTACTCACGAATCATCAAAGGGGCACCAATGGAAGTGGTCAACCCCTCTGTGATGGTGTCTAAATTGGATCTGGTGGTTCTCGACTCTGCCGTGGCCGGAATTGATTTTCGTCGACTTCCCTAGGGTTTCTGGAATATTGGGGTATTTATAGAGTAAAGAGGCAGTCCGGGGGGCACCCGAGATGGGCACAACCCACCAGGGCGCGCCTGGACCCCCAGGCGCGCCCTGGTGGGTTGTGCTCCCCTCGAAGCAGCCCCCAGGTGCTTCTTCGGCCCATTGGTTGTCTTCTGGCCCAAAAAAATCCACAAAAAGTTTCGCTGCATTTGTACTCCGTTTGGTATTGATTATCTATGATGTAAAAAACATGCAAAAAACAGCAACTGGCACTTGGCACTATGTCAATAGGTTAGTACCAAAAATAATATAAAATGATTATAAAACATCCAAGATTGATAGTATAACAGCATGGAACAATCAAAATTATAGATACATTGGAGACATATCAGGCAGCCACATACAACTCCCAGCTCAGTGCTAGCTATGGAACCCGGCCCTCACCGGGCAACGTGACCCACCTCGGGAAGTGGTGCCGGCAAAGCACACCAAGGACCTGGTTGGTCCTGTAGACACCATTGTCGTATTTCCAACCCCTGCAGTATGACAAGGCCAACACATTAGATATTAATTTGAAGAAACATGAAGGACAAAGGTTAAAAAAGAGTAAATGCACTAACTTCTCCCCGTTAGACTAAATCAACCACCTATGATCATGGGTCGCCGGCACGGCCTAGAGCTTCGTACCACCATGCTTGTAGACCTTCTTGCCCCCCTCAACCAGCTCGCCCTCGCGATAGCTATCGTCAGAAAAGGTGTCCTCGCCACCATAGTCTGGGACCGGAGTCTCGTGGGACAAAGACTCTGGGACCCGAGTCTCGTGGGACGAAGACTCTAGGGCCCGAGTCTCGTGGGACGAAGGCTTGGCGACCCAAGGCTCATAGGCCCGAGGCACATGGACCGGAGTCTGAGATGGGTCCACCTGAGATGGAGCACTCTGGTGGTCCGTAGAATCAGTAGGGGGTGGCGACGAGGAAGGTGCAGCAACCTTCCTACCTCTCCCGCCGCCACGTCCACCTCTAGCTGCACCCCTCTTCGTCTTCCCCCGACCTCTCCCGGCCAAAGAAGAAGCGCCCGCCGGTGTCTGCATGTTGTCTACCAGCGCTCTCCAAAGGTGCTGGGGGTGGAATAATAGCACCCCTCTCGGCACGCGCCGAGGAAGGAGGCTCGGAGCGCTCTCGACCTGCGCCCAACATCTGTCAACACCTGCAATGACAAAGAGTAAACAAAATTAATACAACATAAACATAATAAAATATTTAAGTATGTATCATCATCATGACCCCTCGACCCTCGACCCCTCGACACCTCGATCCTCGACCCCTAGACCCTCGATTCCTTTTCCCCTCGAACCTCAACCACTCGACCCCTTTTCCCCTTGACCCCTCAATCCTCGAGCCCTAGACCCTCGACTCCTTTTTTGACCCCTTGACCACTCGACGACCCACTTTTCCCTCGACGACCCTCGACTATGTTGTGCTAAAAACTATGGTTGGTTTGCTTGTTTGGCATGGCTATCTAAGTGATTGTTGTCTAGCTAGCAAGGTGTAGCATGAATGAACACCGATGAGATGAAATTACTAGTTAGCATGATTATGTGGTGGTGATGCACTCATTTTAGTTTGACACTTTTAAGGAAGCTTAGCTTTCTTGAATCATTTCATTCTTGTTATTGTGTTGTTGTTGCTGTTATTTTTTCCTTTTGTAGATAAGAGAAGAGAGATGAATGCAATAATAGGTGTAGTGATTATTATTGGCTAGTTAGTGTCTACTGCTACTACAAGTGCTGCTGCTAGTTAAGATGGATGGCCATAATGTTGTATCTAGACTAGAAGGTTTCATCATCATAGGCAAAAGAAAAGAAGAAAAAAGAAAAAACCTAGAGTCCAACAAAACAAAACAAAACAAAACAAAACAGACATGATACTACTAGTTTCTTCCGAGGAACAAAATTATTGCAAAGGAGAAGAAGCTAGATATTGATGAAGCCAAGTTTGTTCCAAGTCAGAAGAAATGTTGTTGATTATCAACTCTTGTGATGGTGATATGCTGGAAATTACTAGCATCAATGCCGGATTCCTCGCAAGGTGGATGGGGATTTGTGATTTGACATGCTTCTTCAGGGTGTTTTGTTTAAAGAGATACAAATGCCTTTCTTGTTTTACATTTTTCCGTTTTAAGGTTGCTGATACGTCTCCAACTATCTATAATTTTTGATTGCTCCATGCTATATTATCTACTGTTTTGGACTATATTGGGATTTATTTTCCACTTTTATATTATTTTTGGGACTAACCTATTAACCGGAGGCCCAGCCCAGAATTGTTGTTTTTTTGCCTATTTCAGTGTTTCGAAGAAACGGAATATCAAACGGAGTCCAAACGGAATGAAACCTTCGGGAACGTGATTTTCTCACTGAATATGAACTAGGAGACTTGGACCCTACGCCAAGGAAGCTTCGAGGTGGGCACGAGGTAGGGGGGCGCGCCCTATACCCCCAGGTGCACCCCCCACCCTCGTGGGCCCACTGAAGCTCCACAAACATACTTCTTCCTCCTATATATACCTACGTACCCCCAAACGAACAGGGACGGAACCAAAAACCTAATTCCACCGCCGTAACTTCCTGTATCCATGAGATCCCATCTTGGGGCCTGTTCTGGAGCTCCGCCGGAGAGGGCCGTCATCACGGAGGGCTTCTACATCATCATAGCCTCTCCGATGAAGTGTGAGTAGTTTACCTCAGACCTTTGGGTCCATAGTTATTAGCTAGATGGCTTCTTCTCTTTTTTTGGATCTCAATACAAAGTTCTCCCCCTCTCTCGTGGGGATCTATTCGATGTAATCTTCTTCTTTTTGCGGTGTGTTTATTGAGACCGATGAATTGTGGGTTTATGATCAAGTCTATCTATGAATAATATTTGAATCTTCTATGAATTCTTTTACGTATGATTGGTTACCTTTGCAAGTCTCTTCGAATTATCCGTTTGGTTTGGCTAACTAGATTGGTAGTTCTTGCCATGGGAGAAGTGCTTAGCTTTGGGTTCGATCTTGCGGTGTCCTTTCCCAGTGAAAGAAGGGGCAGCAAGGCACGTACTGTATTGTTGCCATCGAGGATAACAAGATGGGGTTTATTTCATATTGCATGAATTTATCTCTCTACATCATGTCATCTTGCTTAAAGCATTACTCTGTTTTTAACTTAATACTCTAGATGCATGCTGGATAGCGGTCGATGAGTGGAGTAATAGTAGTAGATGCAGAATTGTTTCGGTCTACTTGTCACGGATGTCATGCCTATATACATGATCATGCCTAGATATTCTCATAACTATGCTCAATTCTGTCAATTGCTCAACAGTAATTTGTTCACTCACCGTAGAATACTTATGCTCTTGAGAGAAGCAACTAGTGAAACCTATGGCCCCCGGGTCTATTCTCATCATATCAATCTCCATCACTTTAATTTTGCTTTTCTTTTTACTTTGCCTTTTACTTTTCACTTTGCATATTTATACCAAAAATACCAAAAATATTATATCTATCAGATCTCACTCTCGTAAGTGACCTGAAGGGATTGACAACCCCTAATCACGTTGGTTGCGAGTAGCTATTGTTTTGTGCAGGTACGAGGGACTTGAGCATGGCCTCCTACTGGATTGATACCTTGGTTCTCAAAAACTGAGGGAAATACTTACGTTACTCTGTTGCATCATCCTTTCCTCTTCGGGGAAATCCAACGCAAGATCAAGAGGTAGCAAGAAGAATTTCTGGCATCGTTGTCGGGGAGTCTGCGCAAAAAGTTAACATACCAAGTACCCATCACAATCCCTATCTCTCGCATTACATTAGTTGCCATTTGCCTCTCGTTTTCCTCTCCCCCACTTCACCCTTGCCATTTTATTCGCCCTCTCTTTCCCAATCTCCTTCTCCTTCTCCTCCTCTCTTTTCCGTTTGCCTTTTTCTCACTTGCCTTTTTGTTTGCTCATGTGTTGGATTGCTTGTTTGTCGCGATGGCTCAAGATACTACCAAATTGTGCGACTTCACCAATACCAATAATAATGATTTCCTTAGCACTCCGATCGCTCCTCTTGCCAATACTGAATCTTGTGAAATCAATACTACTTTGTTGAATCTTGTTGTGAAAGATCAATTCACCGGCCTTCCTAGTGAAGATGTCGCTACTCATCTGAATAGCTTCGTTGATTTATGTGATATGCAAAAGAAAAAAGATGTCGATAATGATGTCGTTAAATTGAAGCTATTTCCTTTTTCGCTTAGAGATTGTGCTAAAGCTTGGTTTTCGTCTTTGCCTAAAAATAGTATTGATTCTTGCAACAAGTGCAAAGATGCTTTTATCTCTAAGTATTTTCCTCCCGCTAAGATCATCTTTAGCGCTCACGAGAATTGCTGCCATTTTTATTTGGAAAGTGCTATTTAGTTAATTATTTTTGCAGATTATTAATAGATAAATTCCTCAGGTCCATCAATTTATTTTAGAATTTTTGGGGTTCCATAAGTTTGCGTTAGTTACAGATTACTACAGACTGTTCTGTTTTTGACAGATTCTGTTTTTCGTGTGTTGTTTGCTTGTTTTGATGAATCTATGGCTAGTAAAATAGTTTATAATCCATATAGAAGTTGGAATACAGTAGGTTTAACACCAATATAAATAAAGAATGAGTTCATTACAGTACCTTGAAGTGGTCTTTTGTTTTCTTTCTCTAACGGAGCTCACGAGATTTCTATTGAGTTTTGTGTTGTGAAGTTTTCAAGTTTTGGGTGAATTCTTTTGATGGATTATGGAACAAGGAGTGGCAAGATCCTAAGCTTGGGGATGCCCATGGAACCCCCAAGATAATCCAAGGACACCAAAAAGTCAAAGCTTGGGGATGCCCCGGAAGGCATCCCCTCTTTCGTCCACTTCCATCGGTAATTTACTTGGAGCTATATTTTTATTCACCAACATGATATGTGTTTTGCTTGGAGCGTCTTGTATTATTTGTGTCTTTGTGTTTTATTATGACACAATCATCCTTGCTGTACACACCTTTTGAGAGAGCCATACATGAATTAAAATTTGATAGAATACTCTATGTGCTTCACTTATATCTTTTGAGTGTTATAATTTTGCTCTATGTGCTTCACTTATATCTTTTGAGCTATGTAGTTTTGCTCTATGTGCTTCACTTAGATCTTTTAGAGCACGGTGGTGGATTTGTTTTAAAAAAACTATTGATCTCTCATGCTTCACTTAAATTATTTTGAGAGTCTCTTAATAGCATGGTAATTTGCTTAATAATATTATGCTTGGTATTCAAGATTGGTGAAACTTTCTTTTGAGTGCATTGAATACTAAGAAAAGATTGAAGCATGATAATTGTTTTGAGATATGGAGGTGATAATATTAGAGTCATGCTAGTTGAGTAGTTGTGAATTTAAAGAATACTTGTGTTAAAGTTTGTGATTCCCGTAGCATGCACGTATGGTGAACCGTTATGTGATGAAGTCGGAGCATGATTTATTTATTGATTGTCTTCCTTATGAGTGGCGGTCGGGGACGAGCGATGGTCTTTTCCTACCAATCTATCCCCCTAGGAGCATGCGCATAATACTTTGCTTTGATAACTTCTAGATTTTTGCAATAAGTATATGAGTTCTTTATGACTAATGTTGAGTCCACGGATTATATGCACTTTTTCCCATCCTTCCGAAATTGCTAGCCTCTCTAATACCGCACACTTTTCGCCGGTATCATACACCTACCATATACCTTCCTCAAAACAGCCACCATACCTACCTATCATGGCATTTCCATAGCCATTCCGAGATATATTGCCATGCAACTTTCCACCATTCCGTTTATTATGACACGCTCCATCATTGTCATATTGCTAGCATGATCATGTAGTTGACATCGTATTTGTGGCAAAGCCACCGTTCATAATTCTTACATACATGTCACTCTTGATTCATTGCATATCCCGGTACACCGCCGGAGGCATTCATATAGAGTCATATTTTGTTCTAAGTATCGAGTTGTAACTGTTGAGTTGTAAGAAAAATAAAAGTGTGATGATCATCATTTTTAGAGCATTGTCCCAAGTGAGGAAATAATGATGGAGACTATGATTCCCCCATAAGTCAGGATGAGACTCCAGAAAAAAAAGAGGCCATAAAAAAGAGAAAAGGCCCAAATAAATAAATGAGAGAAAAAGAGAGAAGGGACAATGTTACTATCCTTTTACCACACTTGTGCTTCAAAGTAGCACCATGATCTTCATGATAGAGAGTCTCTCTTTATGTCACTTTCATATACTAGAGGGAATTTTACATTATAGAACTTGGCTTGTATATTCCAATGATGGGCTTTCTCAAAATGCCCTAGGTCTTCGTGAGCAAGCAAGTTGGATGCACACCCACTTAGTTTCTGTTGATGAGCTTTCATATACTTATAGCTCTAGTGCATCCGTTGCATGGCAATCCCTACTCACTCACATTGATATCTATTAATGGGCATCTCCATAGCCCGTTGACACGCCTAGTTGATGTGAGACTATCTTCCCCTCTTTTTGTCTTCTCCACAACCACCATTCTATTCCACATATAGTGATATATCCATGGCTCGCGCTCATGTATTGCGTGAAGATTGAGAAAGTTAGAGTATGAAACAATTGCTTGGCTTGTCATCGGGGTTGTGCATGATTTAAATATTTTGTGTGGTGAAGATAGAGCATAGCCAGAATATATGATTTTGTAGGGATAACTTTCTTTGGCCATGTTATTTTGCGAAGACATAATTGCTTTGTTAGTATGCTTGAAGTATTATTATTTTTATGTCAATATAAACTTTTGTCTTGAATCTTTTGAATCTGAATATTCATATCACAATTAAGAAGATTTGCATTGAAATTATGCCAAGTAGCACTCCGCATCAAAAATTCTCTTTTTATCATTTACCTACTCGAGGACGAGCAGGAATTAAGCTTGGGGATGCCTGATACGTCTCCAACGTATCTATAATTTTTTATTGCTCCATGCTATATTACTACTGTTTTGGACTATATTGGGCTTTATTTTCCACTTTTATATTATTTTTGGGACTAACCTATTAACCGGAGGCCCAGCCCAGAATTGATGTTTTTGCCTATTTCAGTGTTTCGAAGAAACAGAATATCAAACGGAGTCCAAACGAAATGAAACCTTCGGGAACGTGATTTTCTCACCGAATATGACCCAGGAGACTTGGACCCTACACCAAGGAAGCTTCGAGGTGGGCACGAGGTAGGGGGGCGCGCCCCCACCCTCGTGGGCCCACCGAAGCTCCACCGATGTACCTCTTCCTCTTATATATACCTACGTACCCCAAAACGAACAGGGACGGAGCCAAAAACCTAATTCCACCGCCGCAACTTTCTGTATCCATGAGATCCCATCTTGGGGCCTGTTCCGGAGCTTCGCCGGAGAGGGCCGTCATCACGGAGGGCTTCTACATCATCATAGCCTCTCCGATGAAGTGTGAGTAGTCTACCTCAGACCTTCGGGTCCATAGTTATTAGCTAGATGGCTTCTTCTCTTTTTTTGGATCTCAATACAAAGTTCTCCCCCTCTCTCGTGGAGATCTATTCGATGTAATCTTCTTCTTTTTGCGGTGTGTTTGTTGAGACCGATGAATTGTGGGTTTATGATCAAGTCTATCTATGAATAATATTTGAATCTTCTCTGAATTCTTTTATGTATGATTGGTTATCTTTGCAAGTCTCTTCGAATTATCCGTTTGGTTTGGCCAACTAGATTGGTAGTTCTTGCCATGGGAGAAGTGCTTAGCTTTGGGTTTGATCTTGCGGTGTCCTTTCCCAGTGACAGAAGGGGCAGCAAGGCACGTATTGTATCGTTGCCATCGAGGATAACAAGATGGGGTTTATTTCATATTGCATGAATTTATCTCTCTACATCATGTCATCTTACTTAAAGCGTTACTCTGTTTTTAACTTAATACTCTAGATACATGCTGGATAGCGGTCGATGAGTGGAGTAATAGTAGTAGATGCAGAATCGTTTCGGTCTACTTGTCACGGACGTGATGCCTATATACATGATCATGCCTAGATATTCTCATAACTATGCTCAATTCTGTCAATTGCTCAACAGTAATTTGTTCACCCACCGTAGAATACTTATGCTCTTGAGAGAAGCCACTAGTGAAACCTATGGCCCCCGGGTCTATTCTCATCATATTAATCTCCATCACTTTAATTTTGCTTTGCTTTGCTTTTTTACTTTGACTTTTACTTTTCACTTTGCATCTTTATACCAAAAATATTATATCTATCAGATCTCACTCTCGTAAGTGACCGTGAAGGGATTGACAACCCCTAATCGTGTTGGTTGCGAGTAGCTATTGTTTTGTGCAGGTACGAGGGGCTTGAGCGTGGCCTCCTACTGGATTGATACCTTGGTTCTCAAAAACTAAGGGAAATACTTACGCTACTCTGCTGCATCATCCTTTCCTCTTTGGGGAAATCCAACGCAAGCTCAAGAGGTAGCAGTTGCACATACCAGCATTCGATTTGGTGAAACATGGACTCGATCCCCAAGCCGTATGGTCCAAGACTTGGTGCACTCAGGTTAATGGAAGAATAAATATGTTTGATAACCCACAAATATAGGGGATCGTCATACGTCTCCAATGTATCTATAATTTATCAAGTATTCATGCCATGTTTACAACAATTTTATATTGTTTTGGTATGATTTGCATGGAACTAACCCGGACTGACGCTATTTTCAGCAGAACTACCATGGTGTTGTTTTTTGTGCAGAAATGAAAGTTCTCCAAATGAGCTGAAACTTTTTGATGATTTTTTTGGAACAAAAGAGACCCCCGGAGCTTCATGGGAGGGCCAAAAGATCCACGAGGAGGGCACAACCCAACAGGGCGCGCCTGGTGGGCCTGGCTTTCCCCGGTGGGTTGTGCTCACCTCGAGGCCCATCTTAGCATGAAACCAACACAAAAAAAATCCTATAAATAGAGAAACCATCAGAATTTAACCTAGATTAGAAGTTCTGCCGCCGCAAGGCTCTACAGCCACTGAAAACCAATCTAGACCCTTTCCGGCACCCTACCGGAGGGGGGAATCATCTCCGGTGGCCATCTTCATTATCCCGACGGCCAGCACGATGAGGAGGGAGTAGTCCACCCTCGGGGCTGAGGGTTTGCACCAGTAGCTATGTGTTTAATCTCTCTCTCTCTCGTGTTCTTGAGATGGCACGATCTTGATGTATCGCGGGCTTGTTAATATAGTCGGATCATATGGTATTTCCCCCTCTCTATCTTGTGATGAATTGAGTTTTCCCTTTGCGTTTTATCAGATTGAATACCTTTTTGGATTTGACAAAACTTTATGTATGTCTAGCATATGAATACTCGTGGTGACAATGGGGTATCATATTGATTCACTTGATATATGTTTTGGCACTCAACACGCGGATTCCCGAGGTGACATTGGGGTAATCTATGCATAGGGGTTGATGCATGTTCTTGTATTTGTTTCTCCGGTAGAAATCTTGGGGCACTCTTTGAGGTTCTTTGTGTTGGGTTAAGCATTATAAATCTTAATTTGCTTTGGTGTTATTTTAGTACAAACTCTAGATCGATCGGAAAGAATAACTTAGTGTTATTTTAGTACGAACTCTTGATAGATCGATCGGAAAGAATAACTTGGTGTTATTTTGGTACGAACTCTTGGATAGATCGATCGGAAAGAATAGCTACAAACAATTTCTTCATATGTTCTCCGCTAGATAGGAACTTTGGAGTGAATCTTCATCGCACTTTGAGGGATGGTTATATGATCCAATTATATTAGCATTGTTGAGAGATTGCACTAGACAAAATAGGGACCCTAGGCCTCATTTTCAAGCATTGCAATACCGTTTGTGCTCTGTTTTATCAATTGCTACCTTGCTATTTTTTATTGTTCCTATTACAAAAATCAATATCTACTGTCATTAATACACTTGTATCATCATCTCTTCACCGAACTAGTGCACCTATATAGTTTACCATTGTATTTGGTGTGTCGGGGACACAAGAGACTTTTTATTATTTGATTGCAGGGTTGTTTGAGACAGACTATCTTCATCCTATGCCTCCCACAGATTGATTAACCTTAGGTCATCCACTTGAGGGAAATTTGCTACTGTCCTACAAAACTCTGCGCTTGGAGGCCCAAGACGAGTCTACAAGAACAAGTTGTGTAGTAGACATCAGATCGCAACAATTTTCAAGGGTAGAATATTCAACCCAAATTTATAGATTCGACACAAGGGGATCCAAAGAATATTTGAAGGTATTAGCAGCTGAGTTGTCAATTCAACCACGCCTAGAGATTAATTATCTTCAGCAACGTGATCGGTAGCAAAGTAGTATGATAGTTTTGATAACAGTAGCAGCACCAATGGTAACTGTAACAGCGATAGCAGTAATTTTGTAGCAACTATAACAGTGATGATAGTAGTAGTAACTTAGCAAGAACAATATAGGATAAATTCGTAGGCATTGGATTGGTGACTTGTTGGATGATATTCATCATGAGACAGTTATAACCTAGGGCGATACGGCACTAGCTCAAGTTCATCAATATAATTTAGGCATGTATTTTGTAAATAGTCATACGTGCTTATGGAAAGAACTTGCATGACATCTTTTGGCCTACCCTCCCATGGCAGCGGGGTCCTATTGGAAACTAAGGGATATTAAGGCCTCCTTTTAATAGAGAACCGGAACAAAGCATTAACACATAGTGAATACATGAACTCCTCAAACTACGGTCATCACCGGGAGTGGTCCCGACTATTGTCACTCCGGGGTTGCCGGATCATAACACGTAGTAGGTGACTATAACTTGCAAGATCAGATCTAGAACATGGATATAATGGTGATTGCATAAACGGTTCAGGTCTAAAATCATGGCATCCGGGCGCAAAGTGACAAGCATTAAGCATGGCAAAGTCATAGCAACATCAATCTTAGAACATGGTGGATAATAGGGATCAGGCCCTAACAAAAGTAACTCGATTACATGATGAATCTCATCCAACTCCTCACCGACCAGCGAGCCTACGAAGGAATTACTCACTCCCGATGGGGAGCATCATGAAATTGGCGATGGAGAAGGGTTGGTGATGACGAAGAACGAAGATCCCCCTCTCCGGAGCCCCAAACAGACTCCAGATCTGGCCTCCCGATGAAGAACATGAGGTAACGGTGGCTCTGTCTCATGGATCGCGATAATTCTTTCTCCTTGATTTTTTTTGGAAAAATAGGATTTTATAGCATCGGTTTTAGGGTCTGCGGGGGCCACCAGGTGGGGACAACCCACCTGGGCGCGCTAGGAGAGGGGGCGCGCCCTGGTGGGTTGTGCCCACCCAGGTGCCTCTCTCCGGTGGATCTTGGCTCCAGAAATTCTTATTTATTGTATAAAAAATCCTAGCAAAGTTTCGTTCCATTCCGAGAAATTTTATTTCTGCACAAAAACAACACCATGGTAGTTCTGCTGAAAACAGCGTCAGTCTGGGGTTAGTTTCATTCAAATCATGCAAATTAGAGTCCAAAACAAGAGGAAAAGCGTTAGGAAAAGTAGATACGTTGGAGACGTATCAACTCCCCCAAGCTTAAACCTTTGCTTGACCTCAAGAAATTCAATTGATAAACTGAAAGTGAAAAAGAAAAACTTTTACGAACTCTTTTGCTCTTGTTTGCATAAATAAGCTTAAACATCACCCAGGTTTTCAGCCAATATTATAACTAACTGTGCCGACAATAACTCTTAAAGATTATATTAACTCATATCAATGACATAATCAGCTAGCGAGCAATAATAAGATATCTCAAACAGCAACACGTTGTCAAAACAAGCATGATATAATTTGACAATAGTGGTATCTCACCAGCCCTTTCTGAGACCGCAAAACATAAATGCAGAGCACCTCCAAAGTCCAAGAAGCGACTAAACATTGTAATTCATGGTAGAAAATATCCAGTCATGATGCACCCAACATTAGCTACACACAATGCATAAGTCATGACATCAATGCTCTCAGGTTCTAGCGCTTGTTTTAGAAAGTGAGGACACAATATAAAAGTAAATAGATAGTCCCTTCACAGAGGGAAGCAGTGATTTGTAGAGATCCAGAGCTCAAGTTTTTAAAACAGAGGTAAATGATATTTTGAGACATGCACCCTTCTCATTTACTTCACAACTATCAGTTATCAATATCTTCCATGCTAAGAACGCTAGTGGCGGTTCCCAAGCAATAAAAGTAAAGGTTTTCACTCCATTGGGAGTTTTTGTTTGATTATTTGTAAGCTTTTTCTGTTTGTAGTTTGGGACTGGGCATCCCTATTACTGCCCTTTTCTCGTGCGATGGCGAGTGAATAAAAACTCTGCATGAGAATAACCCGCTTAACAGGAAGA
Source organism: Triticum aestivum (assembly GCF_018294505.1). Classification (NCBI taxonomy): domain Eukaryota; kingdom Viridiplantae; phylum Streptophyta; class Magnoliopsida; order Poales; family Poaceae; genus Triticum; species Triticum aestivum. The sequence continues at coordinate 401,061,081 of NC_057794.1, forward strand.
TACCGACCACCTCATGTCATTCCATGAATGATCCACACACACAAAAATGATATTTATTAGAAGTTTTTAGAGGTGGCACATGCAAATTTACTTAGGATGGCAGGGTAATACCGCATATAGGTAGGTATGGTGGACTCATCTGGAATAACTTTGGGTTTAAGGTTTTTGATGTACAAGCAGAATTCCCACTTAGTACAGGTGAAGGCTAGCAACTATATTGAGAAGCGGACAGCTAGAGAGCAACAACGATCATGAACATGCATTATGCATAAGTAACATTGGACACTAGCATGATTAGGATATGAACACCATGAACATAAATATCATAGAGGCTATGTTGGTTTTGATTCAACTACATGCATGAACATGTGTGAAGGCAAGCCACTCGAACATTCAGAGGAGGATACCATATCATCATACTATATCACAATCATTTTAACGCAATGTTGATATCCAAGATAAATCATTATCCACTCCCAGCTACTTATGCATGCCATGAGAAACTATAATCTCTAATTGTCATTGCAAACATGTTTAATCATAATGGGTTGAATCATGGATACTAGGTTAAACATATTTACACAAAAAGAACAAGTCGAGTTCATACAAGTATCTCTCTGCCACGGCCAGTTCATCGAATATCGTCATTATTGCCTTTCACTTGCACGACCGAACGATATGAAAATAATAATAGTGCAAGAGTGTCATGGAATAAGCTGGAATCTGCAAACATTTTATTCAACGGGAGAAGACAAGATAAAATGGGCTCTTTATTAGTTCAACAGTAATTCATATGAGAGCCACTCAACATTTTCATCGTGGTCTTCTCCTCGATACAACTCGAATAAAAAAGAAAAGAATTTCGGAGAAACACACTGAAATATTTTTGGAATTTTTGGTTTTCTTGAATAAGCAAATAAAAGGGAAAAGCAAAAATGAGAAAAACTATTTACACGGGAAAGCTCCCAACAAGCAAAAGAAGAACAAGGAAATCTTTTTGGGTTTTCTTTTTAATATTACAGCTAAGCATGCATAGAAAGTAAACTAACTACAACTAATTTTTTGGTTTTTCTATAGTTTTTCAAACACACAAGAAGAAAGCAAGAAAATAAAATCTAAACATGGATGATACAATGAAAAAGTGTGAACACCGACAGATGGAATAAGTGGACATTAATGTAATGTCGGTGAGAAACATGTACTCCCCCAAGCTTAGGATTTTGGCCTAACTTGGTAGTCTATCAGAAGCCTGGGTGGTAGTTGGGGTACTGAGGAGCGGGTATCAACTGATCCCACTGCTGAGGCTCTTCCTCCTCCTCTGCAGCAGCCTGATCGTTCCGGCAAGCGATGATGTCCGCAGGCATAATCCTATATCCGCCCCTGGCAACAGGATCAAACAAAGCAGGAGCAGGCAGTGGAATAACATCACGAGTTTCATTGCTAAAAACCAAGTTATAAGGAATAGGGATGTCAGGGTAATCTTGTGCAATAAAATGGTGGTGTTCCATGGCTGCGCGGTCTAGGTAAACCTTGGTCAGATGGTAATCATGATGGTGTATCTCAACATTAAAGTGAGCCGCCAGACGAGTAGCAAAAATCCCACCATGTATTTTACCCTTGGACTTATTACTGTGAAGGCGACGAGCCACAATAGCTCCCAGGCTATAAGTGTTGTCTCCCTCTAGTGCACGAGGTAAACCAGCAAGGTTGGGTGAACTGAGTGCACCCACCTTCTCTCTAGCAAGAAAGCATTATGCAATGAAAAGAGCAAAGTAATGAACAGCAGGAAAATGCAAGCCAACGGCAGTGATAGCTGACACTGCTCTCTCATCTCCCACTGTCAAAGTACGATAAAAGGCCTCAAACTCTGCTGGCCTAAGCTCAACTAAACTCCCATCAGAAGGGATCATGCATATGTTACAAAATTCAGTGAGTGGTATCTGATGGGTTTCAGCATATAAATCAAACTGTACTTCAAGAGGATTATTCCTAGAAAGCAAACTAAAACTTTGAACAAAGATGTTTGTGAGGATTTGATGATGTTCACACTCATCTACGATGAAGTCGGTGAGGCCGGCATTAGTAGCATATTGTGTGAACTCCTGAAGGATTCCAGCCTCTTCCATGAACGGGGTGTGCGGCCATTCGCACAGTCGTACCTCCGCCAACCTCCGAGGATGGAGATAACTGTCAGATGACTCCCCAATAACACCCTTGGAGTTCTTCGTGGAACCAAACTTCCTAAAGATATTCATAGTTTTCCTATTAACAAAAATTCTGAAATTTATTAGCCCACAAAAATTTTCTCAACAAAACTTCACAAAAATGATACCAACCACTCGTAGGGATACATAGAGGCCATAGCAAGCATTCAAACTACTTAGAACTAAGAATTCAACATACAAGCTCATCTACACCAACACCAAGAGTAGTTAATTATTCAAAATATAAACCACTAAAACAAAAACTAATTAGACAAATGGTGGAGTCACATACCAAGCACCAATCCCCCGAAACAGTTTCGGAAATGGAGCTTCGAGCAAAGAGATTGAAATCCGCGGGTTTGAGATCAAGAACACGGGAAAGAGGGCAATGGAGAATTTTTTCTGTAGGTAAGTGATGATGTCGTGTAAAGAGATAAGTGAGGGGGCCCACATGGGGACCACAACCCACCAGGGCGCGCCTAGGGGTCCTGGTGCACCTCCCTCTGATGTTATTTGCACCAAAAATTCAGACATATTTAGAAAAAATAGTATTAAATTTTCATGGCATTCTGAGAACTTTCATTTTTGGGTCATTTTTTTGCACGGGAAAATCAGAAAACCGGCAAAACATGGCATTTTATTTTATTTAACTAATAAAAAGAGAAAACAAAACGTATGGACAGAAGGTAGTGCTTAGTAAATTCATCAACTTCATACCGCTAAAAAATGATCCATTAATAAGGTTGATCAAGTCTTATTAACAACCACTTTCGATTAGCATGAAACCGAAGAACTTTCGTAAATCACTAAGTTACCTCAATGGGGATATGAATGTCCCCAACAATAAGCATCTCATATTTCTTTTTGACAGTAGGTAGAGGTATTTGAAAACTTCTAATAGTGATTGTCAGAGATTTTTCAATAACATTAATACCATTCACTTGGAATTGTTTCTTCGGAAAGTGCACCGTATGCTCATTACCATTGATATGAAAAGTGACTTTGCTTTTATTGCAATCAATAACAGCCCCTGCGGTATTCAAGAAGGGTCTACCAAGGATAATCGACATGTTGTCATCCTCGGGCATCTCAAGTATAACAAAGTCAGTCAAAATAGTAACATTAGCAACAACAATGGGCACATCCTCACAAATACCGATAGGTATGGCAGTTGATTTATCAGCCATTTGCAAAGATATTTCAGTAGGTGTGAGTTTATTCAAATCAAGTCTTTTATTTAAAGAGAAAGGCATAACACTAACACCAGCTCCTAAATCACACAAAGCAGTTTTCACATAATTCTTTTTGATGGAGCAAGGTATAGTTGGTATTCACGGATCTCCAAGTTTGTTAGGTACTCCATCTTTAAAAGTATAGTTAGCAAGCATAGTGGAGATTTCAGCTTCCGGTATTTTTCTTTTATTAGTGATGATGTCTTTCATATACTTTGCATAAGGAGGCATTTTCAAGATATCAGTCAAGCGAGTACGCAAAAAGACTGGCCTCAACATTTCATCAAAGCGTTCAAATTCTTCACCATCCTTCTTTTTAGTTGACTTAGGTGGAAAAGGCATTGGTTTTTGAACCCATGGTTCTCTTTCTTTATCGTGTTCTCTAGCAACAAAGTCTCTTTTGTCATACCTTTTATTTGTAGGTTCTGGGTTATCAAGATCAATAGGTGGCTCTATCTCAACATCATTGTCTGGTTATTTATTATTTGGTTGAGTATTTTCATGAACATTAGCATTATCTTTTTCATTATCACTAGGTGAGTGTTCATTACCAGACTGAGTTTTAGCAACAGAGATAGAAGTTTCATTATCATTGTTAGGAGGTTTCTCTATTTCAGGTTCACTAGGATCATGTGAGGTCCTATCATTTTTCTTTTCCTTTTTCTTTTTAGAAGGACTAGGTGTAGTGATATTGTTCCTTTGTGAATCCCGTTCTATTCTTTTTGGGTGCCCCTCAGGATAAAGTGGTTCCTGAGTCATTTTACCTCCTCTAGTTGCAACTCTAACAGCAAAGTCATGTATATTATTATTCATTTCATCAAGCAACTCTCTTTGAGATTTAGCAACTTGTTCTAACTGAGTTTGAACCATAGAAGCATGCTTTCCAACACCTCTAACATCATTTGAGATTCTAAATAACAAGTCACTCAAGCGAGTAATCATGTCAGAATTGTATTTCAATTGTTTCATAACATTTGCATTGAAGTGATCTTGTTTTCTAATATAGTTTTCAAACTCATAAAGGCATTGGCTAGGGTGCATATTGTGAGGATTGTCATTATCATTGAACTTCATAAGAGAATTTACCTCTACCACCTTAGGCAGTGGTGGTGTATTAAGTCCGTGTATTTCTTCAATAGGAGGTAAAATTTTAATATCTTCGGCTTTAATACATTTTTCCTTCATAGATTTCTTTGCCTCTTGCATGTCTTCAGGACTCAGATATAATATACCCCTCTTCTTCCGAGTGGGTTTAGACGGTGGTTCAGGAAGAGTCCAATTATCATAATTTTTCAATTTGTTATTCAATAATTTTTCAGCTTGTCCAACAGTTTGTTCCCTAGAAACACGACCAGCACAACTATCTAGGAAGTCCCTAGAAGCATCAGTTTGTCCATTATAGAAGATATCAAGTATTTCATCTTTCTTAAGAGGATGATCAGGCAAAGCATTAAGTAATTGGCAAAGCCTCCCCCAAGCTTGTGGGAGACTCCCTTCTTAAATTTGAACAAAGTTATATATTTCTGGCAAGGTAGCTTGTTTCTTATGGGCAGCGAAATATTTTCAGAGAACTAATAGATCATATCCTGGGGATTACGCACACAACGAGGAGCAAGAGTATTGTACCAAGCTTTAGCATTGATACGCCTCCAACGTATCCATAATTTTTGATTGTTCCATGTTGTTATATTATCAATCTTGGATGTTTTATAATCATTTTATATCATTTTTTGGTACTAACCTATTGACATAGTGCCAAGTACCAGTTGCTATTTTTTGCATGTTTTTTACATCGCAGAAAAACAATACCAAACGGAGTCCAAATGCCATGAAACTGAGATTTTTTATGGACCAAAAGACACCTAATGGGCCCTGGCTGCGCCTCGGGGGTGCTCTGAGGAGAGCACAACCCACCAGGGCACGCCAGGAGGCCCAAGCGCGCCCTTGTGGGTTGTGCCCACCTCGGGTGCCCCCAGACCACCTCTTTGCTCTATAAATACCCCAATATTCCAGATACCCTAGGGGAGTCGACGAAAATCAATTCCAGCCGCCACAGAGTCTAGAACCACTAGATCCAATCTAGACACCATCACGGATGGGGTTCACCGCCTCCATTGGTGCCTCTCTGATGATGCATGAGTAGTTCTTTGTAGACCTTTGGGTCCGTAGTTAGTAGCTAGATCGCTTCCTCACTCTCTTTGATTCTCAATACAATGGTCTGTTGGAGATCCATATGATGTAACTCTTTTGCGGTGTGTTTATTGGGATCGGATGAACTTCGAGTTCATGATCAGATCTATCTTTTTATATCCATGAAACTATTTGAGTTTCTTTGATCTCTTTTATGCATGATTGCTTATAGCCTCGTATTTCTTCTCCGATATTTGGGTTTTGTTTGACCAACTTGATCTAATTATCTTGCAATGGGAAGAGGTGCTTTGTAGTGGGTTCGTTCTTACGGTGCTTGATCCCAGTAACAGAAGGGGAACCGACATATATGCATCGTTGCTACTAAGGATAAAACAATGGGGTCTATCTCTACATAGATAGATCTTGTCTACATCATGTCACCATTCTCATTGCATTACTCCGTTTCTCCATGAACTTAATACAGTAGATGCATGTTGGATAGCGGTCGATGTGTGGAGTAATAGTAGTAGATGCAGGCAGGAGTTGGTCTAGTAATCTTGGACGTGATGCCTATGTAATGATCATTGCCTGGATATCGTCATGAGTATTTGAAGTTCTATCAATTGCCCAACAGTAATTTGTTTACCCATGGTTTGGTATTTTTCTCAAGAGAAGCCACTAGTGAAACCCACGGCCCCCGGGTGTCTTTCTCATATTTGCCTTTGCGACCTATTTTATTTGCCTTTTATTTTCACATCTATTTAATCCAAAAAATACAAAAATACCTTGCTGCAATTTATTTTATTTGGCGTTTAATCTATCAATATTTACAACTCTCTCACGTCCGTTTGCCCATCTTGGGGCGCCGCTACCCGAAAGGGATTGACAACCCCTTTTACACGTCGGGTTGTGATACTTCTCCAACGTCTCTACTTTTCCTAACGCTTTTCCTCTTGTTTTGGACTCTAATTTGCATGATTTGAATGAAACTAACCCCGGACAGACACTGTTTTCAGCCGAACTACCATGGTGTTATTTTTGTGTAGAAATAAAAGTTCTCGGAATGGAACGAAACTTTGCGAGGAGTGTTATACAATAAACAAGAATTTCTGGAGCCAAGACCTACCGGAGAGGGGCACCTGGGTGGGCACAACCTACCAGGGCGTGCCCGCTCTCATGGCGCGCCCAGGTGGGTTGTCGCCACCTTGTGGCCCCACAGACCCTGAAACTGACTCTATAAAATCCTATTTTTCCAGAAAAAAATCAGGGAGAAAGAATTATCACGATCCACGAGACGGAGCCGCCGTCACCTCCTGTTCTTCATCGGGAGGCCAGATATGGAGTCTGTTTGGGGCTCTAGAGAGGGGGATCTTCGTTCTTCGTCATCACCAACCCTTCTCCATTGCCAATTCCATGATGCTCCAACCAGGAGTGAGTAATTCCTTCGTAGGCTCGCTGGTCACTTAGGAGTTGGATGATATTCATCATGCAATCGAGTTAGTTTTGTTAGGGCCTGATCTCTAGTATCCACTATGTTCTAAGATTGATGTTGCTATGACTTTGCCATGCTTAATGCTTGTCACTTTGGGCCCGGGTGCCATGGTTTCAGATCTGAACCGTTTATGTTATCACCATTATATCCATGTACTAGATCCAATCTTGCAAGTTATAGTCACCTACTGCGTGTTATGATCCGGCAACCCCGGAGTGACAATAGTCGGGACCACTCCCTGTGATGACCGTAGTTTGAGGAGTGTAACACCCACGATGCGGCTATATCTCTCACGTGTAGAGGCACGACTTAGAGGCATAAGCGCATGGTGGTTTTGTCGCAAAAGGGGTAATCTTCACACAATCCCATGTACTGAATAAGAAAGCGATAAACAGTTGGCTTACAATCGCCACTTCACACAAATAACAAGTTAAACATACATCATCCAGAGTACAATCAAGGTCCGCCTACGGAACCAAAATAAAAGAAGATAACCCCAAAAGCTACATCCCCGATCGTCCCAACTGGGCTCCACTACTGATCAACCGGAAAAGACACAAAACAATGATCAATATCTTCATCGAGCTCCCACTTGAGCTCGCTTGCGTCACCTACACTGGTATCATCGGCACTTGCAACCGTTTGGAAGTATCTGTGAGTCACGAGGACTCAGCAATCTCACACCCGCGAGATCAAGACTATTTAAGCTTATGGGTAGGAGAAGGTAGTGAGGTGGAGCTGCAGCAACCGCTAAGCATATATGGTGGCTAACATACGCAAATAAGAGCGAGAAGAGAAGGAACGCAACGGTCGGGAAGCTAGAAGTGATCAAGAAGTGATCCTGAAACTACTTACGTTCAAGCATAACATAAGACCGTGTTCACTTCCCGGACTCCGCCGAAAAGAGACCATCACGGCTACACACGCGGTTGATGCATTTTAATTAAGTTAAGTGCCAAGTTCTCTACAACCGGAAATTAACAAATTCCCATCTGCCACATAACCGTGGGCACGACTCTCGAAAGTTTATACCCTGAAGCGGTGTCCCAACTTAGCCCATCACAAGCTCTCACGGCCAACGAAGGATATTCCTTCTCCCAGGAAGACCCGGTCAGTCTCGGAATCCCAGTTACAAGGAATTTCGACAATGGTAAAACAAGACCAGCAAAGCCGCTCGATGTGTCAACAATCGCGATAGGAGTCGCACGTATCTCGTTCTCAGGACACACCGAATAGCTCAAGTTACGAGTAAAACCAGCCCTCAAGTTGCCTCAAGGTGGCCTCGCAGGCTGCCCGGTTCGGACCAACACTTAGAGAAGCACTGGCCCGGGGGGTTAAAATAAAGATGACCCTCGGGAGCACAACTCTCAAGGGAAAAGTATAGGTGGTGGTGAGGCAAATGGCAAAACCAAGGTTGGGCCTTGCTGCAGCAGTTTTATTCAAAGCGAACTGTCAAGGGGGTTCTCATAACACCCAACCGCGTAAGGAACGCAAAATCAAGGAACATAACACTGGTATGACGGAAACTAGGGCGGCAAGAGTGAAACAGAACACCAGGTATAAGCCCGAGCCTTCCACCCTTTACCAAGTATATAGATACATTAATTAAATAAGAGATATTGTGATATCCCAACATATCCATGTTCCAACATGGAACAAACTTCAGCTTCACCTACAACTAACAACACTATAAGAGGGGCTGAGCAAAAGCGGTAACTTAGCCAAACAACGGTTTGCTAGGAAGGAGGGTTAGAGGCTTGAGATGGCAATATGGGAGGCATGATATAACAAGTGATAGGTAGCGCGACATAACCATAGAGTGAACAAATAGCAAGCAAAGATAGAAGTGATTTCGAGGGTAAGGTCATCTTGCCTGAGATCCCGCGGGGAAGAAGAATGAGTCCATGAAGAAGACAAACGGACGAAGTTGAACGAATCCTCACAACTCCAGAACGAAACCGAAGCTAACGAGAGAAGCAACCCGGAAAGAAGTAAGCAACATAGTAAACAACCAAGCATAAACATGGCATGATGCCCACACAAGTATGATGCATGTCCAGTTTAAAGAGTCATGGCATGTCAAAGTGCAACAAATAATACTACAAATTAAGTGGAGCTCAATATGCAGAGAGTTGCATATTGACATAACACCACATTCAATTATTTAGTTCACTCCCGGTTAGATACTCAACAAAATTAAATGTTCTTAACATGGCAAGAGGTGAAACATGAGTAAAATACACAGCTAGGCATTTTAAATGAGACCGGAAACATCAAACAACAATTCCGGTAAATCCTCATGTGCATTAGCAATTTAATGCAAAAACAATTTTAAACACTTTAAATGTTATTATCATGATGTGAATGACATGTGCAAGTTTTATGCAATTTTTGTTAAAAGTTGATATGAGCATATTATGAAGCATTTGTCATCGTGACGGAAACAAAAGGGGTGCCACGGCGACGATAACGAAAACGGTGCCACGGCAACGTTCCGGTTCCGATAACTCGATTGAGATACCGATGTAAAAAAGAAGTGTGCAGATGCGTGCAAAAGATGGTGGGGTGAACCCGGTTACCGGGTTCCCACGGGTGGACGGCATGGCAACAAGGAGGAACAACGTGCAATCGACAATTCGAGCATGGTGCAAGCACGTGCATCTCATGCATCACACATGCATTCGTTCACGGGCGTCGTCTCGGGGTTATGCCTTTGTAGCATGCATTATCGGAGCGGTTCGGGTTCGATGCAGTGTAGGGGAAGTAGACGTTCTCAGGACGGTCGTAGTGGAAGTAGTGGTACACGACGACGGTAGTTGTACACGGGTCTTCGGCCACGGTAGTAGTCGTACAATGTTTTCATAGATGTTCGGGGTCACAACGAGGAACTTGACGTCCACAGGGTCTTCAAGGGTCGAATGTAGTGGTACTCGGTCGTTTCGAAGAGGTACTTGTCGGATCCAACGACTTCGGGGCGACGATAGGCGTACATGGGTCTTCGGTGACGGTAGATGAATACGACAAAGGTAGTGGTACTATGCATCGATCGTCGTGGCACTTGGGGTCTTCGAACTTGCCGGTCTCGTCAACCCGAAGGGGTACTTGGCGTTCCTAGAGATTTCGAAGACGGCGGTAGAGATAGACTTGTTGTAGGGATACTCGGTGATGGGGTCGAACTTAAAAATTCCAAACGCTTCGAGGTCACCATCAGTTTTGCGATTACACGTCGATGTAGTGGTGCTTGTGGTCTTCGAAACCAGCGATCGTCGAGGTACTTGCAACAAAACGACAACGGTGACCCAAAGGCCAAAACGAACCAATTACATCTGAAAGCCGCAGGGTTGTGGTCGTGATGCTCCGGGTGTTGCAACGGTGGTGGTGGTCGTCCATGGAGGGGCGCTAGTTGTCGGAGAAGGGCCATGCCACGGGGCTCAGCGAGGAAGGCGACGCGCGGGAAGAGCAGTTGCAGCAGGGCAGCGTCGCTGCAGGCACGGGAGGAGGAAGGCCATGGCAGAGGAGGGGCTTGTGCACGGGAGGGAGCAACAAGGCGGCGCTGGAGGGAGGAGGCGCCGGACTTGGGCTCCGGCGGGAGGGTCCCCGGTGGGGCAAGGGAGGTGAGGAGGAGGCACAAGAGGTCGAGGCCATGGCGACTCGACGGGGGCGCACGGGGGAAGAAGAGCTCCGGCGGTGGCTGTTCTCGCCAGGGAGGAGGCGCAAGAGCACCGCGGACGAGCGGGAGGTTCGCGGGGCCTCGGGCGCGGCGTGCAGAGGAGGCAGCGGCGCGGCGCTGGAGCATGGCAGGAGGAGCGGAGCGGAGCAGTGGCGAGCTCGGGGCAAGGGGTACTTGAGGACGCGGCGCGGAGGATGCTCGCGTGAAGGGAGAGCGACGGGGAGGCAGCGAGGAAACCTGTGGCGGTCGGAGGAGAAGGACGAGGGGATCAGGCGCAGCGCTGCGTGCAGGGTGGCGGCGTGAGGGAGAGAGCGAAGGGAGAGAGGGGATCGACTAGGGGACGTGGGCTCCTCTCCTAGCGCTGGCTGCGTGCGCGTGCGGCGCTGGAGGCGGACGAAGGGAAGGAGAGGACTGAGGGGGATCGGGCTAGGGTTAGGAGGGATAGATGGGCCTGCTGGGCCTCGGGGATGGTGCGGCTGGCCTAGGTGCCGAAAGGACTCGGGGAAGCAGGCCGGCCTGGCTGCTGGCTCTCTTCTCACTCTCACTCTAAAGAAAGAGAGAAAACACAGAGATAAGAAAGAAAAGAAAGGGAGGTTAGGGAAAGAAGTTGGACACGCCGATAATTTTTCCGGACCCACAAAAATGTGCTTGTTCCGAGAAAATAGAAATGACCAAGATTGAAAGATGTAAATTCAAACTCATTTGAATTTAATTCAAATGGGTTTGAACTAGGACTTGGTTAAAGGAAGGTCCAAAAATGTTCGGACTTTTGGTGGAGCTCCGGAATATGATGAAAGAATATATGGCAAGGTTGGAGACCAGGAATTAAGAGAACAAAGGCATTGGGATAATTTGCAAGTGTGTTATGGTGAGTTCCAAATTAAAGAAATATTCAATATAGCTCCCTAATATTGGAAGGATATGTTATAAAGAGAAGTCACCCTTCCCTCGATTTAAATATATGAACCATCTATGCAATTTATTAGTTGAGTTGAGATGCAAAGATTAATGACAAAATGCAATGCAAAAATAAAAGAGCAAGCACAAATGAAACACACGGTGATCACGAAAATATGAAAGTCTTCCGAAGCGTCGGTCTCGGGGCGTCACAAGGAGTTCATGAAGGAAATATGCCCCAGAGGCAATGATAAAGTTATTATTTATTTCCTTATATCATGATAAATGTTTATTATTCATGCTAGAATTGTATTAACCGGAAACATAATACATGTGTGAATACATAGACAAACAGAGTGTCACTAGTATGCCTCCTTGACTAGCTCGTTGATCAAAGATGGTTATGTTTCCTAATCATAGACATGAGTTGTCATTTGATTAACGGGATCACATCATTAGGAGAATGATGTGATTGACTTGACCCATTCCGTTAGCATAGCACTTGATCGTTTAGTTTGTTGCTATTTCTTTCTTCATGACTTATACATGTTCCTATGACTATGAGATTATGCAACTCTCGTTTATCGGAGGAACACTTTGTGTGCTACCAAACGTCACAACGTAATTGGGTGATTATAAAGGTGCTCTACAGGTGTCTCCAAAGCTATTTGTTGGGTTGGCGTATTTTGAGATTATGATTTGTCACTCCGATTGTCGGAGAGGTATCTCTGGGCCCTCTCGGTAATGCACATCACTTAAAGCCTTGCAAGCATTGCAACTAATAAGTTAGTTGCGGGATGATGTATTACGGAACGAGTAAAGAGACTTGCCGGTAACGAGATTGAACTAGGTATTGAGATACCGACGATCAAATCTCGGGCAAGTAACATACCGATGACAAAGGGAACAACGTATGTTGTTATGCGGTCTGACCGATAAAGATCTTCGTAGAATATGTGGGAGCCAATATGAGCATCCAGGTTCCGCTATTGGTTATTGACCGGAGACATGTCTCGGTCATGTCTACATAGTTCTTGAACCCGTAGGGTCCGCACGCTTAAAGTTTCGATGACGATTGTATTATGAGTTTATGTGATTTGATGTACCGAAGGTAGTTCGGAGTCCCGGATGAGATCGGGGACATGACGAGGAGTCTCGAAATGGTCGAGACGTAAAGATCGATATATTGGATGACTATATTTGGACATCGGAAAGGTTCCGAGTGATTCGGGTATTTTCGGGGGTACCGGGGAGTTACGGGAATACGAGGAAGAAGTAATGGGCCTCATGGGCCAAGTGGTGGAAGAGAGGAGGCAGGGCGCGCGACCCCCCTAGCCCAAATCGAATTGGACTAGGGGGCCGGGCCCCCTTTCCTCCTTTTCCTCCTTCTCCTTCCTTCTCCTTCTCCTCCTTCCTTTCCTCCTCCTAGTAGGAGTAGGAAAGGGGACTAGGAGGAGGACTCCTCCTCCTGGCGCGCCCATAGAGGGCCAGCCGGCCTCCCCCCTTGCTCCTTTATATACAGGGGCAGGGAGCACCTCTAGACACACAAGTTGATCAGTTAATCTTTCCCAGCCGTGTGCGGTGCCCCCCTCCACCATATTCCACCTCGGTCATATCGTAGCGGTGCTTAGGCGAAGCCCTGCGTCGGTAGCAACATCATCACCGTCACCACGCCGTCGTGCTGACGGAACTCTCCCATGAAGCTCTGCTGGATCGGAGTTCGCGGGACGTCATCGAGCTGAACGTGTGCTGAACTCGGAGGTGCCGTGCGTTCGGTACTTGGATCGGTCGGATCGTGAAGACGTACGACTACATCAACCGCGTTGTGCTAACGCTTCCGCTTTTGGTCTACGAGGGTACATGGACAACACTCTCCACTCTCGTTGCTATGCATCACCATGATCTTGCGTGTGCGTAGAGAAATTTTGAAATTACTATGTTCCTCAACAGTGGTATCAGAGCCTAGGTTTTATGCGTTGATGTTGTGCACGAGTAGAACACAAGTGAGTTGTGGGCGATATAAGTCATACTGCTTACCAGCATGTCATACTTTGGTTCGGCGGTATTGTTGGATGAAGCGGTCCGGACCGACATTACGCGTATGCTTACGCGAGACGGGTTCTACCGACGTGCTTTGCACACAGGTGGCTGGTGGGTGTTAGTTTCTCCAACTTTAGTTGAACCAAGTGTGGCTACGCCCGGTCCTTGTGTCGGTGTCAAAACCGGCGGATCTTGGGTAGGGGGTCCCGAACTGTGCGTCTAGGCCGGATGGTAACAGGAGACAAGGGACACGAAGTTTTACCCAGGTTCGGGCCCTCTCGATGGACATAAAACCCTACGTCCTGCTTGATTAATATTGATGATATGGGTAGTACAAGAGTAGATCTACCACGAGATCGAGGAGGCTAAACCCTAGAAGCTAGCCTATGGTATGATTGTAGATGTGTACGTTGTCCTACGGACTAAAACCCTCCGGTTTATATAGACACCGGAGAGGGTTAGGGTTACACAAAGTCGGTTACAATGGTTGGAGATCTTCATATCCGTATCGCCAAGCTTGCCTTCCACGCCAAGGAAAGTCCCTCCCGGACACGGGACGGAGTCTTCAATCATGTATCTTCATAATCCAGGAGTCCGGCTGAAGGTATAGTCCGGCTATCCCAACACCCCCTAATCCAGGACTCCCTCAGTAGCCCCTGAACCAGGCTTCAATAACGACGAGTCCGGCGCGCAGATTGTCTTCGGCATTGCAAGGCGGGTTCCTCCTCCAAGTACTTCATAGAAGATTTTGAACACAAAGATAGTGTCCGGCTTTGCAAAATAAGTTTCCACATATTGCCATAGAGAGAATAATATTTACACCAATCTAATCTGCTGACGTATTCCGTAGCGTGTCACACCACGGCCAAGCCTTTATCCGAGTCGTTTCATTATCCCACCTCAGCGCGTCATGCGAGGCGGTTTCCTTAGCACGTCTTGTTAAAGCAGAGATCATGTCCCATTATCCCGGGATTCTCATCAATACGGGCGTGGGTAACCCAACCGCGCCATTGATTACGGCGCTTGGAGATAAGCGAGTTTTACCAGGCTGGTGGGGACATGTAGTTGCGTCCACCCATATAAGGGGATAAGGATCCACCTTTTCACCTACGCCTTCTTCCTCCTTCGCCTATCCATTCTTGCGCACTCGAGCTCCAGCGCCCAAGTCCGCACTCCCCACCTCAACCTTCTCCAGCCATGTCCGGAGCAGGAGGCAAGTGGATGGTCTCCTCCGTCACGGAGGGACATATCAAAAAGCTGAGGAAGGCCGGATATCTGTCTAACGACATCGCGTACCGGCTCCCCGAAAAGGGGCAGCTCATCCCCACCCCTAGGCCCCATGAGAGGGTGGTGTTCCTCCCCCATTTCCTCCGCGGACTGGGCTTCCCTCTCCACCCATTTGTCCGGGGGCTCATGTTCTACTACGGCCTGGATTTCCACGATCTGGCCCCGAACTTCGTCCTCAACATCTCGGCGTTTATCGTCGTGTGCGAGGCCTTCCTCCGCATCCGCCCCCATTTCGGCCTATGGCTCAAGACTTTCAACGTCAAGCCGAAGGTGGTGCGCGGCAACCAGGCGGAGTGCGGAGGCGCCATGGTGGGCAAGATGGCCAACGTCCTATGGCTCGAGGGCTCCTTTGTGGAGACCCTGAAGGGGTGGCAATCGGGGTGGTTTTACATCACCGAGCCGCGCGACGCCGAATGGGTCGCACCCCCGAGTTCCGATCCGGACCCCCTACGCGGCTCACCTCCTGGAAGGAGACGGGCCTGTCTTGGGGTAAAAAAGGAGAGCTGACCGGACTCCAAACATGCATCCAAACCCTGGCGGACAAGAAGCTCAAACTTGTCAACGTAGTCCAGGTTATGCTCATCCGCTGATCCTCCCGTGTCAACAACGGGCTTTCAACCTGTGGGAGTTCGACCCGGCGCGGCACCAAACTCTGAGCAGGCTCTTCGACACGACGTATGAAGATGCCTAGAAGGTGCTTTTTAAAGGCGCCGAGGCTCCCGCATCTGCTACCGAGGATCGCGGATTCAGTGCGCAGCGTCACGCTCTCGCGGTAAGCTGTTTTTTTCCTTTTACAGGGTATCAGTTTTCCATAGTTTGACTCCATGCGGGATCTAAGCTCCCTTACCTTTGACAGGATTGGCAGGTGACGTCCGGACAGATCAACTGTCCGGCTCCTTTGCCCGAAGGCCCAGCGGACGCTCGCTTGGCGAAGCTGCTGGTTCCGGCACCCTATGTGGTGTCGGAGAAGAAGGCCACAAAAAAGGCCGCGGGGACTCGAAAGAGTGCCTGGCACCAGGAGGTGTCGGATCCATCACCCGACGGTTCCGAGGCGCATTCCTCCCGTGAAGACGAGGAGGAAGAAGAAGAGACTTCTCCCCCTCCAGCGGGGGAGAGAAGAAAAGGAAGGCCGCCCTCTCGGGGAGGCCGGAGGGTCCAAGAAGGGGAAAACCCTTCCTCCGGACTGCTCCACCGACGCCGACGGCGGCGGAGAGGAGTGGCAGCCCAGGGCCAAGCCCCTGGCAAAATCGTAAGTATCCGGATACCAGAGTAATTCATAGTATTCGTTTATTGCACAGCTTTCCCTTACGTCGAATATGTTTATGCAGCCCACCCAAAGACCGGCTCGACGCGTCGTCGAGCGGCTCACTGGACTCGTCGGATGTGAACTCGCTTCCGACGGCTTCCTCCCCCCGCCCTACGGACGACACCGAAGTGTTGTCCCAACAGGTTCCAAGCCGGGAGGAGGTGGTCCTGGAGGCGCCGCAAGGCGACCTCCCGGACTCCAGGAGTAAAGGGGATGAAACCCCCAGGGCTCCAAGTCCGGCTCTAGGCCGGACACCGCTCCGGAACCTTCAAAGGTTCCAGAGTCCGGCGGGGGACCTCCTTCCAAGAGGAGCAAGTCCACCGTGCCGGCGGCCCCCGTCCAACCGGAGGCGCCGGACAATATGTTGGAGGCGCTCCAAGGCGCCTCCATCGACGAGGAGCACCGCACTATTATGAGTGCGGTGGTCCAGAAGGTTCAGTCCGCCAAGAGCGGACTGACTGAAGCTTGTACTAGCCTTTTGACAGGCTTTGAGGTAAGTAAAGAATGTGTAAATAATAGTACCGCATAGACAGTAGCCCCTGATGCTCTGTTTGGCGTTCGGGAAGAAAAGCCGAATAGAGGATCAAATAGAATTCGCAGGAGTCTAACAAAAATGAGTCAATATGCATATGCAGGCTTCCCTGCTTGCGTCCGCCGCACTGACTGCGGAAGTGGACACGCTAAAGCAGAACCTCGAGCGGTCCGAGCAAGAGCTCGGGCGTGCCAAGAAGCAGCTCGAGGACAATGAAGGTAAGAAATACCTTGTTTTTAAATATATATAAAAAGGTGCAATTGCAAAGAATGACAGGATTATCGTGGCTATTTTAGGGGCCACGTCTGAAGTGGCGACCCTTAAGCAAGCGCTGGTCGAGGCCGAGAAGAGGGCGGCCTCGGAGCGCACCGAGCGGGAGAAGTATGAGGCCGAGGTTGGCAAGGTGCGGCAAGAGCTCCAGGCTCTCATGGAAAAACATGAGAGTTTGGAGCTTGACTCAAAGACGCGAGCGTCCGAGCTCGCGGTGGCTATTGAAAATGCCAAGTCTGCCAAGGCCGAATCCCAGAAGACCCTCCAGGAGTTGGATGAGGTGAAGAAGATAGCGGCGGGTAAGGCATTCTTTATGCAAAGCAAACACATAAACGTGAGTTACTTGTTACTTACCCGAATCCGGAGCTCTCCAGGAGCGTTCGCAGATCTTCCCCGGAGTGTGTCCGATGCCGCCGCATTCTATCGAGCCGAGGAGGGCAGCTCGACAGAGAAGGTGTTCTGGTCTCAGTATGCTGAGGCCGGACACCCCGTGCCCCTGAGCGACCAGCTGAAGCAACTGGTCGAGCTCCACAAGGCGGCCGAACAGGCCATGAAGGGCCTCATTGTTCGGCTGTGGCCTGGAGGGGCTCTGCCTGGGAGCTATTTCGGGCTGGTGCGGCGGTTGGTGGAGGCCTGTCCAAGGCTCGAAGTCATCAAGCGCTCCGTCTGCATTGAAGGTGCCCGTAGGGCCCTTGCCCGTGCTAAGGTGCACTGGGGCAAGCTGGATGCTGAGAAGCTTGTGAAGGACGGGCCACCGCCGGGGAAAGAGCATCGCAAGCCCGAGAATTACTATAAGGATGTTCTGAAGGGTGCCTGCCTTGTGGCGGATGAATGTTCTAGGGATGTAATTTTTGAGTGAAACTTGCTCGTTTTGTCCTGTGCGCTGAAAACTTGTTTATATGCGCTAAGCAATGCTGTTGGAATTTAAAATATTACCTTCTGTGCGGCTGTTTATCAATTCTGAGAGATGGCGAGTCGTCGGCTTCTGCCCCCGTGCCGCTAGTGCTGGGGTGTTCGGGGATAAACCTGAGCGCTCTTTTTCCCATGTTTGGGTCCTTCGAGGGAGGCGCTCAGCCCAACGAACAAGGCAATCGGACTATAATGCGTGAACACTCTCACTTAGCCATAGAATTCTATAATTTTAAATTTCGGCGAAGCCCCTGGTATTCGGAAGACCGAGTTCGGGGCGCTATCCACGCCTTGGCCGGACAGAGCCGGCTCCTCGCCCTAAGCGGCATAAGTCTTTAGGGACTCGAAAAAACCTCTCGAACAGCGACCAGCTCTCGCTTCATCATGACAGTCAGTTTTAGCTTTCTCCACTGAGGTGCTCGACCCAGCTCAACTGGGGCACAATCGCAGTGGTTCTCCTAGTGCTACCTTAGCCGATATAGCGGAACGTAAGGCACCAAAACATAGGAGCCGGGCAAACCCAACTATTGACCCAAGACATGATTCGGAGCCGATGCATATAATGCTATAAGTTCGGGGTGCCGCACTTGTTAAAGTGTTCGGACTTCTCACACCATATTGAGGGGTACTAAAGCCCCTGGCGTATTTTGGCCGTACCAACGTGTACGGGTGCAACATGTCGTTAAGGAACATATATAAAGAAAAAAGGTAATGCAAAAATAGACGAAAGCTATGCATTGTTTATTAAAAAGGGGTGCGATCAAGGCAGAACGATACAAGTAATGCGATAAGTGGAAGGTTGGACTAGTTAACATGTCCGTTCCAGGGGCAAGCTGCGGAATAGTATGCGGAACGGGTATACTGCTCGTGATAGAGACCACCTGGGAGTTCCGTAATGCGGCGTGGCTTGTCTGCTTCCCTGGTTCTTGCATCGTTTGTGCGGCAATTGAACTGCCGAACAGGCCTTCCGAAGGATGGAGTCCTGAAAGTAAGAGAAAATTAAAAAATCGGCAGCCCCTGGTACGGTTTAAGCCGTGTTTTGGGCGTGCCGTGATGGTGCCCCTCCCCCTGTGCCCATGGTATCTCTAGAGCGTAGTTATGTACGCGAAGTACTGGCGTCGCCTTTTTGCGAGGGTTGGGGTTGGGGCCGCATTGCTACGCCTGCTCGGATCGTGCCAGGCGGTCTTGTTGTAGGTTACTCCGGGCGCGCTTGACGGTGTCCGGTCGTTTAGTGGCCGGACTGGAGAACTGCCTGGAGAGGCTGCTTTGTACTTCCGCTGCAAGGGCCGCCGTGTGCTCCTCCGTTCGGAGGGAGCGTTCGGTGTTTCCATTGACCGTAATTACTCCTCGAGGGCCTGGCATCTTGAGCTTAAGGTATGCGTAATGCGGTACCGCATTGAACTTAGCGAATGCGGTTCGCCCGAGCAGTGCGTGATAACCACTGCGAAACGGGACTATGTCGAAGATTAACTCCTCGCTTCGGAAATTATCCGGAGATCCGAAGACCACTTCAAGTGTGACTGAGCCTGTACAGTTGGCCTCTACACCTGGTATTACGCCTTTAAAGGTCGTTTTGGTGGGCTTAATCCTCGAGGGATCTATGCCCATTTTCCGCACTGTATCCTGGTAAAGCAGGTTCAGGCTGCTGCCGCCGTCCATAAGGACTCTAGTGAGATGAAATCCGTCAATAATTGGGTCTAGAACCAATGCGGCGAATCCGCCATGACGGATGCTAGTGGGATGGTCCCTTCGATCAAAGGTGATCGGGCAGGAGGACCATGGGTTGAACTTTGGGGCGACTGGCTCTACCGCGTATACGTCCCTTAACGCGCGCTTCCGCTCCCTTTTGGGGACGTGGGTTGCGTATATCATGTTCACCGTCCGCACTTGTGGGGGAAAACCCTTCTGTCCACTGTTGTTCGGCGGCCGGGGCTCCTCGTCGTCATCGCTATGCAGCCCCTTGTCTTCATTTTCGGCGTTTAACTTGCCTGCCTGCTTGAACACCCAACAATCCCTGTTGGTGTGATTGGCTGGCTTTTCGGGGGTGCCATGTATCTGGCACGAGCGGTCGAGTATTCGGTCCAAACTGGACGGGCCCCTAGGATTCCTTTTGAATGGCTTTTTCCGCTGACCGGATTTAGAGCCTCTGAATCCGGCATTAACTGTCGTATCCTCAGCATTGTCGCCGTTAATGCGGCGCTTCTGCTTGTTGCGACGCGACCTGCCACTACTGTCCCTGGTGTCCGAATTACCAGGGTTCTTGGTCATATTGTTGCTACGAGCAAGCCAGCTGTCTTCTCCCGCGCAAAAGCGGGTCATGAGTGTCGTGAGTGCTGCCATAGATTTCGGCTTTTCCTGTCCAAGGTGCCGGGCCAGCCACTCGTCACGGATATTGTGCTTGAAGGCTGCTAGGGCCTCAGCGTCCGGACAGTCGACTATTTGATTTTTCTTTGTTAGGAACCGTGTCCAGAATTGCCTGGCCGATTCCTCTGGCTGCTGAATTACGTGACTTAGGTCATCGGCGTCTGGGGGTCGCACATAAGTGCCCTGGAAATTGTCGAGGAATGCGGCTTCCAGGTCCTCCCAACAACTGATTGATCCTGTTGGCAAGCTGTTAAGCCAATGCCGAGCTGGTCCTTTAAGCTTGAGTGGGAGGTATTTGATGGCGTGGAAATCATCGCCGCGGGCCATGTGGATATGAAGGAGATAATCCTCGATCCATACCGCAGGATCTGTTGTGCCATCATATGATTCGATGTTTACGGGTTTGAAACCCTCGGGGATTTGATGATCCATTATTTCGTCTGTAAAGCAGAGTGGGTGTGCGGCGCCTCTGTACTGGGCTATATCATGACGTAGCTCCAATGAGCCTTGTCTACTGTGTTCGGCCCCGCCGAATTTGTGGCCGGCGTGACGGTTACCGTCTCGAGCCGTGGGGCGCCCACGCGATCCGTAGATCGATCTTGTTTGCCTTGCCTTGTCCTCCAACATGTCTCGTAAGTCCGGCGCATATTCCCGTGCCTTGGTACGGGGTGCGGCTTGAGTGGAGGGCCGAGAGGCCTCTCTGTCGCGACCACGAGGTGGCCGGTCGGCCGCATCAAGTGCTTCCTCCTCTAATCGGGGTAGCAACCTGCGCTTTGGGTAGCTCTTGGAGGGGCGTTCGAGTTTATGCTCTTCGGCCGCAAGGACTTCAGTCCATCTGTCGACTAGCAAATCTTGATCAGCTCTAAGTTGTTGCTGTTTTTTCTTGAGGCTTCTTGCCGTGGCCATAAGCCTGCGTTGAAAACGCTCTTGCTCGACGGGATCCTCTGGCACGACGAATTCGTCGTCGTCGAGGCTTGCCTCGTCTTCGGAGGGAGGCATATAATTATCGTCCTCGACCTCTCTGTCTGCCGCTCTCTCATGAGGGCTGGTTTCTCCATCCTCCTGTGCTAAATCTTGCTGGAGGGGGTTTTCTTCGGCGCTTTCCGGAGTATTATTATCTCCCGTGCTGGAATCACCGTGTTTGTTTTGGCGGGATTTTGAGCGGCGCCGCTGACGCCGGCGCTTAGGCTGTTTCTTGGAGGGGTCATCCTCCGCTGTTCCATCGCCATCTCCCTCTTTTGGGGTGTCCACCATGTATATGTCATATGACGAGGTGGCTTTCCAGGGCCTAGTAGGCGCTGGTTCTTCATCATCTCCTTCATCGGCGTCCATACCGTCGATGTCTTCGGAGTCGAAGTCGAGCATGTCGGTTAAGTCGTCGACAGTGGCTACAAAGTGGGTGGTGGGTGGGCTTTGAATTTCTTCATCGTCCGTACCCCAACCTTGCTGACCGTAGTCCGGCCAGGGCTCTCCTGATAAAGAGAGAGACTTCAGTGACTTCAGGATATCGCCGAAAGGCGAGTGCTGAAAGATGTCCGCGGCAGTGAACTCCATGATCGGCACCCAATCGGATTCGATCGGCGGGGGCGCGGAGGGTTCGGAGTCCGGGGAGGAGTCTGGCTCCTTGGAGTCACGAGTCTCGCAGAGTACGGGGCTGGTGCTTGGCTCAATCGCCGTTGGGGTCGCAGCCCCCGAGGTGGCGTCCAACCGCCCATCCTCGATCGGCGCAGTTGGCTCCGAATTAAGGGTCGGAGCCGATGCGGGTGCGGCCTCCAGGGCACTGTTCGGCGGCAGAGCTAGATCATGCTCGTCGTGACAGTGCGGCACGCTCGGCAGTGGCTCGAATCCGTCAAAGATCAAGTCCCCACGGATGTCAGCCGTGTAGTTTAAACTTCCAAATCTGACCTGACGGCCAGGGGCGTAGCTTTCGATCTGCTCCAGACGGCCAAGCAAATTGGCCCGCAGTGCGAAGCCGCCGAAGACGAAGACCTGTCCGGGGAGGAAGTTCTCACTCTGGACTACATCGCTATCGATGATTGTAGGAGCCATCGAGCCTGACGGCGACGACACAGAGGAACTCTCAATGAAAGCACCAATGTCGGTGTCAAAACCGGCGGATCTTGGGTAGGGGGTCCCGAACTGTCCGTCTAGGCCGGATGGTAACAGGAGACAAGGGACATGAAGTTTTACCCAGGTTCGGGCCCTCTCAATGGAGGTAAAACCCTATGTCCTGCTTGATTAATATTGATGATATGGGTAGTACAAGAGTAGATCTACCACGAGATTGAGGAGGCTAAACCCTAGAAGCTAGCCTATGGTATGATTGTAGATGTGTACGTTGTCCTACAAACTAAAACCCTCCGGTTTATATAGACAACGGAGAGGGTTAGGGTTACACGAAGTCGGTTACAATGGTAGGAGATCTTCATATCCGTATTGCCAAGCTTGCCTTCCACACCAAGGAAAGTCCCTCCCGGACACGGGACGGAGTCTTCAATCTTGTTTCTTCATAGTCCAGGAGTCCGGCTGAAGGTATAGTCCGGCTATCCGAACAACCCCTAATCCAGGACTCCCTCACCTTGCAAAGTTTAAAACAACACCAACTTGACAAACTATCGTTGTGGTTTTGATGCGTAGGTAAGAACGGTTCTTGCTAAGCCCGTAGCAGCCACGTACAACTTGCAACAACAAAGTAGAGGACGTCTAACTTGTTTTTGCAGGGCATGTTGTGATGTGATATGGTCAAGACGTGATGAGATATAAGTTGTTGTATAAGATGATCATGTTTTGTCAAAGTTATCGGCAACTGGCAGAAGCCTTATGGTTGTCTCTTTATTGCATAAGATGCAAGAGCCAAATAATTGCTTTACTTTATCGCTATGCGATAGCAATAGTTGCAAGAGCAATAGTTGGCGAGACGACCATGTGATGACACATTGATATAGATCAAGATGATGGAGATCATGGTGTCATGCCGGTGACAATGGAGATCATGACGATGCTTTGGAGATAGAGATCAAAGGCACAAGATGATGATGGCCATATCATGTCACATATTTTGAATGCATGTGATGTTTATCTTTTATGCATCTTATTTTGCTTAGTTCGACGGTAGCTTTATAAGATGATCTCTCACTAAATTTCAAGATAAAAGTGTTCTCCCTGAGTATGCACCGTTGCCAAAGTTTGTCGTGCCCACACACCACATGATGATCGGGTGTGATAAGCTCTACGTCCATCTACAATGGGTGCAAGCCAGTTTTGCACATGCAGAATACTCAGGTTAAACTTGACGAGCCTAGCATATGCAGATATGGCCTCGGAACACTAAGACCGAAAGGTCGAGCGTGAATCATATAGTAGATATGATCAACATATTGATGTTCACCATTGAAAGCTACTCCATTTCACATGATGATCGGTTATGGTTTAGTTGATTTGGATCACGTGATCACTTAGAAGATTAGAGGGATGTCTTTCTAAGTGGGAGTTCTTAAGTAATATGATTAATTGAACTTAAATTTATCATGAACTTAGTCCTGGTAGTATTGGCATATCTATGTTGTAGATCAATAGCTCGCGTTTAGCACCCCTGTTTTATTTTTGATATGTTCCTAGAGAAAACTAAGTTGAAAGATGTTAGTAGCAATGATGCGGATTGGATCTATGATCTGAGGTTTATCCTCATTGCTGCACAGAAGAATTATGTCCTTGATGCACCGCTAGGTGACAAACCTATTGCAGGAGCAGATGCAGATGTCATGAATGTTTGGCTAGCTCAATATGATGACTACTTGATAGTTTAGTGCACCATGCTTAAACGGCTTAGAATCGGGACTTCAAAGACGTTTTGAACGTCATGGACCATATGAGATGTTCCAGGAGTTGAAGTTAATATTTCAAGCAAATACCCGAGTTGAGAGATATGAAGTCTCCAACAAGTTCTATAGCTAAAAGATGGAGGAGAATAGCTCAAGCAGTGAGCATGTGTTCAGATTGTCTGAGTACTACAATCGCTTGAATCAAGTGGGAGTTAATCTTCCAGATAAAATAGTGATTGACAGAATTCTCTAGTCACCATCACCAAGTTAGTAGAACTTCGTGATGAACTATAGTATGCAAGGGATGTTGAAAACGATTCCCGAGCTTTTCATGATGATGAAATCGATGAAGGTGGAAATCAAGAAAGAGCATCAAGTGTTGATGATTAACAAGACCACTAGTTTCAAGAAAAGGGCAAAGGGAAAGAAAGGGAACTTCAAGAAGAACGGCAAGCAAGTTGCTGCTCAAGTGAAGAAGCCCAAGTCTGGTCCTAAGCCTGAGACTAAGTGCTTCTACTACAAAGGGACTGGTCACTGGAAGCGGAACTGCCCCAAGTATTTGGCGGATAAGAAGGATGGCAATGTGAACAAAGGTATATTTGATAGACAGATTATTGATGTGTATTTTACTAGTGTTTGTAGCAACCCCTCGGTATTTGATACTGGTTCTGTTGCTAAGAGTAGTAACTCGAAATGGGAGTTGCAGAATGAACAAAGACTAGTTAAGGGTGAAGTGACGATGTGTGTTGGAAGTGGTTCCAAGATTGATATGATCATCATCGCACACTCCCTATACTTTCGGGATTAGTGTTGAACCTAAATAAATGTTATTTGGTGTTTGCGTTGAGCATAAATATGATTGGATCATGCTTATTGCAATACGGTTATTCATGTAAGTTAGAGAATAATTGTTGTTCTGTTTACATGAATAAAACCTTCTATGGTCATACACCCAATGAAAATGGTTTGTTGGATCTCGATCGTGGTGATACACATTTTCATAATATTGAAGCCAAAAGATGCAAAGTTAATAATGATAGTGCAACTTATTTGTGGCACTGCCGTTTAGGTCATATTGGTGTAAAGTGCATGAAGAAAATCCATGTTGATGGGCTTTTGGAATCACTTGATTATGAATCAGTTGATGCTTGCAAACCATGCCTCATGGGCAAGATGACTAAGACTCCGTTCTCTGGAACAATGGAGCGAGCAACAGATTTGTTGGAAATCATACATACTGATGTATGTGGTCCGATGAATATTGAGGCTCGCGGCAGGTATCATTATTTTCTGATCTTCACAGATGATTTGAGCAGATATGAGTATATCTACTTGATGAAACACAAGTCTGAAATATTTGAAAAGTTCAAAGAATTTCAGAGTGAAGTGGAGAATCATCGTAACAAAAATAAAACTTTCTATGATATGATCGCAGAAGTAAAATATTTGAGTTACGAGTTTGGCCTTCAGTTAAAACAATGTGAAATAGTTTCACTACTCACGCCACATGGAACACCACAGTGTAATGGTGTGTCCGAACGTCGTAACCGTGCTTTATTAGATATGGTGTGATCTATGATGTCTCTTACCGATTACCACTATCGTTTTGGGGTTATGCATTAGAGACAGCTACATTCACGTTAAATAGGGCACCATCTAAATCCGTTGAGACGACACCGTATGAACTATGGTTTGGGAAGAAACCTAAGCTATCGTTTCTTAAAGTTTGAGGTTGCAATGCTTATGTGAAAAAGTTTCAACCTGATAAGCTCAAACCCAAATCGGAGAAGTGCGTCTTCATAGGATACCCAAAAGAAAATGTTGGGTACACCTTCTATCACAGATCCGAAGGCAAGATATTCATTGCTGAGAATGGATCCTTTCTAGAGAAGGAGTTTCTCTTGAAAGAAGTGAGTGGGAGAAAAGTAGAACTTGATGAGGTAACTGTACCTGCTCCCTTATTGGAAAGTAGTTCATCATAGAAATCTGTTCCTGTGACTACTACACCAATTAGTGAGGAAGCTAATGATGATGATCATGTAACTTCAGATCAAGTTACTACCGAACCTAGTAGGTAAACCAGAGTGAGATCCGCACCAGAGTGGTACGGTAATCCTGTTCTGGAGGTCATGTTACTTGACCATGACGAACCTACGAACTATGAGGAAGCGATGATGAGCCCAGATTCCGCGAAATGGCTTGAGGCCATGACATCTGAGATGAGATCCATGTATAAGAACAAAGTATGGACTTTGATTGACTTGCCCAAAGATCGGCGAGCCATTGAGATTAAATGGATCTTCAAGAGGAAGACGGACGCTGATAGTAGTGTTACTATCTACAAAGCTAGAATTGTCGCAAAAAGGTTTTCGACAAGTTCAAGGTGTTGACTACGATGAGAGTTTCTCACTCGTATCTATGCTTAAGTCTGTCTGAATCATGTTAGCAATTGCCGCATTTTATGAAATCTGGCAAATGGATAAAACAAAACTGCATTCCTTAATGGATTTATTAAAGAAGAGTTGTATATGATGCAACCAGAAGGTTTTATCAATCCTAAAGGTACTAACAAAATATGCAAGCTCCAGCGATCCATCTATGGACTGGTGCAAGCATCTCGGAGTTGGAATATACGCTTTGATAAGTTGATCAAAGCATATAGTTTTATACAGACTTGCGGTGAAGCCTGTATTTACAAGAAAGTGAGTGGGAGCACTACAACATTTCTGATAAGTATATATGAATGACATATTGTTGATCGGAGATAATGTAGAATTATTCGGCAAAGCATAAAGGAATGTTTGAAAGGAGTTTTTCAAAGAAAGACCTCGGTGAAGCTGCTTACATATTGAGCATCAAGATCTATAGAGATAGATCAAGACGCTTGATAAGTTTTCAATGAGTACATACTTTGACAATGTTTGAAGTAGTTCAAAATGGAACAGTCAAAGAAAGAGTTCTTGCCTGTGTTACAAGGTGTGAAATTGAGTAAGACTCAAAGCCCGACCATAGCAGAAGATAGAGAGAGAATGAAAGTCATTCCCTATGCCTCAGCCATAGGTTCTATAAAGTATGCCATGCTGTGTACCAGACCTATTGTATACCCTGCCCTGAGTTTGGCAAGGGAGTACAATAGTGATCTAGGAGTAGAACACTGGACATTGGTCAAAATTATCCTTAGTGGAATAAGGATATGTTTCTCGATTATGGAGGTGACAAAAGGTTCGTCGTAAAGGGTTACATCAATGCAAGATTTGACACTAATCCAGATGACTCTAAGTCTCAATCTGGATACATATTGAAAGTGGGAGCAATTAGCTAGAGTAGCTCCGTGCAGAGCATTGTTGACATAGAAATTTGCAAAATACGTACAGATCTGAATATGGCAGACCCGTTGACTAAACTTCTCTCACAAGCAAAACATGATCACACCTTAGTACTCTTTGGGTGTTAATCATATAGCGATGTGAACTAGATTATTGACTCTAGTAAACCCTTTGGGTGTTGGTCACATGTCGATATGAACTATGGGTGTTAATCACATGGTGATGTGAACTATTGGTATTAAATCACATGGTGATGTGAACTAGATTATTGACTCTAGATTATACGAGGAAGAAGTAATGGGCCTCATGGGCCAAGTGGTGGAAGAGAGGAGGCAGGGCGCGCGGCCCCCCTAGCCCAAACCGAATTGGACTAGGGGGCCGGCCCCCTTTCCTCCTTTTCCTCCTTCTCCTTCCTTCTCCTTTTCCTCCTTCCTTTCCTCCTCCTAGTAGGACTAGGAAAGGGGACTAGGAGGAGGACTCCTCCTGGCGCGCCCATAGAGGGCCGGCCGGCCTCCCCCCTTGCTCCTTTATATACAGGGGCAGGGGGCACCTCTAGACACACAAGTTGATCAGTTGATCTCTCCCATCCGTGTGCGGTGCCCCCCTCCACCATATTCCACCTCGGTTATATCGTAGCGGTGCTTAGGCGAAGCCCTACGTCGGTAGCAACATCATCACCGTCATCATGCCGTCGTGCTGACGGAACTCTCCCGTGAAGTTCTGCTGGATCGGAGTTCGCGGGACATCATCGAGCTAAACGTGTGCTGAAGTCGGAGGTGCCGTGCGTTCGGTACTTGGATCGGTCGGATCGTGAAGACGCACAACTACATCAACCGCGTTGTGCTAACGCTTCCGCTTTCGGTCTACGAGGGTACATGGACAACACTCTCCCCTCTCGTTGCTATGCATCACCATGATCTTGCGTGTGCGTAGGAAAATTTTGAAATTACTACGTTCCCCAACAGTTCATGTGTTCACTATGTGTTAATGCTTTGTTCCGGTTCTCTATTAAAAGGAGGCCTTAATATCCCTTAGTTTCCAATAGGACCCCGCTGCTATGGGAGGGTAGGACAAAAGATGTCATGCAAGTTCTTTCCATAAGCATATATGTCTATTTACGGAATTCATGCCTACAGTATATTGACGAACTGGGGCTAGTGCCGTATCGCCCTAGGTTATAACTGCCTCGTGATGAATATCATCCAATAAGTCACCGATCCAATGCCTATGAATTTATCCTATATTGTTCTTGCTAAGTTACTACTGCTATCATCATTGTTACACTTGCTACAAAATTACTGCTATCACTGTTACTGTTACCGTTGCTACTGCTACTATTATCAAAACTATCATACTACTTTGCTACTGATCACGTTGCTGCAAATAATTAATCTCCAAGTGTGGTTGAATTGACAACTCAACTGCTAATACCTTCAAATATTCTTTGGCTCCCCTTGTGTCGAATCTATAAATTTGGGTCCCTCGCCATCCCTACGCCTCCTCTGTCCGAGTGTTATTGGCCGGGATGACTGGAGGAAAGACGTCTGAGTGTTGTCGGTGTATCCGAGTAGATTTCCAGTGGTGCGCATTTGAATGCGCCTGTGGTCCAGGGACCTTCCAATGATGGTGTGGGACCCTGGGAACGTATCAGGTGCACCAAGGTAATTGGTGCTACCGGTGCATCGGACCCCGTTGCACATTTAAAAATGTTCACAAAATTCTCCAAAAAATTTAATGTATTGACACAACATCAATGTATGTTGTCACAAAAATTCATATCAAAATTCAAAACAATGCTCAAGATACAAAAATGAAAAATTTGACCTCAATGTGCTAATGGGCCAAAACTGAAGCCCAACTTGTGTTACGTACTATTAAGTGTCAAATTTGTTATTTTTGTATCTCGAGCAATGTTTCAAATATTGATTTAAATTTTTGTGACAACGCACATTCATGCTGTGTCAATGCACTAGATTTTTTTCGGATTTTTTCAAACATTTTTGAATGTGCAATTGGCGACCGGTGCACCGGTAGCACCAATTACCTTGGTGCACTAGATACGTTCCCGTGGGACCCTAGGTGGGCCTTAGATGTCAGGTCCTTGACCCTACCAGGAGTAGGTTGCCCCATCAACGCCCTCCTCCATGGGCTCCTACTGCTGCCCCGGCTTCTACTGCTACTCCCCTCCCCCTCCTCCTCCGGCTCCGGAGAATTCGAAGACATGCCTACTCCCCTAGCCCACATCACCTCGAGAATCTGGAAACGCCACTCCGACGTGAGGATAACATAGGTGGTCTTCTTCTACCAAGCCATGGCGGCGGCGAATGGCGATGAAAGAGGGAGGGGGAGAGAGATGGAGGGAGGGAAAGGGAGAGGGAGAGAGAGATTTGAATATGGTATGGTGACCGACCTTGTAGAATTATTCTTTCTTCCTGCATGCTCTATATCTCCCTGCTCCTGCTCATTCCATGGCTCGTCTGTGAGAACTTCCGCTCATCCTTCCCATCAAAAAAGAAAAAACTTTGCGTTCATCCTTTGTACTCTACTTATCTACTTCAGATTTTGGTCTTATTAGTGTAGAGTTTGATGCAATCAAAGTGTGTTCCTCTGTACGAGCTTCTCTCCGTAAAGACCTATGAATTTGCAAAATTAAAGCCCATAATAATATTCCTAAAACTATGCCCATCTGCATATATGACATATTTTCCATGTTATATTATCCTTGAACTTTATCAGTAATGAAACATGAAAAAAACTCTAACGCTTAACTAAATCAAACTTCTTTTCATGGGACTATCTAGTACTCTCTCCATCCCAAAATAAGTCTTTGATTTAGTACAATGTTGTCAAAGACTTATTTTGGGACTTATCAGGGGCCATTGCCCCCCTACTCTAGGAAGAAACTTAAGTGTATCCCTAATATTATTAGGCTTGAATATCGAACATTTATCAGAGTTCATGAATAACTTATATTCTTCGCCCCCTCAACTCTAATTAGCCCCATCAACAATCTTCGTCAAGATCCGCCACTGCTCATGAACGTTGCGGGGGCAGGCGGACTCAAATCTAACATACCAAAATTCTGCATATACAAATTCAACACACGGGGAGCACCAGAGCAACGAAACCTAATGTTGTTATTTGATAATAAATGTTGGTTCGCTGGTGGCATCCACCGCAGGAGTGTACACTTTCTTTTAAGGCTGGTAAATGATTGGGCATTCCTGAGCTTCTCATGGTGCTCACCGTCATGCTCCTGTTCGCTTGCCGCACCCCACCCGGTACAGTCACATCTAACCCGGTAATACAAAATACATATTCCACAGAATTGGGAAAGGTTTAAAGCATCAAGTTTCATTATCTACCATTGGCGCATTTCATATAAAATGTAACATGATATATCATTGAGGTTCAAATAATGAACCAAAAGTAAGCCACAATGGTAGTCGAGGATAAATAAAACAGACTATTATATAGATAGCTCCGTTTAGACGCGTTGTCATCGTTTTTCTTGTATGTTGAGCATTGTAAGATCAATCCTGACTCCCTTTATACTCCCGCCACAAATTTTGTCAAAGTAACTGCATTGAAATGAGATGTAGTTTATAAATGAAATTTGGTAACATAAATATACAACATCTAATTAATCTGGTTCCACAGAATTATCCCTGAGATCTACATACATGCTTTCATCTATTATCATAGTTACTGTCTTAGAGATAGAAATTGCTAGTTGAAACAAACAAAAAATCGGATTAATCGTATTCATTGGAAGAATAGTACTTTTTGTTCACACAAAATAATGAACCAAATGCTAGGACTTTTAAGTGTCAAAATTACCATGACTAATGTTAGAAACCAGATGTATGTACTCTTTAGACTCTTAGGCGAATTCTTTAGTGTCAATAAAATCAAAGCCACCTAATCAAATAGATGTAGTCTTTACTGTGCCATAAGGTGCAATCAAAGAAGTGTCAACAATCCTTGTAGCCATGACACATGAGCCATTGATGTTATAGTAGGCTCAATTGCTCGTTTTGCACCCACATAGGTGATTCCATAGTAGGTCCTACCGCTCAAGTCGAAGGAAGGTCACACTGTCCTCGGCTGGCCCTCCCAGAATCAACTACAAACTGCACATGTGCAGCACAAGCCATAAACACCGATTAGTACACACGGGTAATCTATCAAGCAAAATAATAGGATCAATACGATGACAAACAAGACTGGTATTTGGGAAATAACCACAAAATTATGGATAGATGTGTGACAAACATGACTGATAGGGGAATAACCACAAAATGGTGGTTAACCAACACAAAATAAGCATAGGACAATTTGATATTAGCTACAATAGCATGCACATTTAGTAGAAAAAAGGATAAATGACAGGAATATATTTGTACATGCTAAAATCCCGACAGAATTGCAACTCGCAATAGGAAACTTGAAATACTTTGATTTACGCATCAACGTAAATCCATGGAGCATATAAAAAAAGAGTGGGCGGATACATATATCAGATAAAAAATGTACGAATTTCTAACAAAACGAGCATATATCATTGAACCATTGTTGCGATCATAAGACTTCAAATAAATAGAGAGCCTAATCCTGTATGCAGTTTATTTACATGCTTACGGCAACTTTTTCTCACATTAATTTTTCTGACCATTTCAGTGGCATGAGACTGTCAACATAACCAAAGCTTTCCTGTAGGATGCCTTGGTCAGATATTTTCTGGGCCACACCGTTGTTCAGATCGCCGTATCTATTGTCGAGGAGTGACAATCGGAGCATATCGTCCTCATCTTTCGGTCATCCACTGGCATCGGTTACTTTCACCCACCGTCCAGGCGTCCCGATCACCCATCAAACTGCTGCACGTTGTGAGTCTCTGCCCTACACCCACTCTACCAAGAGAAGGACGGGCGTCTTTCTCTTCCTGGGATCTGACAGCAACACGGGGACAAAGTTGCCTCTGTCTAGGATGGTCGCGAGTGGAGGAAGAGGCAGATCGCCGAGCAGTCGTCGACGGCGTACCCCCGCCGCTTGTGCCTCCAAGCATGGACGACACACTGGACCAGGCGCTTCACCGCCTTCTCCCTGTCCGGCGTGGCAGCCACGATATGCACCGCCTCTTCGTTGGAGACCACATCCCAAACCTGCCGGAGAATGTCCACCACCAGATGATGCATTCGAATTGTGTCAACTGCCAAGGCATAAAAATGGAACTGTAAGAGGCAAAAAAAAATAGGTTAGCCCCTTACCCCGTCGGTCGCCAGGATGACGAACTGGTCCGGGGCGGCGATCCTCCTCCGCGTCACCTCCGGCGCCGAGATCACATCCGGAACGTGGACGACGGGTATATGTTCTCGGAGACCGACTCGGCGTATTCCGTTGCGTCAACGGCTTTCGGGTGTTGCGTTTTGTACCCGTTCCGTTCTTGAATGTGCCATGATGCCGCCTGTCGGGGCATGCATGATGGGCGATGGCGTGTGCGAGGCCGGTAGAATGGATGAGATTTTTTCCGGAGTTGTTATGGACATTTAAAGATTAATTTCAGATGAATTATCCGCGGAGGAAAGATCTAAATCAAAAGCGTGTGTGTGTGTGTGTGTGCGTGTGTGTGTGTGTGTGCGCGAAATAAAAGCTAGTGTGTTTTAATGTAGAAATATTTCATACTTGCATTATGTATGAACAGGGAGGTTGCGTTTGACCATTGATAAATATATATATATATATATATATATATATATATATATATATATATATATATATATATAAGATGCATGATATAAAAATCATATAATTAGAAACTCCTTTCATTCATGAATTTAAGGGTATGCTTTGTGTAGCATGCATGTCATATATTATTACTTTAACCTATAGTCAAAAGTAACCTCAAAACTCGTATTAGGCCTTGTGGATGGAGGGAGTATGAATTTTCATGTACATAGGGATCTATACTACGTGTTTGCAAAGTTTCATGACGAAATGCATTTTTATGTGAGCTAATGATTTTTTTTCATGTAGCTCTCACATCAAAACATATTTCTTCATCAAAATTTATAGACATGTAGCATATCCCTATGTACATGTGCAAAAAAATATCTGATTTTTTTAAACATAATGGTTGGTCTCCAAGTTTTGCAAATTTCAGACTACACAGATATGGCGAAACAAAAGTTTTCTCTAACTTGATAATCTCTGTAAATAGTACTCCCTCCCTCCAAAATTAATTGACGTTCAACAAATTTCGGACGGATGGAGTAAAATTTAGCAGGCAAAACCTGTTCAACAACCCGTGCGGCCTCTGGCGGGAGGACACTTGGTTCGGTCGGTGTACACGTGGGCAGGGCCGGCCCTGGGCCAGGGCAGCAGGGGCGACGGCCTGGGGCCCAGCCGAACCAGGGGCCCCGACCCAGGCCATATAATGTATGCTAAAGGATTGGGTACAGCCCTACAAGCCCAATATTTATTAGAAGCCCAAAGAACGCACACATAGCTGAATTGGTTCCAGATTATGGATCCGCTATACGTGTCTGGATGTGTGCGCGAAGCCGTGGCTGTTTTTTTTTCTTGTGAGGGAAGAACATTTCCTGTGGCTGTTAGTTTGCGGAATCCATAGCTCAATTCTAGCAATCTTCACTCGCTCAGGGCTCATGGCTCAGGACGAAGCGGGCGAACGTTGTGCAACTCTGCCGAAGGCTGGAGCGCTGCAACGGCTGCCGGCTGCGCCTAGGGTGAGGAACAGCCGAACGACAGAGGTAAATTATTTTTATGAATTCTTTTGGCCCTCAATTTTAATCTGGTTGATTATAATTAAGTTGTATTATGCTTTTATAAACCTTGCATTCTTGGAGGAGATAACCGGTACTCTTGGTCGCCGAGTCTCGATGTTTTGGACTTGGATATCTGAAGAACACACCAGCGTTGGAGCACACATATTATTGCTTCTTATTTACTCCAAAGCTTAGGTGTACTCTTTTTGGTTTTCACAAACATGTTGCCTAAACACATTTATCTAGTTCCGAGAAAAGAAAAAGAGAAAATGAGCACATCAGTTAACTAAATTTTAGAAGGAGGTTGTGAGTCAATTTATTTTTGAAGTGACACTACTGATAATCTAAAGCAATTAGATGCCAATATTATTGAAACACCGCAATATATTATTATCAGATACATCCTCTGTTTCAAATTACTTGTCTTAAATTTGTGTACATACTTATGTACCTAGACAAGGGACGGAGTAATATTTACAACGGAAAAATATATCATGGTTTATGGCCTTACAAGAATTTTTACATATCAAAGTATGGAATTCCTTTTTTTTCCTCCATCGCAGCCGCTAGGCCCACTAATGGAGTCCGCCCTAGGGCCCTCGAAACTCCAGGGCCGGCCCTGCACGTGGGGTAGATTCTCGGGGGTAACTTGGTGAGCGAGATTGCCGGAAAATTATAAGGTGTAATGTTACTTAGGCCATCTAAGTTGGTTTCCTTTTCCTCATGATTTGTCCTGGCTTGCCCTAATGATAATTGATAAGATGCCATGACCATAGGTTTACTATATGTGGTACTGTTTGTGCACACGCCAGATCTTTTTCTCTGCATGCGATGGTTGGATGAGCTTGGTTTGGTGCTGAAAGTAGGACATTGCATTCATAGTTACGAATAAGATTGTACGACTGCCAATATATTGCCATTCTGTCGGCGAATAGTAGAGTAGACTATTTTTACTAAGGTCGACATCAACTGTAGCTCTTCGACAAAATTGATCGGAAACTACCCAATTACACGCGGTCCATTACACGTATATAGCTCACTTGTTGAAACCGCGTGTAATTGGATAGTTTCCGATCAGTTTTTTCAAAAAGCTGCAGTTGATATCGATCCCAGTAAAAATAGTCTACTCTACTATTCGCCGGCAGACTGGTAATGTCTTGCAGTCGTACGGGCTTATTCGTAACTATGCATGCACTGTCCTACTTTCAGCACCAAACCGAGCTCATCCAACCATCGCATGCAGAGAAAAAGATCTGCGTGTGCACAAACAGTGCCACATATAGTAAACCTATGGTCGTAGCATCTTATCATTAGAGCAAGCCAGGACAAATCGCCGGTCAGATCAACGTCAAAGCGCGCGTGTGGTGTGATGAGGGCATCTCCAGCCGCGCTCCTAACAGGCCTTTCCCAGTCGATTTTGCCGTGCCGGCGTCAAAAAAACGGCTCAGTCACGTCCCCAGAAGCCCGTTTTTCGCCGGCTCGTGCAAAAACTGGTGCCGGCGGACTCAGGCCGAACCCGGCGCCCTGGGGGGCGCTTGGGGAGCCGGCGCAAGCGAAAAAGGCGCGTGGGCCCGCCCTGGCGGCGACCCGAGGGCCTTTTCCCGCCGTTTCTTGACGCTTTTCCCTCGCATCTCTCCTGCTCGCTCGCCTTCCTCCCGCCATTCTCTCCCTTTCTCCCGCCAAACCCCCTCCAGCTCGCTTTCCAGTCGTCGCCATGCCGCCGAAGAAGTACGCCATGCCGCGCGCGGCGGCAACCACGACTGGCACCGTGGCCCAGCCGAAGCAGAGGAAGCCGAGGGTGCCGCCATCGAAGCCACCGGGCATGTCGAGCGCCGAGTGGAGGGTGAAAGTTCAGCGACGCGACGCAGTCACCACCAACCGGCGGAACAGGGCCATTCCCAAGAAGGCCCGCGACAACGCGGCGCGTGCGGCGGTGTCTTCCTCATCGGTCGACCACGCGGGGATGATGAATCCACCCGCCGTCAGCCATGCCCAGTACGCGCCCTGGGGACAGCAAGGCGTCGGCTCTCCATGGGAATCGTCGTCGCCCGGCTACGCCGACGGCGACGCACACGGGGGATTCAACCCAAACGTGACCTTCCCCATGGCCACCCCGCGACGCGCACACCCTCGCCCGCCTTCGTCGGCGTGCAGTACCCTCCATACAACTACTCACCGCCCGCCGCCTACGCGTCCACACCGACGCCCCATCTCCGACGTGGTCCGCTGCCCTTCTCGCACCTCGGCGACGCCGACGACACAGGAGCCGACATGGACGACATCATCGCGACAGGATCGACCGCGGCCGCCGCGTCTCCCGTGTTCGCCACCCAGGACGAGGTAGTGGATCTCAACGGCGACATGGAGGCCGAGCTCGGCTACGTCTACGGCGAGGACGCGCACGAAGCGCGGGAACCCGAGGAGGAGGACGAGGAGGAGGAGGAGGAGCCGGCTCCTGTTTCGATGAAGGGGCGCCAGAAGAAGAAGAAGCGGGCGGCTAGGTCAGGCGAACCGCGCATCAAGTGGACGTTCAAGGAGGAGGAATGCCTCGCCGAAGCATGGAAAGTCATCTGCCTCGACCCGACCACCGGCGCGAACCAGAGCTTGGAGACGTACTGGGACCGCATCAAGGCCGAGTTCGACGAGCGGAAGCTCGTCGACCCGTACTTCAAAGGCGTCTACATGTAGCGTGGCTCCAAGGCGATGGTGAACCATTGGGGGCGTATCCAGTTGGCGTGCAACAAATGGGATGGAATCGTCGAGGAGGTCACGGCTCGCCCGGAGAGCGGCGCCAGCGTTGAGGATCAGGTACGCACGCTGTTCGCCCGCATATCTTCGTCGGCTACGCCCGCCTCCCGCCAACTGTTTGTTCCTCCGCGCAGCTGCTGCGTATGTTCGCCATGTATCGGGGCGACAACCAAGACGCCGACTTCAAGCACCTCCACGTCTACAAGCGCATTGACAAGTGCGAGAAGTGGGCGGAAGTCCGACGTGCCCTCGACAAGGCCAAGGAGACATACAATCCGGACGCGATGACTCCGGGCGCGAGTGAGGGGCGGCCGGACGACCACAAATTGGCAAAGAAGGGGAAAACGCCGACGCGGCAACCGCGCGAGTGCAGGAGTCCATCGAGCATTGCCTCGCCGACGCCCAGGCCCAGGCCGTCCTACGTGAAGAGAAGACCGAGGCACGGTGGTCGTCGCTGATGAAGAACAGCGCCATCAAGCTCGACCTGCTCCGGACGAACGTCGCCGCGAAGAAGAGGAACACCGACATGGCTTTTCTGATGGGCGGGGCGGACATAATCCAGAGCGACGACGAGGAGCTCAGGGCGTGGTACATGGCGGAGCGCGGCCTCATCCTGAATCAGATGCGGACGGCAACGCCGACGACGCAAGCTCCCGCGCCCACGGCTACACGGACGCCAAGCCCGAACGACGCCTCTACGCCGCCGCCCAGCAGTGCCGAAGCCGCGCCGACACAGCCCAGCACCGAAGCAGCTCCGACACCGCCGAACCCGAGCACGCCGACTCCGCCAACGCCTGGAACCGACCCCGCCGAGTGAATCATGCACGCGAACTTGCGGCGTGCGACGCTCTATTTTTTGTAATGCCAGACTACGTCCGATCGCCAGATTTGTGGCGTCTTTTAAAGGCGGAAACGACCAAGTTTTAAATTTCCCGCATCCTAGGGCCGGCGCTTGGGGGCGTGACTGGGAGCTAGGTCGCCCCCAGAGGCCAAACTAGCGCCGGCACGCCCCCAGGCCGCTCTATTTAGGCGCCCTGGGGGGCCGAATGGCTAGAGATGCCATGAGGAAAAGGAAACCAACTTAGGTGGCCTAAGTAACATCACACCGCATCATTTCCCGCTATCTCGCTCACCAAATTACCCCCGAGAATCTACCGCACGCGCACACTGACCGAACCAAGTGTCCTCCTGCCAGTGGCCGCGCGGATTGTTGGACAGGTTTCGCCAGCACGAGAGCGCTGCTAAATTTTACTTCATCTGTCCGGAATTAGTTGAGCGTCAACTAATTTCAGTGGGAGTGAGTACAATTTACAGAGATTATCAAGTGAGAGAAGACTTTTGGCTCTCCATATCCATGTAGTTTGAAATTTTGCAAAACTTAAGAACTAACCTTTATGTTCTGAAGTTAAATATAATTGTACTCACTAAAATTTCGGAGAGAGTGAGTACAACTTATAATTCATTAAAATTAAGTATAATTTGAAAGCTTTGAAAGAATTTTCAAATTTTCGCATATTTTGGCGAAGTCCGAATCTGTTTTGTTCTGAAATTAAATACATTGCGACCAAGTATGGGTATTTTCTATGGAATGGAACAACATTATTACATATGATGAAGTCATCGCCCGGTCCACCACACTGAGATGTACAATAAGAGCGTAAACTTGTGAAAAGTTAATCAAAGATAAAGTATTAAGATGTTATTTTTCACTGACCGTGGAAAGAAGAAAGGAAGTGACTGTGACCAATAAATCAAATCATGGTCTCGTGCATGCTTGCGAGCATGTGTGCTCAACGTCCAGACGTCGACTTTTCAGTAGCGACGGAAATATTAGCTTGAACGAAAGTGATGTGGGCATGGCATTTTTTTTGTCCGAAGATTGTACAACCAGACACATGATAATGGTGCATTGTTCTAGCTTGAATCAGAAGCTAATCATTCATGTCATGGCTCAGAGAACTTGAAACATACGCTCTTTCTCTTCTGTATATAGGTGACACAGGACACCATATCGCTCTTTGATTTGTTTTGTCAGAACCGATTATGATTAGCAAGAGTGGTTTATGATT
Source organism: Triticum aestivum (assembly GCF_018294505.1). Taxonomy (NCBI): domain Eukaryota; kingdom Viridiplantae; phylum Streptophyta; class Magnoliopsida; order Poales; family Poaceae; genus Triticum; species Triticum aestivum. The sequence goes on from NC_057794.1 coordinate 401,100,163, forward strand.
AGATCGCACGCAAGGAGATATGTACGTCAACTCTCAGCTAATGTCGTTGACACAAATCATAGCGAACGGCAAATCAATCTACTTATCCCAATTAATTACGTATCTTGGGGTAGGTACATATAACACGTCGCATCGATCGGGTGATCAATTGGTTGATTACGTACGAATGAACAAGGCGCGGTAGCTATACCACACCACTATAAAACGGAATACCAGTACTACATACTTTACGATGTGAATAGTCGATCGATGGTCGTTTGTCGACCGCATGCACGGGAAAGAAGATGAGCACGCGGAACGTCGTTACGTACGCAGCTACACGCACATGTCTAATTTTAATCTACTACGAAGCAGGTGGTTTGCTTTTTCATGAGCGTGTAGAGAGTACGTCTGACATGGTAGGACATGTCATGTAACTGAAGCCTTTCTAATTTTTCGTGGTGAGGGGGGCACGCGGTTGGGGAATATGTGTTCATGCATGTGCGTGCCACATGATGCAGTCGATCACGCTTTGACCGGCCGGCCACCTGTGTGTGTAGTCGAGTGTTTCAACGTGTTGCACCTGCACGCCAAACACGCCCATACGCACAGTACCTACCGACGATATATATCTGCATGGTCTCCAATGCGCGTTCCCAGAGCCCGGGCGGTCGGTCGATCATGGCGGCCGTTCACTGTAGGCTGCACCTTGATCAGATATTTGTCTGGGCCACCGCCGTTGAGACTTGAGATCGCATGCAGCAGCTGGCGAGGGGTGACAATCGGATAGGGCATCTCCTTCTCTTCTGTCGACATGCGCTGCACACGTTAAGGTACGCACGCACGCGTGACTCGTTTCGCCATCAGGACCGCTGTACTGGGCGAGGACATTTGAATGCGTAGAACTGCAGCGCGAAAGGTGCCCCTCCCCTTCCGGCCCTTCTTCCTCAGCGCTCCACGCGTCCCTTATCCTCACCGTTACTTTTCACCTCGTCTTCTTCCACCCTATGCATCCCGTTTCAAAATACTTGTTGTGATTTTAGTTCAAATCTAAAGTGAAACCACCAACAATTATTTTGGAACCAAGGGAGTACTACAGTACTTATACTAGGTAGGTACTGCACTTCTTTATTCTGAATTACAAGACGTTTTGGATATATTTTTAAACAAGTATGTTTCGATATATAGACGGCATAGAGAATGAAATGAATGAATAATCACACTAAAACACATTATATACACGGGATTCAGATTTTTTTTAAGAACATCTTATAATTTGAAATTGAGAAGGAATTAGTTATCATTTCTAACTAGACTAGAGGACTTGAAACATACTGTATAATGGTGGTCTCTACTGGCAAATACATTGTGCACACAATGATTGCCATGAAATATTAGGATTGCCTTCCTTTTCCGGCGGAAAAAACGATGATTCACTTGAAGGAGCATCTATATTCACCCAAAGGAGCATCTATGTAGTCTTAACCAATATAAGACATGCGACATATCAGCTAGGTGGAGTAGATATGAGACCATTCGTCGCTTTTAAAGTTATTTGTGTTTGTAGTCATTCAATCATTTATAATACTTCTCATCCACGATACACCTAATAATTTATATATGCGGTAAAACTTTTGCGTCGCTTCAATGTTCTCTCCAAATACAAAATGACGCACATTCATAGAGTGAGGAAAGTGGCAAAAACCTTTCAAATCTTGTCCACAAGCTAGCCTAAGTTTGACCGACATGTTAATTTTTTCTGAGATTAAGAAAAATCGACGCATAGCAAGTAATCAATCCATAGTGCCCAACTAACAGAAGTGGATAGTTCACCTAACTACATGTAGCTAAACTCTTGCATGCATGCGTATGGTAGATGGAGATGCATGTCCCTTTCACAAGGTGTGGCTCACAAAATCAGAGTGGTCGACGAAATCCAGGACAGCCTCAAACTGACAGCTGTTAAAACATCAAAGCAAGGAAATGATATAAACAACTATATTTTTTGGTAGAAGAAACATCACTCCCGAACTTGTAAGACCGGTCATGGTGGGGAGTAACATATATTAGTATCATGCATATGATACTAGTGTATGATACTACATCCATAGTGCATAGTATCATAAAGTAGTATCATGGATGGTCTCATTTACTGCCATGCATGGCACATAGTAACATAACATTTATTATGTTACGGTATCTACCAATGTTACTATAACCCTCTCTTTCTTCTTTAATTATCTGCCACGTAAACATGTTTGCAAGTCCCAAATATATGATACTAATTATGTTATCCCCACTATGACCAGCCTAAAGAAACCACATTAACTTTCAAAGCAAAACATGTTCTGGAAGCAAAGTAACAACAAGGGAAATAGGAAACGACTACCTCGCCACAAACCGCTGTAAACTACTCCCTCCGATCCATAATAAGTGTTATAGATCGGAAGGAGCATGAGATAGAAAAGTAGTGAAAAGTTGTTTTTTCCGGGTCAAATAGTGATTGCAGTTAAGAACCGAAAGCACCTCCATACATACATGGGGGGTCCTGCGTTAAAGCGTTCATCGATCACTCTGCCTCTTGTGCGGTTGCTATCTAAACCATGGATTGAAATATATGCTAATATAAATCGACTGCATTAGCCACAAAATCTAGCTGCGCAATCTTGCTCATGGCTGCTGGTGCTTGGGCGGCTCGCAGCACTCGAACGAACAGGCAGCTGTACTAATTAATCGTGTCACTGTCATATCACATAGTAGTTGTTTTGGGCAATCTAAGAGCACATACCATTCAAGATCACATATTCTGTTCATGTAATAATGAAAGTTGAGTCTGACAGCAACACGTAATCGATTGGATGCCTGTCGCATGCTTACAAGCTATGTCGTCGATAGGGCCGAGGAGGATTGCGTCCGTCTTTGCCAAATTCTTACGAAGATTTACCACTCATTACAGGGAGCACAACACTATCTGGTGAAGCTTGCATCTTGAGCTTTCATGTATGGCGCTGTGTTCGGCATCACTCACGACGGTGGATGGAGGAGCCGCATCAAAACTACATCTAGAAGCAGAGATAAAGGATGACTGAGATCACGACCATTCACAAGAAACGCAACACTCGACCAGGATCCTGCAAAGTGTCCCGAACGATTCACGGAACACTTGCCAATTACCACGACAAAGACAGAAACGCCAATTGGCATCATGCACCAGTACATGATCGGAGTAGGTAAATAATGCATGTGTTGCAAGTGACGCCGGTCTGAGTCATAAAGACGGCCAAAAGGCCGACCAGATAGGCACTCAGGTTGCAGGGCCTCCAAGTTGGCAATGGCGGCAAGTTGTACGTACGCGACGTACCATCGCCGGCTGCTCACCAGTCACCTTGGAATGGACGCATCGATCGGCCAGGAGATGAAGGCACTATGCACCTATCTATTTATCCACGTCGTTGTGTCCGCAATGCATGCACTTGATGTAGTACTGATAGCGAAGCCCGGCCACGATGATCCATCCACTGGCCGCGTGCGCCCGTGGCCCCGGCCGGAAGCTCGACCGTCTCCATCTGTATGCAGCCTCTGATGATCGCAAGCTCCAAATCCAGCTGGAGCTGGGCCGTGCTAGTACTGATATTCAGTAGACTGAAAAATTAACGAGAGATCTATCACGGGAGCTATCGGTGGCAATGTGAGGTCTGATCGAGATGCTAAGGGCAACTCCAACGGGGCGATTCATTTTGTCCGCCTCGGTTCGTTTGAGTTGGCGCGGATAAAAGAGAAGATCCAAGCGGCGACCCAAACCCAAATAGTATCCGTTCCAGCGTCCGCGTCAATGCATTTGCGGTCCAAATTTGCGTCCCAAATGCGTCGGCGCGGATGTGGAACGAACGCCACGCGCGCCTTCTCGGTGTCCGTTGTGTCCTCACCTGACGCTCGTCCAACCGCCCGCCACCTATCTGGTCAGATTAAGTTATGACCCCGGGCCCACATGTCAGCAACGGCGGGCGTCCTTTTTTAAGCCGACCGTGCGGCGGGGCCGTCCTCATCCAGCCAGCCCCCGTCCCCATCTAGGCACGCTCGCTTCCCTGTCGCCGGCAAACCCTAGCCAACCCTAGCCACCCCAGCCGTGCCAAATGGGGCTCTTCTCCGGCGTCGGCAGCAGCAGCAAGGCCAAGGGCAAGTCGCCCGCAACCCCCTTTCCCCCGGAGTTTCTCCCGCGTCCGTCGGCGCCAGCTCGCCGGCCGAGGTAGAGCGTCAACGTGCCGGTGCACCAGGCGGAGTGACACTAGCAGCATCGCGTGCCTCTCCCATACCCCGACGCCACCCTGTCGCACAACTGGCACCTAGATCCGGAGAGGATCCCGGTGCCGGCGGTCCCGCGGTCGGCCGGGGCACACGCGGAGGAGGTGCGGCGCTGGCGGGCGCTCCTGACACCGCTTCGCTACTCCGCCTACGCCTCGGACTCGCCCAACTAGGCGCGCTGATTCGCCTTTGAGCACGAGGAGGCGAGGCGACGCGGCGTCCGCGAGGTCGACCGCACTGTGCCACCGCTCCCGCTCGTCGTCCGCGAGGAGGACCAGGCGGCGGAGGCCGCCTACCAGGCTGCCCTTGCGGCGGTCTACGCGGAGAGCGAGGAGGACGAGCGGCGCAGGGCGGCGGCGGCAGAGGAAAAGGAGGCACGTACGAGGCGGCAATGGGGCAGGCCATGGCCCTTTCCGCAGCGGGCGACTGCGTCCTGCCGCCGGTGACCCCGTCGGCCCCTGTGAAGGCCGAGCCAGAGCCGGAGCCCATCAAACGCTACTCCTGGACGGGAGTAGTGCGGGAGTGTGTCCGTGTGCCGCCAGTCTGGGTGGGGGCGACGCCGGCGCAGGAGGCAGCGTACCTCGAGCACTGGCGCCACATCTGACTGGCCAAGGAGCGCCGTGACGGCAAGTACCTCGAGATGCTCGAGCGTGACGCCGAGGCCGAGCAGCGCGACGCCGAGGAGGATGCGCGCCAGGCCGCGGCGGCAATGGCGGCCGCACAACCCGCGCCGGCGCCGGCACAACCCACGCCCGACATGAACACCATCTGGAACTCAGCGTTCTCCTGGGGACGCTCATCGACCTTACGGACCTCGAGGACGACGACGACGATGTCTAGGGCAGCGCGTCGCCTCATAGTTTATTTTGCCTTTTGTTTTTTTTAATGCTAATATAGACGCGTGGACTCTCGCCGGCCTTCGTGGCCGGCTTTATTATATAATTATTGTGTGTTTTATTTATTTATTACTCGCGCTGTCAAAAGATAGATCGGATCAGTATTGGACGCATACATCGACCCAAACACGAAAGCGGACGTTCGTGTCCGCCTGAGCGATTCAAACGGACAAAAAAGATAAATAAAATCATTGTCCATTTGAGTCGGCCCGTTGCTCTAAGATAGGCTATCCTGATATAGCTTCGTCGGCCAGGCAGAGAGGCCTAGAATATGGGGACGCTGTCGACTAGAGGCATATGTATGCGTGTGGTATGGCCAGTGATATGGATATGAGTCAGAAAGACGGGCACCTGCCGAGTGCCGACGATCAAACGGTCAGGCCGCAGGCCCTCGAGTCGGGGACGTAGTATCCGATCATCACCAACAGCCATGGCCGATTGGATCACGGAAACTGCATGCACGCATTATTGCATGACGGACGGCGCATCAGTTCTGTCAGGAGACATGACTAAAGCCTAAAGGCTAACGTAGATGTTCTATTGCCCTACAGTGGCCAGTGAGCTGAGGCACATCTGGACCTATTTATTTATCGTCCTTTCTAGTACTCTCTCTCTCTATATGCATGTTGTGCTACTTGATCTGGCCAGGTGCGCCGCCTGACCCTGATCCATCCAGTGGCCGTGTGCATGCGTGGCCCCGGCGATTCCATGTCGGCTGCATTTCTACCTTGTTTCCCTCGAATTACCATTGTACGAAAAATTAAGCAACTAGATTTCCCCCTCTTTTCGAAAGAAAAAGACAAGGCACGATGTAGTTCCAAGATAACATGCTCATCGCGATTGTATAGCTTGATATACTCTTTATAACGGTTGAATCAATTCCCTTTTTATCAAACAAAAAAAAAGTCCAAGGCAAATACCTCTTGGGAGACAATGCCGGTACAAGTGAGTTACGAGCGCAAACGTACACCTCGTGTCACGCAACTTGCACAATGATCCACAACTCCAAATGGTGGATGAGTCCACTTGCGACGACATGAGTCAAGCAAGTGTGAGTCTATCTGACCACCCCACTAAATCACCATGCCAAAAATTCTTTGCCTTTATCACCTTTCATTTGTCCAGGACTAGACGGTCATAAAGGCAAAGCACTCTTGGATCACCCTAGCCGATTCCAAATTCCCTAATCGGTCACATTTTCGTGCACTCTTCCCTTTTGCACCAGGCCATGAAGAAAAAGGAGGAGTAACTTCTTCTTCTTTTTTTGCGGGGAAAAAGGAGGAGTAACTTCAACTTTTCCATGTTTTCTTAGCTGTACTTTTCCATGTTGGTGCATGCCACAGACCATAGAATCTTCGATATGAAAAGCCATGAAGACTTCTATTGCAAATATCCTGCAACCAGTAGTCAAGTCTCTTGCATTGAACTGGACGCCAGCAGCACCATTGGTAAATTAATGGAGCGGCGTATGATGCACTGAGGATCGGATCTGCAGTATTGGAGGGAGCACATCGATTCAAAAACAAATGATTGACTATTATCACTAGTCCTATTATAGAGATCGCTTGTACTATTATTATCATGAAAGGTTTATTGATCCTTTGATATCATTTCAAATCTGTTTTCGAATAAGTTTGGCCACCATGTGATTTGATATATTTTTGAATCTAGTCTCCGCTTGTGTTAAGTCATTAAACTCGAGAGACCTTTCCCTCTTGTTGGTCGAGAGCTCCAACCAGCGTGGTGGTGTGGCCAGGTGCGACGGCCATCCACCGGCGGCGCACATTTGTGTGTGCACATAGCTTCGGTCTTGTAAAACGTTGATTTTTGCCGATGTGATCATTTGTGTGTATACCTTTGATGTTAGACGTGTGCATTCTAGTCATGTAGAGGCCAAGTATGTGCTGATTGTATTTGTATCCCCTTGATTCCATATTATGAGTGAAAATATCAAGCTTTGTAGAGAAAATATGACACCAATGTGAGCAATACACTTGTAACATAGTAAGCTCATTTTAGGGTTATCTTTGTTCAAATCTTATAGGAATATTGTATGATTTCAGTCCTTCAAAATGTTTCAGATAGAGTATTACTTCTTCTTATGAGCTGCTTTGTATGCAATCCCATAGAGAAAAATTGATCGAATCCAACCATCTAGGACATTTTTTTTTTAATGAAAATCATGGTATGCACGTAATCCTATAGGAAAATTCCAGTAATTTTCCTATGGTGCAACCAAACAGTTTCTATACAAATTCCCATGTTTTCAGTTCACATGATTCACTATGTTATGCCACCCAATATGTCATGACATTCCAATACTGCTTTTTTAGAATACCCCGAATCAAATAAGAATGTTTCATCTTTGTATGGATATTTGACCCTTGTTTTGTTGCTCCCAAACTTTTTGTGACCCCATCAACGAAGCCCTCCCTAGTAAGCTAGCCACATTCAATTTTGAAACGCATATTATTTACCGAAAAGCTGCCAGTCGAAGGAATATGCCCTAGAGGCAATAATAAAGTTGTTATTTATATTTCCTTATATCATGATAAATGTTTATTATTCATGCTAGAATTGTACTAACCGGAAACTTAGCACATGTGTGAATACATAGACAAACAGAGTGTCACTAATATGCCTCTACTTGACTAGCTCGTTAATCAAAGATGGTTAAGTTTCCTAGCCATGGACAAAGAGTTGTCATTTGATGAACGGGATCACATCACTAGAGAATGATGTGATTGACTTGACCCATCCGTTAGCTTAGCATGATGATCGTTTAGTTTACTGCTATTGCTTTCTCCATAACTTATACATGTTCCTATGACTATGAGATTATGCAACTCCCGAATACCGGAGGGACACTTAGTGTGCTATCAAACGTCACAACATAACTGGATGACTATAAAGATGCTCTACAGGTGTCTCTGATGGTGTTTGTTGAGTTGGCATAGATCGATATTAGGATTTGTCACTCCGTGTATCGGAGAGGTATCTGTGGGCTCTCTCGGTAATGCACATCACTATAAAGCCTTGCAAGCAATGTGACTAATGGGTTAGTTACGGGATGTTGCATTACAGAACGAGTAAAGAGACTTGCCGGTAACGAGATTGAACTAGGTATTGAGATACCGACGATCGAATCTCGGCCAAGTAACATACCGATGACAAAGGGAACAACGTATGTTGTTATGCGGTTTGACCGATAAAGATCTTCGTAGAATATGTAGAAACCAATATGAGCATCCAGGTTCCGCTATTGGTTATTGACCGGAGATGAGTCTCGGTCATGTATACATAGTTCTCGAACCCGTAGGGTCCCCACGCTTAACGTTCGGTGACGATCGGTATTATGAGTTTATGTGTTTTGATGTATCAAAGGTTGTTCGGAGTCCCGGATGTGATCACGGGGATGACGAGGAGTCTCGAAATGGTCGAGACATAAAGAACGACATATTGGAAGCCTATGTTTGGACATCGAAATGGTTCCGGGTGAGTTCGGGAATATACCGGAGTACTGGGGGGGGGGGTTACCGGAACCCCCCGGGAACTATATGGGCCTTATTGGGCCATGGTGGGAGAGAGGAGAAGGGAGCCTAGGAGCGGGCGCCCCCCAAGCCCAATCCGAATTGGGTGGGGGGCCGCCGCCTCCCCCCCCCCTTTTCTTTCCCCTTCTCTCCCCCTTCCTTCCTCTCCTAATCCAACTAGGGAAGGGGGATCCTACTCCCAGTGGGAGTAGGACTCCCTTGGGCACGCCATATAGGGCCGGCCCCTCCCCCTCCTCCACTCCTTTATATACGGGGGAGGGGGTACCCCATAGACACACAAGTTGATCTCTTAGCCGTGTGCGGTGCCCCCCTCCACCATAATCCACCTCGGTCATATCGTTGCAGTGCTTAGGCAAAGCCATGTGCCGGTAGCTTCATCATCACCGTCATCACGCTGTCGTGCTGACCAAGCTCTCCCCGGACACTCTGCTGGATCTAGAGTTCGTGGGACGTCACCGAGCTGAACGTGTGCAGATCGCAGAGGTGCCGTACATTCGGTGCTAGGATCGGTCGGATCGTGAAGACGTACGACTACATGAACCGCGTTGTCATAACGCTTCCGCTTACGGTCTACGAGGGTACGTAAACAACACTCTCCCCTCTCGTTGCTATGCATCACCTAGATGGATCTTGCATGTGCGTAGGAATTTTTTTGAAATTACTGTGTTTCACAACAGTGGCATTCGATCCAGGTCTATGCGTAGATGTTATATGCATGAGTAGAACAAAAAGGAGTTGTGGGCGTGGGTATATACATGTTGCTTGTCGTCACTAGTTGATTCTTGATTCAGCGGTATTGTTGGATGAAGCGGCTTAGACCGACATTACGTGTACGCTTACGCGAGACGGGTTTTACCGACATGCTTCGCACACAGGTGGCTGGTGGGTGTCAGTTTCTCCAACTTTAGTTGAATCGGATTCAATGAACAGGGTTCTTTCTGAAGATCAAAAAGCAATCACTATACCGCGTTGTGGTTTTTGATGCATAGGTAAAAACGGTTCTTGCTTAGCCCATAGCAGCCACGTAAAACTTGCAACAACAAAATAGAGGACGTCTAACTTGTTTTTGCAGGGCATGTTGTGATGTGATATGGTCAAGATATGATGCTAAATTTTATTGTATGAGAGATCATATTTTGTAACAGAGTTATCGGCAACTGGCAGGAGCCATATGGTTGTCGCTTTATTGTATGAAATGCAATCACCATGTAATTGCTTTACTTTATCACTAAGCGTTAGCGATAATCGTAGAAGCAATAGTTGGCGAGACGACAACGATGCTTCGATGAAGATCAAGGTGTCAAGCCGGTGACAATGGTGATCATGACGGTGCTTTGGATATGGAGATCAAAGGCACAAGATGATGATGGCCATATCATATCACTTATATTGATTGCATGTGATGTTTATCCTTGATGCATCTTATTTTTCTTAGTTCGGCGGTAGCATTATAAGATGACCTCTCACTAAATATCAAGGTATAAGTGTTCTCCCTGAGTATGCGCTGTTGCTACAGTTCGTCATGCCGAGACACCACGTGATGATCGAGTGTGATAAGCTCTATGTTCACATACAACGGGTGCAAGCCAGTTTTGCACACGTGGAATACTCGGGTTAAACATGACGAGCCTAGCATATGCAGATATGGCCTTGGAACACTGAGACCAAAAGGTCGAGCGTGAATCATATAGTAGATATGATCAACATAGTGATGTTCACCATTGAAAACTACTCCATCTCACGTGATGAACGGACATGGTTTAGTTGATATGGATCACGTGATCACTTAGATGATCAGAGAGATGTCTATCTAAGTGGGAGTTCTTAAGTAATTTGATTAATTGAACTTTAATTTATCATGAACTTAGTACCTGATAATATTTTGCATGTCTATGTTGTTGTAGATAGATGGCCCATGCTGTTGTCCCGTTGAATTTTAATGCGTTTCTAGAGAAAACTAAGTTTAAAGATGATGGTAGAAATTACATGGACTGGGTCTGTAACTTGAGGGTTATCCTCATTGCTGCATAGAAGAATTACGTCATGTGAACACCTGGTAGAGCAAAGCTAATGACTACTCAATAGTTCAGTGTGCCATACTTTACGGCTTAGAACCGAGACTTCAACGATGTTTAGAACGTCATGGAGCATATGAGATGTTCTAGGAGTTGAAGTTAATATTTCAAGCAAATGCCCAAATTGAGAGATATGAAGTCTCCAATAAGTTCTACAACTGTCAGTGAACATATACTCAGAATGTCTGGGTACCACAACCACTTGACTCAACTGAGAGTTTATCTTCTTGATGATAGTGTCATTGACAGATTTCTTCAATCACTGCCACCAAGCTACAAGAGCTTCATGATGAACTATAATATGCAATGGATGGATAAGTCGATTCCCGAGCTCTTCGCAATGCTAAAGGCTACAGAGGTAGAAATCAAGAAGGAGCATCAAGTGTTGATGGTCAACAAGACCACCAGTTTCAAGAAAAAGGGTAAAGGTAAGAAGGGGAACTTCAAGAAGAACAGCAAGCAAGTTGCTGCTCAAGTGAAGAAGCCCAAGTCTGGACATAAGCCTGAGACTGAGTGCTTCTACTGCAAAGGGACTGGTCACTGGAAGCGGAACTGCCAAAAGTATTTGGCGGAGAAGAAGGATGGCAAAGTGAAAGGTATATTTGATATACATGTTATTGATGTGTACCTTACTAATGCTCGCAGTAGCACCTGGGTATTTGATACTGGTTTTGTTGCTAATATTTGCAACTTGAAACAGGGGCTACGGATTAAGCGAAGATTGGCTAAGGACGAGGTGACAATGCGCGGGGGAAATAGTTCCAAAGTCGATGTGATCGTTGTCGGCACGCTACATCTACATCTACCTTCGGGATTAGTATTAGACCTAAATAATTGTTATTTGGTGCCAGCATTGAGCATGAACATTATATCTGGATCTTGTTTGATGCGAGACGATTATTCATTTAAATCAGAGAATAATGGTTGTTCTATTTATATGAGTAATATCCTTTATGGTCATGCAACCTTGATGAGTGGTCTATTTTTTACTAAATCTTGATAGTAGTGATACACATATTCATAGTATTGAAGCCAAAAGATATAAGTTTAATAATGATAGTGCAACTTATTTGTGGCACTGTCGTTTAGGTCATATTGGTGTAAAGCACATGAAGAAACTCCATGCTGATGGGATTTTGGAATCACTTGATTATGAATCACTTGATGCTTGCGAACCATGCCTCATGAGGCAAGATGACTAAGACTCCGTTCTCCAGAACAATGGAGCAAGCAACAGACTTATTGGAAATAATACATACTGATGTACGCGGTCCGATGCGTGTTGATGCTCGTGGCGGGTATCATTATTTTCTTACCTTCACAGATGATTTGAGTAGATATAGGTATATCTACTTAATGAAACATAAGTCTGAAACATTTGAAAAGTTTAAAGAATTTTAGAGTGAAGTGGAAAATCATCATAACAAGAAAATTAAGTTTCTACGATCTGATCGTGGAGGTGAATATTTGAGTTATGAGTTTGTTCTTCATTTAAAAAATGCGGAATAGTTTCGCAACTCACGCCACCTGAAACACCACAACATAATGGTGTGTCCGAACATCGTAACCGCACTTTATTAGATATGGTGCGATCTATGATGTCTCTCACTGATATACCGCTATCGTTTTGGAGTTATGCTTTAGAGACGGCTGCATTCACGTAAAATAGGGCACCATCAAAATCCGTTGAGACGACACCTTATGAACTGTGGTTTGGCAAGAAACCCAAGTTGTCGTCTCTTAAAGTTTGGGGCTGCGATGCTTATGTGAAAAAGTTTCAACCTGATAAGCTCGAACCAAAATTGGAGAAATGTGTCTTCATAGGATACCCAAAGGAAACTGTTGGGTACACCTTCCATCACAGATCCGAAGGTAAGATATTCGTTCCTAAGAAAGGATCCTTTCTAGAGAAGGTGTTCCTCTCGAAAGAAGTGAGTGGGAGGAAAGTAGAACTTGATGAGGTAATTGTACCTGCTCCCTTATTGGAAAGTAGTTCATCACTGAAATCAGTTCGAGTGATTCCTACACCAGTAAGTGGGGAAGCTATTGATGATGATCATGAAACTTCTGATCAAGTTACTACCGAACCTCGTAGGTCAACCAGAGTAAGATCCTCACCAGAGTGGTACGGTAATCCTGTTCTGGAGGTCATGTTACTTGACCATGACGAACCTACGAACTATGAGGAAGCGATGATGAGCCTAGATTCCACAAAATGGCTTGAGGCTATGAAATCTGAGATGGGATCCATGTATGAGAACGAAGTGTGGACTTTGGTTGACTTGCCCGATGATCGGCGGGCCATATAGAATAAATGGATCTTCAAGAAGAAGACTGACGCTGACGGTAATGTTACTATCTACAAAGCTCGACTTGTTGCAAAAGGTTTTCGATAAGTTCAAGGAGTTGACTACGATGAGACCTTCTCACCGGTAGCGATGCTTAAGTCCGTCCGAATCATGTTAGCTATTGCCGCATTTTATGATTATGAAATTTGGCAAATGGATGTCAAAATTGCATTCCTTAATGAATATCTTAAAGAAGAGTTGTATATGATGCAACCAGAAGGTTTTGTCGATCCGAAAGGTGCTAACAAAGTGTGCAAGCTCCAGCGATCCATTTATGGACTGGTGCAAGCCTCTCGGAGTTGGAATATACGCTTTGATAGTGTGATCAAAGCATATGGTTTTATACAGACTTTTGGAGAATCCTATATTTACAAGAAAGTGAGTGGGAGCTCTATAGCATTTCTGATATTATATGTGGATGACATATTGCTGATCGGAAATGATACTGAATTTCTGAATAGCATAAAAGGATACTTGAATAAGAATTTTTCAATGAAAGACCTCGGTGAAGTTGCTTATATATTGGGCATCAAGATCTATAGAGATAGATCAAGACGCTTAATTGGACTTTCACAAAGCACATACCTTGATAAAGTTTTGAAGAAGTTCAAAATGGATCAAGCAAAGAAAGGGTTCTTGCCTGTGTTACAAGGTGTGAAGTTGAGTCAGACTCAATGCCCAACCACTGCAGAAGATAGAGAGAAATTGAAAGTCATTCCCTATGCTTTAGCCATAGATTCTATCATGTATGCAATGTTGTGTACCAGACCTGATGTTTGCCTTGCTATTAGTTTGGCAGGGAGGTACCAAAGTAATCCAAGAGTGGATCACTGGACAACGGTCAAGAACATCCTGAAATACCTGAAAAGGACTAAGGATATGTTTCTCGTTTATGGAGGTGACAAAAAGAGCTCGTCATAAATGGTTATGTCGATGCAAGCTTTGACACTGATCCGTATGACTCTAAGTCACAAACCGGATATATATTTTTATTAAATGGTGGAGCTGTCAGTTGGTGCAGTTCTAAGCAGAGCATCGTGGCGGGATCTACATGTGAAGCAAAGTACATAGTTGCTTCGGAAGCAGCAAATGAAGGAGTCTGGATGACGGGGTTCATATCTGATCTAGGTGTCATACCTAGTGCATCGGGTCTAATGAAAATCTTTTGTGACAATACTGGTGCAATTGCCTTGGCAAAGGAATCCAGATTTCACAAGAGAACCAAGCACATCAAGAGAAGCTTCAATTCCATCCTGCTACCTCTTGAGCACTGCGTTGGTTTTCCCCGAAGAGGAAGGGATGATGCAGCAAAGTAGCGTAAGTATTTCCCTTAGTTTTTGAGAACCAAGGTATCAATCCAGTAGGAGGCTACGCGTGAGTCCCTCGTACCTGGACAAAACAAATAAATCCTCGCAACCAACGCAAATAGGGGTTGTCAATCCCACTAAGGCCACTTACAAGAGTGAGATCTGATAGATATGATAAAGATAATATTTTTGGTATTTTTGTGATAAAGATGCAAAGTAAAATAAAGGCAAAGTAAATAAATAAGTAGTAGGAGATCAATATGATAAAGATAGACCCGGGGGCCATAGGTTTCACTAGTGGCTTCTCTCGAGAGCATAAGTATTCTACGGTGGGTGAACAAATTACTGTTGAGCAATTGACAGAAGTGTGCATAGTTATGAGAATATCTAGGTATGATCATGTATATAGGCATCATGTCTGAGACAAGTAGACCGACTCTTGCCTGCATCTACTACTATTACTCCACTCATCGACCGCTATCCAGCATGCATCTAGAGTATTAAGTTAAAAACAGAGTAACGCCTTAAGCAAGATGACATGATGTAGAGGGATAGACTCATGCAATATGATGAAAACCCCATCTTGTTATCCTCGATGGCAACAATACAATATGTGGCTTGCTGCCCCTACTGTCACTGGGAAAGGACACCACAAGATTGAACCCAAAGCTAAGCACTTCTCCCATTGCAAGAAAGATCAATCTACTAGGCCAAACCAAACTGATAATTCGAAGAGACTTGAAAAGATAACCAATCATACATAAAAGAATTCAGAGAAGATTCAAATATTATTCATAGATAGACTTGATCATAAACCCACAATTCATGGGTCTCAACAAACACACCGCAAAAAGAAGATTACATCGAATAGTTCTCCACAAGAGAGGGGGAGAACATTGTATTGAGATCCAAAAGGAGAGAAGAAGCCATCTAGCTACTAACTATGGACCCGTAGGTCTGAGGTAAACTACTCACACTTCATCGGAGGGGCTATGGTGTTGATGTAGAAGCCCTCCGTGATCGATGCCCCCTCCGGCGGAGCTCCGGAACAGGCCCCAAGATGGGATCTCGTGGATACAGAAAGTTGCGGCGGTGGAATTAGGTTTTTGGCTCCGTATCTGATCGTTTGGGGTACGTAGGTATATATAGGAGGAAGGAGTACATCGGTGGAGCAACAGGGGGCCCACGAGGGTGGAGGGCGCGCCTGCGGGTAGGCGCGTCCCCTACCTCGTGGCCTCCTCTTTTCTTTCTTGACGTAGGGTCCAAGTCTCCCGGGTCTTGTTCGTTGAGAAAATCACGTTCCCGAAGGTTTCATTCTGTTTGGACTCCGTTTGATATTCTTTTCTTCGAAACCCTAAAACAGGCAAAAAACAGCAATTCTGGGCTGGGCCTCCGGTTAATAGGTTAGTCCCAAAAATAATATAAAAGTGGATAATAAAGCCCAATAATGTCCAACACAGTAGATAATATAGCATGGAGCAATAAAAAATTATTGATACGTTGGAGACGTATCACATCCGCGATCAAGTCAAGGAGGGAGACATAGAGATTTGCAAGATACATACAGCTGAATGTTGCAGACTCGTTGACTAAGCCTATCTCACGAGCAAAACATGATCAGCACCAAAACTCCATGGGTGTTAGAATCATCACAATGTAATCTAGATTATTGACTCTAGTGCAAGTGGGAGACTGAAGGAAATATGCCCTAGAGGCAATTATAAAGTTTTTATTTATATTTCCTTATATCATGATAAATGTTTATTATTCATGCTCGAATTGTACTAATCGGAAACTTAGTACATGTGTGAATACATAGACAAACGGAGTGTCACTAGTATGCCTCTACTTGACTAGCTCATTAATCAAAGACGGTTAAGTTTCCTAGCTATGGACAAAGAGTTCTCATTTGATGAACGGGATCACATCATTAGAGAATGATGTGATTGACTTGACCCATCCGTTAGCTTAGCACGATGATCGTTCACTTTACTGCTATTTCTTTCTCCATAACTTATACATGTTCCTATGACTATGAGATTATGCAACTCCCGAATACCGGAGAAACACTTAGTGCGCTATCAAACGTCCCAACGTAACTGGCCGACTATAAAGATGCTCTATAGGTGTCTCCGATGGTGTTTGTTGAGTTGGCATAGATCGAGATTAGGATTTGTCACTCCGTGTATCAGAGAGGTATCTCTGGGCCCTCTCGGTAATGCATGATAACCCACAAGTATAGGGGATCGCAACAGTTTTCGAGGGTAGAGTATTCAACCCAAATTTATTGACTCGACACAAGGGGATCCAAAGAATATTCTTAAGTATTAGCAGCTGAGTTGTCAATTCAACCACACCTTGAAACTTAATATTTGTAGCAAGATATTTAGTAGCAAAGTAATATGATAGTAGTGGTAACGATAGCAAAAGTAATATTTTTGGTTTTATAGTGATTGTAACAGTAGCAATGGAAAAGTAAATAAGTGAAGAACAATATGTGAAAAGCTCGTAGGCAATGGATCAGTGATGGAGAATTATGTCAGATGCGATCAATCATGCAACAGTTATAACATATGGTGACATAGAACTAGCTCCAGTTCATCAATGTAATGTAGGTGTATATTCCGAATATAGTCAGACGTGCTTATGGAAAAGAACTTGCATGGCATCTTTTATCTTACCTTCCCGTGGCAGCGGGGTCCTATTGGAAAGTAAGTGATATTAAGGCCTCCTTTTAATAGAGTACCGGACCAAAGCATTAACACATAGTGAATACATGAACTCCTCAAACTACGATCATAGTCGGTAAGTATCCCGATTATTGTCACTTCGGGGTTAATGAATCATAACACATAATAGGTGACTTTAGATTTGCAAGATAGGATCAAGAACTCACACACACACACACACACACACACACACACACACACACACACACACACACACACACACACACATATATATATATATATATATATATATATATATATACTCATGAAAACATAATAGGTTCAGATCTGAAATCATGGCACTCGGGCCCTAGTGACAAGCATTAAGCATAGCAAAGTCAAAGCAACATCAATCTCAGAACATAGTGGATACTAGGGATCAAACCCTAACAAAACTAACCCGATTACATGATAAATCTCATCCAACCCATCACTGTCCAGCAAGCCTATGATGGAATTACTCACGCACGACGGTGAACATCATGAAATTGGTGATGGAGGAAGGTTGATGATGATGATGACGACGGATTCCCCTCTTCGGAGCCTCGAACGGACTCTAGATCAGCCCTCCCGAGAGAGTTTAGGGATTGCCGGAGGCTCCGTATCGTAAAATGCAATGAGTCCTTCTCTTTGATTTTTTTCTCCCCGAAAGTGAATATATGGAGTCAAGATGGACGTCGGTGGAGCATCAGGGGGCCCACGAGGCAGGGGGCGCGCCCCCACCCTCGTGGATAGGGTGTGGGTCCCCTTACATGGATCTTTTCGCGAGTATTTTTTATATATTCGAAAAATAATCTCCGTTGATTTTCTGGTCATTCCGAGAACTTTTATTTCTGCACAAAAGTAACACCATGGCAATTTTGCTGAAAACAGTGTCTGTCCGGGTTAGTTCCATTCAAATCATGCAAGTTAGAGTCCAACACAAGGGCAAAAGTGTTTCGAAAAGTAGATACGATAGAGACATATCAACTCCCCCAAGCATAAACGTTTACTTGTCCTCAAGAAATTCAGTTGATAAACTAAAAGTGATAAAGAAAAACTTTTACAAACTCTGTTTGGTCTTGTTGTTGCAAATATGTAAAGCCAGCATTCAAGTTTTCAGCAAAGATTATGAACTAACCATATTCACAATAACACTTAGGTCTCATGTTTACTCATATCAATGGCATAATGAACTAGTGAGCAATCATAATAAATCTCGGATGACAACACTTTCACAAAACAATCATAATATGATATAACAAGATGGTATCTCGCTAGCCCTTTCTGAGACTGCAAAACATAAATGCAGAGCACCTTTAAAGATCAAGGACTGACTAGACATTGTAATTCATGGTAAAAGAGATCCAGCCAAGTCATACTCAATGTAAACTAACAATAATACATGCAAATGACAGCGGTGCTTTCCAACCGGTGCTTTTTAATAAGAGGATGATGACTCAACATAAAAGTAAATAGATAGGCCCTTCTCAGAGGGAAGCAGGGATTTGTATAGGTGCCAGAGTTCGATTTTGAAATAGAGATGAATAATATTTTGAGCGGTATACTTTGTTTGTCAACATAACAACCGAGAGATCTCGATATCTTCCATGCTACACACATTATAGGTGGTTCCCAAGCAGAATGGTAAAGCTTATACTCCCCCACCACCAACAAGCATTAATCAATGGCTTGCCCGAAACAACGGGTGCCTCCAACTAACAACAATCCTGGGGGAGTTTTGTTTGCAATTATTTTGATTTGATTTGAGCATGGGACTGGGCATCCCGGTGACCAACCATTTTCTCATGAGTGAGGAGCGGAGTCCACTCCTCTTGAGAATAACCCGTCTAGCATGGAAGATACAGACAACCCTAGTTGATACATGAGCTATTCAAGCATACAAAAGAGAATGTTTATTTGAAGGTTTAGAGTTTGTCACATACAAATTTACTTGGAACGGCAGGTAGATACCGTATATAGGAAGGTATGGTGGACTCATATGGAATAACTTTGGGGTTTATGGAATTAGATGCACACGCAGTATTCCCGCTTAGTACAAGTGAAGGCTAGAAAGAGTCTGGGAAGCGACCAGCTAGAGAGCGACAACAGTCATGAACAAGCATTAAAATTAATCAACACTGAATGCAAGCATGAGTAGGATATAATTCACCATGAACATAAATATCGTAGAGGCTATGTTGATTTTGTTTCAACTACATGCGTGAACATGTGCCGAGTCAAGC
Source organism: Triticum aestivum (assembly GCF_018294505.1). Classification (NCBI taxonomy): domain Eukaryota; kingdom Viridiplantae; phylum Streptophyta; class Magnoliopsida; order Poales; family Poaceae; genus Triticum; species Triticum aestivum. Next base: position 401,119,575 of record NC_057794.1, read on the forward strand.
CACTCGAATCGTTTAAAGGAGGATACCACCCCATCATACCACATCACAACCATTTCAATAGCATGTTGGCACACAAGGTAAACCATTATAAACTCCTACCTAATTAAGCATGGCATAAGCAACTATAATCTCTAATTGTCATTGCAACATGTTTCATTCATAATAGGCTGAATCAGGAGCGATGAACTAACCATATTTACAAAAACAAGAGCGGTCGAGTTCATACCAGCTTTTCTCATCTCAATCAGTTCATCATATATCGTCATTATTGTCTTTCACTAGTGATGTCTACTACACAACCTTCTTCTTGTAGACGTTGTTGGGACTCCAAGTGCAGAGGTTTGTAGGACAGTAGCAAATTTCCCTTAAGTGATGACCTAAGGTTTATCAATCCGTAGGAGGCGTAGGATGAAGATGGTCTCTCTCAAGCAACCCTGCAACCAAATAACAAAGAGTCTCTTGTGTCCCCAACACACCCAATACAATGGTAAATTGTATAGGTGCACTAGTTCGGCGAAGAGATGGTGATACAAGTGGTATATGGATGGTAGATAAAGGTTTTTGTAATATGAAAATATAAAAGCAGCAAGGTAGCTAATGATAAAAGTGAGCGTAAACGGTATTGCAATGATAGGAAACAAGGCCTAGGGCTCATACTTTCACTAGTGCAAGTCCTCTCAACAATAATAACATAATTGGATCACATAACTATCCCTCAACATGCAACAAAGAGTCACTCCAAAGTCACTAGTAGCAGAGAACAAACGAAGAGATTATGGTAGGGTACGAAACCACCTCAAAGTTATTCTTTTCAATCAATCTATTGAGATATTCCTATAAGTGTCACAAACAGCCCTAGAGTTCGTACTAGAATAACACCCTAAGACACAAATCAACCAAAACCCTAATGTCACCTAGATACTCCAATGTCACATCAAGTATCCGTGGGTATGATTATACGATATGCATCACACAATCTCAGATTCATCTATTCAACCAACAGATGGAACCTCAAAGAGTGCCCCAAAGTTCCTACCAAAGAATCACAACGAAAACGTGTGCCAACCCCTATGCATAGGTTCATGGGCGGAACCCGCAAGTTTATCACCAAAACATACATCAAGTGAATCACGTGATATCCCATTGTCACCACAGATACGCACGGCAAGACATACATCAAGTGTTCTCAAATCTTTAAAGACTCAATCCAATAAGATAACTTCAAAGGGGAAACTCAATCCATTACAAGAGAGTAGAGGGGGGAGAAAACATCATGAGATCCAAATATAATAGCAAAGCTCGCGATACATCAAGATCGTATCACCTCAAGAACACGAGAGAGAGAGAGAGAGAGAGAGAGAGATCAAACACATAGCTACTGGTACATACCCTCAGCCCCGAGGGAGAACTACTCCCTCCTCGTCATGGAGAGCACCGGGATGATGAAGATGGCCACCGGAGAAGGATTCCCCCTCCGGCAGGGTGCCAGAACAGGTCTAGATTGGTTTTTGGTGGCTACGGAGGCTTCTGGCGGCGGAACTCCCGATCTATTGTGCTCCCGGATCGTTTTAGGGTATATGGAGATATATAGGCGGAAGAAGTACGCCAGGGGGGCCATGAGGGTGGAGGGCGTGCCCAGGGGGGTTGGCGCTTCCCCTGCCTCGTGGCTTCCTCGTTGCTTCCCTTACGTGCACTCCAAGTCTTCTGGGCTTCTTCTGATTCAAAAATAAGTTCCGTGAAGTTTCAGGTCAATTGGACTCCGTTTGATTTTCCTTTTCTACGATATTCTAAAACAAGGAAAAAAAACAGAAACTGGCACTGGGCTCTAGGTTAATAGGTTAGTCCCAAAAATCATATAAAATAGCATATAAATGCATATAAAACATCCAAGGTTAATAATATAATAGCATGGAACAATAAAAAATTATAGATACGTTGGAGACGTATCAATTTGCACGACCGAATAGTGTGGATAATAATAATAGTGCATATGCATTGGACTAAGCTGGAATCTGCAAGCATTCAATTTAAAAGAGAAGACAAGGTAATATGGCCTCTTTGTTAGATCAACAATAATGCATAAGAGAGCCACTCAACATTTTCATTATAGTCTTGTCCTCTCGACCCCCAAAGAAAAGAAATAAAACAAAACTATTTACACGGGAAAGCTCCCAACAAGCAAAAGAAGAACGAGAAATCTTTTTGGGTTTTCTTTTTAATTACTACTACTACTACATGCATGGAAAATAAACTAGCTAAAAGCTACACATATTTTTTTTGGTTTTTCTTAAGGTTTGTCAAACACACAAGAAGAAAGCGAGAAAATGAAAATAAACTAGCATGGATGATACAATGAAAAAGTATGAGCACCGACAATTGGCATGAGTGTGTGAACATGATACGTAGTCCCCCAAGCTTAGGCTTTTGGCCTAAGTTGGTCTATGCCCAAGGATGGCTTGGTGGATATCCGAAGTTGAAGCTAGGATCGTACTGAGATGCATCAGCTACTGCTCGGAGAGCTGCAGCTTGGAGGCGAGCTGCCTCCTTCCTCCACTCGTACTCATTCGCCTCCTCCATGGTTATAACATATCTCCTTTTTGCCTGAAGGTCAAAGAAAGCAGGAGCAGGGAGAGCGATGTGATAGGTGCGTCGTCTGTCAAAGATTAGTCGGTACAAAAGGGACTGATCGTTCCTCTCAACAAACTGATGACGAACCATAGCATTATAATCTAAATAAGCAGGAGGCAACTCAATATCATATCCACGTATGGGTATCTCAAGAAAATCAGCTAAACGGGTTGCATAAATTCCACCAAAGAAATCTCCATTAAATCTATTATTATGCAACGTATGTGCAACAATGGCCCCCAAGTTATATTGTCTATCTCCTAATACATCACTCTTGAGAACACTTAGATCGGGAACACACGTGTGACATGCTTCATCATTACCATTAATCCATCTACCTATGAAGAGAGCAAAATAATGTATGGCAGGAAAATGAATGTTCCCTATGGTAACTTGTGTTATTTCTCTAGATTCCCCCACAGTGATACTAGTAAGAAAATCTTTATATTCAGATTTACGAGGTTCACTAACATTACCCCATAGTGGGAGTTTACAAGCAGTATTAAAATCTTCTAAGTCCATGGTATAAGATTTATCATAAAGATCAAACAGGACTATTTAAGAATTGCGTGATGACATAAATTCAAACCTTCTCACAAAGGAATTAGTGAGGTAGTAGTACTGACGGCACTTATCTACCTCGAAGCTCTCAAGATCAGCGTTAAGCACGTATGCGTCAAATTCCTCCTTGATTCCTGCTCGAACCATGAAGTCCTCTGACGGCCATTCACAAGGCTGCACTTGAGCATCCCTTGGTAGTTCATTGTCTGGCTCGCATATTGCGGGCCTGGGCCCGTGCTTTCTTGAGGAACCACCTTGGTACATTTTCCTAAACATATTTCTTCCTCTGAGAAATTTCTGAAATTTTTAGTAACTCAAAATAAAAGTGAACCAAACTCAACAAAATTGATAGCAACTACTCCTACAAGTGCCTAGAGGCTATATCATGCATTAAAACTACTTTTGACCACATAAATTTGACATGCAAGCTCAAGAACAGGGTCACCTAAGCAGCAAAAATTTGCAATAAATAAAGTACTAGAACAAAAACTAATTGGACCATTGGAGGAGTCACATACCAAAGAACAATCCCCCAAAGCAGTTTTGTGAATGGAGCTTTGAGCAAGGAGATCAAAAATGGCAGCAAGATGGGCTAGAAATCGGGTTTGTGCTGGTTAGTGATTATTTATGGAGCAAGACGAAGTGTGTGGGTGCAAGGATAAGTGGAGGGGACCCACGTGGAGTCCATGAGGCAGGGGGCGCGCCCAAGGGGGGTGGGCGCACCCTCCACCCTTGTGGGTACGTGGTGAGTCCCCCTGGTGTGTTCTCAGTGCCAGATATTCTCAAATATTCTAGAAAAAATCATATTTTATTTTCAGGGCATTTGGAGAACTTTTATTTTCGGGGTGTTTTTTATTACAAGGATAATTCAGAAAAACAGACAGAAAATACTATTTTTACTTTATTTAATATAAATAACAGAAAGTAAAAGGAGGGTACAGAAAGTTGTGCTTTATAACTTCATCCATCGCATGCTCATCAAAAGGAATCCATTAATAAGGTTGATCAAGTCTTGTTAACAAACTCTTTCCGAATAACATGAAACCGGAGAAATTTCGAATAACACTAGGTTACCTCAACGGGGATATGCATATCCCCAACAATAAGAATATCATATTTCTTCTTGACAGTAGGGAGAGGAAATTCAAAACCTCCAATAGTGATTGTTGAAAATTTTCCAATAGAATTGATACTATGGACTTGAGGTTGTTTCCTCGGAATATGTGCCGTATGCTTATTACCATTAACATGAAAAGTAACATTGCCTTTGTTGCAATGAATAACAGCCCCTGCGGTATTCAAAAAGGGTCTTCCAAGAATAATAGACATACTATCGTCCTCGGGAATATCAAGAATAACAAAGTCTGTTAAAATAGTAACGTTTGCAACCACAACAGACACATCCTCACAAATACCGGCAGGTATAGTAGTTGATTTATCAGCCATTTGCAAGGATATTTCAGTAGGTGTCAACTTATTCAAATCAAGTCTACGCTATAAAGAGAGAGGCATAACACTAACACCGGCTCCAAGATCACATAAAGTAGTTTTAACATAGTTTTTTTAATGGAGCATGGTATAGTTGGTACTCCTGGATCTCCTAGTTTCTTTGGTATTCCACCCTTGAAAGTGTAATTAGCAAGCATGGTGGAAATTTCAGCTTCCGGTATCTTTCTTTTATTAGTAACAATATCCTTCATGTATTTAGCATAAGGGTTCATTTTAACCATATCAGTCAAACACATACGCAAAAAGATAGGTCTAATCATTTCAGCAAAGCGCTCAAAATCCTCATCATCCTTTTTCTTGGATGGTTTAGGAGGAAAAGGCATGGGTTTCTGAACCCATGGTTCTCTTTCTTTACCGTGCTTCCTAGCAACAAAGTCTCTCTTATCATAACGTTGATTCTTTGATTGTGGGTTATCAAGATCAACAGCAGGTTCAATCTGTACATCATTATCATTGCTAGGTTGAGCATCAACATGAACATCATCATTAATATTATCACTAGGTTCATGTTCATTACCAGATTGTGTTTCAGCATCAGAATAGAAATATCATTGGGATTCTCAGGTGTGTCAACAACAGGTTCACTAGAAGCATGCAAAGTCCTATGATTTTTCTTTTTCTTCTTCTTAGAAGGGCGAGGTGCATCAATATTAGTTCTCTGAGAATATTGCTCAAGTCTCTTAGGGTGACCCTCAGGATACAAAGGTTCATGAGTCATTTTACCCCCTCTAGTCATAACTCTAACAACATTATCATTTTTCTTATTATTTAATTCATTGAGCAAATCATTCTGAGCCTTAAATACTTGTTCTACTTGAGTGGTAACCATAGAATCATGTTTACTAACAAGTTTAAGTTCACCTTTAACTCTAGACATATAATCACTCAAGTGTTCAAGCATATCACATTGTGTTTCAATTGTCTACCAACATAAGCATTGAAGTTTTCTTGTTTAACAATAAAATTTTCAAACTCATCTAAGCATTGGCTAGCGGACTTATTACGAGGAATATCACCTTCATCAAATAAATAGAGAGAATTTACCTTGACTACCTGTGTCGGGTTATCAAGGCCATGTATTTCTTCAATAGGTGGTAAATTCTTAACATCTTTAGCTTTAATACCTTTTTCTTTCATAGATTTCTTTGCCTCTTTCATATCTTCAGGACTGAGAAATAAAATACCCCTTTTCTTCGGAGTTGGCTTAGGAGTTGGTTCAGGAAGTCTCCAATTATTTTCGTTAGTCAACATATTATTCAATAGCAATTCAGCTTGATCAACAGTTCTTTCCCTGAAAACACAACCAGCACAACTATCCAGGTAGTCTCTGGAAGCGTCGGTCAGTCCATTATAAAAGATATCAAGTGTATCATTTTTCTTGAGAGGATGATCAGGCAAAGCATTAAGTAATCAGAGAAGCCTCCCCCAAGCTTATGGGAGACTCTCTTCTTCAATTTTCTCAAAATTATATATTTCCCTTAAGACAGCTTGTTTCTTATGAGCGGGGAAATATTTAGGAGAGAAGTAATAAATCATATCTTGGGGACTACGCACACAACCAGGATCAAGAGAATTAAACCATGTTTTAGCATCACCCTTTAATGAGAACAGAAACAACTTAAGGACAAAGTAATAGCGAGTTTTCTCATCATGAGTAAACAGGGTGGCTATATCATTTAATTTAGTAAGATGTACCACAACAGTTGCAGATTCATAGCCATAAAAAGGATCATATTCAACCAAAGTAATTAACTCAGGACAACAGAGAAATCATAATCCTTATCAGTAATAAAGATAGGTGAAGTAGCAAAAGCAGGGTCATATTTCATTCTAGCATTCAAAGACTTCTCTTTGAGCTTAGCTAATAATTTCTTAAGATCAGATCTATCATTGCAAGCTAAGAAGTCTCTATCAGTCTCTTCATCCATAACATAACCCTCAAGCACAACAGGCAATTCATATCTTGGGGGAGAATCTTCATCATCACTTTCATCAATATTATCAGTTTCAATAATTTCATTCTCTCTAGCCCTAGCAAGTTGTTCATCAAGAAATTCACCTAGTGGCACAGTATTATCAAGCATATAAGTAGTTTCGTCATAAGTATCACGCAAAGCAGAAGTGGCATCATCAATAACATGCGACCTATCAGAATCAATAGCATGTATAGGTGTCGCAAGTTTACTCAAAACAGAAGGTGAATCAAGTGCAGAGCTAGATGGCAGTTCCTTACCTCCCCTCGTAGTTGAGGGAAAAATCTTGGTTCTTTGATCTTTCAAGTTCTTCATAGTGATAAGCAGATATAAATCTCAAGTGACTCAAAGAATAGAGCTATGCTCCCCGGCAACGGCGCCAGAAAATAGTCTTGATAACCCAAAAGTATAGGGGATCACAACAGTTTTCGAGGGTAGAGTATTCAACCCCAATTTATTGATTTGACACAAGGGGAGCCAAAGAATATTCTTAAGTATTAGCAGCTGAGTTGTCAATTCAACCACACCTGGAAACTCAATATCTGCAGCAAGGTATTTAGTAGCAAAGTAATATGATAGTAGTGGTAACGGTAGCAAAAGTAATATTTTTGGTTTTATAGTGATTGTAACAGTAGCAACGGAAAAGTAAATAAGCGAAGAACAATATGTGAAAAGCTTGTAGGCAATGCATCAGTGATGGAGAATTATGTCGGATGTGATCAATCATGCAACAGTTATAACATAGGGTGACACAGAACTAGCTCCAGTTCATCAATGTAATGTAGGCATGTATTCCGAATATAGTCATACGTGCTTATGGAAAAGAACTTGCATGCCATCTTTTGTCCTACCCTCCCGTGGCAGCGGGGTCCTAATGGAAATTAAGGGATATTAAGGCCTCATTTTAATAGAGTACCGGACCAAACCATTAACACATAGTAAATACATGAACTCCTCAAACTACGGTCATCACCGGTAAGTATCCCGATTATTGTCACTTCGGGGTTAACGGATCATAACACATAATAGGTGACTATAGACTTGCAAGATAGGATCAAGAACTCACATATATTCATGAAAACATAATAGGTTCAGATCTGAAATCATGGCACTCGGGCCCTAGTGACAAGCATTAAGCATAGCAAAGTCATAGCAATATCAATCTCAGAACATAGTGGATACTAGGGATCAAACCCTAACAAAACTAACTTGATTACATGATAAATCTCATCCAACCCATCACTGTCCAGCAAGCCAACGATGGAATTACTCACGCACGGCGGTGAGCATCATGAAATTGGTGATGGAGGAAGGTTGATGATGATGATGGCGACGGATTCCCCTCTCCGGAGCCCCGAACGAACTCCAGGTCAGCCCTCCCAAGAGAGTTTAGGGTTTGGCGGTGGCTTCGTATCGTAAAACAAGATGAATCCTTCTCTCTGATTTTTTCTCTCCCCGAAAGTGAATATATGGAGTCAAGATGGACGTCCGTGGAGCATCAGGGGGCCCATGAGGCAGGGGGCGCGCCCAAGGGGCAGGGTGTAGGCCCCCTGACGTGGATCTTTTCGCCAGTATTTTTTATATATTCCAAAAATAATCTCCGTTGATTTTTAGTCATTCCGAGAACTTTTATTTCTGCACAAAAGTAACACCATGGCAATTCTGCTGAAAACAGCGTCAGTCCGGGTTACTTCCATTCAAATCATGCAAGTTAGAGTCCAAAACAAGGGCAAAAGTGTTTGGAAAAGTAGATATGACGGAGACGTATCAATGCACATCACTATAAAGCCTTGCAAGTAATGTGACTAATGGGTTAGTTACGGGATGTTGCTTTACGGAACGAGTAAAGAGACTTGCCGGTAACGAGATTGAACTAGGTATTGAGATACCGACAATCGAATCTCGGGCAAGTAACATACCGATGACAAAGGGAACCAAATATGTTGTTATGCGGTTTGACCGATAAAGATCTTTGTGCAATATGTAGGAACCAATATGAGCATCCAGGTTTCGCTATTGGTTATTGACCGGAGATGAGTCTCGGTCATGTCTACATAGTTCTCTAACCCATAGGGTCCGCACGCTTAACGTTCGGTGACGATCGGTATTATGAGTTTATGTGTTTTGATGTACCGAAGGTTGTTCAGAGTCCCGGATGTGATCGCGGGCATGACGAGGAGTCTCAAAATGGTTGAGACATAAAGATCGATATATTGGAAGCCTATGTTTGGACATCGGAATAGTTCCGGGTAAGTTCGGGAATATACCTAAGTACCGGGAGGTTACCGAAACCCCCCGGGAAGTATATGGGCCTTATTGGGAGCCTAGGAGGGGGCGCGCGCCCCCAAGCCCAATCCGAATTGGGTGGGGGGCCTGCCCTCCTTTCCTTTCCCTCTCTCTCCCCCTTCCTTCCTTTCCTAATCCAACTAGGGAAGGGGGGAATCCTACTCCTAGTGGGAGTAGGACTCCCTTGGGCGCGCCATAGAGGGCCCACCCCTCCCCCTGTTGGGGAACGTAGCAGAAATTCAAAATTTTCCTACGTGTCACCAAGATGTATCTATGGAGAGACCAGCAACGAGTAGAAAGAGAGTGCATCTACATACCCTTGTAGATCGCTAAGCGGAAGCGTTCAAGTGAATGGGGTTGAAGGAGTCGTTCTCGTCGTGATTCAAATCACCGATGATCAAGTGCCGAACGCACGGCACCTCCGCGTTCAACACACGTACAGCCCGGTGACGTCTCCCACGCCTTGATCCAGCAAGGAGAGAGGGAGAGGTTGAGGAAGACTCCATCCAACAGCAGCACAACGGCGTGGTGGTGGTGGAGGAGCGTGGCAATCCTGCAGGGCTTCGCCAAGCACCGCGGGAGAGGAGGAAGACTTGGGAGAGGGGAAGGGCTGCGCCAGAACTTCGTCTGAAGCTCCCATGCGTCTCCCCACTATATATAGGCGTGGAGGGGCTGGTTTCTTGCCCTCCAAGTCCATTGGGGCGTTGGCCAAGGTGGGAGGAAAGAAATCCCATCATTTCCTTCCCCACCGATTGTTATCCCCCCTTTTTAGGGATCTTGATCTTATCCCTTCGGGATATGATCTTATTCCTTCTAAGGGGGGATCTTGGTGCGCCTTGACCAGGGGTGTGGGGCCTTGCCCCCACTACCCACGTTCATGTGGGTCCCCCCATGCAGGTGGGCCCCACTCCGGAACCTTCTAGAACCTTCCCGGTACAATACCGAAAAATCCCGAACATTTTCCGGTGGCCAAAATAGGACTTCCCATATATAAATCTTTACCTCCGGACCATTCCGGAACTCCTCGTGACGTCCGGGATCTCATCCGGGACTCCGAACAACATTCGGTAACCACATACAAACTTCCTTTATAACCCTAGCGTCATCGAACCTTAAGTGTGTAGACCCTACGGGTTCGGGAGACATGCAGACATGACCGAGACGTTCTCCGGTCAATAACCAACAGCAGGATCTGGATACCCATGATGGCTCCCACATGTTCCACGATGATCTCATCGGATGAACCACGATGTCAAGGACTTAATCAATCCCGTATTCAATTCCCTTTGTCTATCGGTATGTTACTTGCCCGAGATTCGATCGTCGGTATCCAATACCTTGTTCAATCTCGTTACCGGCAAGTCACTTTACTCGTTCCGTAACACATCATCCCGTGATCAACTCCTTGGTCACATTGCGCATATGATGATGTCCTACCGAGTGGGCCCAGAGATACCTCTCCGTTTACACGGAGTGACAAATCCCAGTCTCGATCCGCATAAAACAATAGATACTTTCGGAGATACCTGTAGTGCACCTTTATAGTCACCCAGTTACGTTGTGACGTTTGATACACCCAAAGCACTCCTACGGTATCCAGGAGTTACACACTCTCATGGTCAAAGGAAGAGATACTTGACATTGGCAAAGCTCTAGCAAACGAACTACACGATCTTTGTGCTAGGCTTAGGATTGGGTCTTGTCCATCACATCATTCTCCTAATGATGTGATCCCGTTATCAACGACATCCAATGTCCATAGCCAGGAAACCATGACTATCTGTTGATCACAACGAGCTAGTCAACTAGAGGCTCACTAGGGACATATTGTGGTCTATGTATTCACACGTGTATTACGATTTCCGGATAATACAGTTATAGCATGAATAAAAGACAATTATCATGAACAAGGAAATATAATAATAACACTTTTATTATTGCCTCTAGGGCATATTTCCAACAGTCTCCCACTTGCACTAGAGTCAATAAACTAGTTCACATCGCCATGTGATTAACACTCACAGGTCACATCGCCATGTGACTAATACCCAAGAGTTTTAGGTTTGATCATGTTGCTTGTGAGAGAGGTTTTAGTCAATGGGTCCGAACCTTTCAGATCCGTGTGTGCTTTACAAATCTCTATGTCATCTCCTAGATGTAGCTACCACGCTCTATTTGGAGCTATTCCAAATAACTGTTCTACTTGGAGCTATTCTAAATTGTTGCCCCATAATACGTATCCGGTATCTCTTCTTAGAGCTATCCGGATAGGTGTTAAGCTTGCATCGATGTAACCTTTACGACGAACTCTTTTACCACCTCCATAATCGAGAAAATTCCTTAGTCCACTAGTTACCAAGGATAACTTTGACCGCTGTCTGTGATCCATTCATGGATCACTCTTGTACCCCTTGACTGACTCATGGCAAGGCACATTTCAGGTGCGGTACTCAGCATGGCATACTGTAGAGCCTATGTCTTAAGCATAGGGGACGACCTTCGTCCTTTCTCTCTATTCTGTCGAGGTCGAGCTTTAAGTCTTAACTTCGTACCTTACAAGTCAGGCAAGAACTCCTTCTTTGACTGGTCCATCTTGAACACCTTCAAGATCATGTCAAGGTATGTGCTCATTTGAAAGTATTATTAAGCATTTTGATCTATCCTTATAGATCTTGATGCTCAATGTTCAAGTAGCTTAATCCAGGCTTTCATTGAAAAACACTTTCAAAATAACCCTATATGCTTTCCAGAAATTCTACGTCATTTCTGATCAACAATATGTCAACAACATATACTCATCAGAAATTCTATAGTGCTCCCACTCACTTCTTTGGAAATACAAGTTTCTCATAAACTTTGTACAAACCCAAAATCTTTGATCATCATCAAAGCATACATTCCAACTCCGAGATGCTCACTCGAGTCCTTAGAAGGATTGCTGGAGCTTTGCATACTTATTAGCATCTTTCGGGATTGACAAAACCTTCCGGTTGTATCACATACAACCTTTCCTCAAGAAAATCGTTGAGGAAACAATGTTTTGACATCCTATCTGCAAGATTTCATAAATAATGCAGTAATTGCTAATATAATTCCAACAGACTCTTAGCATCGCTACGAGTGAGAAAATCTCATCGTAGTCAACTCCTTGAACTTGTCGGAAAACATCTTAACGACAAGTCGAGCTTTCTTAATGGTAATTCTTACCATCATTGTCTGTCTTCCTTTTAAAATCCATCCGTACTCATTTGCCTTACGACCATCGAGCCGTTCTGCCAAAGTCTTCACTTTGTTTTCATACATGGATCCTCTCTCGGATTTTATGGCCTCAAGCCATTTATCGGAATCTGGGCCCACCATCGCTTCTCCATAGCTCGTAGGCTCATTGTTGTCTAGCAACATGACTTCCAAGACAGGATTACGTACCACTCTGAAGTAGTACGTATCCATGTCACCCTACAAGGTACGGTAGTGACTTGATCCGAAACTTCATGATCACTATCATAAGCTTCTACTTCAATTGGTGTAGGTGCCACAGGAACAACTTCCTGTGCCCTGCTACACACTTGTTGAAGTGATGGTTCAATAACCTCATCAAGTCTCCACCATCCTCCCACTCAATTCTTTCGAGAGAAACTTTTCCTCGAGAAAGTACCTGATTCTAGAAACAATCCCTTATTGCTTTCGGATCTGAGACAGGAGGTATACCCAACTGTTTTGGGTGTCCTATGAAGATGCATTTTATCCTCTTTGGGTTCGAGCTTATCAATCCTGAAACTTTTTCACATAAGCGTTGCAGCCCCAAACCTTTAAGAAACGACAACTTAGGTTTCTCTAAACCATAATTCATACGGTGTCATCTCAATGGAATTACGTGGTGCCCTATTTAAAGTGAATGTGGTTGTCTCTAATGCCTAACCCATGGACAATAGTGGTAATTCGATAAGAGACATCATGGTACGCACCATATCCAATAGGGTGCAACTATGATGTTCGGACACACCATCACACTATGGTGTTCCAGGCGGTATTAATTGCGAAACAATTTCCACAATGTCTTAATTGTGTGCCAAAACTCGTAACTTAGATATTCACATCATAGACATTTTATCCTCTTGTCACAATGATCTTCTACTTCACTCTGAAATTACTTGAACCATTCAATAATTCAGACTTGTATTTCATCAAGTAAATATTCTCAACATCTACTCGAATCATCTGTGAAGTAAGATCATAACGATATTCACTGCATGCCTCAGCACTCATTGGATTGGATACATCAAAATGTGTTACTTCCAACAAGTTGCTATCTTGTTCCATCTTACTTAAAACGAGGCTTTTCAGTCATCTTGCCCATGTGGTATGATTTGCATATCTCAAGTGATTCAAAATCAAGTGAGTCCAAACGATCCATCTGCATGGAGTTTCTTCATGCGTATACACCAATAGACATGGTTCGCATGTCTCAAACTTTTCTAAAACGAGTGAGTCCAAAGATCCATCAACATGGAGCTTCTTCACGCGTTTTATACCATTATGACTTACATGGCAGTGCCACAAGTAAGTGGTACTATCATTACTATCTTATATCTTTTGGCATGAAAATGTGTATCATTACGATCGAGATTCAATAAACCATTCCTTTAGGTGCAAGACCATTGAAGGTTTTATTCAAATAAATAGAGTAATCATTATTCTCCTTAAATGAATAACCGTATTGCGATAGACATAATCCAATCATGTCTATGCTCAACGCAAGCACCAAATGACAATTATTCAGGTTTAATACTAATCTTGATGGTAGAGGGAGCGTGCGATGTTTGATCACATCAAACTTGGAAACACTTCCAACACATATCGTCAGCTCACCTTTAGCTAGTCTCCGTTTATTCCGTAGCTCTTTATTTCGAGTTACTAACACTTAGCAACCGAACCGGTATCTTATACCCTGGTGCTACTAGGAGTACTAGTAAAGTACACATTAACATAATGTATATCCAATATACTTCTATCGACCTTGCCAGCCTTCTTATCTACCAAGTATCTAGGGTAATTCTGCTCTAGCGGCTATTCCCCTTATCACAGAAGCACTTAGTCTCGGGTTTGGGTTCAACCTCGGGTTTCTTCACTGGTGCAGCAGCTGATTTGCCGTTTCATGAAGTATCCCTTCTTGCCCTTGCCTTTCTTGAAACTAGTGGTTTCACCAACCATCAACAATTGATGCTCCTTCTTGATTTCTACTTTCGCGGTGTCAAACATCGTGAATACCTCAAGGATCATCATGTCTATCCCTGATATGTTATAGTTCATCACGAAGCTCTAGCAGCTTGGTGGCAATGACTTTGGAGAAACATCACTATCTCATTTGGAAGATCAACTCCCACTCAATTCAAGTGATTGTTGCACTCAGACAATCTGAGCACAAGCTCAACGATTGAGATTTTCTCCCTTAGCTTGCAGGCTAAGAGAATCGTCGGAGGTCTTATACCTCTTGACGTGAGCACGAGCCTGAAATCCCAATTTCAGCCCTCGAAACATCTCATATGTTCCGCGATGTTTCGAAAACGTCTTTGGTGCCTCTACTTAAACCATTTAACTGAACTATCACGTAGTTATCAAAACGTGTATGTTCGATGTTCGAAACGTCCACAAACGACGTTTGGGGTTTAGCACACTGAGCAGTGCATTAAGGACATAAGCTTTCTACTGTCCGCATAATCGCTACTGTCAACTTTCAACTATATTTTCTCTAGGAACATATCTAAACAGTGGAACTAAAGCGCGAGCTACGACATAATTTGCAAAAGGTCTTTTGAGTATGTTCAGGATAATTAAGTTCATCTTATGAACTCCCACTCAGATAGACATCCCTCTGGTCATCTAAGTGATTACATGATCCGAGTCAACTAGGCCGTGTCCGATCATCACGTGAGACGGACTAGTCATCATCGGTGAACATCTTCATGTTGATCGTATCTACTATACGACTCATGCTCGACCTTTCGGTCTCCGTGTTCCGAGGCCATGTCTATACATGCTAGGCTCGTCAAGTTAACCCTAAGTGTTTTCGCTGTGTAAAACTGTCTTACACCCGTTGTATGTGAACGTAAGAATCCATCACACCCGATCATCACATGGTGCTTAGAAGCGACGAACTGTAGCAACGGTGCACAGTTAGGGGAGAACACTTCTTGAAATTTTGTAAGGGATCATCTTATTTACTACCGTCGTCCTAAGTAAACAAGATGCATAATCATAATAAACATCACATGCAATTATATAGTTGTGACATGATATGGCCAATATCATATAGCTCCATTGATCTTCATCTTCGGGGCTCCATGATCATCTTGTCACCGGCTTGACACCATGATCTCCATCATCATGATCTCCATCATCGTGTCTTCATGAAGTTGTCACGCCAACGACTACTTCTACTTCTATGGCTAACGTGTTTAGCAATAAAGTAAAGTAAGTTACATGGCGTTTTTCAATGATACGCAGATCATACAATAAATTAAGACAACTCCTATGGCTCCTGCCGGTTGTCATACTCATCGACATGCAAGTCGTGAATCCTATTACAAGAACATGATCAATCTCATACATCACATATCATTCATCACATTCTACTTGGCCATATCACATCACATAGCATACCCTGCAAAAACAAGTTAGACGTCCTCTAATTGTTGTTGCATGTTTTACGTGGCTGCTATGGGTTTCTAGTAAGAACGTTTCTTACCTACGCAAGACCACAACGTGATATGCCAATTGCTATTTACCCTTCATAAGGACCCTTTTCATCGAATCTGTTCCGACTAAAGTGGGAGAGACTGGCACCCGCTAGCCATCTTATGCACCAAGTGCATGTCAATCGGTGGAACCTGTCTCACGTAAGAGTACGTGTAAGGTCGGTCCGGGCCGCTTCATCCCACAATACCGTCGAAACAAGATTGGACTAGTAACGGTAAGCATATTGAACAAAATCAACGCCCACAACTACTTTGTGTTCTACTCGTGCAAAGAATCTACGCAATAGACCTAGCTCTGATACCACTGTTGGGGAACGTAGCAGAAATTCAAAATTTTCCTACGTGTCACCAAGATCTATCTATGGAGAGACCAGCAACGAGTAGAAAGAGAGTGCATCTACATACCCTTGTAGATCGCTAAGCGGAAGCGTTCAAGTGAACGGGGTTGAAGGAGTCGTTCTCGTCGTGATTCAAATCACCGATGATCAAGTGCCGAACACACGGCACCTCCGCGTTCAACACACGTACAGCCCGGTGACGTCTCCCACGCCTTGATCCAGCAAGGAGAGAGGGAGAGGTTGAGGAAGACTCCATCCAACAGCAGCACAACGGCGTGGTGGTGGTGGAGGAGCGTGGCAATCCTGCAGGGCTTCGCCAAGCACCGCGAGAGAGGAGGAAGACTTGGGAGAGGGGAAGGGCTGTGCCAGAACTTCGTCTGAAGCTCCCATGCGTCTCCCCACTATATATAGGCGTGGAGGGGCTGGTTTTTTGCCCTCCAAGTCCATTGGGGCATTGGCCAAGGTGGGAGCAAAGAAATCCCATCATTTCCTTCCCCACCGATTGTTATCCCCCCTTTTTAGGGATCTTGATCTTATCCCTTCGGGATATGATCTTATTCCTTCTAAGGGGGGATCTTGGTGCGCCTTGACCAGGGGTGTGGGGCCTTGCCCCCACTACCCACGTTCATGTGGGTCCCCCCATGCAGGTGGGCCCCACTCCGGAACCTTCTAGAACCTTCCCGGTACAATACCGAAAAATCCCGAACATTTTCCGGTGGCCAAAATAGGACTTCCCATATATAAATCTTTACCTCCGGACCATTCCGGAACTCCTCGTGACGTCCGGAATCTCATCCGGGACTCCGAACAACATTCGGTAACCACATACAAACTTCCTTTATAACCCTAGGGTCATCGAACCTTAAGTGTGTAGACCCTACGGGTTCGGGAGACATGCAGACATGACCGAGACGTTCTCCGGTCAATAACCAACAACGGGATCTGGATACCCATGATGGCTCCCACATGTTCCACGATGATCTCATCGGATGAACCACGATGTCAAGGACTTAATCAATCCCGTATTCAATTCCCTTTGTCTATCGGTATGTTACTTGCCCGAGATTCGATCGTCGGTATCCAATACCTTGTTCAATCTCGTTACCGGCAAGTCACTTTACTCGTTCCGTAACACATCATCCCGTGATCAACTCCTTGGTCACATTGCGCATATGATGATGTCCTACCGAGTGGTCCCAGAGATACCTCTCCGTTTACACGGAGTGACAAATCCCAGTCTCGATCCGCATAAAACAATAGATACTTTCGGAGATACCTGTAGTGCACCTTTATAGTCACCCAGTTACGTTGTGACGTTTGATACACCCAAAGCATTCCTACGGTATCCAGGAGTTACACGCTCTCATGGTCAAAGGAAGAGATACTTGACATTGGCAAAGCTCTAGCAAACGAACTACACGATCTTTGTGCTAGGCTTAGGATTGGGTCTTGTCCATCACATCATTCTCCTAATGATGTGATCCCGTTATCAACGACATCCAATGTCCATAGCCAGGAAACCATGACTATCTGTTGATCACAACGAGCTAGTCAACTAGAGGCTCACTAGGGACATATTGTGGTCTATGTATTCACACGTGTATTACGATTTCCGGATAATACAGTTATAGCATGAATAAAAGACAATTATCATGAACAAGGAAATATAATACTAACACTTTTATTATTGCCTCTAGGGCATATTTCCAACACCCCCTCCTCCACTCCTTTATATACGGGGGAGGGGGCACCCCATAGACAGACAAGTTGATCTCTTAGCAGTGTGCGGTGCCCCCCTCCATCATAATCCACCTCGGTCATATCGTTGCAGTGCTTAGGCGAAGCCCTGCGCCGGTAGCTTCATCATCACCGTCATCATGCCGTCGTGCTGACGAAGCTCTCCCCCGACACTCAGCTGGATCTCGAGTTCGTGGGACGTCATCGAGCTGAACGTGTGCAGATCGTGGAGGTGTCGTATCTTCGGTGTTAGGATCGGTCGGATCGTGAAGACGTATGACTACATCAATCGCATTGTCATAACGCTTCCGCTTACGGTCTACAAGGGTACATAGACAACACTATCCCCTCTCGTTGGTATGCATCACCTAGACGGATCTTGCATGTGCGTAGGATTTTTTTTGAAATTACTGCGTTTCCCAACACCAGTCTAGTAGTCCTAGTAGTATCAAGGAAAAACAATGCATGGTATTTTACGAGTCCAAACTCTCAAGGGTATGAACTGAGACTTGGGGAAACATAAGTTTCCATTTTATAGTTACTAGCACCAAGTTACATTTCTTGTAGATCTTTCTTTTAGAGATTTCATTTTTTGCATTTCCTGTAAGTCGGATCAATGAGGCTATAATCCCAAGTGAATTGTCAGTCGGATTTTAAATTTCCCTCAAATCCAAGCTAATGACGAATGGCATAGCACTATGCATGCCCGTCTCCTAGAAACACTCATGTGAAGTCATCCAGACCTCCCACAAGCTCCTGGGTAGTGGTCAATGTCAAAAACAATTTTTTTTACGGGGCAACAATTTTATTACTCGCCTCGCCAAGGAAAATCGAGAGGGTAAGTGATTGGATGGTTAAAAAGTGGTCATACCTCCAGCGGACTGGAGATCAAATTTCAAATTTAACGTCCAATGTGTCCTATATTAAAATGGAATATTTACTTTAGTGGGATATGATGCACCCGTAATTAGAGGGCTTAAACTGCACTCGGTGTTTCGAAAAAACATAGAGCGAAATAACAAAAAAAATGTCTATTTGCATGTGAACCTAGATTCTCTCTTTCCAGTTTCCACCCGAGTTAATTGGTATGTATTTTTTCCTCGGCAATGGTAGAGGGTTCCTTTGAGTCTATAATATTTCATCTAAACTTTGCCAAAATTGATTGTGAGGTACAAAATGTTCGTGTGTCAAAAAATCTGGGTAAGGGCTCCTTTGATTCAAAAGAAAAGTGGAGTAAAAACGTAGAAATGGTATTATTCATGCCTTTGGTTGAAACGAATGGGGCAAAGTAAAAGTGGAGGAAAATTTCCTTTGATCTCAGTTTCAAATGAAAAACACACAAATTCTAACATACACTTGGACCTCTTTTTAAAATTCATAAGCACAGAGAACGAGACTAAGATCCTTAGTAGCATAATTACGAATTTCCATGTGATTTGACCAAATTTTATTAGAATTCTTGCGCTTTTTTTATTCATCTTATTTACTATGCTCCCTAATTTTAGAGTCCTTCCATTCAATTGAGGTGTTCAATTTTGGATTTGTTTCACGATTTTCATCAGGTCAACTATTTCTCAACGAGCCATCTCATTCAGTTAAGGTATTCAATTTTGGATTAGATTCACGATTTGGACTGGATCAATGATTTCTCAAATTAATCGGTAGCGACCAGCCTGTTAAAATATATAAGTCCCTTCAGCCCTTTTGCCACCTAAAAACGCATCAGTCCTCATAACACCTATGTTTCTCCAAATAATCTAATTCACTATGCTCCTTAACTTTGGAGCTCTCCCATTTAATTGAGATGTTCGTTGGATTTGATTCATGATTATTCTCAATGAACCCTCCCATTGAGTTACAATATTTTAATGTTGGATTTGATTCGCAATTTTGACTGGATCAACGATTTCTCAAATTGATCTGCAGCCGCCAGCCTGTAAAAACACATCAGGCCCGTGTACCTCTCACCATATAAAAAACACACTAGTCCTCATAACACCTTGTTTTCATCTAATTCATTATGTTTTCCAATTTTGGAGCCCTCCCATTCAATTGAGTTGTTCAATTTTTTATTTGGTTCATGATTTTGACCCTTTCAACTATTTCTCAACGAGCTTTTTCATTCAGTTGGGGCATTCAATTTTGGATTTATTCTATGATTTTACTGGGTCAATGATTTCTCAATTAATCAGCAGCAATCAACCTATCAAAACACACCGGTCTTGTGCACTCTCATCGTCTAAAAAAAGGAGCGTCAACATGTGACGTTGTAGAACCAATATACTACATGCAGCCAGCAATGCAAGAAACTTCCCCACACAAGTATTGATTGAATACCCTGCAAAAAAAGTATTGATTGAACAAATAATCACACCGCCAAGAAAGCCAACTAAAACACCGATTTTTTTCACCAGTGGTCGTTTGATTCGTGGGGTTGAAATTCTTAGGAAAGTTTCCATAGGATTAATTTGTACTCCATTTTGAAGAAAAATGTCCATCAATTGAAACCACTTGGTAGAATTTCTTTAGTTGTATGTTCTATCAAACATTCTTCCATCTGATTCCTATAGTTTTGTAACCCTATAGGATAAAAGAAAGCATGTCCCTATGTTCCTATGTTTTTTTCTACCTACACTTTGAGAATTCTATCAAACATATCAAGTAACTGGATTTCCCCCTCTTTTCGAAAGAAAAAGACAAGACAAGATGTAGTTCCAAGATAACATGCTCATCATGATTGTATTAGCTTGATATACTCTTTATATCGGTTGAATGAAATACCTTTTTATCAACAAAAAAGGTCCAAGACAAACACCTCTTGGGCGACAATGCAGGTGCAAGTGAGTTAGGAGCGCAAACGTACACCTCTCGTCATGCAACGTGCACGATGATCCACAACTCTAAATGGTGGTTGAGTCCACTTGCGACGACATGAGTCAAGCAAGTGAGAGTCTACCTGACATTCCCCTCTAAACCACCATGCCAAACATTCTTTGCCTTTTATCACATTGCATCTGTCCAGGACTAGACGGCCATAAAGGCAAAGCACTCTTGGATTACCCCAGCCGATCCCAAATTCCCTAATCGGTCACATTTTCGCGCACTCTAACCTTTTGCACTTGGCCATGAAGAAAAAGGGGGAGTAATTTCAACTTTTCATGTGTTTCTAGGCTGTACTTTTCCATCTTGGTGCGTGCAACAGACCGTAGAATCTTTGATAGGAAAAGCCACGAAGACTTCTGTTGCAAATATCCCGCGACCACTAGTCAAGTCTCCTGCATGAACCGGAAACCAGCAGCGCCACTGGTAAATTACTGGAGCGGCGTATGGTCCACTGAGAGCATTCCAGCGTTTTTCCAATTCCTATGAAACAAACATCCAAGTTGAGTTCTCGTTTGATTCAAAAGAAGTATAAAGGATTTTTTTGGAGGATTTGGAACCTTTGAATTTTTTTTCCTATGGTGGCCATTTGATTCGCAGGGTTGAAATCCTTAGGAATTTTTCGATAGGATTAATTTGTACTCCACTCTAAAGAAATTTTTTTATCTGTTAAAAGCTCTTGGTAGAATTTCTTTGTTTTTTCCATGCTATCGAACATTCTTTCATCTAAATGCCCATAGTTTTGTAACCCTATAGGATACAAGAAGACATGCCTCTATGTTCCCGTGTTTTTCCTATTCCGGTGTTTTGAGAATTATGCGAAACAAGAGTCTATATTTATGTGTTACGGTTTACGAGTCCGCTGTTTTGCGCATCCATTTCTGTCCTATTCCCGTGTCTTTCATACTCCTGCGTTTTTATAATCCTGTGAACCTAAAGAGCCCTAAATTCAAAAGGAGGCTCAAAATTTGGTCAATTTCGCCATTTGTTCTAATGAAATCTATTCAAAGCAATTTGACAATTTTAAGAACCATGAGTCGTTTCTACGAGGACCCGAAGGACGCGCTACTGGTGTGATTTATGGCCATATGGTCATCATTGTATACCAACAATTGTGACGTTTTCCCATCATGTACACCAATATTCTTTTTTCATATTAGCGTCTCTCATAGGGCATTTTTGACGCGAACACGAGAGCCATGCAAGGCGAAAATAAGTACAAAGTGCGTCTTGTTTCTTCTGCCATTTGCTAGTGGCTGCCGTTGATCCTCGTACATTCCGGCAATCAGCGTGTGAAAACCGGAGAAATTTTCGGTGACCCACCGGCGGCAGTTGACCCACCGCCCCGGTCATTCGTGCAGCCGTCCCAATCATGGCGGGAACTGCACCTTCTGGTCGTCTCTCTCCGACGGCGACGCCGCGCACCGATCGATCGATCTACCGGCAAGTGGACGGGTCGCTATCCCCTCGCCCTGACGGCAATGCAATCGCGGTCCCGGGGCGGCTCGTTCAGGGCGCCGGCGTGTGGAAGAAGAGGCAGACCGCCGAGCAGTCGTCGACGGCGACGCCCCGCCGCTTGCGCCTCCACCCGCGGACGGCGCACTCGACGAGCCGCTTCGCGGCCTTCTCCCTGTCCGGCGTCGCCGCCACGATCCGCACGGCCTCCTCGTTGGAGAGCACGTCCCAGACCTGCCCAAGATGTTCGCCATGCATGATCAGTCCGCTGTACTGAGAATAGAAATAGTTTGCGACTGTGCAAGAATCTGTCGCTTACCCCGTCGGTGGCGAGGATGACGAACTGGTCCTGGGCGGTGATCCTCCTCTGCGTCACCTCCGGCGCCGAGATCACGCCGTAGTCCTTGACGCAGTAGTCGCCGAAGGCCCGCGACATGGCCAGCCCCGGCGCCTCCCGGTGGGGCACCCACACCCGGTGCACGCCGGGCTCGTCGTCGAGGCAGTGCACGCGGCCCTCGCACTGCGTGATGCGCGCCTTCTCCTCTGCAAACCAGATTCGACCGCGGGTGAGCAATGGCCGTCTCAAGAATGGTCTTCTAGTCTTGTCACGACGACTTACGGGGCAGGTCGGGCTTGAAGTCGACGGTGAGCTGGACGGCGGTGACGTCGCCGTCGTCGGACGTGGTCGCGAGGACGGCCCGCGAGTCGCCGACGTTGGCGACCACCATCAGGTCGCCCTGCTTGACGATGGACAGAGCCGTGCAGCCGCTGTTGACGGCGTCGAGGCGCCGGCTCCGGCGGAGCTCGTCGTCGACGGCGGCGGCGGCGGCCAGGTAGGACTGCCTCAGGAGGTCGAACTGGCAGTCGCCGAGCCTCTTCTCGCCGTCGATGAGCGACGCCAGCGCGACGGCCTCCTGCCAGCGGCACAGCAGCCGCTGCGGCAGCGACTCCCGGACGGCCTTGGCGACGTAGTGGCCCCACTGGCCGTGGCCGTCGAAGACCCCGCAGAAGATGGTGTCGTCCTGGCACCCGTATCCCTGGATACAGAAGCAAACAGAGCCGTAAGAAATCCAGAAGAAACGAAAATATTGAAACTTCTTCTTTATCAAGATCGGGAAGAAACGAAAATATTGAGCGACGGGTGCAATTCAGCTTCCATTTACTGTGCATGGCAAATGGAAATCCAAGATTTGGGCGTGCCGTGATAGATTTTATCTTTTGCGTGGTGTGACACGATAGAATTGACAACCAAGTGAACGAGCCGGCCTTTTTTGTGCCGGTAGGTCATCGTTGCCCTTTTCTCTTTTCTTTTTTGATTGAAATGAGGCCACCGTTGTCCTTACTGAACTGAATAGCCAAACTAGCTCGCGTTTCTAATCTAGTGAAGTTTAAGGGGGTGTCATAAGTTTATAAAAGCTAAGATTTTCATTCCGAAAAAATGTAGAAAATCTGATATTCCTGCGAAGATGTAGGAAATGACATGTTCACGTTTTCTCCCATCACAATCAGTAAGTTAAGTGTTTAACTGTCCGAAGCAACTTTGGATTCAGATACCAAGACACACAACACCTTTTTTGCTCCAACAAATCCAAGACACGTACCATCCCTTTTTTGGCAGATACTAGTACTACGGGATGAAACGCCTAGAGGCAAAAGGCAAGCGCCGTATCCAAGAACCTTGTGAAAAATATGATCCAGGATCGTCTCAAGAAGCAACACGTAGTCGGGTGAATGGCCTAACGATAGTTTGGCTCGTACCGAACTGAACCATCTCACGAAAATATCAGAAAAAATGGTTAGGTGAACAACGGAGGGAGACGGGATCCGATATCTATTTTATTTGGTACACGTAAGGCAAGCACATGAAAACTGATTTATTTCTTCTGTGGCCAGAAATGAGAAGAAGAAGCCGGCGACTAGTCCCGACTCCCGACGCTGTACCCTCGCCATTTTCTGTGGAACAGAGACCATGTCGAGTAGCAGAAACTTATGTTTGGAAGGCGGGAATTAAATTGTGTGGCAAGAAGCTCTTGATCATTGACTACACGCCACCGGTAATACGTCGTGATAACCAGCGTGAAAATTCATAAACAGGCAAGGGAGGAAGCAGAGGAGCGGCGATGGAACTCACCTCCCAGACGATGGAGGTGTCCTGGTTGGTGCCCTTCTCGCCGCGGCGGGAGCACGCGGCGGCCAAGGTCTCTGAGCCCTCGCCCCAGAGCGTCCCCGACGACCGCAGCACCGTCCCCTGCGCCTCCTCCGCCTGCTTCCTCTCCTTCCCCAGAGACATGGAGCGGGCCAGCCCCTGCAGCATCGACGAGATCTGCCGCATTCTCGCTAGCCCAGCTCGATTGTACGGAGAGCTTCTTCTTCTTCTTCTTCTTCTTCTCCCTTGCTCTCTTAGTTTCTCGGTGATCGGCAGGGGTGGTGCTCAGGCAAGAACAGAGCACAGGCCGGCCATGTGTATGGCTAGGCTGGAGATGTCCCGATCGATGGTTTCTCCTGGATCTTTCTTGTTTGAGGGCGTGGCTTTGGATTGAAGAGACGAGCTTGGAGTGGATATCTGGATAGGATCGGCCGGATCAACTTATACTTCACCAAGGAAGAAGGTGTAGAAGAAGGAACGGGGAGCGAGGATCGCTCAAATGCGGTCAGGCGACCGGCGAACAAGGCAAGGGCGCAAGGGAGGTGCGAATTGTGGTGGAGGTGAAGTGAAAGCTTGGGTGGGAGCTTATAAAGGAGAGGGGAGACGGGAGAGGGAGGGAGAGCCGTGGGTGCAGGGGAAGCTCGCGCGCGCGCGCACACACACACACCATGCAGATGCAGGCGAAGCCACACCCACACGGTTTCCGCCCGTCGCTTGCACAGCAACACAACAGAGCGATGCGTGTCTTTCAGCTGCCTCGGCGTGTGCGTGCTCCGTCTCGCCCGCCTTTTGGTGGATGTGGATAAGCTGTCTGTGTGTGTGTGTGTGTGTGCGCGCGCGCGCGCGTGTGCGCGCCCCGCTCTGGAATGTGCACAGGCCGATGTCGACGGTTATGATCGACGTGCGAGCCCAATGAAAACGGAGGGGTGTAGTTGTGGGTCTTGCTGAACCTTTTGTGTCGAATAAGCGTCTTTGCGAGTACATTATCTTTAGGCCGATCTACGCAATAAATAAAGAATATGTTGCGGGAAATCTTAATAATGTATACTAGCTAGTACTCATTTGCATATGGATTTAATGAATTTATATGTATTTTTTCTGAATTGTTCGGATTGCTTACCAATTTATATGCCTGCTTGATATCTCTTTAACGCCGCGGAATCGTAAAATATTCGTAGTAGATCATGTTTTCTTTGCATGGTAGTAGATCATGTTTCTCTTCTTCTTCATCAAGTATCTCGAGGTGAATACAATATTTCTTTTCTTGTATAGCGTGCATGCGTATTAATTAGGAAAGTTATAATTTAAATTATTTTGGTAAATTACATGGGTCGCATCGGATACCTAAAATATTATACAACATACCCCTCCCCCCAAAGTGTCATTTATATTGTGGGGAAAACCCAGCGGGGTAGAAACCTGGTTCCCCTATCGGAAAACCAGTGGAGTAGAAACCGCGCTCCACTCTTGTGTATAGCTTATTTCTTGGCAAACAGAAGATGTTGTTTGTTTTTTATTTTAATCAGAAAATGAAGGCTACCGAGCAATTAAACACTTTGCTAATAATATTCTCCGCATATATTTTTTTCTTTTCTTTTGGTCAAATCAAATCATAGTTCCAAGTAGCAAATGCACGCAACGAAGTTTCGATCAGCGTAACCGTCAGCAGCAGCAGCAGGTGGCAATACTAATAAAAGCTATCCATAAACAGTTGATATGCTTGTTTATGAGCCCATTCCAACATCTCAGCAAGAGAAGGCGATATACTATCTGAGAGAGGCCGGCAGGTGATCCCCACCGTGTGCGAGCACTCAAACAGCATATAAAATGCTTCTTCCGGAGGCAGACGAGACGACCCCTCCTCTCTGATCTCTACCCTGCGCCCATCAACAACCGCACAAGAACGAACTTGGGCACCGCACGGGCAGGCGTCGTTTCGTTTTCTTAGGCCTTGTATAATGGGAGATGCTTAGAAAGGTGCTTAAAAAAATAAATCAAGTTTTTCTGAAGCACCGGTGCCTATTTTTATAGAAAAGACGCTTAGTTAAACGTCTATCCTGTACAAATAAGCACTGGTGCTTAAGAAAGGCCTGATTTATTTTTCTAAGCACCTCCCATTGTACAAGGCCTTATCATGCTGCCGGTTGTACGTGGAGAGCCACACATGTGACATGTTGTCTTGTGCGCCGGGGAAGGCCCCCTCCACCGGTTCGGCAGCACGTGACCGTGGAGCAGCGTCTTGCCGGATATCTCGTGGCCGTGGTGGTGCGGGGGTTCTTCTTTCTGCTGGGCTGCCAACCGATGGCAACAGAAAAATGGCTGGAGTGCCGAACCGGTGAGTTAGCCGCTTGAGTCCATTTATCATTTTCCTTAAGTCAAAATTTTAAAATTTTGACCAACTTTTCAGGAAAAAGTAGCAACATTCATGACACTAAATTAGTATCACTGGATCTGTTTTGAAATGTATTTTGACAATACTGTGTACGAAATTGATGTCATATATGCTATTACTACTACTACTATTTTTTTATAAAGTTTGCCAACATATTAAAACTTTGGCTTAGAACAAAAGTTAGATGTACGCTTATTCCCATATGGAGGGAGTAAGGTCTCTTTGACTCATTGAGAACCTTTTATTTTATTTTATTGCGGGGAGAAGCATTTCATATAATTTAATCATCTTGGGGGTTACAAATCTTTTGAAATAATAATGCTAATATCCTGTGGGGAAATTGATAACCAACATGCCCGTATGCTGCTGGCTACGACCTGACATAGCATGAGCAACATTATTTTGTGATCTACTGATTTTCAAAACTGTGCTGGCCGCTCTTATTTGGTCATCTATGCTCGAACGATCTCTGTTGCACTCGATTGATTCAAGGAGCTCTATGATCTCAACGCGACCAGGTCCCACATGACTCCACCCCACGAGAATGCAAATCATTTTACACATGCACGCAGATACGTACACCCTCTACATTTAACAAGACACACGATTCCAACCCTCATCTCATCACATTTTCTTAAAAGAAATGAGATCGCTGGAGGCATGAAACACGAACAACGATTCAGCAAATACTCTAATCAACCAGCTCGATCTGCAGTGTATACATTCAGCTGCCAGACGAAAACATATCGCCCGTTGATTTTTTTTTAGATTTGATTAATCGGTGAGGGCAGATGATGATGATTAATCACACGGTAGCACGCAGTGATGCGTGAACCCAACTACCGTCGTTGAACACTGGTATCATATACACCAAATGGCTAATCAAACTGCTTACACCGACTGATGATCTCAGAACAGGTATACACGTTCCTTCCGGTGATTTGGATTGCTCATTAACTATGGATGAACCAACGTGCGTGGCTATATCATATGTGTCATGATCCCGTCACAAGGGAGTGGCTAATCAAATCCTGACGGTTTGGCAATACTAAAGATCGTGTTGAAATTTGTTTCCAACGATTATTCAAAAAATATGTTCTTAATGATTATCATAAAGAAACATGTTGTTCCATCTAAGGAGAGAGCACGTGAAAAATCGGGCAACTTGTATGTGTGCCCATGTGGATATATATGTCTGTTTGGCAGGTAACTACGGAGGATCCCGGTAGTTTCTTTTGTGGTTTGCCCTGCGAAATGTTAGCATGATTGTGCTTTTTTTAATACAGTACAGACGCAAGCGCTCCCATTAGCATGATTGTGTTGATGTTAAAAGGTTGGCATCCAATATTTGGCAAGTGACAATTGTTTGGCTACCAACATTCTTGCCAACCTTAGAAAAACTTGTCAATTTTTTTGGCAACTTTCGATTTTGCCAAATGCTTGCTTGCCAAATATTGATATCAAACCTATTATGCTTTGTTTGCTCTCTGTCGATCAGTTTTTAATCAACTACGTATCAACTATGATATTCATGCCAAACTGCCAAACCGTCAAAAATTGTGTACCTTCCTTGCCGTTGCCGGGTTTTGGGCCCAATGAAGCCTAGACAATTATGGCATTAATTCATTGTATCCTGCCTCTAACAGATATTTTGGGCGACTATTCAAATCTCAGCAGCTGGCGCGTAAACATCGATCGGGCAGGGTCGATGCCATCGAGAAACACTGCAGGCGCAGACATGCGTGGGCATGCATGCATGCATGTGCAACTAGTTTCGTGATCAGGACCAGTGGACCGCTGCCCTGACATATATCTCTAAACAGCTGATCGACACCGACATGAATCTTAATGTCCTGCATAATTGTTTTTTAAACAACTGCATGATTGTTTTTCTAAAACATTGTATAGATGTAGATGCTCATACACGTACACTCATCTCAATGAATGTACACACGCACACCCTGTCTCTACGAGAATCTTCAAGAGACTGAGCCGGCAGATTTTAAGATTGACGAAGTTATCATGAACGTCTCATGGTTGACGGACACGCCATATCACTGAAAGAGCATCATCAGAAAGTCTAAAATAATTCAAAAAAATGCAACGACCTATGCCAAGTCTAGAATTTAGTCGGACTAAACCCGGGTGAGCAGATTCGAACCAAACCGTAGTGTTCTGAATAATTGTGATGCTATGTGGTACTCCCTCTTTCCCATTATGTTAGGCGCATGAGCCTTTTGCACGAAAATTAGGCATAGAAGAGTCGTACGGTTACATGATAGGTGAGGGCTCCTCCATGATCTCCTCTAACTACCTGGTTGGCCGATCCAATTTTTGGCTCAAACAAGAATGACCTCTTGCGCATGCCCATGCAGCTGGTTAGATCGCTAACCACACGAGAAAAAAAATCGTGTCAACATGGTCGCTAACCGTACGAGAGAGAGAGAGAGAGAGGGAGAGAGAGAGAGGGAGAGAGAGAGAGAGAGAGAGAGAGAGAGAGAGAGAGAGGGAGAGAGAGAGAAATGTGCTGTTGCGAGGCATGTCCAATTTGGATGATTTCATTTTTTGTCTTTATTCTTAAGCCGATTTAGTCGATATCGATGCTTGGCTTTGCTTGAGAATTAGTAATGATATATCACTTTGTGCATCAACAAATGCAGATGCCTCCCCACAAAAAAAACAATGCAAATGCTGGAAGTTATCGTCCAAGTTGCAAATTTATGAAGATAGTAAGAAACAAAAATTCTGAATGGAGGAGGAGCTCCATGGAGGCCAAATTTCTAAAATTCAAAATTCAAACTTTTATGTTAAAAATTTCTGAAAAAATACACCTATATATACCTAAAGACATGATGTACACGTGTGTAAAATTTCATGATAAAATACGTTGAAATGAGGGCTGTGCACAAAAAGAAATTGTGGCTGTCGAACACATGTACTGTTTGTTGCTCAAAGTCCATGATTATTTTTTCTTGCACAGGTCACGATTCAAAGTATTTCATTGTGAAATTTTACACACATATACATTACATCCTTACATACATGTATATTTTTCAGAAGTTTTTTTCACTGAAAAGTTTGAATTTTGAATTTTTCAAAATTTTGGCCTCCATGGAGTTCGGTGACCAAAACACCCTACTCCGCAAGAACCATATATATTAATAAGAATTGGTTTTATAATTCCTTTATTATTTTGTTAAGAGAAAAGTCATTTTTTGTGAGACATGTAAGAATCACAAATAATTAAGTGCTCAACATTATAGTCCTCCCAAATGGTCATTTTCAAACATGCTGCACTTTGTGTTCAAATTTATTCAGAGTCTTAAATCAAGTAAAATCTTGAACAGGTGTTGAATGTGGCAAGCTATTTGACACAATATATTATTTCTAGTCTAGTAAACAAAAGATGCAACAGACAGATAATCATCAACGGGCACACTTGACAAGTGACAAATTAGTTTTGGTAGAAAATTATGGCACTAGATAATGCAGTAAAAAGTATGTAGAAGATGGTAAAAGGGCTCATAAAACACATACAATCTGGATCTATTTTTGGAAAATCTTAGCGAAACAAAACGATGGTAAAAGAAACCGATTTCAACTCTCCATTTCAGGGCATCGGAGCTTGGAGTCTTTTTCTTTTCTTTTCTTTTTTGCAAGGAGAAGCTTTGCTACGTGACCAAGAAAACTAGTGGGAGAGAACATTGTGTCGGATAAATGAGCACCCAAAAGTACAACTGGGAAAGCACATGAATGAATAGAAAAAAGTGCCAGACGTAGAAACCGCTTACTTCAACCTTACGTTGTAAAGAACGTACACTCGTTAGCATGTTGCTTAATTAAAACAGGCGCATGTAGTTGCCCATGACCAAGTTCGACGACACTCACTCACTCTAGACGAATCCGGATTTAATAACAGGCTATGTGTACGTACGTGACGGGGAGCCCATTGAATCCTGTCCACAAAACCAGTGGTTACATGTTTCCTTCCAAGATTAAGAAATCACGCGAATGATAAGGACCTTAACTACGTACTTATTGATCAATCCAGAACGTCACCGCCAATATGAATGGTTCACTTAATTTGAAGCACTAACCAGAAACATTGATGCAAGGTAGATGGATCATGGATCCATGTCCCAATCACAAGCCGTTCACAAACTTTAGGAGGTGAAATGTACGGCCTCGTCGCGTGGAGTCCAAATCTTCGTACTTACAGTATGTGACGTCTTCAGAAAAGAGGGCGACCAAATGTTTGAACACGCTTTAGCTGATATCCAACTACACTACTACTCCTATATAAAATCTTGTGCATTAACCACCAAATCTAGCTGCGCAGTCTTGTTCGTGGCTGCCAGTGCTTGGGCGGCTCGCGGCACTTAAACAACCAGCTCTACTAATTAATTCTGTCGCTATCTTATCACGTAGGTTTTGGTGCAATATTTTCCTTTTTTGCGAAAGGTTTTGGGGGTAACCTAGGCGCGTATGTGCTCTAGCTGTATCACACAACTTGTTACTACTAAAGGTTTTGGAGTGCATGTAATAATTTATGTTGTGTTTGATAGCAACTCGCAGTCGACTGGATGAACTCATATGCCAAACTATTTTAAGTGCACGGGTTTTCTGCTCGAGAGCAAACGTACACTACTACAAAACCCTAACCAATATAGTTTTACCAGCGACGCTTAATCCAAACCTTATATAACTAAATCATTGATTTCCTAAACATATTTCTCTCAACATGTAGACATGCTAACCCAGCAGATGTGCCATCTCAATATGGCAACATATACACGAAAAATGGGTCATCTGTTTTCATGCTACTTATATTTAATAAATATTTTGCATCTTTAGAATAATCAAATATACATGTATTACAACATTGTCACTTTTAGTTCTCATATCGCTAATTCAAATATTCATATTTCATACAACCAAATTTTACTGAATGTGTTACAGCCAATTCTCACATGAACACAGGAGGTATCATCTAGTTATTAAAAAAAAGACAAGC
The DNA here is from genome assembly GCF_018294505.1 of Triticum aestivum. NCBI lineage: Eukaryota > Viridiplantae > Streptophyta > Magnoliopsida > Poales > Poaceae > Triticum > Triticum aestivum. Next base: position 401,151,249 of record NC_057794.1, read on the forward strand.
ACAGGGTTTGTCCGCATTTGCTAGTCTGTTGCAAGGGTTAGAGCAAGAACTACCCACGATAACTTCATGAATGATTTTATTTTAGAGTCATCTAACAATTTTCCCAAAAATCATAAAGGAAACAGGGCAATGAGCACACCATTTGCACAAACTAAACAAATTGTAAACTCGCATGCTCAACACATCCATGGAACCTCATGCATGTGTGTGCATGCCTTCAAAAGCAACACACTTCTCCGCCCGCGTGTTATGGTCACAAAAGATCATAACATCTTAGTCAATGCCAGAAATCAGAGTCAGAGATTGTGTTTGTGGACTAAAAGAGCAAATGGAAACACAAAATTTGGAATAAGCTATACAAAATCTCCTAATCATGATACCCTAACTCTACCATAGAAATGCACTCACCTATGAACTATCATCATATGAGATATAGTGGATGAAGTCCTCTTTGCCGTTCCAGAAGACCATGGTGGCGACGGTGGAAAGGAGCAAGACATATAGAGGAGGGAGTGGGCTCTTTCCCCCGCGCGCGGGGAGGGGGGAAGGGTGCTAATGGGGGGAGTGTAGTTCAGATAGTGCGACTAGCGTCTGTCTCGCCCCGAATCATTACCACTTGCCACGTCACCCTGTCCGGCGGGCCCTCCATGTTAGTTCTACTGTCAGACTGGGCTGATCTGCAGCTCGGTACTTTTTGCAACAAAATTATTGTAAGCCTAGTATTTTGTGCCAGAAAACATAAATCGTGTTGTTTGCAACCCTAGCCACGGTTGCGATTGTTTCCTCCTAAAGGTGAGTGAGCTAGGACTCACCCTAATAATCTGGAGTAATCACACAACAACACATCAAAAAGCTTAATCCATCCCCGATAGTTTATCTACATATTAGCGATCTAGGTGTTGCATGACTGTTGGGCATCTAGACGGGGTCATAGCCAACTACTAATGCAATATGAGTATTCATGTATGTGGATATGTTTGGTATGACAGCTATCATCTTTGTGCATCAATTTAATCATGACTTCTCCTTTATATTCCGGTTTAATATTAAATGGCATTGTGTCACCTAGTGTTGCTGTGGCTAGGGATGAAAACGAAGCGAAAACACTCGGAACTGGGTGCTACCACATAGGTTTTCATTTTTTATGGAAGCGAAAACGAATAAGAAACTCCAGAAATGAATATGGAAACTGATACTACTCGGAACAAACATAGCATGAATACAAAATGGTCGCGGGAACAAAAGTGGGTGTTGACCAGAACTTTAAAAACTCCTTGAACCATAGAGAAAAACACAAACAAACCAACAAACTTAATCAATTGCTAACATGGCCCTTTCAAATTGTTAACATGGCTACAAAATAATATGAATAGTTTAGTTACTTAGCATAGTATTATAGTAGTACTGGACAATTGTGTGGGCTTAATTGAGTATGTGCATGGTAGTAGAAGATGGATTCATGGTTGGGCTACAAAGCAACCATTGACCCATAGTAAAGACGAAAAATCCATATTCACAGAAACGACAAGTTACGTTTTCCTTAAAAGAATCCGTTCCCGTTTTCGTTTTCCTCCGGAAACGAGAAAAGTTTTCATCCCTACTGGTGGACTATGAACGCATGCCTCTTCTCTGACCAACCCCCCCCCCCCCCCCCCCCAAAAAAACAACTACTTTCTCTTTTTTTACTGATTTTTTGTGGGAATTGCTTTCATTTAGTTAAAAGTATAAAGTTCTTATCTGTTTCTATTCCATTTAGCATGCATGACAACCGGTGTGTTGGGGTGGGAGGGAGGCATAACTTTTTTCTCCTTTTTACTTGGAAGGCTGAACTTGCTTTCTATTTCTATGGATGAATAAATTACATTTGACTACGCCTACATATATAGAAGGCGGCGGGGGGGGGGGTGATATTTCTTGACCATATGAGTATGCGCAATGGGGCACCTATTGACCATGGCCAATGTGATACCTAGCACTGCATAAGTCTTTTTGTTAGAACGCAATTTGTGATAGGTTTGTCAAAGATGGCATGGTGTCATCAAAGTCTCCACATCATAGGGATTTCTAAACCATTTATGTTCAGCTAAAAAAACCTTTATGTTGATCTATTGGCAGCATGATGCTTTGTATATTTTGAGCATATTCTTGGATTAAAAAAACTCTTGCATGTAAAAAGTGGGTTATTGGATCCGAACAGAAAAACAAAAAGATTTAGTTCATATTCATGAAGCCCTAGATTTTTGGGCCGAGCTGAATTTGAACCAGAGTAGACATTGTCAACAAATTTACAGTTCGTCCCCATTAACCACTCGAGCATCAAACCAGGAAGAATTTATTTTAGGGTTTTTGATAATCTATGATTAACCTCCTTTCACAACACTCCCTACCCCAAGGGAAGTCGAATCAAGAACACAAGGGTGAGAGGTCGAAAAGCATATTAATTTGCACCAACTTTCTTTTTGACACACAAAAATACCCACGATACTATTGTAGCTTAGACATGTTTTTGTTTCAAATTTGGAAACTATGAGAGGTTGTCTTTGAGCCCATATGTTATATACACTACTGGTACCGCAAGATTCTGTGATCCTACTGGTTTTTTCTTTTACAAAAGAACAGTGAGTGGAAGTGCATCGAGGATCGGTTTGAGAAGAAATTGAGTTGCTGGAAAGGAAAATTTATGTCATATGGAGGCCGATTGATTCTTATTAATTCGGTGCTCACAAGTATGCCAATGTTTCTCTTATCCTTCTTTGAAGTCCCAGTTGGAGTTAGGAAAAGACTGGACTTCTATCGATCCCGATTCTTCTGGCAGAATGATGAACTAAAGAGAAAATACTGACTCGCCAAGTGGGATATCATCTGTCAACCAAAGGACCAGGGGGGCCTTGGTATTGAGAATCTTGAAGTCAAGAACAGATGTCTCCTCAGCAAGTGGCTTTTTAAGTTGTCAGTTGAAACCGAGGCAACTTGGGCGCAGATTCTCCGTAGTAAGTATCTGCAGTCCAAAACTTTGTCCCAGGTGACAGTGAGACCAACTGACTCGCCGTTTTGGAAGGGGCTTATGAGAGTCAAAGTTGCCTTCTTTCATAGAACAAAGTTTATTATCGGTGATGGCAACACCACTCGCTTCTGGGAGGATATGTGGCTTGGTGAAACGTCGTTGGCGCTCCAGTATCCGTCCCTGTATCGTATTGTTCAGCGTCGTGATGCTCGTGTTGCAACGATTATGCAGTCCATCCCTCTTAATATATCAATTTCGGAGGGTGCTTGTTGGTGACCGGTGGGAAACATGACTTCATCTGGTGAGTAGACTGATGGAGGTTCAGCTAACTCATCAGCCCGATCAGTTGCGTTGGAAGCTTACTAGGTCTGGAGACTTCACGGTCAAGTCGATGTATATCGATGTCATCAACTCTAGTGTTATTCCCAGTTACAAACATGTTTGGAAAGTCAAAGTCCCTTTGAAGATTAAAGTGTTTATGTGGTTTGTGCATAAACAAGTAATTTTAACAAAGGATAATTTGATTAAGCGCAACTGGACAGGATCTACTAGGTGTAGTTTCTGTGATCGGGACGAGAATATCAAGCACCTCTTCTTTGATTGCCCGTTGGCGAGAGTCTTGTGGCGCACCGTGCAAATTGCCTTTAACATTACTCCTCCGAATCCGGTCGGTACGTTATTTGGAACGTGGCTTATTGGGATAGAGTCCGAAATAGCTAGACACATTCGTGTAGGAGTATGCGCGTTGTTATGGGTAATTTGGAACTGCAGAAATGATTTGGCTTTTAACAGAACAACAATTATTCATTTTTTACAGGCGAGCTACTGCGTTGATGCGTATGTGGTCCTTACTCACTCCGACGGAGGCCGAGGAGCGTTTGGTTACTGGATCTGTCCGGTGGGAGATGGTAGCACGGGATATCTTCAACCGGTTTGGATGGCGGTCGTATAATAGGATAGGCAATTAGTTTTCTTATCTTTTGTTATGCCAGCCGGTTGTGGTTTTTGGGAGTTTTGTTCTTGGCGTTGTGGCTCTGTGTGAGCTTACCGTTTTCTATTTTGCTTTGAGACACTAAGATCGTGTTGAACCTCATTTTAATTTATATATGTGGCCGTATGCATCGTTCTGATGCAGAGGCTGGGGTATCCCCCCTTTCGAAAAAAAAAAGTGTATGGTCACACACAATTTGGTGGAACACTATTCTTTCTCCCACAACCCGATGAGGATGGAGAGGAGAGTGAAATTTACCCCCGATCGACAGCTACATTTTGATTTCCAACCGGCCGTCACATTTTCCAATTCTGAATAAGACACAGTAACAAAGTACACTAGAAAAGAAAAGGATCAGATAAAGCACATAGAGCCTACGATCTGGGCCAAAAACTGTGGACGTCCGATCCTCTCCGTTACCATGACAGCCTTTAATTTCATCAAGCTCGGGCAGGAAAGGGTGCATTGCCGTCCGGGAAGGCACGCCTCGCCTGCGAACTGCAAATTGCTTCCGGCTTGCAGCGCAACAGCCACGGCAGAAACAGAAATGCCAACAACATGTGACCACTAGCCTTCCCGGCAGTACATGGATCCGTGGCTTATGACACCGGTGTGAGTCATAAAGAGGCGCACCGCGGACGAATATGCCGACCAAATATCCCGGCAGGGTCTGCAGTTGGCAATGGCCGCAAGTGATATATGTCGACGATCATCACCAACAACCATCAATCAGTCGGTCACCCCTTGGATCGGATCCGATCAGCGAGAAATGGATACTACTCGTACATCGGTACATGATTGCATTATTGCCGATGGACGCTATCAGAGTCGGGACACAAAGCTAGCAGGTGTTCCTGGTAAGTGGTAATCACTCATCAGTGGCCTCCTCCTATCCGTATCCATTCGTCCATCTTTCTGTCATCTCTGCTCTGCCGTTGCTGTACGATGCCGATGGGTCGCCTGGCCGATGATGATCCGGTGGCAACTTGTCCACATCTGCCCCATGATTGGAAGAAAGCTCCCTTCTAGCTGAGGTTAAGCACAATGGACGCATGCATGCACCGGAGAGAGCAGTGGTCGATCGATCGATCTGGAGCAGTGTCAGCAGGAATGTACTCCATCCGTTCCTAAATGCAAGTATTTTTAGGGATTTCAGTACAGACTATGTACCGATGTATATAGACCCATTTTAGAGTGTAGATTCATTTATTTTGTTTCGTATGTAGTCTTTAGTGAAATCTTTAGAAAGACTTATAGTACTTCTATTTAGGAACGGAATGAGTAAAAGAAAGGCTGGTTAATTTTTTTGCAGTCAGACCCAACAGCCTGAAAACTCATGAACAGGTCTGTGTACATGACAAACAACTTTCGGTGGCATAACAATGTCGGTGCACGCATGAAATCTAGATTCATTTGCCAGCTGGAATTCCAAACGACATATCTTATCATGCAACTTGCAGGATAGCACGATCCAGATCGATGGTGGATGAGTCCAGTCCACTAGCCAAGAATGAGCCAAGCAAGTAAGTGTGGCTCTACCAACCAGACCAGGAGAGGACCAGGACCAGCCCCACCGTGCATGCAGGTGCAGCAAATAGCTAGAGTAGCTCTGCTTTCTCCCCCAGGCGGCGCCGGAAATTAATTCCCCGCTTTTCTGACGTTGCATCCGCCTTTTTTTCCGAGAAAACTTCCATTCTATTCATCTTCAATTTTGACGGTACAATAATTAAAATTGTTTGTGGTTTTCAGGTCGTGGATCATGGACCGGACAGTCCCGATTGGCCCTTCAGCATCTGAAATGCTCATAGTGATCTTTTCGGTTTGTTTTCAAGCAAAAGTTTAGTTCCCTCATGTTGTTTTTACGTATTTGTTTACTTTGTCCGCGTGCATATCAGCCTCTTATATATGGCTTGAACGCACTAATCGCCTCAGAAGAAACAAAGTGCACCGGCTCATGAACCAAAGCGGTTTTGCATTCTATGTCTATGTGCTCATCACTGGAGCGTACGTACGGCTTCTGGATTCCTATATTGGAATTAGTGGTGGTTAGCAACTTGTGCTAGCCTCAGGCTCTGGAATCTTCCGTGTGCATGTCTATGCGCCTAGCAGCGGACACCTTTGCTTGCATTTGCAGCCTACGGGGGCGGCGCACCGAGGGGCTTTGTATGTGAGCTGGAAACCAACGGCAGCACGCACGGCGCCGCTTGGCATGCAATGTCCGTACGCGCGATTGTCACCTTTATATATCTATTCTGGAACAAGTTGGGTCGAAATATCCAAAATATATGTAGTGTTCTGGCCGTCATCGAATGTACTCCCCGTCCAATAATGACCGACACCGGAAACGGAGTAATATCTTTTTTTCTTCAAAATACTTCCAATCTATTCATGTTCAATCATGACAATACAAAGAACAACAGAGGTAATAAAAATTATAACCATGTCCATGGACCACCTAGCAACGACTACAAGTACTGGAGTGAGTCGAAGACGCGTCGCCGTCGCCGTCATAGCCTCTCGCTCACCGAAGCCGGGCAAACCTTATTGTAGTAGACAGTCGTGAAGTCGTCGTGCTAAGGCCCCGTAGGACCAGTCCACCAGAGTAGCAACCATCGCCGATAAAGAAACTCGTAGATTAGAAGGATCGAACATGTTTTAATAGGATATCTTCAACCGGTTTGGATGGCGGTCATGTAATCAGATAGGCAATTAGTTTATCTATCTCTCTTTGGCCAGCCGGTTGTGGCGTCCTTTATTTGGCTAGTTTGTATTTCTAGCCCATTTTAGCTTTGTGTGGGCTTTTTTCACTTTTTTAGTTAGAGACTTTGAGACCTTGTTGGAATTTATTTATTTGGTTTAATAAGATGACTGTATGCATCATTCTGATGCAGAGGCCGGGAAGTCCTCTTTTCGGGAAAAAAAAAGGATCGAACATATAAACATCCGAACGAAGATAAATAAAGACCGGATCCAAACAGTTCCATCGAAGATCAACACCGACTGAAAACGGAGTAATATCTGATGTGTGCAAGTACACGAGAACACCGGAGACGGAGTACTACGGAATACTCCTATCTGATCAGTGCAAGTAGCTTCTGTGGGATAATAGGGATCTCGATCCTAGGAAGGAAAAGCCAACAAGATGGCATGGATCCACGTCGACCAAACACGCGTGAGCCCACAGCGCCCACTATATCGTCACAATGACTAGGCACGACACAGCCGATGAGGCATTGAGATGAGTGGTGGTATCATAGCACCGGGTCCCGTCCCGTTCAGAGGTGCTCGGTGCCTAGCAATCAGATCTGGCCTACATGATCAGGAGACCTACCTAGACTGGTTGGTGCTTGGCTAAAAATAGAATAGGGCACGGAAGGAGAAGTGCATCGCTAGACGCAGTGGCAGCTGCACGCACGGTATCGACGGTGCGCATCCTTTCACGATTCGCATCGGCACGGCGTGCTACTTAGAGTATAGCGGGACGTTGGATTTTGGTTTGCATGGTATACGCGTATTCAAAGCACCAATCTGACAGCACTGTCTGACATAAGGCTGCTACACGCTCCAGACGCCCCATGCACCCTGATCAATCACGCTCACACGTCGTAGGACAACATTGACCGATTCCACTAGCTGTTTCAACTACACACAAGCACACAAGCGGCCCATTTGTCTAATCCACCGTGATTGAGCCAGGATGCCTCAATGTTCGTCCTCTGCTCGCCGTCTCCGGACAGCTCTACCACGGCTGCCATTGATCTTCTGCCCAAGGTGCCCCGGGACCAGGAGAAGGTGGTTTCTGTCCGGGACAGACCGGAACCCAGACATCCGATTTTACAAATACCCGAACCAGGCAGTATGTTGCACTGAACAAGTATCCGATTCTACAAATGTCCAAGCTAGGCAAAAGGTTTTAGTAAAAAAATGAGAATGGTGTGCACTCAGTAGGCAGTGAATAGCTTGTTGTATCTTTGGGCAAGAGAATGAATATAATACCATTCTGAAATTAGCTTTTCAATCAATAAATCTGTTCACATATAGTCATACATCAGTCACCGATGAACTCCAAGACATGCACTGGCGCCTGGATGCACGGTAAAAAGCCTCACGACAACGTGTCAGAACGGCAGCTTTCACATGCGAGCGTGGACACCATATTCATAAGTACAGCGCCTAAGCTAGGTACACATAACCATTTTAGTATTAAAATCAGAGTCGGGCCCGCGACGTAATAAAAGTCATGCCCTGCAGGCCTTTCCCTGCATGCTCTGAGCGGACCGGCCCCTGCGTACGTCAAAACCGTACCAGGCGACCCCACCGAAAGCGACGTCTGCTGCGTATTTGCGTGTATCGATCGAATGTATGCCCGCTTTGCTTACTTTCACGTTTTCTTTTGCACACATCACCTCACGTGCCGCGGCCGTCGATGCGCTGCGTGCATCTGCCGCTGCGTGCAGGAAGGCTGCTCTCACGGAAGGAGGTGACACATTCTAGACATTTCCAGTTCCACAAGCATTGATTTTCTTTCTTTCTTTTTGTTCCGGAGGTGCAAGTTTCAATATCGACACGGACTGGCAACGGATTTACGTAACCAGGAAACAAATCTGAGATTTCAGTGAGTGCAAACACATGTTTTTCCACTAAGAATTCACTGGCTCTGTTAACCTAAATTTAATCTATAATACACCTGCAGCCTGCAGGAATAAATGCATGTTCATTCCTTTCTTGAAAGGATCCTTGAAAGGATCCTTGATTCGTTTTCATCAACTATGTACTCCCTTTATTTTTATATATACAAGGTCAATATGGAATATACATTTTGCATCTATACAAGGCCACCAACAGTAATCGAGGCAAAGTTAATGATATTTTCTCATACTAACAACCTGTTTAATACTTGCATGCATGGAGTCGTAATGATAATCAGCTACTTCCTCCACTCAGTTTCTTTGCATGCGTGCAGAGTATTAATGATCACAGTAAACAAAAAGAAAATTTGACTTATAAAGCAGGCATTAAATTTTACATTGATACCTATAATTTAAGTTTGTGGCCTTGTATACACGTGCAGCTTGCAGGAGTATAATGTTGTTGTCAATTTCACAACCACGGCTTCAAAAATTCAGATCTAATGTAGCTTGATCGTACCATAAGTGTTTTCATACAAGTGCTTACCAAGCTTTGCCCACCGAGTAGGCTTGACAAGGCACTATTGCTCAACAGTTACAAACCTAGCTCAATCGTCAAAGCAATTAGATAAAAACTTATTTGGGTATCTGGTGAGGCGATGGTATGTATACTATTGCAATTGGCTATAAAAAAAGATGCAGAAGTATTATAACCTTATTACATTAGTTAAAAACGATCACGTACCCTGTGTTAGTTGAGTGCTGATGTAGCTACAAACCATTGATTATTAGAGTTGTGCGTTTGGTGGTCTTGCTGCAGGAAGCTACTCCCTTCATTGCGAATTACTTGTCTTGAATTTGTCTAGATACGGATGTATCTAGACTCAATTTAGTGCTAGATACCTCCGTATGAATTACTTGTCTTGAATTTGTCTAGATACGGATGTATCTAGACTTATTTTAGTGCTAGATACCTCCGTATCTAGACAAATCTAAGACAAGTAATTCAGAACGGAGGGAGTACAAAGTTGGTTGTAGCTTGTGTTGGCTGGAGGAAATCTAATCGACTAGCCCAGATAATGCTAACTGCTAAAGTGGTTCCTTCGAGAGATGTCCAGGAATTCTGTGAGAAACCATGGGCGAAATGTGTACGTAATCATACTCTATTAGGATATGGCTACATAGTATGGACGTAACCCTCGGCTGTTTCTTATTACCAGCTTCTGCCAAAACACACGCAATGACGTTTAATGATTACTGGTGAAGAGGTGCAGGGTACGTGCATCTTCATTCGTTATATCATTCATCTGGGTAAATACATCCTCATTCATAACATCACAGAAACACATCAGTTCAAGATGAGATGATTGTTCTGTCTCGAGAAGATGAAACACAAGACAGCAAAGGTTTCAAAAGTCACACCGGAGAGATTAATAGTGCATACATTGCAAGGCCAACTAGAATGTACTTATTCTTCAAAATAATTCATAATGTACAACCGAGACAGCTTTGAAGAAAGAGCCTATTCTCTGGACTGGAAAAGCGCCAACTGAACAGGGGCATTTCTCACCTAGAAAAACAAGAGCCATCGAATGAACTAACTATATTCCTATATTCTTTGGTTGGAAAAAGAAGAATCTGAGCACGGGTAATTGCGCAAAAAGAGAGGTCTCCGGTGAATGGGGTATATTTGTAAACTGCCTGACGTGGCCGTATATTTTCTTCATTTCCTGTAAAAACATCTACAAGCTGGCGCCTGTACTATGTACAATTAAGGCACTGAGAGAGCAACTCTTCCATGAAAATCAAACCTAATGGAAAACTTGTGGAGATGTGTAATACTCGCTTTCACTGAAATACGGTCTCAAGTCCTCTTGGCACATGAAATCCAAAGGGAAAGATACAAGGTGGCCTCTGACCAACTGCAATCTCTCCATAGGGTCGGCACCTTTGAGATCGCCATCCTGGTAGGTTTCGAGCTTTTCTTGGGCAACGCCTAGATCAATTGTAGTGTGGCCAATTTTTTCCTTCCAGTAAGCAATGCTTTGCCGAAACTGTGTCCTGTGTGGTTATTATGTTTCAGAGAATGCAATAATAGGATGAAATAATACTGAAATGAAATGGCTGTTGATAAATACCTTGAATGGATGAGATCATTGGGAACACAAGAGAATACATCCTGGAAAATCGTGGTATTTGTCTGCCAGACATGCTCAGGTAATTCAGTAATAAGAATAAAGGAAATCAACTCCAAATACAATGTAATTTATAGGCAACATCCCATATGCTTAGTAATCATAGTCTTGATTCTTGAATGAACTATGACTTCAGCGTACAACATTTTTGTTTCTCTCACCTTAGCAGTGGCCATCCAGATATTTTTGAACGTCGTATCATCCATAGGATCCATGATGTGGCTAACCTGCAAGAGAAAATGATATTTTGTGAACTTGAATAATGCACAGAATTTTCTTGTCCGCTACAATAAAGAGAAAAAATCCTCATCAAGCATGCTTGTGATATACCAAATTCACGTAATTTTCTTTTATCAGGTTTTAACCAAGGCGGTAGGTGAGTTTTAGCCCACACGAAAGAGGTTCGGCGCAGGATAGTTTTGATCATTTATCTATACATACATCATACAAGTGTGAACATATAAATGTTTTTAGGGATTAGGGTGTCAGTTTTGTTTCTTCGTACTACATTGTATCAGGCCTCTATCGAGGCTGTCCTTTCTCTACCTTTGCAATGAAATGAAATGCAGATGCTTTTGCGTTTTCTAAAAAAAGTATCCAAACACTCAATAAGATCCTAACTAGTCTTAAGGGTTTTGCAGATTATTTCTATTCCTTGAATCAAAACTTCACATGATGTATAATACTCCCTCTGTCCCAAAATACAAGAATGTTTTTAACACTACACTAGTGTCAAAAACGTTCTTATATTATGGGACGGAGGGAGTACATCACTATATTGTATGGGCCTACTCTAATATCGAAGACACTCTTTCACGCCCCGCACGCTGGAGCGATCGATCCATCCAAAGCCAAGCGCTCAGCAGACAGCCTTTTCCCTTGGGGCCCACCAGGTGGATCTGATCATGCGCGTGTGGAACGGCTCGTTAACATATGAATCGCTACAAGCCCATCAAATTAGTCAACTACTACTAATCTCTCCCCCACCCCCCACCCCCGATTTTCAGGGGGGTAGGGCCCACTGTAAACTATCCAAACCCGCCGGTTTCTCTAAACTATCCCACCCCATCGATGCATTTTCCAAATCGTGCGTTGCCGCGGCCGCGCGTGAATTAGCATCGCCCCTCTAATATGTTCTATAAAAAATAGCACACAAACAACACAAAACAATCAGACAGGCATATGCCCTTGTAGTTGTAAGAGTATCTCTACACCTTCCCCTAAAACTTAACTCCCTGGATAACCTCCCTAAAATTTGAGGGCTTAAACTTTCTTGCACCTAGTTCTTCCCCTAAACTTAACTCCCTATATTTTTCATTTGCTATTTCCTCCATCTCTTTTGCATACATAATTCAAAATTTCTTATACACTCCCTATAATTCAAATGTTTCTTATAAACAATTCAAAATTTTGAACAACTCACACATTTCAATAACATTTCCAAAAAAAAGGGCAACCCAATGCATGTAGCTCCCGCTTGCACAGGGTCCGGGGAAGGGTCCGACCATTTTGGGTCTATTGTACGCAGCATTTCCCTACATTTCTGCAAGAGGATGTTTCCAGGACTTGAACCCGTGACCTCATGGTCACAAGGCAGCAGCTTTACCACTGCGCCAAGGCTCCCCTTCTTCAATAACATTTCCAATTGAACGAAAAGCATCAACATAGAGCATCCCAACATAGTTCATCATCAAAAGCCACCGCATCCCATCCAAAAGCCACTGCATCCAACATATTTATCATCAAAAGCAACCACATCCCATCCAAAAGCCACTGCATCCTACATAGTTCGTCAAAAGCCACCGCATCCTACATTTTTCGTCAAAAGCCACCGCGAAAGCCACCACATGTAACATAAATCATGCACTCCCATTGCCACCACTACAACTACTACTATCACCACCATAGAACATCGATCTTGCCAACGAGTGAGCTGTCAGTATTGTTTTGTCTTGTTGTCCATCCCGCTTGCATCCATGAACATGATTTGGCACTCTTTGACCTCCTATTGTTCATCTCCACTTAGGTCTTGATTGCAAGCCTACGCTCGCCGGCACACACTTTCCTCTCCTCGGCATCCATCAAGTATGCCTCGGTCAAGGCCTTCGCTCTCAACCTCTCCTCCCCATCACTTTGAGCTCCATCCACCCCACCATCTTCTCTAGCTTGCGTTCAGCCGCCATCTCCTTTGATTATAGCATTAAGTTCTCCTTTGTAGGCACCAAGTGCACCATTCTTCCTCTCCATCTCTTTCTCCCATCCAAACAAGAGCTAGGAGTGGGGCTTCTTCCCCTATCATATCACCCTCACCATCATCCTTGAGATCAGTGGAGACCGAGATCCTCAATCTTAACCTTCTCAATGTTGTTTCAAAGTTCCTCCTCGCCCACTTCTCATTTACCTTGAGCATGGCGAAGCAATGGTGCAAAGTGGTGAATGGCTTGTTACCAAACCACTTGCTCCGATGCTTGTATAGCTCTTGCATGTACGGCCTATACTCATTAATTGAAACTCTACTCAAAGGCGAGCTGTCCTATTACTCAACACAACCGGACCACTGGCTGCAAAAATCTTACTCCCTCCGTTCCAAAATAGATGACCCAACTTTGTACTAATTTTGTACTAAAGTTAGTACAAAGTTGGGTCATCTATTTTAGAACGGAGGGAGTAGATGACAATCCAACGGTGAGCAAGAGAACCTTGTATTATGTTGGAGGGAATCAAATCAGGACACTGTGTGCATAGTATTCCTCAATCCTTTTCCAAAAGGTTTCCTTTGTTTGATCGGCTCCAACAGTGGGCATCAAGGGAGATGTTCAGCCAAGCATAGCACCAAGTCTCATCCTCCTCGGGCTCGTAGTTCACTAATCTTGTTAGCTTCTTCGTAATATGCAGGTCGATCTCCTCCAATCTGGGACTACCATTTCTCCCTCTTGGGATTTCATCCGCCATAGACAAGGGAATTTCCTCGAGCCCGATGGTGTTAGATTCATCGAACGCCACCATGGAAGCAAGTCTTGTCTTCTTGGCTTTTCGCTTCGGTTTGTTCAAATGCAAAAATCCATCACCACATTTGAGCATCGCAGCTTCCAAGTTGCATATCCATCACTAATTTACAATGCACCAGAGAGTTTGATAAAGAAAAAAAGAGAGAAAATTACCAATCGGACAATGTGTCAAACACCTAGTGGGCGGAATCGACGACGCTGGCATTGGTGACCTCAGTTGGTGCCGAAGGGGCAATGGAGGCATAGTTCAAAAAAAGGTTGTTAGGTGCTCGGCCTAGGCACTAAAAAAGGCGGCCAGCGAGGTCCTCTGTTGAGAAATCAGCCCTCTCTGGTGAGGAATCATGTTCTCGGGCGAGAAATCAATCTACCCATTGAGGATTTGACCTACCCAGTGAAGATTCATCCTCACCGTCGAGGATTTGACCACTCCCGCGGGGTTGAGATCCCCCAATGAGAAATCGAGCTTTGCTGGCTGGTTGCCATGGGTGCAACAAGGGAGAGAGGAAGAGGGAGAGGTGCCATGAGGAGGATCCCTAGAATTTCTATCCACTATGTATCCACGAGAGGTTTTAATGAGAAGAGGATAAATGAGCCGGTGCTTTAATGGGCTAGGTCAGCCCATCTGGCTTATTTCTTCACACTGTAGTGATTGTGTATGGACCGCCTAATCGCACCTAAGCAACGCATAAGCTATCAAGGCAGAAGTAGGTGGCCAAATTACGCCTAGCGCTTTTTTGAACTTTGAGTGGAGGGGGCGTCGAGGTGGGCGTCAGAGGGGGCGATGGCGACAGCAGCCTTCTCCCGAACCGCCGCACCATCCTTCGACTTGCCCGGCCTTTGGCATCGCTTCTTCACTACGTTCGGGGAATGGGAGGGCGGCCAGGTGTAGAGGAGGGTGTGTGGATGGTCCCACATGCGGCTGCGCCGGGCAGCAAGACCTTGCCCTACCGTTTCCATGGCAAGAGGAGTCGGAGCCGAAGGATTCGATGGGAACAAAGACATCCATTCCCACGGCGGAGGGCGCCAACTCGACATCGCGCGGCGGCGGCGGGAGGCGGTTGAGCATGAAAGTTCTTAGGAAGTTGCTCGGTTGGAGTAAATTTGGGCAGGAATTGCTCAGCTCGAGGGTTAACTCCACAAATTTTAGGGGGTTAAATATATAAGGAGAAGGTCCAGGGGGTTAAAGTTCTTTTTAGGGGGTTAAATATATAAGGAGAAGGTCTAGGGGGTTAAAGTTCTTAGGGAGGAAGCAGTTCTTAGGGAAGTTTTTGGGTGAAGGGCTAGAGATGCTCTTAGCATTGGAAAAACAGGCTTGTAACTCAGCGTCTGCTAAAGATAAATGGACTGGGTGCACAAGACATACCAGGAAGCACAGACATAAAGGTGGTAAACAACAGGATAATGCACATCCTTAATCACTTCTACCTAAAATCGTGGCTTTCAGCCTAACATCCGTATATTATGCCTCCATCTATTACTAAATTGATGTCAGTTCAGAATGTATGCGGTACAAAATAACAAATATTTGAACAAGAAAATACACACATATACTTTGACTTGTCTTGTGGAAATGATATTAGTATATTTCTAATCAGAAGTACTTCTATAACATAATAGCTAATAAGTTTTCAAATAAAAATGTGAAAAAGATTATTAGTCAAAAGGTGTATTCTAGACCATTTCGATGTCCTAAACATCTATTAGGATTTACTATTAAGAAAGTTACCAAGCGCAAAGAGTGAGAGCAAAAAAACATAGTCCAAACCTCTCCGCGATGAAGGCCAAGGTGCTCCGCCCAGAGAGAAAGCCGTAGGCTGAGAGAGAATTTACCAGCTTCCCAATGTCTTCCATCCATTTTGGAATTAACAACTTCTTTATCTTCGATGACCACAGCAATCTGGAAGTCGCAGGAGAAAAGCATCATGTAACCCACTTCCATCACCAACACATTACTTAAGTATAAGTAATTTACCGAAGACACTATAAAGGGAGGTCAAGCTCCATGGAGCTCTTTATTTTGAAAATTTTGAAATCATATTTTGAAGTTCCAAAAAATTCTAAAAAAGATCACACGTATATACGGATGTATAATACTCCCTCTGTAAAGAAATATAAGAGCGTTTAGATCACTTATATTTCTTTACAGAGGGAGTGCATGTATAAAAATTGAAGATGGTATTCATTATGGTGAGAGCTACAGAAAAAGACAATCGTGATTTTGAAAAGGATGAACAGTGTCCGCACTGTTCACTATTAAAAATGCACGAACTTGTCTTTTTTGTGTAGCTCTCACCATAATGCACTAAATCGTCAAACTTTACACACATGTAAAACACATCCATATAAACGTTTATGATTTTTTCCAGAATTTTTTGGAACTTTAAAATGTGATTTTTGATGGAGCTCGTCCTCCAAAATGCCCTACTCGTGATTAAAACATTACTTAGTTATAAGCGATTTACACATTTACTTAGTTACAGGCAATTTACACATTGCTTAGGTATAAGCGATTTGCTATTGACTAAATACAGTTAACAATGCAGAAAATACTTGCCACGAAAGCAAAAAAAAATAGTAGTCTGGTTAGAAGTTAGGCTACTCTTGAAGTGATAGGAAGCTGAAATGAAGTGTATTTTTATAACCATTTTAAATGTTGCATCGGCTCTACATTGCAGAATAAGGACTGTTGACCGAATTCAATCTTATAAAACAGGACCAGCATACAAAATACACTGTGCATTATACACAGAAAAGGAATCTGAGAAATACATACCTCAGAATCCCTTGATCCAAGCAAGCTTCTATCATTTATGTTAGCTGAACCAATCAATGCAATGCGGTCATCAATGATCATTAACTTGCTGTGTACATAAATCTGTAAGGCAGATCGTGTTAAAAGGAATTTATGTGATAAATAGTAAAAAAGCATCATGGCAACAAGCACTACAACGACATTGGCTTGTTATATCATAAACAAAATATATGGAAGCCAAATGAACAAGATTCAGCACCCTGGAGGGACACAAAACATGCTCCCAGACTCAAAAATATTGACATTACCTGGCTAGTAACCACGGGACCTCCATCAGTTAGCCTACCATGTGCTCTGAGACCATGAAAGGAAATATAGTCATGGGCCTTAAGACCAATCACATCATACAGATTCTGCAGTATCGAATTAGGGCCTCTACAGATAGTCCGGTACTGCCAGTGCATAATTGCCCTCACAGATGCAGCTCCACCATCATCAATGCCTCCCTACCATGAGATTATTTCAATAACAGAGAAACAGCGCAATCCTTATTCCTGTAGCAGAAAATTACCTGAAAACCCGGTAAAAGGGGTATAACAATGATGGCTTTAAAGCGCTTTTTCTCTCTCTCTGCTCGAAGTATACGCCTGTACAATGCTTCCAACACACGGTTTTTAATTGTGTCATCCCCTGAAAGGCCTGATATGAAAAACTGATTCTGCAAAAGGCCAACCAAAAGGATGTTTAGATAATATGCCAGTATACTTACAATTCACTCGTAAAAAACACTCCGATTACAAACTTTAAAATGCATGTGTAAAATGTGATATTTTTGTTACGCTGCAGAAAATGTATCATCTAAATCACACTAATCACCACAAATACATAGAAATAAGAAAGTAACAAGAACGCATGGTGAATATCACTTTACAGTATTATCTAGTATTCCCTCTGTAAACAAATGTAGGATGTTTTTGCAGTTTAAATTGAAATGCAAAAACGTCTTACATTTGTGAACAGAGGGAGTAAAAACTACTGACAATTTGAATTGAGTTTACTTGTTAAAAGTTCAAACAATGAATACAGACCTCAATGTATACAAAGTGTTCTGCCTTTTCAATTAGAGAAAAGTAGGCATTGTGGATACTTCCTTCAATTTGAGTGGTTCCAGCTGACCATTGACCAACACTTCTAATAACCTGAGCAAAAACATTGATAAATTAAATAAACTGGAGATATGCAATGCAATTGATATACATGAACCTCATTCCTCAGTTTCACCAAATATTTTGAAATCTATTGCATAGTACCAAAACACTACCTGACAACGACAAGTTGCCCTTGGTCCAACTTGCCCAATGTCAAGTACTGAAGCAACTTGATCTCCTTGCTCCTGCCTCTCCCACCATTTCTTATCCATGTGATGCCTATCTTCTTTCGGTGAATCAAAACGCCTAATAGTTGCAGACTCCGGGGAACTGAGATTGTCTACAAAACCTCTCATAGGTAAATCCTGACGAGAAGCGTCGAATTTTGCCTTTCGGTTGAGCAAAGGCTGTTTGAAGCCTGTTTTGTTTGCGTTATCTGCCTGGTTAATGTCAAAGCCAGTCATCGCTAAATCTCCATCAGGCAATGCCTGAGGTTCAAGCTCTTGAGGTAAAAGTAATGGAACGTCCTGACTTGATGCACTTGATGCCAAGGAGGCTGTCTTTTTAACATCAGCATTCTCATCATGATTTTGCTTACCCTCAGCCTCACCATTTGCTTCTTTACTTCTGCCCTTGTAATGTGGAATAACCATGTGGTGATGAGGCATCAGCAACGGAATTGCTTGCTCATTTGGAGCTTTATTCCTCTGGGAAAAGTAACAGTAAATTTACAACAAGAAGTGGGCAAACGCTTTCTCTGATGAGCAGATCAATGGAGCAAACTAACCTTTGAGTAATTCCAGCGCTGGACAAAATGCCTTGCTACATCCCGACAAGGTGGACCGTACAGAGCACACTGGACGTCATGCCATGGCATACGAGGATATTTAGTACGGTCAAGTTCATCTTTTGCTGAGTCCTCCCAAGAATTCGGCTCAGATTCCCTTACGTACAAGAGATTAAATTTAGGTATATTTACAAAGGAAGCATATGGGAAGTTCAGAATATCTAAAGCTATGGATGAAAGATTAAATTACTTACCTAGGGTTGTAGTAGTCTTTCCCTGGCCATATCGTAGAAGGAACATCGGTAACTTTGTGGTCAGGACTATCATAACGACCAAAGCACAGATCAAGTCCTCCAATATAGCAGACTTGATTATCGACAATCACAATTTTCTCATGATGTGACCTTAAAGTTAATAAACAATTAAATTGTCAGAGTTTCCCTAATAACATAGCAAAAAGTTGAAAAAATCAGCCGTACCACAAGTATACACCACTTGAGAAATGATCTGGGTAGCGCAGAACTTTAACATTCTCATGAATGTTAAGTAGCCTGTTTTTACTGTACAAGCTATTAATTTTCAAGGCAAGTGCAACCTCCTTATACATTAGAATGTAAATCTGCAAAAGAAAGTACACAATTCATTAGTTAGTAATTATCAGTTTATATCAACAGTCAGATATTACTTCATGCTAAAACAAATATGGTACGAAGTCAACTTAACTTCTTCAACAGTAATCCCTTTATTTATCTAGAAGTTTCCATTTTGTAAAAAAAAAATACCCACGTAAGCAAGTTTTTATTCTTAGTCTCCGATGCACGTCTTTGACTATGACTTTATCATCGTGTACTAGCCTAAAAAACTATCAAGGAAAATCCAATGACAGTATTTTCCTGTCTATAATACTATATACAGGAAAAATAAATAAAAAACATTCAGTTATTCACATATGGGACCTGTACATGAATGGTATTTATGTCAAAAGATGTTTTGCAAATCATATTGCCTATGGGTTGCAAAATCTCTTCTGCGGTCTCAACATCAATGGTAATGAGTAGCTTATCACTTGCAGCATGCACAAAAAGAAAGTCAACATCAATGGTAATGAGTAGCTTATCACTTGCAGCATGCACAAAAAGAAAGTAAGGATGAGAATGCACTCTGCTCAAAAAAGGATGAAAATGTATTGAGAGCAAAGAGGCTAAAATGACGGGGTATTTTCTACATGCTGCCTAACTTGTGGAGGTGTTTTTGTATTCTTGTTTGACCTTGTGAGGTCAGAATAAACGTTTATGATACAAATGAGATATCTTCAGATGATTATACTTGGGATAACTTATGAAGCAGCATATTTGCCAAAGTATATGATATAGAAATCTGCAACTCATGGATTGACATATATAACTAGAAGTGGTGACGATGATAGTTCAAATATCACACACTTCATGAGTTCACCTAGCAAGTTCTGATTAGAAAATATAAAGCAACTACAATACCTGCACACCCTGCTTCGCTCTTGCTTCCAGTAGAGCATCAAGCCTAGATGACCCATGATGTTCGAAGGGACGTCGGAGATACAATTCTGGGCAGAGCCACCAGCCAGCAATAAATATCTGAATCAAATTTCAATTATCTTAGACTTATGTAAGATGGCAGATACATTCCTGTCAAGTAACTGGAAATAAAAAATAAACCTCGGATTTAGCATGCTCAATCGAGGAAGCAATTGCTTCAAATCCAGCTTGCCCATCTATAAACCACTGTGCCATACTCCCATCTTCCAACAGGCCCCTTGGTGGTGCAAATGAACCAAAACGATGAGGGTAACACCAGCCCTCTGGAGGTTGTCTAGCAGCATTGATTGCAGTAACCCAATCCTTAACCTTAGACGAGCTTTTTGTTCGTAACTTAATTGTCCGGCCACCAGAGGATACCTTTCACCAGTGAATAGCATTAACAGATTCAGGCTTGACAGAATATTGGCTACCAATTATCTTGCTAACTCTAAAAAAGGTTGCCAACTGCAAGTTTTGGCATCGGCTTGCCTAAACATTGTCTAGCCAATTTTTTGGTAGCAAATCAACCATGCCTCAAATTTGTACTACCAGGTTCATTGGGAATTTGTGCTGTTTTTTATGAGCGTATGCAATATAAGTATTTAACTACAGAAGTACTCCATAAAAGAGCAACAAGCTTCTGCAGTCTTTTACGCGATAATGCCACAATCTCCTGCCTTCACTAAACATATCAACTTATTCAAAATGGTTGTGGAATAACAATAAATTTTGTATCACAGGGGGAAGCGATAGAGACAAATTAATGTCATAAAGTGATAAATATCACATGTTAACTACAATTTCATGTTCCAAGTCTCATACTAACAGCTAAAACAGTGTCACTCTTACAACGGGATGTCAATTTAACAAGACTCGACATTCAGCTATACATCCAGATGTTACAGACGAATGTTCATTAAGATCTATCCCACAAAGGCAGACAGTAACAATCTAGTAAGCCTCTTTTTGGCATTCAATGGCTATCCAGAAGCAATTATAGTATTCTACCGTTAGCCGTTAGATAACTATTTGATAGCATCTTCTTTAGACCCATAACAGCAAATTTATAGGTACATTTTAGTGAATATTTCTGTAAATAACTAAACTTCATAAGGCAGCACTAGAAAACACAACAACCACACACTGACCATAACCGACATTTCCCGTGTAACTTCTTCAACTGCTCATAAAATTTTGCAGCAACTTATGTGGCACTTTCAAAAGATGGCTAGACATACTTGATATTACAGAACTAATAAAGTTGGTAGGCCCGAGATAATGAGACATGGTATTTCTTAATTTGTAGCCTAGTAAAGTTGCTTCTGGTAAAATGTGTTGAATTTGCATGGACTTTGTAGCAATTGCACGAGGTCATGTCAAACAAATATGCTAAGTGAACACAGGAGATTATAATATGAAAAGTGCACCTGGAATCCAAAATGCAATGGGTTGCGTTCTTTGATCTCCTTTGCTAGAGAGATTTGACCTTCTCCATTTATATCCATATGTGGCAATGCATCAAAAATAATGACATCCAAAAGCTTTGGGTCAAAAGGATCTTTGAGTAAAGCCAAGAATCCTGGCTTCAGGACAACCCAAACCTATTGGCAAAACATTCAATTGAATATATCAGATACAATGATAACAAAATAGCAAACTTGAACAACAAAAATTCTGCTTGATACCTTTTGCCAGCTGCTCTTGCAACAACTAAACAATCCACATGAACAACATTTCTCCTTATGGCCCTTCTGAATTTTTGGCAAGTGGCCAATTGAAACATAATCTTCTTTTAGCTTAGGCCCGTATTCCGGCAAAAATGACAAACATGATACCTCCAAAAATTTGCAAACCTGCATTTTTTTTGGAAGAATTTTAAGACTAGGACATAAATTAAGAAGATACAACATAGGTTGCTCTGATGGGCCTTTTAATGCTTAATAACTGCTGGAATTGACAAAGTGGATGTACAAAGGATTTGTACCTCCCGTGAGTTGACAATATCCAAGTTTCCAAAAAAATGGTTAAGATATTCTTGCATGGCAACTTTTGCTCGGTCAGAAATTGAGTGTTGGCGTCCAAGAGCTGGTCGAATGACGGGCAAAACAGCAATTGAAGGAACATTTCTGCCACAACAGGTTCAGTGTCTTGCTTACTGCATGCATGGGATAACATATGGAGACTCAACTGCTCTAAATCAACTTTTGGGATTTTACAAAGCATCTGTACATCAGTCATTCCAGCTTCATGAATATAAAAAGATGTTTACCTATTTCTGATGGAGCTTTCATCGGGTTGCGAAGGAACATTTACGTCGTCCACTTCATCCTCATCATGTACTACTGGCATATGATCCCCAATTCCCAAATTTTGGAGCCATTCTTTGACCTTAAATCACAGTATATAAAGATTAACTCAGTGCTCTAGGATTTAAGTGGATTATTTTCCATCATACTGACAGTTATCCAAGTGTTAACTGATTTAGAGTGGCAGAATTCAATAAAAGAGAGTAAGAAGGCATGTGAGAAAAAAAATATGTATTGAACTTCCTTGTTTGCAGTATCATATTAGAGAAACTTTTTTGAACTCATTAGATAACTTGAGAACAAAAAACTTGATTAACTGGTAAAAAAAATGTGTATCTGGATACACTAAGCAGGCTAGGAACTATAGCACGTAAAGAACCACGAGTTTCAAATTGTTCCTTGTTTCCTAGCTTACACAATCAATGTCAACTCTCAGTTTTGTTGATGTCTGAAACCACGTAATAATCCAAACAACCTAATCCAATTCACTGGATACATAATGGATGTCCTATATTCCCTCCTATTTTCAAGCACATATTTGTTCCTCCCTCACCTATTGTTGCTTCTTTTGTACGAATGACATTGCTATCATAACTTGTGAAAACTAAATGGGCCTACCTCGTTTGTGTTGATGTGTTGTTTCACATGTGTTTGTGTGCGTGCAGCGGCAGTGGACTATTATGCCCCCAAACACTTGTATATATGTTGTTTCTCCTCTTATCCTCTTATGCTGTGTTTGGATGTCTGTATTGAGCCCTCGAATTGGATTTGGTATTAAGCTACCCCCAATACAGGTGTTTGGATGTACTCTGAAACAACAGACGGAAACGGTAACGAATACAGAGCAGTTTTCGCTCGCATGCGCCCACTCCTCGCGGCAATTCGAAGGGTTGCACCTCCGATTTCAGCCGTATTGACTCTGGCCCGCAAAAGAAAACGTTTCGGGCCTTTTTTCGTTCCTCCGTCCCTCCACCACAAGAGAAAGAAGGACTGGGAGAGGACGGCGGCGCCCAGGCAGATCGAAGGTGGCGCACGTCGACGCCCTTCTGTTCCCTTCTTCCTCCGCCGCCGATCCTTCCCTCCTCCGGCGCCACCCCTTCCCGTTTTCTCCTGCCATGCTCGCCGCGGCCAGATCCCATCTGACCTCTCTTGGCCGCGTCTGCAGTCCCCTCCGGCGCCACCCCATACCTTCCTCCCCGACACTGCGATGGCCCACCACTGGAGCCCATCTCTTCTACCTCGGTCCTTCTCAGCCGCCCCATCTTGTCTAGCCACAGTGGCCGTCAACACGGGTCCCCTTCTTCCACCATCAGCACGGCTCCCCTTCTTCCTCCACCATTCTTCCCTACCTCCTGGTCCTCCTCTGCCCAGCTAGCCACAACTCAATTTCTTCTTCTTCCCACCCCTGGCCTCTTGTTCTCATTCATTTGCTAATCACCAATGTATCCTCTTGCAGGTTTGGCCTAATAATTTGTGTTTGCTTTTGCATCAATATTATATGGTGTCGTCCTGGATTTCTAGAATAATTGGTTTTCTTTTTTTGCTAGATAATCATCCAATTATAGTCACACATTATACAACTTCTATTTTGATGCATATACTAATGTTGCTATGCAATTCCATAGTTTGACATCCAAACATGATTTCGTATTGAAACCTCAGTAGGATTCCGTGAGCCAATTCAATTAACACCCAAACAATCGAATTTCTATTCATGACCATTACAGTTTCGCAGCTGAATTGGAATTGAAACGAATACAATACGGCAGCCTCCAATAGACATCCAAACACAGCGTTATTGAAAGATATACAAAAGCTTTTTGCACTTTCTCTATAAAGAATGGATCTAGTTCAGTATGAAACAACATTACTCAACTTAGGACATAATAGGAATACAATAATTATAGAGTTTGTTACTCCCTCTGGCACTGTCCACTATATACTGAATTCTAGTTCTAAAAGGTCGACATTAATCAAGATAGCCATGTAACCAACCTGTTCCTGCTTCTCGTGGAATTCTTCAAGAAATTCACGTCGCTTCAATGCAAAGTGTAGATAGAGAACCTGGGAGGCTTTCTTAAAAAGACGCCACCTAAACTGATAGAAGTAGTGAACATTATTTAGTCCACATATGACGCATCTGTATTTAATGGAATAATAATAGCAGAACACATATTAGGAGGGAATAGGCATCACAAGTAGCAAGTACTCCCTCTGTAAAGAAATATAAGAGCGTTTGGATCACTAAAGTAGTGATCTAAACGCTCTTATATTTCTTCTTTAGTGATCTAAACGCTCTTATATTTCTTTACGGAGGGAGTACCTATTTGGTTAAATACCTAACAAAAAATCATGATTTTCGCTACTCCCTCCTTCCATCTATATAGGGCCTAATGCGTTTTTCAAGACCGCCTTTGACTATTGATAAAATTAATACTACATAACATGCATAATGTGAAAATTATATCATTGAAAGCTCCTTTCACATACGAATTTGATGATGTGCTTTGTGTAAGTTGCATGTCATATATTATTGCTCTAACATTTGGTCAAAGTTAGTCTCGAAAAACGCATTAGGCCCTATATAGATGGAAGGAGGGAGTAGGTATTTGAGCAAATACAAACACTAGGGTCGCAAGAAATTCCAGGGCACATGTGTCCCATGGGTTCTTTCTCTATCGACAGCTTAGTGTTTGCTCGTGCGTTTATGAACATGTGCACTTGTACGATGTATCATTAAGTTCTATTAACTTTGAACTTACTACAAACTTATGCTCCAGATAGTACCCTACTGCATGTTAAAGGTATCTGATGCAAAAGGTAGCAGAATCTGTTTTCACAACCTGTTGACCACTAAATCATGCACCAAATTATTAAGGAGTAAGGACAGACAGGTCAGCAATCAACACTACGGTTATTTTGTAATGTAAGGGGTCAAAATGGTTGAAATATATTAATTTAGGATGCATTCCTTTGATATACAAACTGATGCAAGTATCAGTTATTAGCCATGCATGTCCAGCAATTTCTTTAATATCTTCTAAAGAATCAAGTTCTATGTCTGAAATTGGTCTATCCAAGTCAAAAAGACGTGTAAACGCTAAATAATCATCCAAGAACCCAAGAAGGACAGGAATGGTTATTTTTGTCCAAGAACTTGAGACGAGATGCCTACCGCTGACATGGAACGTTAGAAGTTATTGGGTAAACAAAAAAGTTTTCCCATAAGAAGTTGGCACATTTTACATCACGAATCCTTTGTACTCAATAAGGATAACAACAGCTATCCATGAAATTTTATCTGAAAGCCCAATTCATGAAATAGATGCAGTCCTAAGTTTTTGTAACCAAATGAAAACTCAGCACTTTCAGCAAATTTTATAAGGAAGAAAATCACCAAAGTTCTAGTTAGTAGTTTGTGAGCGAGTATTGGCACAATGTTGCACTTGCACCTGCGAGGGTAGCTCTTTACTATCCAAATTTCATATACACGTCCAGCTATGAGACACCAAACATGTCCATGGACATTCTGAACGTAAACCCATCATTGCTAAGTAGCCTGGGCCATCGTTTCAGACGAACTGAAACTGTGTTTACCCGAATCGCATTTGAGCCAACAAATAACCTGACGCAATTTCATACTGTACTTGGAGGCCTCGCCTTGTAACACCAAACCATGAAGGTCGCGCACCCGACAACACAATAGGCACACCCTACTAGCAATGTCATCAGTCGGAGAAAATTGAATATAACAACTCAAATGCTCGTGTTCATGTCCCGCCATTAGCATACTGGATTACTGGCCACTCAAATCAACTGATGGCGTGAAAACCTAGAACCAAACGAAGCAATTGAGGCAACAACCAGAAGCGTAGCTACAACGACAGTAAGTGCTGTCTAATTAAACTGGGGCGCCTAACTTGATCATAGATTTTGGCCACGCAAAATTTCGGACTAATCAGCAGCATCGCATGGCACCGAATTCGCACGACTTCCCAGGAACCCGAGCAGAGTCGGGCATCACCGATGGGAGGTAGGAAATGTTCGGAATCGTAAACCGGAGAAGAGGGGGGACACAGGAGGATCCGCGGACCTGCTTGTAGTTGATCTCGATGGTGTAGGAGAGGAGCATGGGGGTGATGTCGCCGGCGTCGGGGCGCGAGACGGAGAAGATGGTGGCGCGCGGGAGCTCCTCGAACACCCGCGTGGCCTCGGACAGCCGGAACGACGCCGACGCCGCGAGGACCTCCGGCCGCCGCGCCGGCGCCGACGGCGAGGACGAGGACGAGGCCGACGCGTCCCCCTCGGCGGCGGGCTCCGGCTGCATCCGCTCGTACCGGTGGCCGTGGCGCTCCGCCGGCAGGCGCTCCATGTTCATGGAAGCTGCGCGGAGGGGGAACAACAGGTCGGACGGGGCTCGTCCGATCTGGCTGGACGGCGAATTCCCCCGGGCTGTGATACCGATTTGGCTGGTCTCCTTCGGGGTGCGGGAGTGGGCCGGCAGGAAAGCAGGGGCGGAACGCGAAAAGGACGTCAAATTTCCAGGTTGGACTGCCGAATTGGACGAGGAAAATTACAAAATCCAGGAACGCGGCCGGGAGGACGGGGGGATTCTCATCAAATCAAAAGGAACAGAGGAAGAACATGGAGGAATTCGGGTTTGGGGAACGGGAGAATCACGGAGCGTCGTGTGTGGGACCGGCTTGGGGAGGTGCACGCGTCGGTCTTCCACGGACGCCGGGAGAAGCAGCGCCTTTCCAGATCTTTTTTTTTAAGCTAACCTTTCCAAACTTCGGTGGAGTCGGGACCGGTGGAAACGGACAGCAGGTCGGCAAAAGACGTACATAACTTATTGCCACGGGCCCATTTGAACATACACACAGATAATAGTACGTCTAAAGAATTAGTGACATAGTGTATTTAGAGCATCTTTGATTCGCGGGATTTTCAAAACGCGAAAATAGGGAAAATGTAGGTAGAGTAGCATGCCATCTTCGCTGCTACTTCCTCCGTTCTGAATTACTTGTCGCGGGTATCTAGATATATTTTAGTTCTAAATACATCCATCTCTGTGACGAGTAATGTGGAACGGAGGAAGTACATGATTGTGAGGATGTTCGATTGTGCACTTGAAAACTGATTGTGCGCATGAAAACGGAAGATTATTTAAAAAAATGGAGTACTTGAAAAACAATTCCTATGAAATCCAGTGTAGATGAATTCTAAAGAAAAAATCTTATGGTTTGACATCTTACAAATCAAACAACCCACATAAAAAAATCCTAAGTGTTAGAATCCTCCAAAAAATTCCTATCAAACAAAAAAGAATCCTCGAAAATTTCTTCACAAATCTTTTGAATCAAAGAAGCCCTCATTTGAGTGGTCACCTGAAACCTACCCCATTGCCACCCTCCTCTAGCAACAAGGGGGTGAAAACCTTCCACCACGCCGCCTCCCTCCCCATCATCTCCCTCCTCTCGACGCCATATCAGCGAAGCCATGCGGGTTCCGATGACTGGGGGGCATCTCTCCTAGATGCATCTCCTGCTCATGAGTTGGCCCTCGAGGCGGTGCCGTGTGGTGCTGCAGTGGGGGGCTGCCGGGGTGGTGGCTGCCCCTCGGCATGCGGCGAAGGCACTTGTGTTGTGGCATGGCAGTGTGTCATGGTGAACGTCTGGAGGTCGCGGGCAGCACGGACTGTTTGGGCCAAATCTAGGATCAGGTGGCCATGGCCTGGGCAGCAAAGGTCATGGTGGAAAGGTGGTCAGCTGTGGTGGCTACTGTCGGTGTCAAAACCGGCGGATCTCGGGTAGGGGGTCCCGAACTGTGTGTCTAGGATCGATGGTAACAAGAGCGGGGGACACGATGTTTACCCAGGTTCGGGCCCTCTCTATGGAGGTAATACCCTACTTCCTGCTTGATTGATCTTGATGAATATGAGTATTACAAGAGTTGATCTACCACGAGATCGTAATGGCTAAACCCTAAAGGTCTAACCTGGCTATGATTATTCGGGGGTCCATCTACACACCTAGCCCTCCGGTTTATATAGACACAGGAGGGATCTAGGTTTACACAAGGTCGGTTACAGAGAAAGGAATCTTCATAGTCGGTCGCCAAGCTTGCCCTCCACGTTAAGGAGAGCCCATCCGGACACGGGTAGAGTCTTCGGTCTTCGTATCTTCACGGCCCAACAGTCCGGCCCATATCCAATAGGTCGGACGCCCGAGGACCCCTTAGTCCAGGACTCCCTCAGTAGCCCCTGAACCAGACTTCAATGACGATGTGTCCGGCGCGCAGATTGCCTTCGGCATTGCAAGGCGGGTTCCACTCTCCGAATACTCCAAGATAGTCTTCGGATAAAAAGAAGGTGTCCGGATCTGCAACACAAGTACCACACACGACTGCAAGGAACATAATATTTCACGAGTCCCATCTGCTGACAACTTTTTGCAAGATGACATCACGTCTGTCCGGTCATTATATCGAACCATTTTTGTCTGTCGTTCCGTGCTTCGAGATGCGGTTTCCATTGGCACGTCTTGTCAAAGCAGAGATTGTGTCCCCTTATTGCGGGATTCTCATCAATACGGGCATGGGTAACCCAACCGTACCGTTTACACAGCCCTTGGGAATATGCGAGTTTTAGGGCGAGTGGGGAGGCATTCGATATTCACTGCCTTTATAAGGGGATAAGGATTCCCCCTTCTTCTCCCACGCCTTCTCTCTTCCTCTGCCCTTCCACTCTTGAGCTCTAGCGCCCAAGTTCTCCTCTTTCCCACTCGAGCAAGCACTCAACCATGTCCGGATCCGGAGGTCAAGGCAAGTGGATGGCCTCCACCGTCAAGGAGAAGGACATTACCGAGCTTCAGGCGGCCGGGTATCCAGCGAAGGAAATCGCCCACTGTCTTCCAGCCCAGGGGCAAGTCGTCCCCACACCAAAGCCCAACGAGAGGGTGGTATTCATCCTTCATTTCCTACGCGGGCTAGGGTTTCCACTCCACCCTTTCGTCCGATGGCTGATGTACTACTACGGGATAGACTTTCATGATCTATCCCCGAACTCTTTCCTCAACATCTCGGCGTTCATCGTCGTGTGTGAGGCCTTGATACGTCCATTTTGCATCATGCTTTTATATCGATATTTATTGCATTATGGGCTATTATTACACATTATGTCACAATACTTATGCCTATTCTCTCTTATTTTACAAGGTTTACATAAAGAGGGAGAATGCCGGCAGCTGGAATTCTGGGCTGGAAAAGGAGCAAATATTAGAGACCTATTCTGCACAGCTCCAAAAGTCCTGAAACTTCACGAAAGTTATTTCCATAATATATAAAAAATACAGAGTGCAAGAAGTACCAGAGGGGGGTCACCCACCAGCTACGAGGGTGGGGGCGCGCCCCCCTGCCTCGTGGGCCCCCTGGTGGCCCTCCGATGCCCATCTTCTGCTATATGGAGTCTTTCGTCGAGAAAAAAATCATAAGCAAGCTTTCGGGACGAGACTCCGCCGCCACGAGGCGGAACCTTGGCGGAACCAATCTAAGGCTCCGGCGGAGCTGTTCTGCCGGGGAAACTTCCCTCCGGGAGGGGTAAATCATCACCATCGTCATCACCAATGATCCTTTCATCGGGAAGGGGTCAATCTCCATCAACATCTTCACCAGCACCATCTCATCTCAAACCCTAGTTCATCTCTTGTATCCAATCTTTGTATCCAAACCTCAGATTGGTACCTGTGGGTTGCTAGTAGTGTTGATTACTCCTTGTAGTTGATGCTAGTTAGTTTACTTGGTGGAAGATCATATGTTTAGATCCATTATGCATATTAATACCCCTCTAATTATGAACATGAATATGCTTTGTGAGTAGTTACGTTTGTTCCCGAGGACATGGGAGAAGTCTTGCTATTAGTGTTGGGGAACGTAGCAGAAATTCAAAAAATTTCCTACGTAACACCAAGATCTATCTATGGAGAGACCAGCAACGAGTAGAAAGGGAGTGCATCTACATACCCTTGTAGATCGCTAAACGGAAGCGTTCAAGTGAACGGGGTTGATGGAGTCGTACTCGTCGTGATTCAGATCACCGATGATCAAGTGCCGAACGCACGGCACCTCCGCGTTCAACACACGTACAGCCCGGTGACGTCTCCCACGCCTTGATCCAGCAAGGAGAGAGGGAGAGGTTGAGGAAGACTCCATCCAACAGCAACACAACGGCGTGGTGGTGGTGGAGGAGCGTGGCAATCCCGCAGGGCTTCGCCAAGCACCATGGGAGAGGAGAAGAACTTGGGAGAGAGGGAGGGGCTGCACCAAAGGCATAAGGTGTGTTTGGGAGGCCCTCCTACCCCACTATATATAGGGATCCCAAGGGGGGGGTGCGCCAGCCCCTAGGAGATCCAATCTCCAAGGGGGCGGCGGCCAGGGGAGGAGTCCTCCCCCCCCCCCAAGGCACCTAGGAGGTGCCTTCCCCTGCTGGGACTCTTCCTTTAGGGTTTCCCCAGGCGCATGGGCCTCTTGGGGCTGGTGCCCTTGGCCCATGTAGGCCAAGGCGCACCCCCTACAGCCCATGTGGCCCCCCGGGGCAGGTGGCCCCACCCGGTGGGCCCCGGGACCCTTCCGGTGGTCCCGGTACAATACCGATGACCCCGAAACTTGTCCCGATGGCCGAAACAGGACTTCCTATATATAAATCTTTACCTCCGGACCATTCCGGAACTCCTCGTGACGTCCGGGATCTCATCCGGGACTCCGAACAACATTCGGTAACCACATACAAGCTTCCTTTATAACCCTAGCGTCATCGAACCTTAAGTGTGTAGACCCTACGGGTTCGGGAGACATGCAGACATGACCGAGACGTTCTCCGGTCAATAACCAACAGCGGGATCTGGATACCCATGTTGGCTCCCACATGTTCCACGATGATCTCATCGGATGAACCACGATGTCAAGGACTCAATCGATCCCGTATACAATTCCCTTTGTCTAGCGGTATTTTACTTGCCCGAGATTCGATCGTCGGTATCCAATACCTTGTTCAATCTCGTTACCGGCAAGTCACTTTACTCGTTCCGTAACACATCATCCCGTGATCAACTCCTTGGTCACATTGCGCATATGATGATGTCCTACCGAGTGGGCCCAGAGATACCTCTCCGTTTACACGGAGTGACAAATCCCAGTCTCGATCCGCATAAAACAATAGATACTTTCGGAGATACCTGTAGTGCACCTTTATAGTCACCCAGTTACGTTGTGACGTTTGATACACCCAAAGCACTCCTACGGTATCCAGGAGTTACACGATCTCATGGTCAAAGGAAGAGATACTTGACATTGGCAAAGCTCTAGCAAACGAACTACACGATCTTTGTGCTATGCTTAGGATTGGGTCTTGTCCATCACATCATTCTCCTAATGATGTGATCCCGTTATCAACGACATCCAATGTCCATAGCCAGGAAACCATGACTATCTGTTGATCACAACGAGCTAGTCAACTAGAGGCTCACTAGGGACATATTGTGGTCTATGTATTCACACGTGTATTACGATTTCCGGATAATACAGTTATAGCATGAATAAAAGACAATTATCATGAACAAGGAAATATAATAATAATACTTTTATTATTGCCTCTAGGGCATATTTCCAACAGTCTCCCACTTGCACTAGAGTCAATAATCTAGTTCACATCGCCATGTGATTAACACTCACAGGTCACATCGCCATGTGACTAATACCCAAGAGTTTACTAGAGTCAGTAGTCTAGTTCACATCACTATGTGATTAACACTCAATGAGTTTTATGTTTGATCATGTTGCTTGTGAGAGAGGTTTTAGTCAACGGGTCTGAACCTTTCAGATCCGTGTGTGCTTTACAAATCTCTATGTCATCTCCTAGATGCAGCTACCACGCTCTATTTGGAGCTATTCCAAACAACTGTTCTACTTGGAGCTATTCTAAATTATTGCTCCATTATATGTATCCGGTCTCTCTACTCAGAGCTATCCGGATAGGTGTCAAGCTTGCATCGTCGTAACCTTTACGACGAACTCTTTTACCACCTCCATAATCGAGAAAATTCCTTAGTCCACTAGTTACTAAGGATAACTTTGACCGCTGTCCTGTGAGCCATTCTTGGATCACTCTTGTACCCCTTGACTGACTCATGGCAAGGCACACTTCAGGTGCGGTACACAGCATAGCATACTGAGGAGCCTACGTCTTAAGCATAGGGGACGACCTTCGTCCTTTCTCTCTATTCTGCCGTGGTCGAGCTTTAAGTCTTAACTTCGTACCTTACAACTCAGGCAAGAACTCCTTCTTTGACTGGTCCATCTTGAACACCTTCAAGATCATGTCAAGGTATGTGCTCATTTGAAAGTATTATTAAGCATTTTGATCTATCCTTATAGATCTTGATGCTCAATGTTCAAGTAGCTTAATCCAGGCTTTCCATTGAAAAACACTTTCAAAATAACCCTATATGCTTTCTAGAAATTCTACATCATCTCTGATCATCAATATGTCAACAACATATACTCATCAGAAATTCTATAGTGCTCCCACTCACTTCTTTGGAAATACAAGTTTCTTATAAACTTTGTATAAATCCAAAATCTTTGATCATCTCATCAAAGCGTACATTCCAACTCCGAGATGCTTACTCCAGTCCTTAAAAAGATCGCTGGAGCTAGCATACCTTTTAGCATCCTTAGGATCGACAAAACTTTTCTGATTGTATTGCATACAACCTTTCCTTACGAAAACTAGTAAGGAAACTTGTCTTGACATCCATCTGCCAGATTTCATAAATGCAGCTAATGCTAACATGATTCCGACGGACTTTAAGCATCACTACGAGTGAGAAAATCTCATCGTAGTCAACTCCTTGAACTTGTCGGAAAACACTTTGCCACAAGTCGAGCTTCATAGATGGTGACATTACCATCCACGTCCGTCTTCTTCTTAAAAGATCCATTTATCTCAATGGATTGCCGATCATCGGGCAAGTCCATCAAAGTCCATGCTTTGTTCTGATATATGGATACTATCTCGGATTTCATGGCTTCTAACCATTTGTCGGAATTCGAGCCCACCATCGCTTCTCCATAGCTCGTAGGTTCATTGTTGTCTAGCAACATGACCTTCAAGACAGGATCACCTTACCACTCCGAAGTAGTACGTGTCCTTGTCGTCCTACGAGGTTTGGTAGTGACTTGATCCGAAGTTTCATGATCAATATCATAAGCTTCCACTTCAATTGGTGTAGGTGCCATAGGAACAACTTCCTGTGCCCTGCCACACACTAGTTGAAGAGACGGTTCAATAACCTCATCAAGTCTCCACCATCCTCCCACTCAACTCTTTCGAGAGAAACCTTTCTTCGAGAAAGGACCCGATTGTAGAAACAATTCATATTGCTTTCGGATCTGAATTAGGAGGTATACCCAACTGTTTTGGGTGTCCTATGAAGATGCATTTTATCCGCTTTGGGTTCGAGCTTAATCCTGAAACTTTTTCACATAAGCGTCGCAGCCCCAAACCTTTAAGAAACGACAACTTAGGTTTCTCTAAACCATAATTCATATGGTGTCATCTCATCGGAATTACATGGTGCCCTATTTAAAGTGAATGTGGTTGTCTCTAATGCCTAACCCATGAAGAATAGTGGTAATTCGATAAGAGACATCATGGTATGCATCATATCCAATAAGGTGCAATTATGATGTTCGGACACACCATCACATTATGGTGTTCCAGGCGGTATTAATTGCGAAACAATTTCCACAATCTCTTAATTGTGTGCCAAAACTCGTAACTCAGATATTCATCTCTATGATCATATCATAGACATTTTATCCTCTTGTCACAATGATCTGCTACTTCACTCTGAAATTACTTGAACCATTCAATAATTCAGACTTGTGTTTCATCAAGTAAATATACTCAACATTTACTCGAATCATCTGTGAAGTAAGAACATAATGATATTCACTGCATGCCTCAGCACTCATTCGACTGCACACATCAAAATGTGTTACTTCCAACAAGTTGCTATCTTGTTCCATCTTACTGAAACCGAGGCTTTTCAGTTATCTTGCCCATGTGGTATGATTTGCATATCTCAAGTGATTCAAAATCAAGTGAGTTCAAACGGTCCATCTGCATGGAGTTTCTTCATGCATATACACCAATAGACATGGTTCGCATGTCTCAGACTTTTCAAAAACGAGTGAGTCCAAAGATCCATCAACATGGAGCTTCTTCATGCGTTTTATACCATTATGACTTACATGGCAGTGCCACAAGTAAGTGGTACTATCATTACTATCTTATATCTTTTGGCATGAAAATGTGTATCACTACGATCGAGATTCAATAAACCATTTTTAGGTGCAAGACCACTGAAGGTATTAGTCAAATAAATAGAGTAACCATTATTCTCCTTAAATGAATAACCGTATTGCGATAGACATAATCCAATCATGTCTATGCTCAACGCAAACACCAATCTCGGTGGTAGAGGGAGCGTGCGATGCTTGATCATATCAACCTTGGAAACACTTCCAACATATATCGTCAGCTCACCTTTAGCTAGTCTCCGTTTATTCCGTAGCTTTTATTTCGAGTTACTAACACTTAGCAACCGAACCGGTATCTTATACCCTGGTGCTACTAGGAGTACTAGTAAAGTACACATTAACATAATGTATATCCAATATACTTCTATCGACCTTGCCAGCCTTCTTATCTACCAAGTATCTAGGGTAATTCTGCTTTAGCGGCTATTCCCCTTGTCACAGAAGCACTTAGTCTCGGGTTTGGGTTCAACCTCGGGTTTCTTCATTGGTGCAGCAGCTGATTTGCCGTTTCATGAAGTATCCCTTCTTGCCCTTGCCCTTCTTGAAACTAGTGGTTTTACCAACCATCAACAATTGATGCTCCTTCTTGATTTCTACTTTCGCGGTGTCAAACATCGTGAATACCTCAAGGATCATCATGTCTATCCCTGATATGTTATAGTTCATCACGAAGCTCTAGTAGCTTGGTGGCAATGTCTTTGGAGAAACATCACTATCTCATCTGGAAGATCAACTCCCACTCGATTCAAGTGATTGTTGCACTCAGACAATCTGAGCACAAGCTCAACGATTGAGCTTTTCTCCCTTAGTTTGCAGGCTAAGAAAATCGTCGGAGGTCTTATACCTCTTGACGAGGGCACGAGCCTGAAATCCCAATTTCAGCCCTCGAAACATCTCATATGTTCCGTGACGTTTCGAAAACGTCTTTGGTGCCTCTACTTAAACCATTTAACTGAACTATCACGTAGTTATCAAAACGTGTATGTTCGATGTTCGAAACATCCACAAACGACGTTTGGGGTTCAGCACACTAAGCAGTGCATTAAGGACATAAGCGTTCTAGTGTCCGCATAATCGCTACTGTCAACTTTCAACTATATTTCCTCTAGGAACATAACTAAAACAGTAGAACTATAGCGTGAACTACGACATAATTTGCAAAAGGTCTTTTGACTATGTTCAGGATAATTAAGTTCATCTTATGAACTCCCACTCAGATAGACATCCCTCTGGTCATCTAAGTGATCACATGATCCGAGTCAACTAGGCCGTGTCCGATCATCACGTGAGACGGACTAGTTAACGTCGGTGAACATCTTCATGTTGATCGTATCTACTATACGACTCATGCTCGACCTTTCGGTCTCCGTGTTCCGAGGCCATGTCTGCACATGCTAGGCTCGTCAAGTTAACCCTAAGTGTTTTCGCTGTGTAAAACTGTCTTACACCCGTTGTATGTGAACGTAAGAATCCATCACACCCGATCATCACGTGGTGCTTAGAAGCGACGAACTGTAGCAACGGTGCACAGTTAGGGGAGAACACTTCTTGAAATTTTGTAAGGGATCATCTTATTTACTACCGTCATCCTAAGTAAACAAGATGCATAAACATGATAAACATCACATGCAATCAAATAGAGTAGTGACATGATATGGCCAATATCATATAGCTCCTTTGATCTTCATCTTCGGGGCTCCATGATCATCTTGTCACCGGCTTGACACCATGATCTCCATCATCATGATCTCCATCATCGTGTCTTCATGAAGTTGTCACGCCAACGACTACTTCTACTTCTATGACTAACGCGTTTAGCAATAAAGTAAAGTAGTTTACATGGCGTTCTTTAATGACACGCAGGTCATACAAAAAATAAAGACAACTCCTATGGCTCCTGCCGGTTGTCATACTCATCGACATGCAAGTCGTGAATCCTATTACAAGAACATGATCAATCTCATACATCACATATCATTCATCATCTTTGGCCATATCACATCA
This sequence comes from Triticum aestivum, assembly GCF_018294505.1. NCBI lineage: Eukaryota > Viridiplantae > Streptophyta > Magnoliopsida > Poales > Poaceae > Triticum > Triticum aestivum. Next base: position 401,188,006 of record NC_057794.1, read on the forward strand.
CATAGCATACCCTGCAAAAACAAGTTAGACGTCCTCTAATTGTTGTTGCATGTTTTACGTGGCTGCTATGGGTTTCTAGCAAGAACGTTTCTTACCTACGCAAGACCACAACGTGATATGCCAATTGCTATTTACCCTTCATAAGGACCCTTTTCATCGAATCCGTTCCGACTAAAGTGGGAGAGACTGGCACCCGCTAGCCACCTTATGCACCAAGTGCATGTCAATCGGTGGAACCTGTCTCACGTAAGAGTACGTGTAAGGTCGGTCCGGGCCGCTTCATCCCACAATACCGTCGAAACAAGATTGGACTAGTAACGGTAAGCATATTGAACAACATCAACGCCCACAACTACTTTGTGTTCTACTCGTGCAAAGAATCTACGCAATAGACCTAGCTCATGATGCCACTGTTGGGGAACGTAGCAGAAATTCAAAAAATTTCCTACGTAACACCAAGATCTATCTATGGAAAGACCAGCAACGAGTAGAAAGGGAGTGCATCTACATACCCTTGTAGATCGCTAAGCGGAAGCGTTCAAGTGAACGAGGTTGATGGAGTCGTACTCGTCGTGATTCAGATCACCGATGCTCAAGTGCCGAACGCACGGCACCTCCGCGTTCAACACACGTACAACCCGGTGACGTCTCCCACGCCTTGATCCAGCAAGGAGAGAGGGAGAGGTTGAGGAAGACTCCATCCAACAGCAGCACAACGGCGTGGTGGTGGTGGAGGAGCGTGGCAATCCCGCAGGGCTTCGCCAAGCACCATGGGAGAGGAGAAGAACTTGGGAGAGAGGGAGGGGCTGCACCAAAGGCATAAGGTGTGTTTGGGAGGCCCTCCTACCCCACTATATATAGGGATCCCAAGGGGGGGGGGGGTGCGCCAGCCCCTAGGAGATCCAATCTCCAAGGGGGCGGCGGCCAGGGGAGGAGTCCTCCCCCCCCAAGGCACCTAGGAGGTGCCTTCCCCTGCTGGGACTCTTCCTTTAGGGTTTCCCCAGGCGCATGGGCCTCTTGGGGCTGGTGCCCTTGGCCCATGTAGGCCAAGGCGCACCCCCTACAGCCCATGTGGCCCCCCGGGGCAGGTGGCCCCACCCGGTGGGCCCCCGGGACCCTTCCGGTGGTCCCGGTACAATACCGATGACCCCGAAACTTGTCCCGATGGCCGAAACAGGACTTCCTATATATAAATCTTTACCTCCGGACCATTCCGGAACTCCTCGTGACGTCCGGGATCTCATCCGGGACTCCGAACAACATTCGGTAACCACATACAAGCTTCCTTTATAACCCTAGCGTCATCGAACCTTAAGTGTGTAGACCCTACGGGTTCGGGAGACATGCAGACATGACCGAGACGTTCTCCAGTCAATAACCAACAGCGGGATCTGGATACCCATGTTGGCTCCCACATGTTCCACGATGATCTCATCGGATGAACCACGATGTCAAGGACTCAATCGATCCCGTATACAATTCCCTTTGTCTAGCGGTATTTTACTTGCCCGAGATTCGATCGTCGGTATCCAATACCTTGTTCAATCTCGTTACCGGCAAGTCACTTTACTCGTTCCGTAACACATCATCCCGTGATCAACTCCTTGGTCACATTGCGCATATGATGATGTCCTACCGAGTGGGCCCAGAGATACCTCTCCGTTTACACGGAGTGACAAATCCCAGTCTCGATCCGCATAAAACAATAGATACTTTCGGAGATACCTGTAGTGCACCTTTATAGTCACCCAGTTACGTTGTGACGTTTGATACACCCAAAGCACTCCTACGGTATCCAGGAGTTACACGATCTCATGGTCAAAGGAAGAGATACTTGACATTGGCAAAGCTCTAGCAAACGAACTACACGATCTTTGTGCTATGCTTAGGATTGGGTCTTGTCCATCACATCATTCTCCTAATGATGTGATCCCGTTATCAACGACATCCAATGTCCATAGCCAGGAAACCATGACTATCTGTTGATCACAACGAGCTAGTCAACTAGAGGCTCACTAGGGACATATTGTGGTCTATGTATTCACACGTGTATTACGATTTCCGGATAATACAGTTATAGCATGAATAAAAGACAATTATCATGAACAAGGAAATATAATAATAATACTTTTATTATTGCCTCTAGGGCATATTTCCAACAATTAGTAGTCATGTGAATTTGGTATTCGTTTGATATTTTGATGAGATGTATGTTGTCATCCTTCTAGTGGTGTCATGTGAACGTCGACTACATGACACTTCACCATTGTTTGGGCCTAGAGGGAGGCATTGGGAAGTAATAAGTAGATGATGGGTTGCTAGAGTGACAAAAGCTTAAACCCTAGTTTATGCGTTGCTTCGTAAGGGGCTGATTTGGATCCATATGTTTCATGCTATGGTTAGGTTTACCGTAATACTTCTGTTGTAGTTGCGGATGTTTGCAATGGGGGTTAATCATAAGTGGGATGCTTGTCCAAGTAAGGACAGCACCCAAGCACCGGTTCACCCACATATCAAATTATCAAAGTACCGAATGCGAATCATATGATCGTAGTGAAAACTAGCTTGGCGATAATTCTCATGTGTCCTTGGGAGCGCTTTACTTCATATAAGAGTTTGTCCAGGCTTGTCCTTTGCTACAAAAAGGATTGGGCCATCTTGTTGCACCTTATTTACTTTTATTACTTGCTACTCATTACAAATTACCTTATCACAAAACTATCTGTTACCGATAATTTCAGTGCTTGCAGAGAATACCTTACTGAAAACTGCTTATCATTTCCTTCTGCTCCTCGTTGGGTTCGACACTCTTACTTATCGAAAAGGCTACAATAGATCCTCTATACTTGTGGGTCATCAAGACTCTTTTCTGGCGCCGTTTCCGGGGAGTGAAGCGCCTTTGGTAGGTGGAATTTGGTAAGGAAAAAATTATATAGTGTGCTGAAATTTACTGTCACTTGTTACTATGGAAAGTAATCCTTTGAGGGGCTTGTTCGGGGTATCTTCACCCTGACCGGTAGAGCAAATAGTTGCTCCTCAACCTACTAAACCTACTGAAAATGAAAATGTTTACTTCGAAATTCCTTCGGGTATGATAGAGAAACTGCTAGCTAGTCCTTTTGCAGGAGATGGAACATTGCATCCCGACTTACACTTAATCTATGTGGATGAAGTTTGTGGATTATTTCAGCTTGCAGATATGCCCGATGATGTTATCAAGAATAAGGTCTTCCCTTTATCTTTGAAAGGAGATGCTTTGACATGGTATAGGCTATGTGATGATATGGGATCATGGGACTATAAGTGATTGAAATTGGAATTTCACCAGAAGTTTTATCCTATGCATCTTGTTCATCGTGATCGTAATTATATATATAATTTTTGGCCTTGCGAAGGAGAAAGCATCGCTCAAGCTTGGGGGAGTCTTAAGTCAATGTTATATGCATGCCCCAATCATGAGCTCTCAAGAGAAATGATTATTCAAAACTTTTATGCTCGGCTTTTTGACAACAATCGCTCCATGCTCGATACTTCTTGTACTGGTTCCTTTATGATGAAGACTATTGAATTCAAATGGAATTTATTGGAGAGAATTAAACTCAACTCTGAAGATTGGGATCTCGACAAAGGTAAGGAGTCAGGTATAAACCTAAGTTTGATTGTGTTAAATATTTTATGGATACCGATGTTTTCCATAAATTTAGCACTAAATATGGACTTGACTCTGAGATAGTAGCTTCTTTCTTTGAATCCTTTGCTACTCATGTTGATCTCCCTAAGGAGAAGTATTTTAAATATAATCCTCCCATTGAAGTAAAAGTAGTTGCACCTATTAAAGTTGAAGAAAAGACTATCACTTACAATGATCCTGTTGTTCCTACTGCTTATGTTGAGAAACCACCTTTCCCTGTTAGAATAAAGGATCATGCTAAAGTTTCAACTGTAGTCAATAAAAGTAATATTAGGACACACAAACCCCCTGAGCAAGTTAAAGTTGAACCTAATATTGCTATGGTTAAAGATCTCTTGGCCGATAATATTGATGGACATGTTATTTACTTCTGTGGTGAAGCTGCTAGAATTGCTAGGCCTGATACTAAAAATAAACATAGACCTATTGTAGGCATGCCTGTTAGTTCTATTAAAATAGAAGATCATTGCTATCATGGCTTATGTGATATGGGTGCTAGTGCAAGTGCAATACCTCATTCCTTATACAAAGAAATTATGCATGATATTGCACCTGCTGAGATAGAAGAGATTGATGTCACAATTAAGCTTGCCAATAGAGACACTATTTCACCAGTTGGGATTGTTAGAGATGTTGAAGTCTTGTGTGGGAAAGTTAAATATCCTGCTGATTTTCTTGTTCTTGGTTCCCCTCAAGATAGCTTTTGTCCCATTATATTTGGTAGACCCTTCTTGAATATTGTTAATGCTAATATAGATTGCAAGAAGGATGTTGTTACTATTGATTTGGATGATATGTCTCATGAGTTTAATTTTTCTAAATTTCATAGACAACCTGATGAAGCTATGTACTTAGGGTAGGGTCATGGATCTGTCCAACATACCCTCCCCAAGGACATCTCTACAAAGAATCAGAAGCAGTCGAAGAGAAATCATCATCCACTCGACCACAAAGACGTGCTCACTCGACCACCTTGAAGACACTCGATCACCAGAAGATGAGAAACTCTCCACTCTACAACGGTCAAGACTTAAACCATAGCTTTATGGGCATTTATAACACTTTACTGCAGACGTTACCAGTAACGCCCCTCCTTTATGAACATTGAACCCTGTGTAACGGAGGGGAGCTGGGGTCCTGGCGCACTCTATATAAGCCACCCCCTCCTCTGGGACAAGGGTTCACACTTTCTGTAATTCACACACATATATTCAGTCGACCGCCTCAGGGCTCCGAGACATAGGGTTGTTACTTCCTCCGAGAAGGGCCTGAACTCGTAAAATCGTGTGTACAACTCCTCCATAGCTAGGATCTTGCCTCTACATTCCTAACCCCCTATTCTACTGTCAGTCTTAGAACCACGACAGTTGGCGCCCACCATGGGGCCAGTGTCTTAGCGACTTATTGGAGAAGTTGCAATTTTTTCGATCCCCTTCATCATGGTTCCAGGCGGAGGTTTGGCTGAGGGCCGCGAGATCCATCTCGGCGCGCTCGTGTTTGTCGCCGACGACTCCGCTTGGCTTCAGGAGGCACCACTCGACACCGACGCGCTCCCCGCTCGCGGGGCGGTGCACTTTCACGCGTGCGTCTGTGGCGTCCTCCTGCGGCAACCATCGACCCAGTACCAGTCGACTCCAGTAGCTTTCCCCCTTCCTGCGACCCGCCGGAGTAAGTGCACCGGTCGGTCAAGGCTTCAGCGGTGGGTGAAGCATGCGGTGGCCCGCCAATCGGCCACCCCTCAAGTCGCGGCGATCGAGCCCGACGAATCTCTCTACGGCCTGTTCGATCTGTCGAGTGGCTCCGTAGAGACCGCATCCAAGTGCGGCAGCAGTGACTCAGCGGAGGAAGTCCTGATGGTTAATGGACCATGCAGTCCTCCTGGGTTCAATCGTGAAGACGGAGGTGACGGGAACGGCGATCCGTCGCGCGTTCACGAGGAGTACCGCCCCAAACCTCTCTCCTCGCAGTAGAGGGAAGAACTTCATCGCTAGAACATGGATGCCCTGCATACTCCTATAGTTGGAAAAAACCCCGAGGCCCAGGCCTTGGAGCAGACGCGCTTGGCCAATCTGGCTAAGCGCACTCGACTGGAGAACCTCCAGCGCGCACTCGACGATCGCGCTCGACAACGTGCTCTTGAGTCCAGTCGACGCCAACTTTTTCCACCTCCAACTCAGGTATACCGAACCCCGATCCAGAATCTAGCTGCTGCTGCCCGGATAGCGGAGTCGATCCAACCCTCCCAGTCAAAAGCTGGTCGAGGTCTGGTGCAGATCCGAGCCTTGCTCCGGGCGGTGGGAGAGCAGAATACGGTTGTATCTCAGTCGCGGGATAGGATCCACAGCAGATTCGTGATGGCAGACACAGTTCAGTCGGCCCATAGCCCAAGATCGCCTCTAAGGCATGAGGGACGTGGGGATAGACGAGATCAGTACAGAAACCGAGAGCAGTATGATCGCCGAGTCAATCGTGATGATCGCCGTCGAGTGCCCACGCCTCCCCCAAGGAGCGGGTCATACGTGCCTCGGCAGCATGAAGACAGACGCCTTCACAGTGTTGGGCGAGGTATTCCAATCGACCCCAGGGAGCCAGGCTTTGATGCGAGATCTATTCTTGTGCAGGGCTTGGTCGACAGAAACAGAGCTCACCGAGAGGGCCATGATGGAGGTCCACAAACCAGCAACAGGGTGCATGTCTCTGGTCCAGAGTGCTTCAGCAGAGCTATCAAAGTTGCGATGATTCCCCCCAACTTCAGGTTGGCGTCTGGAGTTAGTAAGTTCACCGGAGAGTCCAAGCCTGGCACTTGGCTTGAAGACTACCGAGTGCCTGTCCAGATTGGTGGCGGCAATGATGAAGTGGCCATAAAACACCTTCCTCTGATGTTGGAGGGCTCAGCTAGAGCATGGCTGAATCAGTTAGCGCCTGGCAGCATCTATACTTGGTAAGATCTCGCCCGAGTGTTTGTCAGAACATTCGAGGGCACTTGCAAACGGCTGACAAGTTTGACAGAGTTACAGTGTTGTGTTCAGAAGCCGAATGAAACTTTGAGGGATTATATCCAGAGATGGATCACCCTGCACCACACAGTAGAAGATGTATCAAATCATAAGGCAATTTGTGCCTTTAAGGAAGGCGTCAGGTATCGGGAGTTGAATATGAAATTCGGCCGGACAGGAAATATGACTCTGGCTCAGATGATGGAAATTGCCACCAAGTATGCCAATGGTGAAGAAGAAGAGCGACTCCGGAGTGGCAAGCACAAAGCAGTCGCCCACGAAGCCAAAGGAGGAAACTCCGGTCGGAAACAGAAGCACAAGGCCGAGCCAGCTGCTCCGGGTGAAGCCTTGGCTGTGGTTCAAGGAAAGTTCAAGGGGAAGCCCAAAGGGTCGTGGAACCCCAAGAAAGTAAAAGATCAAGATGGAAATGACGTGTTGGATCTGCCGTGCCATATCCACACCAAAAAAGATGAAGAAGGTAATTTCATTTACCCAAAGCATACCACTCGGCAGTGTCGGCTCCTAATCCAGCAGTTCCGAGAGAAACAACCCAAGGAGAAGGAGAAGGAGGCAGACAAGGCTGAGGATGAGAAAGAGGACGACGATGGTTATCCCCACGTGAATTCCACTCTGATGATTTTTGCTGACGTTGAGAGCAAAAGTCGATTGAAAGTCATCAACAGGGAAGTGAACATGGTCGCTCCAGCGACACCCAATTACTTGAAGTGGTCGCAGACTGCCATTACATTCGACCAGTCTGATCATCCGGCGCACATCACCACCCCCGGGAGGCAAGCACTAGTGGTCGACCTGGTGGTCGAAGGCACTCGACTGACAAAGGTCCTGATGGACGGTGGCAGTGGCCTTAACATACTGTATGCAGAAACGTTGAAGGGATTGGGCATTCCGATGTCTAGACTCAGTGAGAGCCATATGAGTTTCCATGGGGTCATTCCAGGCAAGAAGGCTGCATCCCTCGGTCAGATTGCACTCGACGTGGTTTTCGGTGATTCTAAAAATTACCGCAAAGAAAAGTTGACGTTTGAAGTTGTAGATTTCCAGAGTGCTTATCATGCAATTCTGGGCAGGCCAGCTTATGCACGATTTATGGCTCGACCATGTTACGTGTACCTCAAACTGAAGATGCCTGGTCCCAAAGGAGTGATCACTATCTCTGGTAATCGGAAGAAGGCAGAAGAGTGCTTCTAGAAGGGCTCAAAGATCGCCGATGCCCAGATGGCCATGGTAGAATTGCAAGAATACCAGAAAAATGCAGATCCGAGTGACTTGCTGCGAGCCAAGAAGCCAGCCACAGATTCAGCATTCCAGTCGTCTGGTGAAACGAAGTCGGTTCACATTCACCCGACAGATCTCAATGCTGCTCCGACTCACATTTCAACCTCACTCGACTCCAAATAGGAAGAAGCGCTCATCCAGTTCCTCCGTGAGAACTGGGACATCTTTGCATGGAAGCCTTCTGACATGCCGGGTGTTCCCAGGGATCTGGCTGAGCATCGTTTGCGAGTCGACCCGAAGGTGAAACCAGTCAAAGAGCATCTTCGACGGTCCGTCGTCCAGAAAAGAAAGGCAATCGGGGAAGAGGTGGATCGGCTTTTGGCAGCTGAGTTTATCAGAGAGATTTACCACTCTGAGTGGTTAGCCAATGTTGTCATGGTCCCAAAGAAAGATGAATCACTTCGCATGTGCATTGATTTCAACCATATCAATCGGGCATGCCCGAAAGATCACTTTCCTCTCCCTCGCATCGACCAGATAGTCGACTCGACTACAGGGTGCAAGCGTTTGTCCTTTTTGGACGCCTACTCCGGGTACCACCAGATCCGTCTGTACGGGCCCGATGAAATAAAGACAGCTTTTATCACCCCGTTTGGGTGCTTCTGTTATGTCACAATGCCATTCGGTTTGAAGAACGCCGGAGCCACATTCATGCGGATGATTCAGAAGTGCCTGCTCACTCAGATCAGTCGGAATGTGGAAGCATACATGGATGACATTGTGGTCAAGTCACGTAAAGGTTCCGACCTACTGACTGACCTTGCTGAAACCTTTGCCAATCTCAGAAGGTACGACATCAAGCTCAATCCATCAAAGTGCATGTTTGGAGTCCTAGGCGGAAAGTTACTCGGTTTTCTTATTTCCGAACGAGGAATCGATGCTAACCCAGAGAAAGTAGGCGCTATACTCCGAATGAAACGCCCTGTGCGTGTGCATGATGTCCAGAAGCTTACTGGTTGCTTGGCCGCCCCGAGTCGATTCATTTCTCGCCTTGGTGAAAAGGCGTTGCCTCTTTACTGACTGATGAAGAAATCAGACAAGTTCGAGTGGACCCCAGAAGCTGATGCAGCGTTTGCAGAGCTAAAAGCCCTGCTTTCCACCCAGCCGGTGCTTGCTGCTCCAATCAGCAAAGAGCCTCTACTGCTTTATATAGCAGCCATTGGACAAGTCGTCAGTACAATACTTACGGTCGAGCGAGAAGAAGAAGGAAAAGCTTATAAGGTTCAACGCCCAGTTTATTATATTTTTGAAGTCCTGACCCCGTCAAAGCAGAGATATCCTCATTATCAGAAGCTTGTCTATGGGATTTACATGACCACGAAGAAGGTTGCACACTATTTCTTGGATCACTCTGTTACAGTCGTCAGCGATGCTCCATTGTCAGAGATTCTGCACAACAGAGATGCAACTGGTCGAGTGGCCAAATGGGCGATTGAACTCCTTCCCTTGGATATCAAGTTTGAGGCAAAGAAAGCTATCAAGTCCCAAGCAATAACAGATTTCCTCGCCGAGTGGATCGAACAGCAACTGCCGACTCAAGTTCACTCTGAGCACTAGACCATGTTCTTTGATGGATCTAAGATGTTGAACGGTTCTGGTGCTGGAGTAGTTCTGGTATCCCTCCGAGGAGACAAGCTAAGATATGTCCTCCAGATTTACTTTGATTCTTCCAACAATGAAGCAGAATATGAAGCACTCCTGTATGGGTTGTGCATGGCCATCTCACTCGGCGTCCGTCGCCTCATGGTCTATGGCGACTCAGATTTGGTAGTTAAGCAAGTGATGAAGGAGTGGGACATCAGAAGCCCAGCCATGACTGGTTACTGCAACGCGGTGAGAAAGCTTGAGAAGAAGTTTGAGGGGTTAGAACTCCACCACATACCCCGACTGAAAAATCAAGCAGCCGACGATTTGGCAAAGATAGGTTCCAAGAGAGAAGCCATCCCCAGCAATGTGTTTTTGGAGCATATTCACTCGCCGACAGTTCAGGAAGATCCTTTTACTGAAGAGCCCCCACAACCTAAGAGCGCCACAGATCCGAATGAAGTCGAGGTCCCAGCCGTGGTCGACCTGATCTTGGAGGTTCTGGCCATTACTCCCGACTGGACGGTGCCCTACATTGCGTACATCCTCAGGAAAGAACTCCCAGAGGATGAAGAAGAGGCTCGACAGATCGTCCGTCGATCCAAGGCCTTTACTGTGATAAGAGGGCAGCTGTTCAGGGAAAGCGTGACTGGAGTCGGTCAGAAATGCATAACACCAGAAGAAGGTCGAATGATCCTCAATGACATCCACTCGGGGACCTGTGGTCATCATGCGTCCTCCCGGGCCATCGTGGCTAAAGCATACCGAGCTAGATTCTATTGGCCACGAGCAAATGAAATGGCAAAAGATATAGTCAACATATGTGAAGGCTGCCAGTTTTAATCCGACATGTCTCACAAGCCAGCGTCAACCCTGAAGACCATCCCCCTCATCTGGCCCTTTGCTGTTTGGGGACTGGATATGGTTGGTCCACTGAGAACTGGCAGGAGCGGCTTCACTCATGTGCTCGTTGCAGTCGACAAGTTTACCAAATGGATCGAAGCTAAACCTATCAAGAACCTTGATGCTAGCAGCGCTATCAGTTTTGTCAGAGAATTGACATTCAAATATGGAGTCCCACACAGCATCATCACAGACAACGGATTGAACTTCGATTCTGATGAGTTCAGAGATTTCTGCGCCTCTCAGGGCACTCGCGTCGACTATGCTTCTGTCGCTCACCCGCAGTCGAACGGACAAGCAGAAAGAGCCAATAGCCTAATTCTCAAAGGGCTGAAAGCCCGACTAATGCGTGATCTCAAACACGCAGCAGGCGCTTGGGTTGATGAACTTCCGTCAATTCTGTGGGGATTAAGGACAACTCCTAATCAGTCGACCGGACGAACTCCTTTCTTCTTAGTCTATGGAGCCGAAGTTGTCCTGCCAAGTGATCTGCTCCACAATGCACCCCGATTCGAGCTCTTCTCCGAAGAGGAAGCAGAGCTGGCCCCGCAAGATTCAGTCGATCTCCTAGAGGAGGAAAGAGAGATGGCCTTGATCTGCTCGACCATCTACCAGCAAGACTTGCGTCGATTCCACGCCAGAAATGTGAGGGGTCGAGCCTTTCAAGAAGGAGACCTGGTTCTTCGAGTGGATCAACAGAAACCACACAAGCTTGCTCCGACTTGGGAGGGCCCCTTCATCATCATGAAAGTTCTCCACAATGGAGCATACCATCTTTACAGCATTGTGAAGGAAATATGCCCTAGAGGCAATAATAAAGTTATTATTTATTTCCTTATATCATGATAAATGTTTATTATTCATGCTAGAATTGTATTAACCGGAAACATCATACATGTGTGAATACATAGACAAACATAGTGTCACTAGTATGCCTCTACTTGACTAGCTCGTTAATCGAAGATGGTTATGTTTCCTAACCATGAACAAAAGAGTTGTTATTTGATTAACGGGATCACATCATTAGAAGAATGATGTGATTGACATGACCCATTCCATTAGCTTAGCACCCGATCATTTAGTATGTTGCTATTGCTTTCTTCATGACTTATACATGTTCCTATGACTATGAGATTATGCAACTCCCGTTTGCCGGAGGAACACTTTGTGTGATCCCAAACATCACAACGTAACTGGGTGATTATAAAGGAGCTCTACAGGTGTCTCCAAAGGTACATGTTGGGTTGGCGTATTTCGATATTAGGATTTGTCACTCCGATTGTCGGAGAGGTATCTCTGGGCCCTCTCGGTAATGCACATCACATAAGCCTTGCAAGCATTGCAACTAATGAGTTAGTTGCGAGATGATGTATTACGGAACGAGTAAAGAGACTTGCCGGTAACAAGATTGAACTAGGTATTGAGATACCGATGATCGAATCTCGGGCAAGTAACATACCGATGACAAAGGGAACAACGTATGTTGTTATGCGGTCTGACCGATAAAGATCATCGTAGAATATGTGGGAGCCAATATGAGCATCCAGGTTCCGCTATTCGTTATTGACCGGAGACGTGTCTCGGTCATGTCTACATTGTTCTCGAACCCGTAGGGTCCGCACGCTTAAGGTTTCAATGACAGTTTCATTATGAGTTTATATGTTTTGATGTACTGAAGGAGTTCGGAGTCTCGGATGAGACCGGGGACATGACGAGGAGTCTCGAAATGGTCGAGACATAAAGATTGATATATTGGAAGCCTATGTTTGGACATCGGAAGTGTTCCGGATGAAATCAGCATTTTACTGGAGTACCGGGAGGTTACCGGAACCCCCCGGTAACCTAATGGGCCTTAATGGGCCTAGTGGAGGAAGAGGAGAGGAGGCCTAGGGGCTGCCGCGCGCCCCTCCCCCCCCAAGTCCGAATTGGACAAGGAAGGGGGGCGGCGCCCCCCCTTTTCCTTTCTTCCCTCTCTTCCTTCTTCCCAAGTCCTAATCCAACTAGGGAAAGGGGGGAGTCCTACTCCCGGTAGGAGTAGGACTCCTCCTGCGCGCCTCCTCCTAGGGCCGGCTGCACCCCCCCTTGGCTCCTTTATATACGGGGGCAGGGGCACCCCTAGACACACAAGTTGATCTCTAAGATCGTTCTCTTAGCCGTGTGCGGTGCCCCCTTCCACCATAGTCCTCGATAATATTGTAGTGGTGCTTAGGCGAAGCCCTGCGACAATAGAACATCAAGATCGTGACCACACCTTCGTGCTGACAGAACTCTTCCCCGACACTTTGCTGGATCGGAGTCCGGGGATCGTCATCGAGCTGAACGTGTGCTAGAACTCGGAGGTGCCGTAGTTTCGGTGCTTGATCGGTCGGGTCGTGAAGACGTACGACTACATCAATCGCGTTGTCATAACGCTTCCGCTGTCGGTCTACGACGGTACGTAGATCACACTCTCCCCTCTCATTGCTATGCATCACCATGATCTTGCGTGTGCGTAGGAAAATTTTGAAATTACCACGTTCCCCAACAGTGGCATCCGAGCCTAGGTTTTATGCGTAGATGTCATATGCACGAGTAGAACACAAGTGAGTTGTGGGCGATATAAGTCATACTGCTTACTAGCATGTCATACTTTGGTTCGGCGGTATTGTTGGATGAAGCGGCCCGGACCGACATTACGCGTACGCTTACGCGAGACTGGTTCTACCGACGTGCTTTGCACACAGGTGGCTGGCGGGTGTCAGTTTCTCCAACTTTAGTTGAACTGAGTGTGGCTACGCCCGGTCCTTGCGAAGGTTAAAACATCACCAACTTGACAAACTATCGTTGTGGTTTTGATGCGTAGGTAAGATTGGTTCTTGCTTAAGCCCGTAGCAGCCACGTAAAACTTGCAACAAACAAAGTAGAGGACGTCTAACTTGTTTTTGCAAGGCATGTTGTGATGTGATATGATCAAGACATGATACTAAATTTTATTGTATGAGATGATCATGTTTTGTAACCGAGTTATCGACAACTGGCAGGAGTCATATGGTTGTCGCTTTATTGTATGCAATGCAATTGCGCTGTAATGCTTTACTTTATCACTAAACGGTAGCGATAGTCGTGGAAGCATAAGATTGGCGAGAAGACAATGATGCTACGATGGTGATCAAAGTGTCGCGCCGGTGACGATGGTGATCATGACGGTGCTTCAAAGATGGAGATCGCAAGCACAAGATGATGATGGCCATATCATATCACTTATATTGATTGCATGTGATGTTTATCTTTTATGCATCTTATCTTGCTTTGATTGACGGTAGCATTTTAAGATGATCTCTCACTAATTATCAAGAAGTGTTCTCCCTGAGTATGCACCGTTGCGAAAGTTCTTCGTGTTGAGACACCACGTGATGATCGGGTGTGATAGGCTCTACGTTCAAATACAACGTGTGCAAAACAGTTGCACACGCGGAATACTCAGGTTATACTTGACGAGCCAAGCATATACAGATATGGCCTCGGAACACGGAGAACGAAAGGTCGAGCGTGAATCATATAGTAGATATGATCAACATAGTGATGTTCACCAATGAAACTACTCCATCTCACGTGATGATCGGACATGGTTTAGTTGATTTGGATCACGTGATCACTTAGAGGATTAGAGGGATGTCTATCTAAGTGGTAGTTCTTAAGTAATATGATTAATTAAACTTAAATTTATCATGAACTTAGTCCTGGTAGTATTTTGCAAATCATGTTGTAGATCAATAGCTCGCGTTGTTGCTTCCCTGTGTTTATTTTGATATGTTCCTAGAGAAAATTTGGTTGAAAGATGTTAGTAGCAATGATGCGGATTGGATCAGTGATATGAGGTTTATCCTCATTGCTGCACAGGAGAATTATGTCCTTGATGCACCGCTAGGTGACAAACCTATTGCAGGAGCAGATGCAGACGTTATGAACGTTTGGCTAGCTAAATATGATGACTACTTGATAGTTTAGTGCACAATGCTTAACGACTTAGATTCGGGTCTTCAAAGACGTTTTGAACGTCATGGACCATATGAGATGTTCCAGGAGTTGAAGTTAATATTTCAAGCAAATACCCGAGTTAAGAGATATGAAGTCTCCAACAAGTTCTATAGCTAAAAGATGGAGGAGAATCGCTCAACTAGTGAGCATGTGCTCAGATTGTCTGGGTACTACAATCGCTTGAATCAAGTGGGAGTTAATCTTCCAGATAAGATAGTGATTGACAGAATTCTCTAGTCACCATCACCAAGTTAGTAGAACTTCGTGATGAACTATAGTATGCAAGGGATGACGAAAACGACTCCCGAGCTTTTCATGATGATGAAATCGATGAAGGTAGAAATCAAGAAAGAGCATCAAGTGTTGATGGTTGACAAGATCACTAGTTTCAAGAAAAGGGCAAAGGGAAAAAGAGGAACTTCAAGAAAAACAGCAAGCAAGTTGCTGCTCAAGTGAAGAAGCCCAAGTCTGGTCCTAAGCCTGAGACTAAGTGCTTCTACTGCAAAGGGACTGGTCACTGGAAGCGGAACTACCCCAAGTGATTGGCGGATAAGAAGGATGGCAAAGTGAACATAAGTATATTTGATATGCATGTTACTGATGTGTACTTTACTAGTGTTTATAGCAACCCCTCAGTATTAGATACTAGTTCAGTTGCTAAGATTAGTAACTCGAAACGGGAGTTGCAGAATAAAGAGAGACTAGTTAAGGGTGAAGTGACGATGTGTGTTGGAAGTGGTTCCAAGATTGATATGATCATCATTGCACACTCCCTATACTTTTGGGATTAGTGTTGAACCTAAATAAGTGTTATTTGGTGTTTGCGTTGAGCATGAATATGATTTGATCATGTTTATTGTAATACGGTTATTCATTTAAGTAAGAGAGTAAATTGTTGTTCTGTTTACATGAATAAAACCTTATATGGTTACACACCCAATGAAAATGGTTCATTGGATCTCGATCGTAGTGATAACATATTCATAATATTGAAGCCAAAAGATGCAAAGTTAATAATGATAGTGCAACTTATTTGTGGCACTGCCGTTTAGGTCATATTGGTGTAAAGCGCATGAAGAAACTCCATGCTGATGGGATTTTGGAATCACTTGATTATGAATCACTCGGTGCTTGCGAACCATGCCTTATGGGCAAGATGACTAAAGACTCCGTTCTCCAGAACAATGGAGTGAGCAACAGATTTGTTGGAAATCATACATACTGATGTATGTGGTCCGATGAATATTAAAGCTCGCGACAAGTATCATTATTTTCTGACCTTCACAGATGATTTAAGCAGATATGAGTATATCTACTTGATGAAACATAAGTCTGAAAAGTTCAAAGTATTTCAGAGTGAAGTGGAAAATCATCGTGACAAGAAAATAAAGTTTCTACGATCTGATCGCAGAGACGAATATTTGAGTTATGAGTTTGGTCTTCAATTAAAACAATGTGGAATAGTTTCACAAACTCATGCCACCTGGAACACCACAACATAATGGTGTGTCCGAACGTCATAACCGTACTTTATTGGATAGTACAATCTATGATGTTTCTTACCGATTTACCAATATCGTTTTGAGATCATGCATTAGAGACAACTGCATTCATGTTAAAAAGGGGCACCATCTAAGTCCGTTGAGACAACACAATCTGAACTATGGTTTGGCAAGAAACCGAAGTTGTCGTTTCTTAAAGTTTGGGATTGTGATGCTTATATGAAAAAGTTTCATCCTGATAAGCTCAAACCCAAATCGGAGAAATATGTCTTCATAGGATACCCAAAGGAGACTGTTGGGTACACCTTCTATCACAGATCCGAAGGCAAGACATTCGTTGCTAAGAATGGATCCTTTCTAGAGAAGGAGTTTCTCTTGAAAGAAGTAAGTGGGAGGAAAGTAGAACTTGATAAGGTAATTGTACCTTCTCCCTTATTGGAAAGTAGTTCATCACAGAAATCTGTTCCTGTGACTACTACACCAATTAGTGAGGAAGCTAATGATGATGATCATGTAACTTCAGATCAAGTTACTACCGAATCTCGTAGGTTAACCAGAGTGAGATCCGCACCAGAGTGGTACGGTAATCTTGTTCTGGAGGTCATTCTACTTAACCATGACGAACCTACGAACTATGAGGAAGCGATGATGAGCCCAGATTCCGCAAAATGGCTTGAGGCCATGAAATCTGAGATAGGATCCATGTATGAGAACAAAGTATGGACTTTGGTTGACTTGCCCGTTGTTCGGCAAGCCATTGAGATTAAATGGATCTTCAAGAGGAAGACGGACGCTGATAGTAGTGTTACTATCTACAAAGCTAGAATTGTCGCAAAAGGTTTTCGACAAGTTCAAGGTGTTGACTACGATAAGAGTTTCTCACTCGTATCTATGCTTCAGTTTGTCCGAATCATGTTAGCAATTGCCGCATTTTATGAAATCTGGCAAATGGATAAACAAAACTGCATTCCTTAATGGATTTATTGTATATGATGCAACCAGAAGGTTTTGTCAATCCTAAAGGTGTTAACAAAATGTGCAAGCTCCAACGATCCATCTATGGACTGGTGCAAGCATCTCAGAGTTGGAATATACGCTTTGATGAGTTGATCAAAGCATATAGTTTTATACAGACTTGCGGTGAAGCCTGTATTTACAAGAAAGTGAGTGGGAGCACTACAACATTTCTGATAAATATATGTGAATGACATATTGTTGATCGGGAATAATGTAGAATTATTCTGCAAAGCATAAAGGAGTGTTTGAAAGGAGTTTTTTTTAAGAAAGACCTCGGTGAAGCTGCTTACATATTAAGCATCAAGATCTATAGAGATAGATCAAGACGCTTGATAAGTTTTTTCAATGAGTACATACCTTGACAAGATTTTGAAGTAGTTCAAAATGGAACAGTCAAAGAAAGAAGTTCTTGGCTGTGTTACAAGGTGTGAAATTGAGTAAGACTCAAAACCCGACCACGGCAGAAGATAGAAAGAGAATGAGAGTCATTCCCTATGCCTCAGCCATAGGTTCTATAAAGTATGCCATGTTGTGTACCAGATCTATTGTATACCCTACACTGTGTTAAGCAAGGGAGTACAATAGTGATCTAAGAGTAGATCACTGGACAGTGGTCAAAATTATCCTTAGTGGAATAAGGAAATATTTCTCGATTATGGAGGTGACAAAAGGTACATCTTAAAAAGTTACGTCGATGCAAGTTTTGACACAGATCTGGATGACTCTAAGTCTAGATCTAGATACATATTGAAAGTGGGAGCAATTAGCTAGAGTAGCTCCATGCAGAGCATTGTAGACATATAAATTCGCAAAATACTTACGGATCTGTATGTGACAGACCCGTTGACTAAAATTATCTCACAAGCAAAACATGATCACACCTTAGTACTCATTGGGTGTTAATCACATAAGCGATGTGAACTAGATTACTAGTAAACCCTTTGGGTGTAGGTCACATGACGATGTGAACTATGGGTGTTAATCACATGGTGATGTGAACTATTAGTGTTGAATCACATGGCAATGTGAACTATATTATTGACTCTAGTGCAAGTGAGAGACTGAAGGAAATATGCCCTAGAGGCAATAATAAATTTATTGTTTATTTCCTTATATCATGATAAATGTTTATTATTCATGCTAGAATTGTATTAACCGGAAACGTCATACATGTGTGAATACATAGACAAACAGAGTGTCACTAGTATGCCTCTACTTGACTAGCTCGTTAATCAAAGATGGTTATGTTTCCTAACCATGAATAAAAGAGTTGTTATTTGATTAACGGGATCACATCATTAGAAGAATGATGTGATTGACATGACCCATTCCATTAGCTTAGCACCCGATCGTTTAGTATGTTGCTATTGCTTTCTTCATGACTTATACATGTTCCTATGACTATGAGATTATGCAACTCCCGTTTGCCGGAGGAACACTTTGTTTGCTACCAAACGTCACAACGTAACTGGGTGATTATAAAGGAGCTCTACAGGTGTCTCCAAAGGTACATGTTGGGTTGGCGTATTTCGATATTAGGATTTGTCACTCCGATTGTCGGAGAGGTATCTCTGGGCCCTCTCGGTAATGCACATCACATAAGCCTTGCAAGCATTGCAACTAATGAGTTAGTTGCGAGATGATGTATTACGGAATGAGTAAAGAGACTTGCCGGTAACGAGATTGGACTAGGTATTGAGATACCGACGATCGAATCTCGGGCAAGTAACATACCGATGACAAAGGGAACAACGTATGTTGTTATGCGGTCTGATCGATAAAGATCTTCGTAGAATATGTGGGAGCCAATATGAGCATCCAGGTTCCGCTATTCGTTATTGACTGGAGACGTGTCTCAGTCATGTCTACATTGTTCTCGAACCCGTAGGGTCCGCATGCTTAAGGTTTCGATGACAGTTTCATTATGAGTTTATATGTTTTGATGTACCGAAGGAGTTCGGAGTCCCGGATGAGATCGGAGACATGACGAGGAGTCTCGAAATGGTCGAGACATAAAGATTGATATATTGGAAGCCTATGTTTGGACATCGAAAGTGTTCCGGATGAAATCGACATTTTACTGGAGTACCGGGAGGTTACCGGAACCCCCCGGTAACCTAATGGGCCTTAATGGGCCTAGTGGAGGAAGATGAGAGGAGGCCTAGGGGCTGCCGCGCGCCCCTCCCCCCAAGTCCGAATTGGACAAGGAAGGGGGCGGCGCCCCCCCCCCCTTTCCTTTCTTCCCTCTCTTCCTTCTTCCCAAGACCTAATCCAACTAGGGAAAGGGGGGGAGTCCTACTCCCGGTAGGAGTAGGACTCCTCCTGCGCGCCTCCTCCTAGGGTCGGCCGCACCCCCCCTTGGCTCCTTTATATTCGGGGGCAGGGGGCACCCCTAGACACACAAGTTGATCTCTAAGATCGTTCTCTTAGCCGTGTGCGGTGCCCCCTTCCACCATAGTCCTCGATAATATTGTAGTGGTGCTTAGGCGAAGCCCTGCGACAGTAGAACATCAAGATCGTCACCAGGCCGTCGTGCTGACAGAACTCTTCCCCGACACTTTGCTGGATCAGAGTCCGGAGATTGCCATCGAGCTGAACGTGTGCTAGAACTCAGAGGTGCCGTAGTTTCGGTGCTTGATCGGTCGGGCCGTGAAGACGTACGACTACATCAACCGCGTTGTCATAACGCTTCCGCTGTCGGTCTACGAGGGTACGTAGATCACACTCTCCCCTCTCGTGGCTATGCATCACCATGATCTTGCGTGTGCGTAGGAAAATTTTGAAATTACCACGTTCCCCAACACATTGAGCATCAAAAAGACGAGCCACGGGCTTGGAACGCGGAGCTGCTCCGCCCCTTTTATACTTAAGAACTCGTTCAAATAAAATGTAATAAGAAACACCTTTGTAATTTGTTTATCAAAGAAAAGAACTTATGGTCCTATCATTCGATTGTTGTTGTTCTTATTTACTTCTAAAATCCCCCAGTGGGTGGGCTTAGTCGCGAATCCGTTTCGCCTAAGTTCGAAAGAAAATCCTACCGAGTGGAGAGCAATCCTTCCACTCGGGGGCTTAGCTGCAGTCCAGTACTCGCCTAAGTTCTCTCATTAGGAGGCTTAGCTGCAGACCGGTATTCGCCTAAGTTTGAAAAAATCCTACCGAGTGGAGAGCAATCCTCCCACTTGGGGGCTTAGCTGCAGTCCAGCACTCGCTTAAGTTCTCTCACTAGGAGGCTTAGCTGCAGTCTAGTACTCGCCTAAGTTTGAAAAAATCCTATCGAGTTGGGAGCAATCCTCCCACTCGGGGGCCTAGCTGCAGTCCAGCACTCGCCTAAGTTCTCTCACTAGGAGGCTTAGTTGCAGTCCGGTACTCGCCTAAGTTTGAAAAATCCTACCGAGTGGAGAGCAGTCCTCCCACTCGGAGGCTTAGCTGCAGTCCAGCACTCGCCTAAGTTCTCTCGCTAGGAGGCTTAGCTGCAGTCCGGTACTTGCCTAAGTTTGAAAAAAATCCAACTTTGAAAAAATCCTACCGAGCGGAGAGCAATCCTCCCACTCGGGGGCTTAGCTGCAGTCTAGCACTCGCCTAAGTTCTCTCACTAGGAGGCTTAGCTGCAGTCCGGTACTCGCCTAAGTTTGAAAAATCCTACCGAGTGGAGAGCAGACCTCCCACTCGGAGGCTTAGCTGCAGTCCAGCACTCGCCTAAGTTCTCTCGCTAGGAGGCTTAGCTACAGTCCGGTACTCGCCTAAGTTTGAAAAAATCCTACCAAGTGGAGAGCAATCCTCCCACTCGAGGGCTTAGCTGCAGTCCAACACTCGCCTAAGTTCTCTCACTAGGAGGCTTAGCTGCAGTCCGGTACTCACCTAAGTTTGAAAAAATCCTACCGAGTGGAGAGCAGTCCTCCCACTCGGAGGCTTAGCTATAGTCTAGCACTCGCCTAAGTTCTCTCGCTAGGAGGCTTAGCTGCAGTCCGGTACTCGCCTAAGTTTGAAAAAATCCTATCGAGTGGAGAGAAATCCTCCCACTCGGGGGCTTAGCTGTAGTCCAGTACTCGCCTAAGTTTGAAACATGCCCCTACCCGCAAGGACGACGAGGTGCAGGTCGACTGCAACCTTCTCCTTCGGAGCTGCGACACAAATACAACATCCGGTCCATCCCTATCCGCAAGGACGACGAGGTGCAGGTCGACTGCAACCTTCTCCTTCGGAGCTGCGGCACAAATACAACGTCCGGTCCATCCCTATCCGCAAGGACGACGAGGTGCAGGTCGACTGCAACCTTCTCCTTCGGAGCTGTAGCACAAATACAACATCCAGTCCATCCCTATCTGCAAGGACGACGAGGTGCAGGTCGACTGCAACCTTCTCCTTTGGAGCTGGCACAAATACAACATCCGCTCCATCCCTATCTGCAAGGACGACGAAGCGCAGGTCGACTGGAGCCGCCACCTCAGAGCTGCATATCCAACGCAAAGACTATTCCAAGCAGTGAGCAAAGTCCATTCAAGGACAAACACAAGCACATTCGGAAATAAACCAAATTCAGATAAATCCTAAAAGTTCCAAGCAGAAAATCAAAAGTACTCGGGCATCAAGCCCGAAGGAGTTCAACGGTTACAGCAATCACTCGGCATTCTGAGGCAAATTTAAAGCGTATTCAAGTTTCATGAGTCTGTTCACTCGGCCGGAGGAGGGCTGGCAGGCTCCACGAATGAGTCCAGGTCAATCCCATCAGCGATCCGAGTGGCGGCAACGATGAAAGTCTCCATGAAGGACTGGAAGTCGTGCTTTTTGGTGTTAGCGACTTTGATCGCAGCTAGCTTATCTTCACGAGCCTCCTTGCAATGGACTCGCACCAAGGACAGCGGAACATCAGCACCACACCGGGCAGATGATTTCTTCCATTCTTGCACTCGGTCAGGGATCTCGTTCAGTCGAGTCATCAGGGATTCCAAGTCATTCTGAAGCATCTCCCCTGGCCAAAGCGATGAGTCGATTCGAGAGATAACCTCCTTCAGGCGCGCGTGGTAGCTTGTGGCGCTGGCGATACGGGACTCCTGTCGGAGCACGTTCATCACAGTTTCGTTGCAGACTGGGGAGGCGATAGGGTCCAGACCCGTCTCAACCCTTCCAGTTTCTTTGTCGAAGTCTTGGCAGAGTTCTGCAGCAAAAAATTAGTCAATCGACCGAGCAAGATCCAATCGCAAGCATCAACACAGTTGGGTTAAAAGAGATACCTCCCAGTGCAAGATAAAGCTTCTTGGCAAGAGTCCTCAGATAAACTTCTGTGTCATTCCTCTTGTGGATTGCAGACTCCAACTTTTCATTCAGGACGACCTTGTCCTTCTTCAGACTGGTCACTTCGCGGTTAGCTTCATTAAGACAAGATTTCAGTTTGTTCACCTCTCCTTCCAACGTTCCGATTGAAGCAAGCTTCTGGTCTGCGAGAGTGGTTTTGTCTTGGGCTGCTTTTTGTGCGGCGGCGAGGTCCGAGTCCTTCTCCAGAGCCAACTTCATTTTCTCTGCAAAAGAAGCAATCGAATCAAAGAAGAGATCAAAGAGATATATTGAAAGTCAGTCGACAATCAGTCACCTTCCATACCAGCGGCCTCGTCTTGAGCTTTTTTCAAATTTTGCTGGGCCAATTCCAAGTCTAGGTTGAGTTGCCTCTGCTTCTCCTCAAGTTCAGCAAACTTGGAAATAAGAGTACAAGACTTCTGCAGAAGGCAAAAGACGGATCAATCGATAAGATCAAAGGTGGTTCACTTCCGAGTGAATAAAACCTAAAGAAGTCCATTTAGACCCCAGCCGACCGCACACAGTCGACTGCGGTCCCAGGGGCTACACCCAGCGGGTGCACTTGGTGTGCCCCCTCTGACTAAGACTCAACTTGTCCGGTCCGCCCAGACCAAGTCAAAAAAAAGCTGATCAGACCCGAGTCGACTGCCAGCAGTCGACTGCGGTCTCGGGGACTACACCCAGTGGGTGCACTTGGCGTGCCCCCACCGGTTCGGATCCTAGTCGACTGGCCCGCCGGAGTCGAGTGTAAGGAGTAAAAGAAAAGAAAGAAGAACTCAGACCCCAGTCGACTACCAGCAGTCGACCATGGTCTCGGGGACTACACCCAGTGGGTGCACTTAGCGTGCCCCCACCGGTTCTGATCCCACTCGCCCAGACCGAGTGGAAGAGCGAAACTACCAAAAACAACAAAACACCCAGCGGGTGCTCTAATTCGACGCAAACAACATGAGATTATGCAGAAGAAGATTTTTCGAGAACAAAAACAGTCGGAAAGTCTACTCACCTGGACATTGGCCCAAAGAGCAGTGCTGGCGTCGTAGGCAGCCTGGCTGTTCTCATGCACTGTCTTCACCCGCTCCATCATCGTGTCAGCATGTCGGATGGCTTCCGCAGCCGCTTCCGACTGGTTGTCCGGGACGGGGTAGCTGGTGAAAAAGTGAGCAGACGACCCAGGTGCGGTGGCTTGGAGCTCCGCGGAGTGGAGTTGGACAGGTGAAGGAATCACAGGTGTAGTCGACGGTGTGGGATGCCCACTCGATAAGGGTGCAGCGAAGGTCACAGAGGCCCAGCCCGCGTCTTCAGGTTGACGGACGGGAGGTGTTAGTTGGTTCTCGCCGAGCCATCCTGCCAGCTGCTACCTTCTTGCTCTTCCTGGGCTTAAGAGCCACATCTTTGTCGTCATCTGGAAGATCAATGATGTTTGGCGGAGCTGCAAGGCAAATCATTCGACCCCAAGTGAACCACTCGAACGCAGTCGACCAAAGAATCAAGAACAAAATCACAACAGTTTATACCTGGGTTGGAGGTTACCGCATCTTCCATTTCCTCATCCCGGTACTGGAAAGAAGAGGTTCCTGACGTAGCAGCACTGCAAAGACCCGCATTCAACCGGTTACGTCTGGTTAATCGAGTCGACGAAAAAGACAAGTCAGATGGTTACCCGGAGATAGTAGGAACGGTCACTTTGAGCCTGGGCAAAGCTTTTGGCAGTTTGGAGGAGGTGGCTTTCAGCGCTTTCGGCGCTGGAGGCGGCGCAACTTTGGATTGCTTTGGAGCCTTCTCAGTCGGCGTTGGGGAAGACGTCATGGGGCGCTTCGACGATTGCCAAATCGGCGCGGCCGCCAAGCCCGGAGCGCTTGCCGGGTCGTGAGCGTGCTTGGATCTCCTCTCCCTGCGAGGAGGCGAGTCGACTTCTTCATCATCAGTCGATTCGTCGCTCTCGTCATCCTCCTCGGCTTCCGAATGCTCCTCACCGCTCTCGCCCCCGCTCCCTTCTTCCTCAGCGTCTTGGTCTAGCACTCCGTTGGGCATTGAGTACATGTCGATGAGGGCCTGAAAGGATAATGATCAAAGGAAATTCAGTTGACCACAAACAAGACATCAAACGGTGAATCGGAAAGATACTTGATAAAACAGAAGTATACCTGCTCCGGCTGGTGCGAGTTGTCGAATGGAATCACCCTCCTAGACCCCCGGGGGTTGTCTTTGTTGCCGGTGATTCCCCTCAACCACTTCTCCAAGATCTCCTCGCTGACATCCTCTGGGTGGATCCGAGTGGAGTCCTCGATCCCAGAGTACATCCACATCGGATGATCACGCGCCCGAAGAGGTTGGATGCGTCGACCGAGAAAGACCTCCAGCAGGTCCATCCCGGTCACTCCATCGCGGACAAGCTGGACGACCCGCTCGACCAGCACCTTGACCTGCGCCTTCTCTTCTGGAACTACCTTCAGGGGGCGGGCTTCTCCACTCGAGCCAAGGAAAAGGGAGGAAGTCAACTCGACTGACCCGGGGTCGGCTGATCCTTGCAGTAGAACCAAGTCGACTGCCAGCCCCAAACCGAGTCGGAAAGAATCATGGCTGGGAAAGTACTCTTGCTCATCATCTGGATCCCCAGACCCCCGCACATCTGGATCACTTGTGTCTTCTCATCACTCGACTTGGCCTTTTTGACCGACTAGGAGCGGCAGGTGAAGATGTGTTTGAAAAGACCCCAGTGCGGTCGACAGCCCAAGAAGTTTTCACACATCGACACGAAAGCGGCCAGATAGACTATGGTGTTTGGAGTGAAATGGTGGGGTTGAGCCCCAAAGAAGTTCAAAAAACCCCGGAAGAAAGGATGGGGAGGTAGTGAGAATCCGCGATCTATGTGGGTGGCGAGGAGAACACACTCACCCTCCCTTGGCTGCGGCTCGGTTTCGTTCCCCGGGAGCCGTGCCGACTTGTGGGGGATCAGTCCCCCCTCCACCAGGTCGTCGAGGTCATCTTGGGTGATTGTCGAGCGGATCCAGTCGCCCTGGATCCAGCCAGCCGGCAGGCCAGATCTCGACGACGATCCGCCCCGGCTGGTCTGCTTGCCCTTGGCCTTCGCGGTCGCCTTCTTCATGCGTTCCAGCGCCACCGTCCTCTCCTTCCCCATGGCGATGGGACGAGCTCGAGCAAATGTCCGGCGATGAGGGCGGAAGCGAGCGTGGCGGAGAGATCGGGAGAAGAAGAAGAGAGAATGGGAGCGCGCGGGGCAGAGGCCCGGTCCAGGGCCTTTTATAAGGTCTTTCACCGAGTGGCTGACTGGTGGACCCAGACGATCTAAACAAATCCCGCAACAGTCGCGCATGCAGTACGTGGCGAAAAAGGTGGCGCGAGGATCGAGGAGACTTGCCTAATCCGTCCCGATAACCTCGGTTTCGCCCGTCTGGCGCACTTCCCAAAATTCAAATCCCGTGAGATCCATGGAGAGCAGAGCAATCTGTCAGACTGAAGACAAACATCCTCTACATCACCATTCGGAATTCTACCATGAAAGTTCACTCGACAAAAACCAAGAATGGACCAAGGCGACTAAGAAAGGAGTCGATGTCCTCACCTCCACTCGTTGTTCCCAAGCAAGATATACTCATAGCACAAAGAATGGGTCGGAAGTGTTCCCAACTCCTTCCTCATTCAAACCCTGATTCATTCGGGGGCTAATGATGAAGCTATGTACTTAGGGTAGGGTCATGGATCTGTCCAACATACCCTCCCCAAGGACATCTCTACAAAGAATCAGAAGCAGTCGAAGAGAAATCATCATCCACTCGACCATGAAGACGTGCTCACTCGACCACGAAGACGTGCTCACTCGACCACCTTGAAGACACTCGACCACCAGAAGATGAGAAACTCTCCACTCTGCAACGGTCAAGACTTAAACCATATCTTTATGGGCATTTATAACACTTTACTGCAGACGTTACCAGTAACGCCCCTCCTTTATGAACATTGAACCCTGTGTAACGGAGGGGAGCTGGGGTCCTGGCGCACTCTATATAAGCCACCCCCTCCTCTGGGACAAGGGTTCGCGCTTTCTGTAATTCACACACATATATTTAGTTGACCGCCTCAGGGCTCCGAGACGTAGGGCTGTTACTTCCTCCGAGAAGGGCCTGAACTCGTAAACTCGTGTGTACAACTCCTCCATAGCTAGGATCTTGCCTCTACATTCCTACCCCCCTATTCTACTGTCAGTCTTAGAACCACGACACAACCCCGTGATGAAGAATTGCCTAGCGAAGATGAAATTATTGGCCTTGCTTCTATTGCTGTGCCTCCTAACGATCCTTTAGAACAATATTTGTTAGACCATGAGTATGATATGTTTATGAATGAAAGAAGGGAAATAGATGAAGTATTCTTTAAACAAGGACCCATTCTGAAACACAATTTTCCTATTGAAATCCTAGGGATCCTCCTCCACCCAAGGGTGATCCCGTGTTTGATCTTAAACCATTACCAGATACTCTTAAATATGCTTATCTTGATGAAAAGAAGATATATTATGTTATTATTAGTACTAACCTTTCAGAGCATGAAGAAGAGAAACTATTGAAAACTCTGAAGAAGCAACATGCTGCTATTGGATATACTCTTGATGATCTTAAGGGCATTAGTCCCACTCTATGTCAACACAAAATAAATTTTGAGAAAGACGCCAAACCAGTTATTGATCACCAACGACGACTGAACCCTGAGATGAAAGAGGTGGTAAGAAAGGAAATATTAAAGCTCCTTGAGGCAAGTATAATTTATCCCGTTGCTGATAGTCAGTGGGTAAGTCCTGTCCATTGTGTCCCTAAGAAGGGAGGTATTACCGTTGTTCCTAATGATAAAGATGAATTGATCCCGCAAAGAATTATTACAGGTTATAGGATGGTAATTGATTTCCGCAAATTAAATAAAGCTACTAAAAAGATCATTACCCTTTGTCTTTCATTGATCAAATGCTAGAAAGATTATCCAAACATACACATTTTTTGCTTTCTAGATGGTTACTCTGGCTTCTCTCAAATACCTGTGTCAACTGATGATCAAGCAAAGACCACTTTTACTTGCCCTTTCGGTACTTTTGCTTATAGACGTATGCCTTTTGGTTTATGTAATGCACCTGCTACCTTTCAAAGATGCATGATGGCTATATTCTCTGACTTTTGTGAAAAGATTTGTGAGGTTTTCATGGATGATTTCTCCGTTTATGGATCCTCTTTTGATGATTGCTTGAGCAACCTTGATCGAGTTTTGCAGAGATGTGAAGAAACTAATCTTGTCTTGAATTGGGAGAAATGCCACTTTATGGTTAATGAAGGTATTGTCTTGGGGCATAAAATTTCTGAAAGAGGCATTGAAGTTGATAAAGCTGAAGTTGATGCTATTGAAAAGATGCCATGTCCCAAGGACATTAAAGGTATAAGAAGCTTCCTCGGTCATGCCGGTTTTTATAGGAGGTTCATTAAGGACCTCTAAAAAAATTCTCGGCCTCTGACTAATCTATTACAAAAAGATATTCCTTTTGTCTTTGATGATGATTGCGTAGAAGCATTTGAAATACTTAAGAAAGCAATGATTTCTGCACCTATTGTTCAGCCACCTGATTGGAATTTACCCTTTGAAATTATGTGTGATGCTAGTGATTATGTTGTAGGTGCTGTTCTAGGGCAAAGAGTTGATAAGAAATTAAATGTTATTCAATATGCTAGTAAAACTCTAGACAATGCCCAGAGAAATTATGCTACTACTGAAAAAGAATTTTAGCAGTTGTTTTTGCTTGTGATAAGTTCAGACCTTATATTATTGATTCTAAAGTAACTATTCACACTGATCATGCTGCTATTAAATACCTTATGGAAAAGAAAGATGCTAAACCTAGACTTATTAGATGGGTTCTCCTGCTACAAGAATTTGATTTGCATATTATTGATAGAAAGGGAGTTGAGAACCCCGTTGCAGACAACTTGTCTAGGTTAGAGAATGTTCTTGATGACCCACTACCTATTGATGATAGCTTTCCTGATGAACAATTAAATGTCATAAATGCTTCTCGAACTGCTCCATGGTATGATGATTATGCTAATTATATTGTTGCTAAATTTATACCACCTAGTTTCACATACCAGCAAAAGAAAAAGTTCTTCTATGATTTGAGACATTACTTTTGGGATGACCCACATCTGTATAAAGAAGGAGTAGATGGTATTATTAGACATTGTGTACCTGAGCATGAACAGGAATAGATCCTACGCAAGTGTCACTCCGAGGCTTATGGAGGACACCATGCTGGAGATAGAACTGCACATAAGGTATTGCAATCCGGTTTTTATTGGCCCACTCTCTTCAAGGATGCCCGTAAGTTTGTCTTGTCTTGTGATGAATGTTAAAGAATTGGTAATATTAGTAGACATCAAGAAATACCTATGAATTATTCACTTGTTATTGAACCATTTGATGTTTGGGGCTTTGATTATATGGGACCTTTTCCTTCCTCTAATGGATATACACATATTTTAGTCGATGTTGATTACGTTACTAAGTGGGTAGAAGCTACTCCAACTAGTAGTGCTGATCATAACACCTCTATTAAGATGCTTAAAGAAGTTATTTTCCCGAGGTTTGGAGTCCCTAGATATTTAATGACTGATGGTGGTTCACATTTTATTCATGGTGCCTTTCATAAAATGCTTGCTAAGTATGACATTAATCATAGAACTGCATCTCCTTATCACCCACAATCTAGTGGTCAAGTAGAATTGAGTAACAGAGAGCTCAAATTAATTTTGCAAAAGACTATTAATAGATCTAGAAAGAATTGGTCCAAGAAACTTGATGATGCATTATGGGCCTATAGAACTGCATATAAAAATCCTATGGGTATGTCTCCGTATAAAATGGTTTATGGTAAAGCATGTCATTTACCTCTTGAGCTAGAACATAAGGCATATTGGGCCATTAAAGAGATCAATTATTATTTCAAACTTGCCGGTGAGAAGAGGTTATTTGACATTAGTTCACTTGATGAGTGGAGAACCCAAGCCTATGAGAATGCCAAACTGTTAATGAAAAAGTTAAAAGATGGCATGATAAAAGGATACAAAAGTGTGAGTTTAATGTAGGTGATTATGTATTGTTATATAACTCTCGTTTAAGATTTTTTGCAGGAAAACTTCTCTCTAAATGGGAAGGTCCTTACGTTAACGAGGAGGTCTATTGTTCCGGTGCCATAAAAATCAACAACTTCGAAGGCACAAATCCAAAGGTGGTGAATGGTCAAAGAATCAAACATTATATCTCGGGTAATCCCATAAATGTTGAAACCAATATTACTGAAACCGTAACCCCGGAGGAATACATAAGAGACACTTTCCAGAACATTTCAGACTCCGAAAAGGAAAAGGTATGTGGTATGGTAAGTAAACCGACTCCAAAACAGTTCTAATGGCATTTTTTCTCCGTTTTGGAATATTTAGAAAAATAGGAAAATAAGAAGCAAACCGAAAAGGACACGAGGCTTCCTCGAGGGTGGAGTGAAGGAAATATGCCCTATAGGTAATAATAAAGTTATTATTATTTCCTTATATCATGATAAATGTTTATTATTCATGGTAGAATTGTATTAACCGGAAACATGATACATGTGTGAATACATAGACAAACGAAGTGTCACTAGTATGCCTCTACTTGACTAGCTCGTTGATCAAAGATGGTTATGTTTCCTGGCCATAGACATGAGTTGTCATTTGATTAACGGGATCACATCATTAGGAGAATGATGTGATTGACTTGACCCATTCCGTTAGCTTAGCACTTGATCGTTTAGTATGTTGCTATTGCTTTCTTCATGACTTATACACGTTCCTATGACTATGAGATTATGCAACTCCCGTTTACCGGAGGAACACTTTGTGTGCTACCAAACGTCACAACGTAACTAGGTGATTATAGAGGTGCTCTACAGGTGTCTCCGAAGGTACTTGTTGAGTTGGCGTATTTCGAGATTAGGATTTGTCACTCCGATTGTCGGAGAGGTATCTTTGGGCCCACTCGGTAATGCACATCACTATAAGCCTTGCAAGCATTGTAACTAATGAGTTAGTTGCGGGATGCTATATTATGGAACGAGTAAAGAGACTTGCTGGTAACGAGATTGAACTAGGTATTGAGATACCGACAATCGAATCTCGGGCAAGTAACATATCGATGACAAAGGGAACAACCTATGTTGTTATGCGGTTTGACCGATAAAGATCTTCATAGAATATGTGGGAGCCAATATGAGCATCCAGGTTCCTCTATTGGTTATTGATCGGAGACGTGTCTCGGTCATGTCTACATAGTTCTCGAACCCGTAGGGTCCGCACGCTTAAAGTTCGGTGACGATCGGTATTATGAGTTTTGTGTTTTGATGTACCGAAGGTAGTCCAGAGTCTCGGATGTGATCATGGACATGACAGGAGTCTCAAAATGGTCAAGATGTAAAGATCGATATATTGGACGATTATGTTCGGACACCGGAAAGGTTCCGGAAGGTTTCAGACATATATCGGAGTACCGGGGATTACTGGAACCCCCCCCCCAGGGCTTAATGGGCCTACATGGGGCTTATTGGAAATAGAGGGCAACAAGGGGAGTGTGGGGCGCCCCCCCAAGGCCCAAACCGAATTGGTTTAGGGCAAGGGGGGCCGGCCCCCTCTTTCCTTCCCCTCCTCTCCCTTTCCTTCCCCCTCTCCTACTCCTAATAGGAAAAGGAGGAGTCCTACTCCTAGTGGGAGTAGGATGCTACCTATTTTAGCACTGCGTTGGTTTTCCCCGAAGAGGAAGGGATGATGCAGCAAAGTAGCGTAAGTATTTCCCTCAGTTTTTGAGAACCAAGGTATCAATCCAGTAGGAGGCTACATGCAAGTCCCTCGTACCTGCACAAACAAATAAATCCTCGCAACCAACGCAAATAGGGGTTGTCAATCCCTATAGGGCCACTTATGAGAGTGAGATCTGATAGATATGATAAAGATAATATTTTTGGTATTTTTATGATAAAGATGCAAAGTAAAATAAAGGCAAAGTAAATAGCAAAGTAAATAACTAAGTAGTAGGAGATTGATATGATAAAGATAGACACGGGGGCCATAGGTTTCACTAGTGGCTTCTCTCGAGAGCATAAGTATTCTACGGTGGGTGAACAAATTACTGTTGAGCAATTGACAGAATTGAGCATAGTTATGACAATATCTAGGTATGATCATGTATATAGGCATCACGTCCGAGACAAGTAGACCGACTCCTGCCTGCATCTACTACTATCACTCCACTCATCGACCGCTATCCAGCATGCATCTAGAGTATTAAGTTAAAAACAGAGTAACGCCTTAAGCAAGATGACATGATGTAGAGGGATGGACTCATGCAATATGAAGAAAACCCCATCTTGTTATCCTCGATGGCAACAATACAATACGTGCCTTGCTGCCCTTACTGTCACCGGGAAAGGACACTGCAAGATTGAACCCAAAGCTAAGCACTTCTCCCATTGCAAGAAAGATCAATCTAGTAGGCCACACCAAACTGATAATTCAAAGAGACTTGCAAAGATAACCAATCATACATAAAAGAATTCAGAGAAGATTCAAATATTATTCATAGATAGACTTGATCATAAACCCACAGTTCATTGGTCTCAACAAACACACCACAAAAAGAAGATTACATCGAATAGATCTCCACAAGATAGGGGGAGAACATTGTATTGAGATCCAAAAAGAGAGAAGAAGCCATCTAGCTACTAACTATGGACCCGTAGGTCTGAAGTAAACTACTCACACTTCATCGGAGAGGCTATGGTGTTGATGTAGAAGCCCTCCATGATCGATGCCCCCTCCGGCGGAGCTCCAGAACAGGCCCCAAGATGGGATCTCGTGGATACAGAAAGTTATGGCGGTGGAATTAGGGTTTTGGCTCCATATTTGATCGTTTGGGGTACGTGGGTATATATAGGAGGAAGAAGTACGTCGGTGGAGCAACAGGGGGCCCACGAGGGTGGAGGGCGCGCCCCCCTACCTCGTGGCCTCCTGTTAGTTGGCTTGACGTAGGGTCCAAGTCTCCTGAGTTGTATTGGGTGAGAAAATCACGTTCCCGAAGGTTTCATTCCGTTTGGACTCCGTTTGATATTCCTTTTCTTCGAAACCCTAAAACAGGCAAAAACAACAATTCTGGGTTGGGCCTCCGGTTAATAGGTTAGTCGCAAAAATAATATAAAAGTGGATAATAAATCCCAATAATGTCCAAAACAGTAAATAATATAGCATGGAGCAATAAAAAATTATAGATACGTTGGAGACGTATCAAGCATCCCCAAGCTTAATTCCTGCTCGTCCTCGAGTAGGTAAATGATAAAAATAGAATTTTTGATGCGGAGTGCTAGTTGGCATAATTTTAATGTAATTCTTCTTAATTGTGGTATGAATATTCAGATCCAAGACAAAAGTTCATATTGACATAGAAAATAATAATACTTCAAGCATACTAACAAAGCAATTATGTCTTCTCAAAATAACATGGCTAAAGAAAGTTATCCCTACAAAATCATATAGTCTGGCTATGCTCTATCTTCACCACACAAAATATTTAAATCATGCACAACCCCGATGACAAGCTAAGTAATTGTTTCATACTTTTGACATTCTCAAAACTTTTTCAATCTTCACACAATACATGAGCGTGAGCCATGGATATAGCACTATAGGTGGAATAGAGTGGTGGTTGTGGAGAAGACAAAAAGGGGAAGATAGTCTCACATCAACTAGGCGTATCAACGGGCTATGGAGATGCCCATCAATAGATATCAATGTGAGTGAGTAGGGATTGCCATGCAACGGATGCACTAGAGCTATAAGTATATGAAAGCTCAAAAAGAAACTAAATGGGTGTGCATCCAACTTGCTTGCTCATGAAGACCTAGGGCAACTTTGAGGAAGCCCATCATTGGACTATACAAGCCAAGTTCTATAATGAAAAATTCCCACTAGTAAATGAAAGTGATAACATGAGAGACTCTCTACTATGAAGATCATGGTGCTACTTTGAAGCACAAGTGTGGTAAAAGGATAGTAACATTGTCCCTTCTCTCTTTTTCTCTCATTTTTTTATTTGGGCCTTTTCTCTTTTTTATGGCCTCTTTTCTTTCTCTTTTTTTATTTGGGCTTCTTTGGCCTCTTTTATCTATTTTTCGTTCGGAGTCTCATCTCGACTTGTGGGGGAATCATAGTCTCTATCATCCTTTCCTCACTTGGGACAATGCTCTAATAATGATGATCATCACACTTTTATTTTTCTTACAACTCAATAATTACAACTCGATACTTAGAACAAAATATGACTCTATATGAATGCCTCCGGCGGTGTACCAGGATATGCAATGATGCATGAGTGACAAGTATGAAAGAATTATGAATGGTGGCTTTGCCACAAATACTATGTCAACTACATGATCATGCTAAGTAATATGACAATGATGGAGTGTGTCATAAATGGAACGGTGGAAAGTTGCATGGCAATATATCTCGGAATGGCTATGGAAATGCCATAATAGGTAGGTATGGTGGCTGTTTTGAGGAAGGTATATGGTGGGTGTATGATACCAGCGAAAGGTGCGCGTCATTAGAGAGGCTAGAAAAGGTGGAAGGGTGAGAGTGCGTATAATCCATGGACTCAACATTAGTCATAAAGAACTCATATACTTATTGCAAAAATCTACAAGTTATCAAAGCAAAGTATTACGCACATGCTCCTAGGGGGATATATTGGTAGGAAAATACCATCGCTCGCCCCCGACCGCCACTCATAAGGAAGACAATCAATAAATAGATCATGCTCCGACTTCATCACATAACGGTTCACCATACGTGCATGCTATGGGAATCACAAGTTTCAACACAAGTATTTCTCAAATTCACAACTACTCAACTAGCATGACTTTAATATCACCATCTCCATGTCTCAAAACAATTATCAAGTATCAAACTTATCATATTATACAACACACTCATAAGAGAATTTTTATTATTAGTCTTGCATACCAAGCATATTAGGATTTTAAGCAAATTACCATGCTATATAAGACTCTAAAAATAATCTAAGTGAAGCATGAAGATCAATAGTTTCAATAAAACAAATCCACCACCGTGCTCTAGAAGATATAAGTGAAGCACTAGAGTAAAATTATATAACTCAAAAGATATAAGCGAAGCACATAGAGTATTCTAAAAAATTCCAAATCATATATGGCTCTCTGAAAAGGTGTGTACAGCAAGGATGATTGTGGTAAACTAATAAGCAAAGACTCAAATCATACAATACGCTCCAAGCAAAACACATATCATGTGGTAAATAAAAATATAGCTCCAAGTAAAGTTACCGATAGAAGTAGACGAAAGAGGGGATGCCTTCTGGGGCATCCCCAAGCTTTGGCTTTTAAGTGTCATTAGAATATCTTGGGGGTGCCATGCGCATACCCAAGCTTAGGCTCTTGCCACTCCTTGTTCCATAATACATCAAATCTTTACCCAAAACTTGAAAACTTCACAACACAAAACTTAAAGTAGAAAATCTCGTGAGCTCCGTTAGCGAAAGAAAACAAAAGACCACTTCAAGGTACTGTAATGAACTCATTCTTTATTTATATGGGTGTTATACCTACTGTATTCCAACTTCTCTATGGTTTATAAACTAATTTACTAGCCATAGATTCATCAAAATAAGCAAACAACATACGAAAAACAGAATCTGTCAAAAACAGAACAGTCTGTAGTAATCTGTAGCTAGTGCAAGATCTGGAACCCCAAAAATTCTAAAATAAATTGATGGACGTGAGGAATTTATCTATTAATCATCTGAAAAAATAATTAACTAAATATCACTTTCCAAATAAAAATGACAGCAGTTCTCGTGAGCGCTAAAGTTTCTGTTTTTTTACAGCAAGTTCAACAAGACTTTCCCCAAGTCTTCCCAACGGTTCTACTTGGCACAAACACTAATTAAACACAAAAAAACACAACCAAAACAAAAGCTAAATAATTTATTTATTACTAAGCAGGAGCAAAAAGCAAGGAATAAAAATAAAATTGGGTTGCCTCCCAACAAGCGCTATCGTTTAACGCCCCTAGCTAGGCATCTAAGTTTCAAAGAATCAACATCAAGAGCAATTCTATCAACGTTCCTAGCCAAATCATCAATCTTAAGCAATTTTTCTTCAATCATAGCATTAATTTTTTTTGCGAAGCAATAAATTCTTTAATATTCGAATCAAAATCAGAGGGCATCTTATTATAATTTCCATAAGAATTGTTGTAGGAATTACCATAATTATTAGAGGGATTACTAGGATAAGGCCTAGGATTGAAATTTCCTCTATACGCGTTGTTACCAAAATTGTTCCTACCAACAAAATTCACATCCATAGATTCATTATTATTCTCAATCAAAGTATACAAGGGCATATCATTAGGATCAGAAGAAACACTCTTATTAGCAAATAATTTCATAAGTTCATCCATCTTTCCACTCAAAACATTAATTTCTTCTATCGCATGCACCATTTTATTAGTAGATCTTTCAGTGTGCCATTGAGAATAATTAACCATAACATTATCTAGGAGTTTAGTAGCTTCTCCTAAAGTGATTTCCATAAAAGTGCCTCCCGCGGCCGAATCTAAAAGATTTCTAGAAGCAAAATTCAATCCGGCATAAAAAATTTGTATAATCATCCATAAATTTAAACCATGAGTAGGGCAATTACGTATCATTAATTTCATTCTCTCCCAAGCTTGTGCAACATGTTCATGA
This sequence comes from Triticum aestivum, assembly GCF_018294505.1. Taxonomy (NCBI): domain Eukaryota; kingdom Viridiplantae; phylum Streptophyta; class Magnoliopsida; order Poales; family Poaceae; genus Triticum; species Triticum aestivum. The sequence goes on from NC_057794.1 coordinate 401,224,170, forward strand.
TCAAGTTGCTTAAAGTTCATAATATCATTTCTAAGAGAGATGATTTTAGCGGGAGGAAAAATACTTAGAGATAAAAGCATCTTTGCACTTGTTCCATGAATCAATACTATTTTTAGGCAAAGACGAAAACCAAGCTTTAGCACGATCTCGAAGCGAAAAATGAAATAGCTTCAATTTTAACAATATCATTATCCACATCTTTCTTCTTTTGCATGTCACACAAATCAACGAAGCTATTTAGATGGGTAGCGGCATCTTCACTAGGAAGGCCGGAGAATAGATCTTTCATGACAAGATTCAACAAAGCAGTATTAATTTCACAATATTCAACATTGGTAAGAGGAGCAATCGGAGTGCTAATAAAATCATTGTTGTTGGTATTGGTGAAGTCACACAATTTAGTATTATCTTGAGCCATCGCGACAAACAAGCAAACTAACACACAAGCAAACAAAAAGCAAGCGGACAAAGAGGGCAAATAGAGAGGGAGGATGGAGAGAGAGAGAGGGCGAATAAAATAATAAGGGTGAATTGGGGGGAGAGGAAAATGAGAGTCCAATGGCAAATAATGTAATGCGGGAGATAAGGGTATGTGATGGGTACTTGGTATGTTGACTTTTGCGTAGACCTCCCCGGCAACGGCGCCAGAAATCCTTCTTGCTACCTCTTTTAGCACTGCATTGGTTTTCCCCGAAGAGGAAGGGATGATGCAGCAAAGTAGCGTAAGTATTTCCCTCAGTTTTTGAGAACCAAGGTATCAATCCAGTAGGAGGCTACACGCAAGTCCCTCGTACATGCACAAACAAATAAATCCTCGCAACCAACGCAAATAGGGGTTGTCAATCCCTATAGGGCCACTTACGAGAGTGAGATCTGATAGATATGATAAAGATAATATTTTTGGTATTTTTATGATAAAGATGCAAAGTAAAATAAAGGCAAAGTAAATAACTAAGTAGTAGGAGATTGATATGATAAAGATAGACCCGGGGGCCATAGGTTTCACTAGTGGCTTCTCACGAGAGCATAAGTATTCTACGGTGGGTGAACAAATTACTGTTGAGCAATTGACAAAATTGAGCATAGTTATGAGAATATCTAGGTATGATCATGTATATAGGCATCATGTACGAGACAAGTAGACCGACTCCTGCCTGCATCTACTACTATCACTCCACTCATCGACCGCTATCCAGCATGCATCTAGAGTATTAAGTTAAAAACAGAGTAACACCTTAAGCAAGATGACATGATGTAGAGGGATGGACTCATGCAATATGAAGAAAACCCCATCTTGTTATCCTCGATGGCAACAATACAATACGTGCCTTGCTGCCCTTACTGTCACCGGGAAAGGACACCGCAAGATTGAACCCAAAGCTAAGCACTTCTCTCATTGCAAGAAAGATAAATCTAGTAGGCCAAAACAAACTGATAATTCAAAGAGACTTGCAAAGACAACCAATCACACATAAAAGAATTCAGAGAAGATTCAAATATTATTCATAGATAGACTTGATCATAAACCCACAATTCATCGATCTCAACAAACACACCACAAAAAGAAGATTACATCGAATAGATCTCCACAAGATAGGGGGAGAACATTGTATTGAGATCCAAAAAGAGAGAAGAAGCCATCTAGCTACTAACTATGGACCTGTAGGTCTGAAGTAAACTACTCACACTTCATTGGAGAGGCTATGGTGTTGATGTAGAAGCCCTCCATGATCGATGCCCCCTCCGGCGGAGCTCCGGAATAGGCCCCAAGATGGGATCTCGTGGCTACAGAAAGTTACGACGGTGGAATTAGGGTTTTGGCTCCATATCTGATCGTTTGGGGTACGTGGGTATATATAGGAGGAAGAAGTACGTCGGTGGAGCAACAGGGGGCCCACGAGGGTGGAGGGCGCGCCAGGGGGGGCAGGCGCGCCCCCCTACCTCGTGGCCTCCTGTTAGTAGGCTTGACGTAGGGTCCAAGTCTCCTGAGTTGTATTCGGTGAGAAAATCACGTTCCCGAAGGTTTCATTCCGTTTGGACTCCGTTTGATATTCCTTTTCTTCGAAACCCTAAAACAGGCAAAAATAGCAATTCTGGGTTGGGCCTCCGGTTAATAGGTTAGTCCCAAAAAGAATATAAAAGTGGATAATAAAGCCCAATAATGTCCAAAACAGTAAATAATATAGCATGGAGCAATCAAAAATTATAGATACGTTGTAGACGTATCATAGGACTCCCCCCTTGGCGCGCCCTCCTTGGTCGGCCGCCTCCTTCTCCTTGCTCCTTTATATACGGGGGCAGGGGACACCCCATAGACACACAATTGATCATTGATCCCTTAGCCGTGTGCGGTGCCCCCCTCCACCATAATCCACCTCGAGCATATCATAGCGGTGCTTAGGCGAAGCCCTGCGTCGGTAGCATCATCATCACCGTCACCACGCCGTCGTGATGATGAAACTCTCCTATGAAGCTTTGCTGGATTGGAGCTCGCGGGACATCATCGAGTTGAACGTGTGTAGAACTCGGAGCTGCCGTGCGTTTGGTACTTGGATCGGTCGGATCATGAAGACGTATGACTACATCAACCGCATTGTGCTAACGCTTCCGCATTCGGTATACGAGGGTACATAGACACACTCTCCCCTCTCGTTGCTATGCATCACCATGATCATGTGCGTGCGTAAGATTTTTTTTTTGAAATTACTACGTTCCCCAACAGTGGCATCCGAGCCAGGTTTATGTGTAGATGTTATATGCACGAGTAGAACACAAGTGAGTTGTGGGCGATACAAGTCATACTGCTTACCAGCATGTCACACTTTGGTTCAGCGGTATTGTTGGATGAAGCGGCCCGGACCGACATTATGCGTATGCTTACACGAGACTGGTTCTACTGACACGCTTTGCACACAGGTGGCTGGCGGGTGTCAGTTTCTCCAACTTTAGTTGAACCATCTCAAAAAAACTTCAGTTGAACCAAGTGTGGCTACGCCCGGTCCTTGCGAAGGATAAAATAGCACTAACTTGACGAACTATCATTGTGGTTTTGATGCGTAGGTAAGAACGGTTCTTGCTCAGCCCGTAGCAGCCACGTACAACTTGCAACAACAAAGTAGAGGACGCCTAAATTGTTTTTGCAGGGCATGTTGTGATGTGATATGGTCAAGACATGATGCTATATTTTGTTGTATGAGATGATCATGTTTTGTAACCAAGTTATCGGCAACTGGCAGGAGCCATATGGTTGTCACTTTATTGTATGCAATGCAATCGCCCTGTAATTGCTTTACTTTATCACTAAGCGGTAGCGATAGTCGTAGAAGCAATAGTTGGCGAGATGACAACGATGCTACGATGGAGATCAAGGTGTCACGCCGGTGACGATGGTGATCATGACGGTGCTTCGGAGATGGAGATCACAAGCACAAGATGATGATGGGCATTGATTGCATGTGATGTTTATCCTTTATGCATCCTATTCTGCTTTGTTTGACGATAGCATTATAAGATGATCTCTCACTAAATTTCAAGGTAAAAGTGTTCTCCTTGAGTATGCACCGTTGCCAAAGTTCGTTGTGCCGAGACACCACGTGATGATTGGGTGTGATAAGCTCTACATTCATCTACAACGGGTGCAAGCCAGTTTTGCACACGAAGAATACTCAGGTTAAACTTGACGAGCCTAGTATATGCAGATATGGCATCGAAACACTGAGACCGAAAGGTCGAGCGTGAATCATATAGTAGATATGATCAACATAGTGATGTTCACCATTGAAAACTACTCCATCTCACGTGATGATCGGACATGGTTTAGTTGATATGGATCACGTGATCACTTAGATGATTAGAGGGATGTCTATCTAAGTGGGAGTTCTTAAGTAATATGGTTAATTGAACTTAAATTTATCATGAACTTAGGACCTGATAGTATTTTGCTTGTGTATGTTGATTGTAGATAGATGGCCCGTGCTGTTGTTCCGTTGAATTTTAATGCGTTCCTTGAGAAAGCGAAGTTGAAAGATGATGGTAGCAATTACACAGACTGGGTCTGTAACTTGAGGATTATCCTCATTGCTGCACAGAAGAATTACGTCCTGGAAGCACCGCTGGGTGCCAGGCCTGCTGCAGATGCTGCTGATGACGTTAAGAACGTCTGGCAAAGTAAAGCTGATGACTACTCGATAGTTCAGTGTGCCATGCTTTACGGCTTAGAACCGGGACTTCAACGATGTTTTGAACGTCATGGAACATATGAGATGTTCCAGGAGTTGAAGTTAATATTTCAAGCAAATGCCTGGATTGAGAGATATGAAGTCTCCAATGAGTTCTATAGCTGCAAGATGGAGGACAATAGTTCTGTCAGTGAACATATACTCAAAATGTCCGGGTATCATAATCACTTGACTCAATTGGGAGTTAATCTTCCTGTTGATCGTGTCATTGACCGAGTTCTTCAATCACTGCCACCAAGCTACAAAAGCTTCGTGATGAACTATAATATGCAAGGGATGAATAAGACAATTCCCGAGCTCTTCACAATGCTAAAGGCAGCGGAGGTAGAAATCAAGAAGGAGCATCAAGTGTTGATGGTCAACAAGACCACCAGTTTCAAGAAAAAGGGTAAAGGGAAGAAGAAGGGGAACTTCAAGAAGAACAGCAAACAAGTTGCTTCTCAGGAGAAGAAACCCAAGTCTGGACCTAAGCCTGAGACTGAGTGCTTCTACTGCAAACAGATTGGTCACTGGAAGCGGAACTGCCCCAAGTATTTGGCGGATAAGAAGGATGGCAAGGTTAACAAAGGTATATGTGATATACATGTTATTGATGTGTACCTTAGCAGAGCTCACAATAGCACCTGGGTATTTGATACTGGTTCTGTTGCTAATATTTGCAACTCGAAACAGGGACTACGGATTAAGCGAAGACTGGCTAAGGACGAGGTGACGATGCACGTGGGAAATGGTTCCAAAGTCGATGTGATCGCCGTCGGCATGCTACCTCTACATCTACATTCGGGATTAGTTTTAGACCTAAATAATAATTATTTGGTGCCAGCGTTAAGCATGAACATTATATCTGGATCTTGTTTGATGTGAGACGGTTATTCATTTAAATTGAGAATAATGGTTGTTCTATTTATATGAGTAATATCTTTTATGGTCATGCACCCTTGAAGAGTGGTCTATTTTTGTTGAATCTCGATAGTAGTGATACACATATTCATAGTGTTGAAGCCAAAAGATGCAGAGTTGATAATGATAGTGCAACTTCTTTCTGGCACTGCCGTTTGGGTCATATTGGTATAAAGCGCATGAAGAAACTCCATACTGATGGACTTGGAATCACTTGATTATGAATCACTTGGTACTTGCGAACCATGCCTTATGGGCAAGATGACTAAAACGCCATTCTCCGGAACTATGGAGCGAGCAACAGATTTGTTGGAAATCATACATACTGATGTATGTGGTCCGATGAATATTGAGGCTCGCGGTAGGTATCGTTATTTTCTCACCTTCACAGATGATTTGAGCAGATATGGGTATATCTACTTAATGAAACATAAGTCTGAAACATTTGAAAAGTTCAAAGAATTTCAGAGTGAAGTGGAAAATCATCGTAACAAGAAAATAAAGTTTCTACGATCTGATCGTGGAGGAAAATATTTGAGTTACGAGTTTGGTCTACATTTGAAACAATGCGGAATAGTTTCGCAACTCACGCCACCCAGAACACCACAACATAATGGTGTGTCCAAACGTTGTAATCGTAATTTACTAGATATGGTGTGATCTATGATGTCTCTTACTGATTTACCGCTATTGTTTTGGGGTTATGCTTTAGAGACGGCTGCATTCACGTTAAATAGGGCACCATCAAAATCCGTTGAGACGACGCCTTATGAACTATGGGTTGGCAAGAAACCAAAGTTGTCGTTTCTTAAAGTTTGGGGTTGCGATGCTTATGTGAAAAAGCTTCAACCTGATAAGCTCGAACCCAAATCGGAGAAATGTGTCTTCATAGGATACCCAAAGGAAACTGTTGGGTACACCTTCTATCACAGATCCGAAGGCAAGACATTCGTTGCTAAGAATGGATCCTTTCTAGAGAAGGAGTTTCTCTCGAAAGAAGTGAGTGGGAGGAAAGCAGAAATTGATGAGGTAACTGTACCTGCTCCCTTATTGGAAAGTAGTTCATCACAGAAACCGGTTCCTGTGACACCTACACCAATTAGTGAGGAAACCAATGATGATGATCATGAAACTTCAGATCAAGTTACTACCGAACCTCGTAGGTCAACCAGAGCAAGATCCGCACTAGATTGGTGCGGTAATCCTGTTTTGGAGGTCATGTTACTTGACCATGACGAACCTACGAACAATGAGGAAGCGATGATGAGCCTAGATTCCGCAAAATGGCTTGAGGCCATGAAATCTGAGATGGGATCCATGTATGAGAACAAAGTGTGGATTTTGGTTGACTTGCCCAATGATCGGCAGACCATCGAAAATAAATGGATCTTCAAGAAGAAGATAGACGTTGATGGTAATATTGCTGTCTACAAAGCTCGACTTGTTCCGAAAGGTTTTTGACAAGTTCAAGGAGTTGACTACGATGAGACCTTCTCACCAGTAGCGATGCTTAAGTCCGTTCAAATCATGTTAGCTATTGCCGCATTTTATGATTATGAAATTTGGCAAATGGATGTAAAGACTGCATTCCTGAATGGATTTCTGGAAGAAGAGTTGTATATGATGCAACCTGAAGGTTTTATCAATCCAAAAGGTGCTAACAAAGTGTGCAAGCTCCAACGATCCATTTATGGACTGGTGCAAGCCTCTCGGAGTTGGAATAAATGTTTTGATAGTGTGATCAAAGCATATGGTTTTATACAGACTTTTGAAGAAGCTTGTATTTAAAAGAAAGTGAGTGGAAGCTCTATAGCATTTCTAATATTATATGTGGATGACATATTGTTGATTGGAAATGATATACTCCCTCCGTTCCTTGATATAAGCTGTATAGATTTTTGAGAAAAAAATCCAAAATATAAGGTGTTTTGCGATGCACCACTCGTCCGGATCATGTTTTTAGGGATTTGATTACTTTTCCTTATATTAGGAAAGCTCCTCTATTTTCTCATGTCAATTAGTCAGGTGTATTCTTGCCCAAAGCTTGTGAAATTTTCCCTCCACATGCATTCTTTAATTTCTGTGCCAAAAACTATACACCCTATATTAAGGAACGGAGGGAGTAGAATTTTTGGATAGCATAAAAGGATACTTGAATAAGAGTTTTTCAATGGAAGACCTCGGTGAAGCTGCTTACATATTGGGCATCAAGATCTATAGAGATAGATCAAGACGCTTAATTGGACTTTCACAAAGCACATACCTTGATAAAGTTTTGAAGAAGTTCAAAATGGATCAGGCAAAGAAAGGGTTCTTGCGTGCGTTACAAGGTGTGAAGTTGAGTAAGACTCAATGCCCGACCACTGTAGAAGATAGAGAGAAAATGAAAGATGTGCCCTATGCTTCAGCCATAGGCTCTATCATGTATGCAATGTTGTGTACCAAACCTGATGTGTGCCTTGCTATTAGTTTAGCAGGGAGGTACCAAAGTAATCCAGGAGTGGATCACTGGACAGCGGTCAAGAACATCCTGGAATACCTGAAAAGGACTAAGGATATGTTTCTCGTTTATGGAGGTGACAAAGAGCTCATCGTAAATGGTTACGTTGATGCAAGCTTTGACACTGATCCGGACGATTCTAAATCGCAAACCGGATACGTGTTTATATTGAACGGTGGAGCTGTCAGTTGGAGCAGTTCTAAACAGAGCGTCGTGATGGGATCTACATGTTAAGTGGAGTACATTGCTGATTCGGAAGCAGCGAATGAAGGATTCTGGATGAAGGAGTTCATTTCCGATCTAGGTGTCATACCTAGTGCATTGGGTCCAATGAAAATCTTTTGTGACAATACTGGTGCAATTGCCTTGGCAAAGGAATCTAGATTTCACAAGAGAACCAAGCACATCAAGAGACGCTTCAACTCCATCCGGGATCAAGTCCAGGTGGGAGACATAGAGATTTGCAAGATACATATGGATCTGAATGTTGCAGACCCGTTGACTAAGCCTCTTCCACGAGCAAAACATGATCAACACCAAGGCTCCATGGGTGTTAGAATCATTACTGTGTAATCTAGATTATTGACTCTAGTGCAAGTGGGAGAGTTAAGGAAATATTCCCTAGAGGCAATAATAAAGTTACTATTTATTTCTTTATATCATGATAAATGTTTATTATTCATGCTAGAATTGTATTAACTGGAAACATGATACATGTGTGAATACGTAGACAAACAGAGTGTCACTAGTATGCCTCTACTTGACTAGCTCGTTGATCAAAGATGGTTATGTTTCCTAGCCATAGACATCAGTTGTCATTTTATTAACGGGATCACATCATTAGGAGAATGATGTGATTGACTTGACCCATTCCGTTAGCTTAGCACTTGATCGTTTAGTATGTTGCTATTGCTTTCTTCATGACTTATACACGTTCCTATGACTATGATATTATGCAACTCCCGTTTTCCGGAGGAACACTTTGTGTGCTACCAAACTTCACAACGTAATTGGGTGATTATAAAGGTGCTCTACAAGTGTCTCCGAAGGTACTTGTTGAGTTGGCATATTTCGATATTAGGATTTGTCACTCCGATTGTCGGAGAGGTATCTCTAGGCCCACTCGGTAATGCACATCACTATAAGCCATGCAAGCATTGTAACTAATGAGTTAGTTGCTGGATGATGTATTACAGAACGAGTAAAGAGACTTGCCGGTAACGAGATTGAACTAGGTATTGAGATACCGACGATCGAATCTCGGGCAAGTAACATACCGATGACAAAGGGAACAACGTATGTTGTTATTCGGTTTGACCGATAAAGATCTTCGTAGAATATGCGGGAGCCAATATGAGCATCCAGGTTCCTCTATTGGTTATTGACCGGAGACGTGTCTCGGTCATGTCTACATAGTTCTCGAACCCGTAAGGTCCGCACGCTTAAAGTTCGGTGACGATCGGAATTATGAGTTTTGTGTTTTGATGTACCGAAGATAGTTCGGAGTCCCAGATGTGATCATGGACATGACGAGGAGTCTCGAATGGCCGAGACGTAAAGATCGATATATTGGACGACTATGTTCGGACACCGAAAAGGTTCCAGAAGGTTTCAGACATATATCGGAGTACCGAGGGTTACCGGAACCCCCCAGGGGCTTAATGGGCCTACATGGGCCTTAGTGGAAATAGAGGGAAGCAAGGGGACTGTGGGGCGCGCCCCCCAAGGCCTAAACTGAATTGGTTTAGGGCAAGGGGGCCGGCCCCCTCTTTCCTTCTCCTCCTCTCCCTTTCCTTCCCCCTCTCCTACTCCTAATAGGAAAATGAGGAGTCCTACTCCTAGTGGGAGTAGGACTCCCCCCTTGGCGCGCCCTCCTTGGCCGGCCTCCTCCTCCTCCTTGCTCCTTTATATACGGGGGCAGGGGGCACCCCATAGACACACAATTGATCATTGATCCCTTAGCCGTGTGCGGTGCCCCCCTCCACCATAATCCACCTCGATCATATCGTAGGGGTGCTTAGGCGAAGCCCTGCGTCGGTAGCATCATCATCACCGTCACCACGCCGTCGTGCTGACGAAACTCTCCTATGAAGCTTTGCTGGATTGGAGCTCGCGGGACGTCATCGAGTTGAACGTGTGCAGAACTCGGAGGTGCCGTGCGTTCGGTACTTGGATCGGTCGGACGTGAAGATGTACGACTACATCAACCGCGTTGTGCTAACGCTTCTACATTCGGTCTATGAGGGTAGATAGACACAGTCTCCCCTCTCGTTGCTATGCATCACCATGATACTGTGTGTGTGTAAGACTTTTTTGAAATTACTACGTTCCCCAACATGGAGGGCGCGCCGTACCCCCTGCTACCTATTGAGCACTACGTTGGTTTTCCCTTGAAGAGGAAAGGGTGATGCAGCAAAGTAGCGTAAGTATTCCCTCAGTTTTTGAGAACCAAGGTATCAATCTAGTAGGAGGCTACGCGCGAGTCCCTCGCACCTACACAAAACGAATAAATCCTCACAACCAACGCGATAAGGGGTTGTCAATCCCTACACAGTCACTTACGAGAGTGAGATCTGATAGATATGATAAGATAATATTTTTGGGTATTTTTATGATAAAGATGCAAAGTAAAATAAAAGCAAAGTAAAAAGCAACGAAAATAACTAAGTGTTGGAAGATTAATATGATGAAGATAGACCCAGGGGCCATAGGTTTCACTAGTGGCTTCTCTCAAGATCATAAGTGTTTTACGGTGGGTGAACAAATTACTGTTGAGCAATTGACAGAATTGAGCATAGTTATGAGAATATCTAGGTATGATCATGTATATAGGCATCACGTCCGAGACAAGTAGACCGACTCCTGCCTGCATCTACTACTATTGCTCCACACATCGACCGCTATCCAGCATGCATCTAGAGTATTAAGTTCAAGAGAATAGAGTAACGCTTTAAGCAAGATGACATGATGTAGAGGGATAAATTCATGCAATATGATAAAAACCCCATCTTGTTATCCTCGATGGCAACAATACAATACGTGCCTTGCTGCCCCTACTGTCACTAGGAAAGGACACCGCAAGATTGAACCCAAAGCTAAGCACTTCTCCCATTGCAAGAAAGATCAATCTAGTAGGCCAAACCAAACTGATAATTCGAAGAGACTTGCAAAGATAACCAATCATACATAAAAGAATTTAGAGAAGATTCAAATATTGTTCATAGATAAACTTGATCATAAACCCACAATTTATCGGTCTCAACAAACACACCGCAAAAGAAGATTACATCGAATAGATCTCCACAAGAGAGGGGGAGAACTTTGTATTGAGATCCAAAAAGAGAGAAGAAACCATCTAGCTAATAACTATGGACCGGAAGGTCTGAGGTAAACTACTCACACTTCATCGGAGAGGCTATGGTGTTGATGTAGAAGCCCTCCATGATGCCCCCTCCGGCGGAACTCCGGAATAGGCCCCAAGATGGGATCTCGTGGATACAGAAAGTTACGGTGGTGGAATTAGGGCTTTGGCTCCATATCTGATCGTTTGGGGGTACGTAGGTATATATAGGAGGAAGAAGTACGTCGGTGGAGCAACAGGGGGCCCACGAGGGTGGAGGGCGCGCCTGGGGGGTAGGCGCGCCCCCCTACCTCGTGGCTTCGCTGTTGGTTGCTTGACGTAGGGTCCAAGTCTCCTGGATCTTGTTCATTCCAAAAATCACGTTCCCGAAGGTTTCATTCCGTTTGGACTCCGTTTGATATTCCTTTTCTTCGAAACCCTAAAATAGGCAAAAACAGCAATTCTGGGTTGGGCCTCCGGTTAGTAGGTTAGTCCCAAAAATAATATAAAATTGAATAATAAAGCCCAATAATGTCCAAAATAGAAGATAATATAGCATGGAGCAATCAAAAATTATAGATACGTTAGAGACGTATCACCCCCCTGGGCGCGCGCCCCTGCCTTGTGGGCACCTCGTGTGCTCTCCGGACTCCGTTTTCTTGCATGGTACTTCTTTTGGTCGGTAAAAATTTATTATATAATCTCCCGAAGGTTTTGACCACCGTATCACGCAAATATCTCTTGTCTTTGTTTCGAGGTGTTTTTCTGACAGATCTAGGTCGTCATGTCATCTTCAAGTGCCCCCATGGACAAGTTCTTCGAGAAGATCATCAACCCCTACCTCGCGGAGGTGCTGCAACACCCTCAAACCATTGAGATGCGTGAGGGGTTGTTGCACATCCGCGATGTTGAGGGACCAAGGAGGACTGGAAGCATGGAGGCAAGGCTCGAGGCATCGGAGCAACAAGTTTTGAAGTGTCAGGAGATGGTGGAGCGTGGACTCGACTCCAATCACATTATGATCACGGAGTTCACCAACAACCACAAGCTGGACGTCAAGGACATTGGGGAGGCCATCTTCAAGCTTCATAAGAAAATCGAGCACCTCCAAGCCCAGATCTATGACTTGTAAAATCAAAACTGTGAGTATGAATATAGATTCAAGAGGATGAGTTTGGCTGCAGATTTGAGGATTCAGGAGACTCGATCATCCTTCTATGATGGTGAGCCTATGCCTTGGAAGAGGGACAACAAGTCTACATCATCAACAACTCCACCTTCTTCACCAACAAAGAAGAACTGAATATCTGGTATGGGCACTCCCCTTGGCAACTGCCAAGCTTGGGGGAGTGCCCCGGTATCATATCACCATCACTTTTGTCTTTACCGTTTTTCTTAGTTTGATCCTTTTGATAATATGTTGATCTAGTAGAATAAAGTTTTAGTATGATCTAGTTGTGAGTTTTGCTTTATGATCCCTCTATGTAATCGAGTCCGTGAGCTATATAATAAAGATTAGTGTTGAGTCAAGGGCTTGATTGTTTTGCTATGATCTTGAGGGAATTAAATAAAATAAAAGAGAATAAAAAAAATAAAGAGATCATATGGATCTTATGGAGAGTAATGAGCTCACATATAAAGAGTATGATGAATAAAAGTTGTTGAGAGTTGACAGACATAGTTTTCGTCATCGTTGCAATTAATAGGAAGTAATAAAGAAAGAGAGGTTCACATATAAATATACTATCTTGGACATCTTTTATGATTGTGAGCACTCATTAAAGTATGACATGCTAAGAGTTGACGTTGGACAAGGAAGACAACGTAATGGGTTATGTTTTCTTACATCCGAGATAAATTATATTGTCATGGATCATCCAACATGTTGAGCTTGCCTTTCCCCCTCATGCTAGCCAATTTCTTTGCACCAAGTAGAGATACTACTTGTGCTTCCAAATATCCCTAAACCCGTTTTTTTGCCTTGAGAGTCCACCATACCTACCTATGGATTGAGTAAGATCCTTCAAGTAAGTTGTCATCGGTGCAAGCAATAAAAAATTGCTCTCTAAATATGTATGACTTATTAGTGCGGAGAAAATAAGCTTTATACGATCTCGTGATATGGAAGAAATAAAAGCGACAGACTGCATAATAAAGGTCCATATCACAAGTGACAATATAAAGTGACGTTCTTTTGCATTAAGATTTTGTGCATCCAACCATAAAAGCGCATGACAACCTCTGCTTCCCTCTGCGAGGGACTATCTTTTACTTTTATCTTCTACCTTACATAAGAGTCATGGTGATCTTCACCTTTCCTTTTTACATTTTATCCTTTGGCAAGCACAATGTGTTGGAAAGATCCTGATATATGTAGCTAATTGGATGTGAGTCTTCATGAACTATTATTGTTGACATTACCCTTGAGGTGAAACGTTGGGAGGCAAAACTATAAGCCCCTATCTTTCTCTGTGTCCGATTAAAACTTCATACCCATAAATATTGCCTGAGTGTTAGCAATTGTGAAAGACTAAAAGATGGTTGAGTATGTGGACTTGCTGAAAAGCTCTTATATTGACTCTTTCCTATGTTATGACAAATTGCAATTGCCTCAATGAGTGAGATTAGAGTTTGCTGGTTCTCAATGAAGTTTATGATTCATGCTTGAAATTGTGATTGAATTGTTACTTTAGCATAAGAGATCATATGACAATATATATATGTTGCTATTCTAAGAATGATCATGATGCCCTCATGTACGTATTTTATTTTTATCGACACATCTATCTCTAAACATGTGGACATATTTTCCGATTTCGGCTTTTGCTTGAGGACAGGCGAGGTCTAAGCTTGGGGGAGTTGATACGTCCATTTTGCAGCATGCTTTTATATCGATATTTATTACATTATGGGCTGTTATTACACATTATGTCACAATACATATGCATATTCTCTTTAATTTTACAAGGTTTACATAAAGAGGGAAAATGCCGACAGCTGGAATTCTGGACTGGAAAAGGAGCAAATATTAGAGACCTATTCTGCACAGCTCCAAAAGTCCTGAAACTTCACGGAAGTTATTTCCAGAATATATAAAAAATACCGAGTGCAAGAAGTACCAGAGGGGGGCCACCCACCAGCCACGAGGGTGGGGGCGCGCCCCCTGCCTCATGGCCCCCCTGGTGGCCCTCCGATGCCCATCTTCTACTGTATGGAGTCTTTCGTCGAGAAAAAAAATCACAAGCAAGCTTTCAGGACGAGACTCCGCCGCCACGAGGCGGAACCTTGGCGGAACCAACCTAGGGCTTCGGCGGAGCTGTTCTGCCGGGAAAACTTCCCTCCGGGAGGGGAAAATCATCACCATCGTCATCACCAACGATCCTCTCATCGGGAGGGGGTCAATCTCCATCTCCATCAACATCTTCACCAGCACCATCTCATCTCAAACCCTAGTTCATCTCTTGTATCCAATCTTTGTATCCAAACCTTAGATTGGTACATGTGGGTTGCTAGTAGTGTTGATTACTCCTTGTAGTTGATGCTAGTTGGTTTACTTGGTGGAAGATCATATGTTCAGATCCATTATGCATATTAATACCCCCCTGATTATGAACATGAATATGCTTTGTGAGTAGTTACGATTGTTCCCGAGGACATGGGAGAAGTCTTGCTATTAGTAGTCATGTGAATTTGGTATTCGTTCGATATTTTGATGAGATGTATGTTGTCATCCTTCTAGTGGTGTCATGTGAACATCGACTACATGACACTTCACCATTGTTTGGGCCTAGAGGGAGGCATTGGGAAGTAATAAGTAGATGATGGGTTGCTAGAGTGACAGAAGCTTAAACCCTAGTTTATGCGTTGCTTCGTAAGGGGCTGATTTGGATCCATATGTTTCATGCTATGGTTAGGTTTACCTTAATACTTCTGTTGTAGTTGCGGATGCTTGCAATGGGGGTTAATCATAAGTGGGATGCTTGTCCAAGTAAGGACAGCACCCAAGCACCGTTCCACCCACATATCAAATTAGCAAAGTACCAAACGCAAATCATATGATCGTGATGAAAACTAGCTTGACGATAATTCCCATGTGTCCTCGGGAGCGCTTTACTTCATATAAGAGTTTGTCCAGGCTTGTCCTTTGCTACAAAAAGGATTGGGCCATCTTGCTGCACCTTATTTACTTTTATTACTTGCTACTCATTACAAATTACCTTATCACAAAACTATCTGTTACCGATAATTTCAGTGCTTTGTAGAGAATACCTTACTGAAAACTGCTTATCATTTCCTTCTTCTCCTCGTTGGGTTCGACACTCTTACTTATCGAAAAGGCTACGATAGATCCCCTATACTTGTGGGTCATCAGGCCTTTCTCCGCATCCAACCCCACTTCGGGCTGTGGCTCAAGGTCTTCAATGTGAAACCGAAGGTGGTGGATGGTCAACACGCGGAGTGCGTAGGCGCCATGGTGAGCAAGCTGACCAATGTCTCCTGGCCAAAAGGCACTTTTGTGGAGACTGTCGAGGAATGGCAGAAACGGTAGTTCTACATCACAGAACCCCGCGGCGCCACCTGGGCCGCAACTGCCGAATTCAACTCTGGTGCTCCCATGCGACTCACCTCCTGGGTTGAGAAGAGCCCAAACTGGTGTTCGCTAGATGAGCTGATACCGCTGCAGACGCGCATTCAAAGCATGGTGGACAAAGATATCAAGCTCGTTGATGTAATCCAGGTGATGCTAGTTCGCCGGATTCTCCCATGCCAAAGCCGAAGCCGCCCTTGAAGAGGCTCTTCGAAACCACTCACGAAGACGCCTGGAAGTTGCTCTTCAAGGGCAACGAGACACCATCGGCCACAGACTCGGACCGCGGGCATGACATCAATCACCTCGCCAACGAGGTATGTTATTTTTAATGCATCCTCTACTTGCTTGTTTCAAGGCTGATATCTGAGATTTTATTATCATTGCTTCTTCAGGAATGGATGGAGAGGGCGAAGCGGATCCAGTGTCCAGCTCCGCTGCCTGAAGAACCAACCATCCCGCGTCTAGCGAAGATGCTGGTGCCGGCACCCTATAAGTCACCGGAGAAGAAGGCCAAGGGGAAGGCCAAGGGGGCCTGGAGTGGCCCCCGCCGCAAGGGCATTTCAGACGTGACGTCCGAAGACAAGACCCGCTCCTCCGCCGCGAAGATGACGATGATGAAGAGGAGGAGGAAAGCGACTATCCCCCTGATGGGGGGAGGAATAAGAGGGCAGCCTCCACAAATCTGGAGCCAGAGGCGCCCAATAAGGGGAAAGGTCCTCTCGTGGGCAGCTCTGCATGGGGCGTCGACAGCAGTCCGGAGCGACGCCCCCGGAACAAGCCCCGGGCCGCATCATGAGTACTAAGAACTTGTGCACGTCCATTTATCCGGCCCTTCCACCTTATAGTATTTACATGGTTTAATCATGTTATTGCAGTCCGGCCCATGACAGCTCCCAGCGATCCTCATCAAGAGGCTCATTGGACTCAAAGGAAATGGCCAGCGAAACACCGCCGGCCGCTTACTCTTCCAAGGCCAAGGGAGACGAAGAGGTGCTGTCCCAAAGGACCTTCCCAGGACAGGGGAAGGTTCAGGAGGCCGTCGTGACGGCGCCAGGGGGCAACACCTCAGCCGCCGGACACATGGGGGAGTAGATCCCCATGGAGACTGACGATGGGGGTCGTACTCAATTCAGCCCCCCTCTGAGCACGGATCCGGAGACCCATACGGCCCCGGAGTCCGACAAGCAGCCTCCTTCAAGAGGAGAAGGCGTGCCCGTCCCGCCGGCAACCTCTGTCCAACCAGAGGCGCCGGATAATCTATTGGAAGCGCTATGGGGCACTTCCATTGTGGAAGAACACCGTATCCTTATGTGTACGGTGATTGAGAAGTTCAGTCCGTTAAGAGCGGACTGACCGAAGCCTGACAGGCCTGCTGACAGGCTTCGAGGTAAGCGGCGTTAACCGAAAAAATCCCAATATAGACAGTAGCCCCTGAGACACTGTCCGGTGTTCGGAAAGAAAAGCCGTACAGAGGATTAATTAAATTTCGCAGGAAGCTAACCAAACTGTGTCTAATTTGAATAAGCAGGCGTCGCTGCTGGCAGCGACCGCTCATACTACCGAAGTCTCTGGACTAAAGCAAAGACTGGAGCGGGCTGAAGAGGAGGTCGGCCAGGCGAGGAAGCAGCTAGAAGACCAGCAAGGTATGTAGTGACTCGATATGTATTCAGAATGATGTCTACTGACCGTAGTGTCATGGTATGTGTAGGGCAACGAACTAGGTCGAGGCCCTAAAAAAGGCCCTGGCCGAAGCCGAGGGAAAAGTTGTCAAGGAGCAGGCTGCTCGCAAAAAGCTTAAGGCCAGGCTGAACGAGGTCCAGCAAGAGCTCCAATATGCTGTCAAGAAGTATGAGGCCTTGAAGGGAGATGCTTCGGCTCGAGAGGCCGAACTCTCAAAGGCTCGCCAAAGCGTGGAAGCGGCCTGGGTTGAAGCCCAGGGTGCCCTCCAGGAGATCCAAGAGGCCAAGAAAATCGCAGTGGGTAAGGCATTTAGTATGCAAAGCAAGCATGTGAAGAAGAAATATCTCCTACTAACCCGGATTCGGAGTTCTCCCGGGGCATTTGCAGATCTGCCGCGTAGTGTGTCCGATGCCACGGAGTTCTTCCGAGCCGAAGAAGGGAGCTCGGAGGAGAAGTTGTTCTGGTCGCAGTATCTTGTGCCAGAGCATCCCGTGCCTTTCACCGATCAGCTAAAACAGCTGGTGGAGATGCATAGGGTGGCCGAACTAGCCATGAAGGATTTGATAATCCGGCTGTGGCCAGCCGAAGCTATGCCCGACAGCTACTTCGGACTCGTGAAGAGGCTGGTGAACGCCTGTCCTCGGCTGGACGTCGCCAAGCGATCGGCCTGCATTGAAGGTGCTCGCATGGCCTTCGCCCGCGTCAAGATATGGTGGGTGAAGATGGATGCCGTCAAGTTGACGACCGAGGGGCCACTAGAGGGCAAGGAGCACCGCACGCCTGAGCGGTATTTTGCAGATGTCCTGGAGGGGTCGCGCATTGTAGCAACGCAATGTGCGCAAGACACTATTTTCGAATGAATATAATCATGTTGTCTTTTGTTGGGGAACGTAGTAATTTCAAAAAAAAATTCCTACGCACACGCAAGATCATGGTGATGCATAGAAACGAGAGAGGAGAGTATCATCCACGTACCCTCGTAGACCGTAAGTGGAAGCGTTATGAGAACGCGATTGATGTAGTCGTACGTCTTCACAATCCGACCGATCCAAGTACCGAACGTACGACACCTCCGAGTTCAGCACACGTTCAGCTCGATGACGTCCCACGAACTCCGATCGAGCAGAGCTTCATGGGAGAGTTCCGTCAGCACGACGATGTGATGACGGTGATGATGTTGCTACCGACACAGGGCTTCGCCTAAGCACCGCTACGATATGATCGAGGTGGATTATGGTGGAGGGGGGCACCACACACGGCTAAGGGATCAATGATCAACTTGGGTGTCTATGGGGTGCCCCTGGCCACGTATATAAAGGAGTGGAGGAGGGGGGAGGGCCGGCCCTCCTATGGCGCGCCCTAGGGAGTCCTACTCCCACCGGGAGTAGGATTCCCCCCTTCCATGTAGTAGGAGTAGGAGAGAAGGAAAGGGAAAAGAGAAGAGAAGGAAGGAGGGGGCGCCGCCCCTCCCCCTAGTCAAATTCAGACTAGGCCTTGGGGGGCATGCAGCCTCCTCTCTCTCTTTCCCCTAAAGCCCAATAAGGCCAATATACTCCCCGGCGAATTCCCGTAACTCTTCGGTACTCCGAAAAATACCCAAATCACGCGGAACCTTTACGATGTCCGAATATAGTCGTCCAATATATCGATCTTTACGTCTCGACCATTTCGAGACTCCTCGTCATGTTCCCAATCTCATCCGGGACTCCGAACTACCTTCGGTACATCAAAACACATAAACTCATAATACCGATCGTCACTGAACGTTACGCGTGCGGACCCTACGAGTTTGAGAACTATGTAGACATGACCGAGACTCATCTCCGGTCAATAACCAATAGTGGAACATGGATGCTCATATTGGTTCCTACATATTCTATGAAGATCTTTATCGGTCAAACCGCATAACAACATATGTTGTTCCCTTTGTCATCGGTATGTTACTTGCCTGATATTTGATCGTCGGTATCTCAATACCTAATTCAATCTCGTTACGGTAAGTCTCTTTACTCGTTCCGTAATGCATCATCCCACAACTAACTCATTAGTTACATTGCTTGCAAGTCTTATATTGATGTGCATTACCGAGAGGGCCCAGAGATACCTCTCCGACAATCGGAGTGAAAAATCCTAATCTTGATCTATGCCAACTCAACAAGTACCATCGGAGACACCTGTAGAGCACCTTTATAATCACCCAGTTACGTTGTGACGTTTGGTAGCACACAAAGTGTTCCTCCGGTATTCGGGAGTTGCATAATCTCATAGTCATAGGAACATGTATAAGTCATGAAGAAAGCAATAGCAACAAACTAAACGATCACTGTGCTAAGCTAACGGATGGGTCAAGTCAATCACATCATTCCCTAATGATGTGATCCCGTTAATCAAATGACAACTCATGCCTATGGCTAGGAAACTTAACCATCTTTGATTCAACGAGCTAGTCAAGTAGAGGCATACTAGTGACACTTTGTTTGTCTATGTATTCACACATGTACTAAGTTTCCGGTTAATACAATTCTAGCATGAATAATAAACATTTATCATGATATAAGGAAATATAAATAACAACTTTATTATTGCCTCTAGGGCATATTTCCTTCCGTCTCCCACTTGCACTAGAGTCAATAATCTAGTTCACATTGTCATGTGATTTAACATCAATAGTTCACATCTTTATGTGATTAGTTCACATCTCCATGTGACTAACACCCAAAGGGTTTACTAGAGTTGATAATCTAGTTCAGATCGCTATGTGATTAACACCCAAAGAGTGATCATGTTTTGCTTGTGAGAGAAATTTAGTCAACGGGCCTGCCACATTCAGAGCCGTATGTATTTTGCAAATTTTCTATGTCTATAATGCTTTGCACGGAGATACTCTAGCTAATTGCTCCCACTTTTAATATATATCTAGATCGAGACTTAGAGTCATCCAGATCGGTGTCAAAGCTTGCATCGACGTAACTCTTTACGACGAACTCTTCGTCACCTCCATAACCGAGAAACATTTCCTTATTCCACTATGGATATTTTTGACCGTTGTCTAGTGATCTACTCCTGGATCACTATTGTACCCTATTGACAAACTTATGGTGAGGTACACAATAGGTCTGGTACACATCATAGCATACTTTGTAGAACCTATGACTGAGGCATAGGGAATGACTTTTCATTCTCTTTATATTTTCTGCCGTGGTCGGGTTTTGAGTCTTTACTCAACTTCACACCTTGCAACACAGGCAAGAACTCCTTCTTTGACTGTTCCATTTTGAACTACTTCAAAATCCTGTCAAGGTATGTACTCATTGAAAAAAAAACTTATCAAGCGTCTTGATCTATCGCTATAGATCTTTATGCTCAATGTGTAAGCAGCTTCATCGAGGTCTTTCTTTGAAAAATTCTTTTCAAACACTCCTTTATGCTTTCCAGAAAATTCTACAACAATATGTCATTCACATATACTTATCAGAAATGTTGTAGTGCTCCCACTCACTTTCTTGTAAATACAGGCTTCACCGCAAGTCTGTATAACACCATATGTTTTGATCACTTTATCAAAGTATATATTCCAACTCCGAGATGCTTGCACCAGTCCATAGATGGATCGCTGGAGCTTGATCACTTTGTTAGCACCTTTAGGATCGACAAAACCTTCTGGTTGCATCATATACAACTCTTCTTTAAGAAATCGACTAAGGAATGCACTCATCCATTTTCCAGATTTCATAAAATGCGGCAACTGCTAACATGATTCAGACAGACTTAAGCATCGCTACGGGTGAGAAAGTCTCATCGTAGTCAACCCCTTGAACTTGTCGAAAACCTTTTGCAACAAGTCAAGCTTTGTAGACAGTAACACTACTATCAGCGTCTGTCTTCCTCTCGAAGATCCATTTATTCTTAATGACTCACCGATCATCGGGCAAGTCAATCAAAGTCCACACTTTGTTCTCACACATGGATCCCATCTCAGATTTCATGGCCTCAAGCCATTTTGCGGAATCTGGGCTCATCATCGCTTCCTCATAGTTCGTAGGTTCGTCATGGTCAAGTAACATGACTTCCAGAAAGGATTACCGTACCACTCTGGTGCGGACCATACTCTGGTTGTCCTACGTGGTTCAGTAGTAACTTGATCTGAAGTTTCATGATCATCATCATTAGCTTCCTCACTAATTGGTGTAGAGATCACTAGAACTGATCTCTGTGATGAACTACCTTCCAATTCGGGAGAAGGTACAATTACCTTATCAAGTTCTACATTCCTCCCACTCACTTCTTTCGAGAGAAACTTCTTCTCTAGAAAGGATCCACTTTTAGCAACAAAATATCTTGCCTTCGGATCTGTGATAGAAGGTGTACCCAACAGTTTCTTTTGGGTATCCTATGAAGACGCACTACTCTGATTTGGGTTCGAGCTTATCAGTTTGAAACTTTTTCACATAAGCAAACCCCAAACTTTAAGAAATGACAGCTTTGGTTTCTTGCCAAACCATAGTTCATACGGTGTCATCTCAACGGATTTAGATGGTGCCCTATTTAACGTGAATGCAACTGTCTCTAATGCATAACCCCAAAATGATAGCGGTAAATCAGTAAGAAACATCATAGATCGCACCATATCTAATAAAGTGCGATTACGATGTTCGGACACGCCATTACGCTATGGTGTTCCGAGTGACGTGAGTTGCGAAACTATTCCGCATTGTTTCAAATATAGACCAAACTCGTAACTCAAATATTTGTCTCCGCGATCAGATCGTAGAAACTTTATTTTCTTGTTATGATGATTTTCCACTTCACTCTGAAATTCTTTGAACTTTTTAAATGTTTCAGACTTATGTTTCATCAAGTAGATATACCCATATCTGCTCAAATCATCTGTGAAGGTCAGAAAATAACGATACCCGCCAAGAGTCTCAACACTCATCAGACGCATACATCAGTATGTATTATTTCCAATAAGTCAGTTGCTCGCTCCATTGTTCTGGAGAATGGAGTCTTAGTCATCTTGCCTACGAGGCATGGTTCGCAAGCATCAAGTGATTCCAAAAGCCCATCAGCATGGATTTTCTTCATGCGCTTTACACCAATATGACCTAAACGGCAGTGCCACAAATAAGTTACACTATCATTTTTAACTTTGCATCTTTTGGCTTCAATATTATGAATATGTGTATTACTACGATCGAGATTCAATAAACCATTTATATCGAGTGTATGACCATAGAAGGTTTTATTCATGTAAATAGAATAACAATTATTCTTTGACTTAAATGAATAACCGTATTGCAATAATGATCAAATCATATTCATGCTCAATGCAAACACCAAATAACATTTATTTAGGTTTAACATTAATCCCAAAATTATAGGGAGTGTGCGATGATGATCATATCAATCTTGGAACCACTTCCAACACACATCATCACTTCACCCTTAACTAGTCTATGTTCATGCTGCAACTCCTGTTTCGAGTTAGTACTCTTTAGTGACTGAACCAGTATTAAAATACTGAGGGGTTGCTATGAACACTAGTAAAGTACACATCAATAACATGTATATCAAATATACCTTTGTTCACTTTGCCATCCTTCTTATCCGCCAAATATCTAGGGCAGTTCCACTTCCAGTGACCATTTCCTTTGTAGTAGAAGCACTCAGTTTCAGGCTTGGGTCCAGCTTTAGGCTTCTTCATGGGAGTGGCAACTTGCTTGCCATTCTTCTTGAAGTTCCCTTTCTTTCCCTTGCCCTTTTACTTGAAACTAGTGGTCTTGTCAACCATCAACACTTGATGTTTTTCTTGATTTCTACCTTCGTCGATTTTAGCATCACGAAGAGCTTGGGAATCGTTTCCGTTATCCCTTGCATATTATAGTTCATCACGAAGTTCTAGTAACTTGGTGATAGTGACTAGAGAACTCTGTCAATCACTATCTTATCTGGAAGATTAACTCCCACTTGATTCAAGTGATTGTACTACTCAGACATTCTAAGCACATGCTCACTAGCTGAGCTATTCTCCTCCATCTTCTAGGCAAAGTACTTGTCAGAGGTCTCAAACCTCTCGACTCGGGCATGAGTCTGAAATACCAATTCCAGCTCTTGGAACATCTTATATGCTCCGTGGCATTCAAAACATTTTTGAAGTCCCGGTTCTAAGCTGTAAAGCATGGTGCACTAAACTATTAAGTAGTCATCATACCGAGCTTTGTCAAACGTTCATAACGTGTGCATATGCTTCTGCAATAGGTCTGTCACCTAGTGGTGCATCAAGGACATAATTTTTCTGTGCAGCAATGAGGATAATCCTCAGATCACGGATCCAATCCGCATCATTGCTACTAACATCTTTAACCTTAGTTTTTCTCTAAGAACATATCAAAAATAAACGGGGAGCTACATCGCGAGCTATTGATCTACAACATAGATATGCAAATACTATCAGGACTAAGTTCATGATAAATTTAAGTTCAATTAATCATATTACTTAAGAACTCCCACTTAGATAGACATCCCTCTAATCATCTAAGTGATCACGTGATCCATATCAACTAAACCATGTCCGATCATCATGTGAGATGGATTAGTTTTCAATGGTGAACATCACTATGTTGATCATATCTACTATATGATTCACGCTCGACCTTTCGGTCTCAGTGTTCCGAGGCCATATATGCATATGCTAGGCTCGTCAAGTTTAACCTGAGTATTTCTGCGTGTGCAAAACTGTCTTGCACCCGTTGTATATGAACGTAGAGCCTATCACACCCGATCATCACGTGGTGTCTCGGCACGACGAACTTTGGCAACGATGCATACTCAGGGAGAACACTTGTACCTTGAAATTTAGTGAGAGATCATCTTATAATGCTATCGCCGAACTAAGCAAAAATAAGATGTATAAAAGATAAACATCACATGCAATCCAAATATGTGACATGATATGGCCATCATCATCTTGTGCTTTTGATCTCCATCTCCAAAGTACTGTCATGATCTCCATTGTTACCGGCATGACACCATGATCTCCATCATCTTGATCTTTTATCAACGTGTCGTCACATGGTCGTCTCACCAGCTATTGCTTTTGCAACTATTGCTATCGCATAGCGATAAAGTAAAGCAATTACATGGCACTTGCATCTTATGCAATAAAGAGACAACCATAAGGCTTCTGCCAGTTGCCGACAACTTCAACAAAACATGATCATCTCATACAACAACTTATATCTCATCACGTCTTGACCATATCACATCACAACATGCCCTGCAAAAACAAGTTAGATGTCCTCTACTTTGTTGTTGCAAGTTTTACGTGGCTGCTACGGGCCGAGCAAGAACCGTTCTTACCTACACATCAAAAAACCACAACGCGGTATAGTGATTGCTTTTTTATCTTCAGACATAACCCTGTTCATTGAATCAGATTCAACTAAAGCTGGAGAAACAGACACCCACTAGCCACCTGTGTGCGAAGCACGTCGGTAGAACCAGTCTCGCGTAAGCGTACACGTAATGTCGGTGTGGGCTGCTTCATCCAACAATGCCGCTGAATCAAGAATAAACTAGTCACGGCAAGCAATATGTATATACCCACGCCCACAACTCATTTGTGTTCTACTCATGCATATAACATCTACGCATAAACCTGGCTCGGATGCCACTGTTGGGGAACGTGGTAATTTCAAAAAAAATCCTACGCACACGCAAGATCATGGTGATGCATAGCAATGAGAGAGGACAGTATCGTCCACGTACCCTTGTAGGCCGTAAGCGGAAGAGTTATGAGAACGCAGTTGATGTAGTCGTACGTCTTCACGGTCCGACCGATCCAAGTACCGAACGTACGACACCTCCAAGTTCAGCACACATTCAGCTCGATGACGCCCCATGAACTCCGATCCAGCAGAGCTTCATGGGAGAGTTTCGTCAGCATGACAGCGTGATGACGGTGATGATGTTGCTACCGACGCAGGGCTTCGCCTAAGCACCGCTATGATATGATCGAGGTGGATTATGGTGGAGGGGGGCACCGCACACGGCTAAGGGATCAATGATCAACTTGTGTATCTATGGGGTGCCCCCTGGCCACATATATAAAGGAGTGGAGGAGGGGGGAGGGTCGACCCTCCTATGGCGCGCCCTGGGAAGCCCTACTCCCACCGGGAGTAGGATTCCCCCCTTCCATGTAGTAGGAGTAGGAGAGAAGGAAAGGGAAAAGAGAATAGATGGAAGGAGGGGGCGCCGCCCCTCCCCCTAGTCAAATTCGGACTAGGCCTTGGGGGGCGCGCAACCTCCTCTCTCTCTCTTTCCCCTAAAGCCCAATAAGGCCCATATACTCCACGGCGAATTCCCGTAACTCTCCGGTACTCCAAAAAATACCCGAATCACTCGGAACCTTTCCGATGTCCGAATATAGTCGTCTAATATATCGATCTTTACGTCTCGACCATTTCGAGGCTCCTCGTCATGTCCGAATCTCACCCGGGACTCTGAAATACCTTCGGTACATCAAAACACATAAACTCATAATACCGATCGTCACCGAACGTTAAGCGTGCGGACTCTACGGGTTCGAGAACTATGTAGACATGACCGAGACTCGTCTCTGGTCAATAACCAATAGCAGAACCTGGATGCTCATATTGGTTCCTACATATTCTACGAAGATCTTTATCGGTCAAACCGCATAACAACATAGGTTGTTCCCTTTGTCATTGGTATGTTACTTGCCCAATATTCGATCGTCGGTATCTCAATACCTAGTTCAATCTCGTTACTGGCAAGTCTCTTTACTCGTTCCGTAATGCATCATCCCACAACTAACTCATTAGTTACATTGCTTGCAAGTCTTATATTGATGTGCATTACCGAGAGGGCCCAGAGATACCTCTCCGACAATCGGAGTGAAAAATCCTAATCTTGATCTATGCCAACTCAACAAGTACCATCGGAGACACCTGTAGAGCACCTTTATAATCACCCAGTTACGTTGTGACGTTTGGTAGCACACAAAGTGTTCCTCTGGTATTCGGGAGTTGCATAATCTCATAGTCATAGGAATATGTATAAGTCATGAAGAAAGCAATATCAACAAACTAAACGATCATCGTGCTAAGCTAACGAATGGGTCAAGTCAATTACATCATTCCCTAATGATGTGATCCCGTTAATCAAATGACAACTCATGTCTATGGCTAGGAAACTTAATCATCTTTGATTCAACGAGCTAGTCAAGTAGAGGCATACTAGTGACACTTTGTTTGTCTATGTATTCACACATGTACTAAGTTTCCGGTTAATACAATTCTAGCATGAATAATAAACATTTATCATGATATAAGGAAATATAAATAACAACTTTATTATTGCCTCTAGGGCATATTTCCTACATCTTTGCCCCGTATGTTGAAACAAAATTGTTATGTAATATCATGTTTAGTTAAAAAATTCTCCTCCTGTGCGGCCGTGTTATGTGAAATCTGAGAGTTGGCCAGTCATCGGATTCTGCCCCCACGTAGAAAAATAGGGGTGTTCGGGATGTAATCTAAATACTCTTGGTCCAATCGTTTGGTCCTTGAAGGAGGTGTTTAGCGCGACGAACCGGGCAATCGAACTATGCGGCATTAGCACTCTCACTTAGCCATAGGAGTTTGACAAACAGAAATATAGGCGCAGGCCCTAGTATCCGGACTAGGATGCTATAAACACTTGATCGGGTAAGTACCAATCCTTCGCGTAATGCGGAAAAAATCTCTAAGGATTTTAAGACCTCCGAAGAGCTGACCAGCTCTCGCCGCATCATGACAGTCAATTTTCGGCTTTTCTCTACTGAGGTGCTCACTTGGATAAATCAGGGCACAATCGCAGTAGTTCTCCCTTTACTACCCTAGCCGATACAACGGAACGTAAGGTAGTAAGCACAGGAGCCGGGCAACCCAGCTATTGACCAAAGACATGATTAAGAGCCAATGCATATAGTGCTAAATTCGGGGTGCCGAACTGTACTGTGAAAGTGTTCGGACTTTTGTTGCCATGTTGTGGGCGCTATGAAGCCCCTGGCAAATTGAAACGTACCAGAGTGTACGGGTGTTATCTGTTAGAGTTAGCAGGAATAAGAAAAAGACAAGAAGGAAGAAAAAGAAGAACAAGTGGTGAGCTGGAGCCGTAAAAATTTGGGCCACAACCTGCTTCTATTATAATGTCATTGTTGTGTTAAAGCACATTTATACAAGTAGTGCGATAAGCATAAGGCTATTTACTATGCCTTAACCAAGAGAGAGCTGCGTGTGGGTCCTGAAAATAGGTAGAGGGGTCGTTAAAGAGACCACCTAAAGATTCCCCAATACGTCTATGCTTCTTGTCGCCTTGGTATTTTTATCCTTCGAAAAGAATAGATGGTCAAGCCGTCAGAAAGGGCCTGTGAAAAAAGGAAATAGTGAAATTAGGTGTGTCCGGAGCGGTCGAGCCGTATTGCGGAACACAAGCTGGTTATGCCTTCGCCCGTGCCCATGGTATTTTTAGTGCGCAATTATGTACGCACGGTACAGTTGCCGCCACTTGGTCGGGACTGGGACGGAGGCTAAATTGCTAGTCGAGCTCCTGATGAGCCGAGCTGTCCTTCTACGGAATAGTTCAGACTCTCTTGACAGTGTCCGGGGGGTCGGCCGCTGAATTGAGTTTCTGCCTGAAAAGGCCACCCTGTACCTCTGCCGCTAAGGCAACAATGTGCTCCTCGGTGCGGAGGGAGCGTTTCGTGTTTCCATTGACTGTTATGACACCGCATGGTCCGGGCATATTGAGCTTGAGATAAGCGTAGTGTGGCACCGCATTGAATCGAGCAAATGCGGTTCGTCCGAGCAGTGCGTGCTAGCCACTGCGAAAGGGGACGATGTCGAAGATTAACTCCTTGCTTCGGAAGTTGTCCGGAGATCCAAAGACAACCTCTAGTGTGATTGAGCCCGTGCAGCGGGCCTCCACGCCTGGTATGACTCCTTTAAAGGTAGTCTTTGTGGGCTTGATCCGTGATGGGTTCATGCCCATTTTGCGCATTGTATCCTGATAGAGCAAATTAAGGCTGCTGCCACCGTTCATCAGGACTCACGTTAGGTGGAACTCATCAATTATTGGGTCCAGGACTAGTGCGGCTAAACTGCCGTGACGAATACTGGTCGGATGATCCCGGCGATCAAAAGTGATCGGGCATGACGACCATGGATTAAATTTTGGGGCGACTCGCTCTATCGTGTAGACGTCCCTGAGCGCGCGCTTGCGCTCCCTCTTGGGGATGTGGGTAGCGTATATCATGTTCACCGTTTTGACCTGAGGGGGAAACTTCTTCTACCCCCTGTGTTCGGCGGCCGGGGCTCCTCGTCGTCGTCTTCGCTTTGCGATCCCTTATCCTTGTTTTCGGCGTTTAACTTGCCGGCCTGTTTAAAAACCCAACAATCTCTATTAGTATGATTGGGTGGTTTGTCTGGGGTGCCATGAATCTGGCACAGACGATCAAGTATGCAGTCCAAGCTAGATGGGCCGGGATTGTTCTTTTTGAACGGCTTTTCCCGCTGACCGGACTTAGAGCCACTGAATCCGGCATTGACCATCGTATCCTCAGTGTTGTCATTGTTGTTTTGACGCTTGTATCTATTGCGTTGAGACTTGTCGTTGCTATTTTTAGCTTCAAGGGTGCTGGCATTGCTTGCATTGTTTTTTCTACGAGCCAGCCAACTATCCTCGCCCGCACAAAAGCGGGTCATGAGTGCCGTGAGGCCCGCCATGAACTTTGGTTTCTCTTGGCCGAGGTGACGGGCGAGCCATTTGTCGCGGATGCTGTGTTCAAAGGCTGCTAGGGCTTCGGCATCCCGACAATCGATGATCTGGTTCTTTTTAGTTAGGAACCTAGTCCAGAATTTTCTGGCGGACTCTCCGGGCTGTTGAACTATATGGCTTAAGTCATCAGCGTCCGGAGGTTGAACATATGTACCTTGGAAGTTATCAAGGAAGGCTTCTTCCAAGTCCTCCCAGCTGCCGATGGAATTTTCGGGCAGGCTGTTCAACCAGTGCCGGGCTGGTCCTTTGAGTTTTAGGGGGAGGTATTTGATGGCATGAAGGTCATCGCCGCGGGCCATATAAATATGGATGATGAAGTCTTCGATCCATACCGCGGGGTCTGTGGTTCCATCGTATAATTCTATATTCATGGGTTTGAACCCTTCTGGGAATTCATGTTCCATGACTTCGTCGGTGAAGCAATGAGGGTGTGCGGCACCTCTATATCGGGCCATATCGCGACGTAGCTCTGATGGAGTCCGTCTGCGGCTTTCAGCCCGCACATGACTGGGTTTGTCATGTCCGAATAGATGGCCGTCGTCACGTGTCGGGGCACGTCCTCACGATCCGTAGATCGATCTGGTATGTCCTACTTTATTATTCAGGTCATGTCAAAGGTCATATGTATGACCGTGAGCTGATTTACCTCTGCCTTTGCGATGAGGCGGGGCGGGCTGGTATTCGGCTTGAGTTGTCGCTTTATCTCGACCATGTGGTGGTCGGTCAGCCGCATTGTGCGATGGTGGTATGTGTTCCAGCACCTCGTCATCGAACTGAGGTAGCAATTTGCACTTCGGGTAGCTTTTGGCTGGGTGCTTGAGGCCGTATTCTTCGGCTGCTAGGACATTGGTCCATTTATCATTGAGTAGATCTTGGTCAGCTTGAAGCTGCTGCTGCTTCTTCTTCAGGCTCCTTGCAGTGGCTATTAGCTGGCACTTGAAGCGCTCCTGCTCAAGAGGTTCCTCAGGCACGATGAAATCCTCAGTGCTGAGGCTTGCCTCATCCTCGGATAGCGGAATATAACTACCGTCCTTCGAGTCTTCGTGCGTGGCCTGTTTACTAGGGCTAACTTGCCCATCCTCCTGTTCATCCTGTTCAGCGGCTGCGTCAACGGGGTCTTCGTTGTCTTAGGCACCTTCAGGAGTGTTGTCTTCTCCTGTGCCAGTGTTGTTGTCTCTAGTGCGGCGTGACTTAGAGAAGCACCGCTGACGCCAGTGCTTTGATTATATCTCGGAAGGTTTATCCTCAGCTGGATCTTCCTTGTCATTGCCGCTATTCTTCTTTGGTGCATCCACCATGTATACATCATACGATGAAGTGGTCATCCAGTGTCCGGTGAACGACGGGTTCTGGGCCTCTTCTTCTCCGGCATCGTCGTCCATACCGTCGATGTCATCGGAGCTATAATCAAGCATGTCAGTTAAGTCTTTGATAGTGGCTATGAAGTGGGCGATGGATGGGAATTGAAATTCTCCATCAGCAGCCTCCGGTTCGAGCCGGACACAATCCGGTTGTGAGCCTCCCACTACAGATAGTGCTCTTAACGAGTTTAACACGTCGCCCAGAGCCGAGTGCCGGAAGATGTTCGCGACGCTGAATTCGGCGATCGATGACCGATCATGCTCGACATGCGCGGATGCACATAGTTCGGAACTTATAACCGGAAACGAGTCCGTAGCTCTGGTGACACAGATGTTAGTTGAAGTTAAGTCTGTGTGCAGCTCCAATGCCTTGGGTCCGCGGCTTCCGTGGCGGGGTTGAGCTTCCTGTCCTCGAATGGCGCGACCTGCTCTGAATCTAAGGCCGGAGCGGTTTCAGGTGCAATTTCCTGGGCATGGCCCGATGACAGATCTAAGTCATGTTCATCATGGTGGCTGGGAGCGACTGTCGTGGTCTCGAATCCGCCAAAGATCAAGTCTCCACGAATATCTCTGACGTAGATCAAGCTTCTAAATCTGACCTGGTGGCCAGGGGCGTAGCTTTCGATCTGCTCCAGATGGCCAAGCGAGTTGGCCCGCAGTGCGAAGCCGCCGAACACGAAGATCTGTCCGGGGAGGAAGACTTCTCCTTGGACAACATCGTTGTAGATGATTGAGGGAGCCATCAACCTTTTGAGGATGGCACAGTGGAACTATCAATGAAAGCACCAATGTCGGTGTCAAAACCGGCGAATCTCGGGTAGGGGGTCCTGAACTGTGCGTCTAGGATCGATGGTAACAGGAGACGGGGGACACAATGTTTACCCAGGTTCGGGCCCTCTCTATGGAGGTAATACCCTACTTCCTGCTTGATTGATCTTGATGAATATGAGTATTACAAGAGTTGATCTACCACGAGGTCGTAATGGCTAAACCCTAAAGGTCTGACCTGGCTATGATTATTCGGTGGTCCATCTACAAACCTAGCCCTCTGGTTTATATAGACATAGGAGGGATCTAGGTTTACACAAGGTCGGTTACAGAGAAAGCAATCTTCATAGTCGGTCGCCAAGCTTGCCCTCCACGCCAAGGAGAGTCCCATCCGGACACAGGTAGAGTCTTCGGTCTTTGTATCTTCATGGCCCAACAGTCCGTCACATATCCAATAGGTTGGACGCCCGAGGAACCCTTAGTCCAGGACTCCCTCAGCTATAGGTTGTGGTGCGCATGGTGGTGCTCGTGCACCTTGTGCTTGGGCAGTCCAGATGTGGGACAGAGGCGGGCTGTGTGAGATGGTGGTCACGGTGCTAGTGATGGTGCACCTGGCTTGTGTACTCATCCTAGCGGCGGTGGTTGTGGGGCGGTGGAGGTGGTGTGGTGGTGTGGTGGTGTGGCTAGTGGTGGGCGACGACTGGCGTGAGGAGGATTCGGGCCGCGACGCCCAAATATGGAGGTGGCTACGACGTTCGTCGGGCGTGTGGAGATGGCAGGCGTCAAGCAGAGGATGGTATGATGGTTGAGCCAGTATTGGATCGAGGGGGCGGTGTCGTAGTGTTTTGCTAGGGCCTTGCTCCTGGCTGTGGCCGAGGCAGACGATGGTGATGTCCATGAGCATTCGCTTCCTTTTTGAAGGTGTCGTTAAGGCAGCGTGATCGATCCTTCGCTCGAGGCAGCTCCGAGGGAAACCTCATATCAGTAGGCATTCTATTATTATTATTATAGAAATTTCCATAAGAATTACCATAAGCATTTGAAGAATTTACTAGGATATGGCCTAGGATTATTACCAAAATTTCATCTATAAGCATTGTTGTTGAAATTACTTCTAGAAATAAATTTCACATCAACATTATCTTTATTTTGCTCAATCAAAGTAGACAATCACATATCATTTGGATCCATAGAAGTTTGTTTAGTAGTAAGCAAGGACATAATCATATCAACCTTTTCACTGAGAGAGGAAATTTCCTTGACGGAATTTACTTTCTTACCAGTTGGAGCTCGCTCGGTGTGCCACTTGGAATAGTTTGCAATCATGTCATCGAGAAGCTTAGTTGCCTCTCCAAGAGTTATCCCCAAAAATGTACCACCTGCAGTAGAGCCTAGAAGATTCCTAGAAGTGGCGGGGCCAGTTTATTCATGTTGTCCGTGATGAAGAGGTCAGTAGTCACACAAAGAGCTCCCCAAAAACCTTATCACCCATCTCCCGTATAGGACTCGAAGTGGTGGGGTTTCAAAGGTGATGTCTACTACGCAATCTTCTTCTTATAGACTCGTGTTGGGCCTCCAAGCGCAGAGTTTTGTAGGACAGTAGAAAATTTCCCTCAAGTGGATGATCTAAGGTTTATTAATCCATGGGAGGCGTAGGATGAAGATGATCTCTCTCAAACAACCCTGCAACCAAATAACAAAGGGTCTCTTGTGTCCTCAACACACCGAATACAATGGTAAATTGTATAGGTGCACTAGTTCAGCGAAGAGATGGTGATACAAGTGTAATATGGATGGTAGATATAGGTTTTTGTAATCTAAAAATATAAAAACAGCAAGGTAGCAAGTAGTAAAAGTGAGCGAAAACGGTATTGCAATGCTTGAAAACAAGGCCTAGGGTTGATAATTTCACTAGTGCAAGTTCTCTCAACAATGATAACATAATTAGATCATATTGAAATCCCTCAACGTGTGACAAAAGTCACTCCAAAGTTCCTATCACGGAGAACATAAGATGAAATTGCTTGTAGCGTACGAAACCACCTCAAAGTTATTCTTTTCGATCAATCCATTGAGCTATTCCTATAAGTGTCACAAACAGCCCTAGAGTTCATAGTAAAATAACATCATATGATACAAATCAATGAACCCTAAATGTCACCTAGATACTCCAATGTCACCACTAGTATCTGTGGGTCAATTAAACGATATGCATCAAACAACTTCTAATTCATAATATTCAATCCAACACAAAGAACCTCAAAGAGTGCCCCAAGATTCCTACCGGAGAAACAAGGATGAAAACGTGCATCAACCCCTATGCATAGATTACCCTAATGTCACCTCGGGAATCCGCGAGTTGAGTGCCAAAACATACATCAAGTGAATCAATAGAACACCCCATTGTCACCACGGGTATCCCACGCAAGACATACATCAAGTGTTCTCAAATCCATAATAGTATTCAATCCGATAATAATGAAACCTCAAAGGTAAAACTCAATTCATCATAAGAAGATAGAGGAGGAGAAACACCATATGATCCAAACTATAATAACAAAACTCGCGGTACATCAAGATCGTGCCAAATCAAGAACACGAGAGAGAGAGAGAGATCAAACACATAGCTACTGATACATACCCTCAGCCTCGATGATTAACTACTCCCTCCTTGTCATGAAGACCGCCGGGATGATGAAGATGGCTACTGGTGATGGTTTCCCCCTCCGGTAGGATGCCGGAACGGGCTCCCGATTGGTTTTTCATGGCTACAGAGGTTTGCGACAGCGGAACTCCCGATCCAGGTTCCTTTTTCGGGGTTTCAGGATTTATAGGATTTTTTGGCGTCGGTTTCACGTCAGGAGGGTCCACGAGGCAGCGACAAGATAGGGGACGGCCCTAGGGGGGCGCACCCTCCACCCTTGCCGTTACCTTGAGACTTTTCTGGCCCAACTCTTGTGCTTCGTGGGCTTCTTCTGGTCCATAAAAAATCATCGTAAATTTTTAGCTTGTTTGGACCCCGTTTGATATTCCTTTTCTGCAAAACTAAAAAACAAGGGAAAAACAGAAACTGGCAGTGGACTCTAGGTTAATAGGTTAGTCCCAAAAATAATATAAAATAGCATATTAATGCATATAAAACATCCAAAACAGATAATATAATAGCATGGAACAATCAAAAATATAGATACATTGGAGACGTATCAAGAGGCCTACTGTCCCGACCAACGGTGCACGCCACAACCTCTCGACCATTTTGAGACTCCTCGTCATGTTTGTGATCTCATCCGGGACTCCAAACAACATTCGATCACCAAATCACATAACTCATATAATACAATATCGTCATCGAACATTAAGCGTGCGGACCCTACGGGTTCGAGAACTATGTAGACATGACCGAGACACCTCTCCGGTCAATAACCAATAGCGAAACCTGGATGCCGATATTGGCTCCTACATTTTCTACGAAGATCTTTATCGGTCGAACCGTTATGACAACATACGTTATTCCCTTTGTTTGTCGGTATGTTACTTGCCCGAGATTCGATCGTTGGTATCTTCATACCTAGTTCAATCTCGTTACCGGCAAGTCTCTTTACTTGTTCCGTAATACATCACCTCGTCACTAACTCCTTAGTCGTTTGCTTGCAAACTTATGATGTGTATTACCGAGATGGCCCAGAGATACCTATCTGATACTCAGAGTGACAAATCCTAATCTTGATCTATGCCAACTCAACAAACACCTTTGGAGATATCTGTAGAGTATCTTTATAATCACCCAGTTACGTTGTGACGTTTGATAGCACACAAGGCATTCCTCCGGTATCCGGGAGTTGCATAATCTCATAGTCGAAGGAATATGTATTTGACATGAAGAAAGCAATAACAATAAAACTGAACGATCATTATGCTAAGCTAATGGATGGGTCTTGTCCATCACATCATTCTCTTAATGATGTGATTCAGTTATCAAATGACAACTCATGTCCATGGTTAGGAAACCTTAACCATCTTTGATCAGCGAGCTAGTCTAGTAGAGGCTCACTAAGGACACGGTGTTTGTTTATGTATTCACACATGTATTAAGGTTTCCGATTAATACAATTCTAGCATGAGTAATAAACCTTTATCATGAATAAGAAAATATAAAATAACAACTTTATTATTGCCTCTAGGCATATTTCCTTCACTATGTTCTCACAAAGAACACTCAATAGAGCATCCTTAAACAGGGTATCAATTTTCTGAAAGGCTTGTTCCTGTTGAGGATCAAGATCTCTTTCAGGTTTGCTAAGAGGTATGCTAAGAGTAGCGTCATAGTAGCTCATGGTTTGAAACCATAGAACGGCTCTCACACGCCACCTTTTATAGTGCACACCCTCAAACATAGGAGGCCTCAGCAAAACCACTCGGGTTAAATTGCTTATAATAAGGATTTTGGATTGTTGAAAATATGAGCAATTTAATGTACGATTTTATTAACAGAAACAATAAGTAAAACATGACTATCATAACAGAGATAAGACAAGTCATGCAATCTGACAGAGAGCATGCAAATAGCATTTGAAGTAGTGAATATGAATATAACATATCTATGACAGAAGGAAGAACAACTCTAGCAGGATGTCGAACAAAAAGAACACGAACACGTACTAAGCCGCGATAGTGGCATTGGGATTGGCGTTGGCGTTAGCCCATGTAGTCGAGGAGGTTGTCGACGCCGGGGAAGAAGTCGTCGTTGGGGAAGTGGTCGTCGGCGTCCATGATGAATAGGTCAGTAGTCACGCAGAGCAATCCCCAAAAACCAGCTCACCCTTCTCCCGTATAGGACTCGAAGTGGCGTTGGCGCAAGCCGGGATGGGGAAGAACCTAGCAGCAACTAAAAGCTTGGAACTCGGTGGCATGAGGAAGGTGATATTCTGGTGTGTCTCTCTGGAGAGGAGTGACCTCTCGTTTATAGGCACAGGAAAAGGAGGTGAACATGCAGCAGCGGGAGGTGAAGAAAAAGAGGGAGACGAAATGAACAAGCAACTACTAAAGAGTGTAGCGTTCGTATTCAATCTTCACTACAACAAATTTAGACAACGACTCGGCCCATTCCGCAACCCGTGACGCGTCGTGATGAGGCGTGGCGAGACGGGCGTCGGGGGAGGAGCACGCGTGCTCTCTTGCTATCATGCTCATACATGTGGGAAAACAACCTCCCTTATGAGGAGATCCAACTCCTACTAGGTGAGCAGTATGAGACTAAACTTTAGTCCCACCTTTTGTTTTGCATGGATAGGCTAAATGGGCCTTTAAGATTTATTAAGAATTCTGAAAATGGCTATTAGGCTGGCCCAAAATAGACCTAATTCCAGCACAACACACGACTGACTCCCCCAACTCCGGCAAGGTCGAGCAGCCTCAACGGGTGAGGGTGGGAGTGGATAAGGAGAAATGACGAGGAAACATTCACGGGCTCAGCGGTTACAACGAACGTTGCTTCCAAATTGTGGCATGGTTGCTACAGCCGTGCCAAGATTCGTGCAAGGAATCTAAAGGGCGTCTGTTGAGAGGGTCTAATATCTGACGTTCGCTGGTTATGTTTTTCGAACTTATTTTTTGTCAAATTTATGAAAGCTGAAAACCCATGGCGCCTCGTATATTTTAACGGAGGGAACAGTAACAAATAAAACAACAGGGATGCTTGCTGGATGTCTTTTCTAAGGGAAAGAAAAATAAAAGATAAGAAAAAACCTGACATTGCAAAGAAGATAGGCGAACAGTTACATGTACTTTGACCGTTTGATAGTTTATCTCGGTCATCGCCAATTCACATTAGGCCTTGTTCGGTTAATCCTCCTTCCAAGGGGATTGGAAAGGAGTGTGGGGAATTTAATCTACCTCAATCCTTGTCAATCCGCTTCAAATCCACCTCAAACCGAACAAAGCCTTAGGCCTTATTTGGTACTAGTGTTTTTTAGGAAATTGGTGGGGATTATCCCGGTTAAACTTCCAAATCCCCACATATCTCAAAACATCATTTTTGATACTAATGTATTTGACATGCTTCATCCTCATATTTCCTCACAAATCCCAAAACTCTAGTGCATTTTTCTCAATATCCAATACACTACCCCTACCTAGTGGATTGATGATAAATGAGGATTTAAAAGGATTGGGTGAAGGTTGGAGTTTCACCTAATCTCTGTGAGGATTATCCCCCATCAATCCCCTCAAAAACCCTAGTACCAAGCACGGCCTTACTGGGAATTTTTGACTGACATGTGGTCCAAGTTCTAAAAAACGAACAAGAAATACACCTCTCAAAGGCTGTCACGTGGCCCAAGAGTAGAGGAGCAGTCACCAGCAGTCGATCGACAGGCGGGAGAGCTTCACGTCACGAGGTAGATAGGCATCGCCGGAGCAGCCCCTCCAGTTCCTCCGGCGCCACCACGGAGATTGACGTCCCTGAGACTAACATACGGAACTCGGACCGAGGAAATGCCTAGCTCGGCGGCGGCCAGGTGACCGGACCGCACGGCCGGCGACCAGCACGTGCACCCCGTGGAGTCGTCGTCGCCTCCGTCATCGGCGAAGTAGAGTGGCCGGGGGGCAAACGCAGCAGCAGCACCGCAGGAGGACGACGCGGCTGTGCCGGCAGCCCGAGCGGCGGGGCTGGACTTGGACGAGGGGCGCTTGAAGAAGAGGAGCGCCGCAGAGGCCGCGGAGCTCCACCACCCGCGGCGGCGCTGCTTGCCATTGTGCTGCGCGTGCTGGTGCTTCTTGGAGATGGGCTTCTGGAGCTTGAACCGCGCGTGCTCTAGCTGCGGCGGCGGCTGCTGCTGCTGGTGACGCTTCGCGTCGGGCTGAGAGATTGAAGGAGCAGAGCGAGTTTCAACGGTTGTTAATTAGGAAACTGAGAAATTGACGCGGGACTGACTAACTAAGAGGAGACTGACCAGCTGGGAGAAGCGGAGGAGCTGGGGGTCGAAGCCGTAGTCGCTGAAGTGGTGCGGCGGCTCCGTCTCGCCGGCGGCCGCCGGGAACGGGAAGACCGGCGTGCTCGTCGTCGCGGCCACCGCCCTCTTCTTCCCCATCAACGGAGTACGTACTTACTCCACAGCCGAGTACGGGTCGTGTACAAAATGGAGAAGCTCGTGGAAGCTCTGGTTTCAGCGAATATTTTCTTTGTAGCAGTACGCTCCTCCTTGGGAGTAATAAACTGAGTGAGTTCAATCGATTAGTGCCGCAGCGTGTCGAGATGCAGACGAGCTGAGCCGGTGACTGGTGGCGGGTGGGCGCGGCAGTGATGAGTGGCGGGGGCAGGTAAAAATAGTGACCGTTGCAGCCGCTGCTCCCACGCGCGTGGCCACTTTTTCTTCCTTTTCGTCTTCTTCCTTTCCAGAGCTGGCATGCGATCCGTTTTCTCCCTTCTGGCTGCACCGCTCCGAGTAATGAAGTTGGTGCTGGTTGCCGGCACGAGCTTACTGCAATCCTGCTGCTTGATGATGGAGGCTGAGTGCTCTGATGCGAGCATGTGACCTGATTTACCAACATGATCATGGTGCGAACAATGTGTGTTTCAGAACAGAGTAGTAGTACTGCAAGGTCAGAGTGCACTGAATCGAGTGAGATCCGTGTCCGGTAAAACCGGAGACAGCGAGAACGAAACTGAGACAATGGTCGGGTTTGCGTGGACCTCTTTCTAGTTGATTGATCTTGGGGAAGCCGGTTGCCTAGACTTTTTGGTGGATGTCTTGATTTGTGTGTTGGCGAAACCATTAATTAAGGACGCAGACAGTAAAAATAGTGTACTACAAATTTCAAAATGTAAATGGGCCATGGACCATTTGGCTTTGCCATAGCTCTGCCAGTGACCGCGGGCGCTTGGAGGTTAGGGCATCTTCAACCCTGATCCACAAAGCGGACACTGTATTCGTCCATGGACTAAAGGACAAGTCTGCAAACACTGATCTAGGATCCGGTCATTCAAAGTTAAAGGCATCTTCAAAGCGCATCCTCAGACCGCCTGCACGGTATGGATGTGTTTAGCCATCCAACGCAGGTATGTATCGGTCTGCCGAGCGGTCTAGACGCACTTTTTCGTGTAACCCGAGAAAAACGTGCACACGTGGGTGAGGGTTAGGGGCTTTGCGGGAGTCCGGACAACAGCTATGTAGGACCCGGACACCCCTGAACCCAAAACCACTCCCGGACCCCGCGCCTCCATCCTCCCATTTTCTCTCCTTTCGTTTTGCTCTCTTGCATTCGCCGCCGCTTCACCACCCGGTCGCCCCGCCACATCCCTATTGGAACTCGATGAGTCCCTCACCTCCAACGGTACACCCGGGCTCCATGCCGCTTCTCCTCCACCCCCGTTCCACACCTCTCCTCCGCCCGCCGCGTAGGTATTATCTGCTTCTACG
Source organism: Triticum aestivum (assembly GCF_018294505.1). NCBI lineage: Eukaryota > Viridiplantae > Streptophyta > Magnoliopsida > Poales > Poaceae > Triticum > Triticum aestivum. The sequence goes on from NC_057794.1 coordinate 401,263,803, forward strand.
ATACTCACCATGCTCAACAACTGTTCGGTGAAATGCCCGTGCAAATTTTTCTGTCCCTCCTTCTTTGAAGCAACGAATTCAGATATGGAGTACATCTACACGCACTATGTTGAGTCGTCCGACGAGGAGGACTACACGGATGAGACAATCATGATGCAGGCGGTCCTTACAGACATTGAGCATGCAGAGGAGCATGTTCTCAATTTCAAGGAATCGGTCAAAGGTCATCGAGTGCTCAACTGAAACAGGGCGTGTGGCCATTTTACAGGTGAGGATGCTGCCGCAACTCTTGGATTTGAGAATATGGGTGATCTTATCAAACTTGCAGGCCAAAATCTGAGCATATTTGAAGAGTTTGTTCAAGTGCGTCCACAAATTCGGCATTGAACAACTCACAGGCAACTAGAGGAAGATCTGATTGAGCATCTGTGGGCAGTTAAAGGGGACAACAATGTTGGATTGTAATATTTAAACTTTTTTACATTATAAGTATTGTTGCATTTGAACATTTGAACTATTCTAGACTATATATGTGGCTATTTGAGTGTGCGAACTTAAAAAATATTTGGGGCCAAATGTATGTGAATAGCTTTGGATGCCCGGCTTCCGCATCTGTGTCCGCGGACTGGTCCTACCTGTCCATGGACGAATGCGATGTCCATTTTGTGGGTTAGCGTTGGACATGCCCTAACCGCATATGTCTGGTTGCATTTCACTTAAAATTTAATAAAAATAAACAAATTTGATGCATATTTAAACTACCCAGACGAATTGTTTCATACTTCGATGATTTTTACATAAGATCAGATGTTCACGTTCTTTATTTAAATGTGCATCAGATTTGTTTATGTCCGTTAAATTACGTTCAAGATGTCACCAAACATTTGCGGCTGTGGTTGCATGGCCGGCTTTCATATCCGTGTCCGTTAATTGGTCCCCCAGTCCACGGACGGATACGGTGTTCAGTATGGGGATCGGTGTCAGAGATGACCTAAGGTGTCTCTCTTCCTTTCTCTGCATAAGATGAGAAATAGAATTTTTTTTCCCTGCGAGATTATAGATGGTTCTTTTGTGTCCAATCTGATTTTGCTCAGGTGTTGATCCTCAATCCAAATTTACACATGTGCGGAAAAAAGATGGATCATGCGATGTTGATTAAGGTTACACCCTAAATAGAATTTTTAAATTTTTAACCAGGTAAAATAATGTTATATTCACAATCTGTACATTATTAATTTTAATATATAAAATGTCAAAATTAGAGCTGGAGTTTAAAGGACATGCATATCGAAAAAATATATATTTTCTAGATGACGCAGGGCCTGCCCACGAGAGATACAGGGCCGGCCCAGCGCACGACATCCTAGAGGCTACATCCAACAGCTTTGTTTCTTCCTGTTTATTTTCACGTTCATTTTTATTATTATTTTGCTCTCTTTTTATTTTTATTTATATCTGAAAATATTCTACATATATATTAAAAATACTTCAAATAAATTTTCTGAAAAATAATATTAATCAAGCATTTGAAATATGTTAAATGTGTATAGTAAATATTAATCATGTAGACAAAAAATGTATACAAAAAAATATAATGTGTATAAAAGTTTTTTTCATGTATTTAAAAAATATTAATCAAGAATTTTAAAAAATTAGTCAAGTATTGCAAAAAAGTTAATCAAGCATGTGATTTTTATTTAATGTGTATACAAAAATTGTTTCAAATGTATACGAAAAATGTACAAATATTACAAAAAATAGACTTCAAAACATATATATGGAAATATATGGAAAAATGTTAATCATGTAGTTAGGAAATGTTAAGCATAAACAAAAAAATGTTCCTGACGTATAAAAAGTGTACAATGTGCATGGGAAAAAAAGTAGATATCAAAAAACATTTAGGAAAACAATATTATACATGTAGAGAAAAAATTCCAGTTGCATGGAAAAAAGTACAATGTATGTTCAAAAAATATAGACTATGGATAAAAAGGTAGAGATCAATACGTATATTTCATAAAAATGTCAATGCTACACTTGAAAAATGTTAAACATGTATATAAAATATTTTTTATGTATACAAAAAATGTACAATGTGTATGAAAAATAAGTAGACATCAAAACATATATCTCAAAATATGTTAATCAAATATTATTGTGTAAGAAAATTGTTTCCTGTGTATACAGAAAAATGTAAATTATGTGAAAAAGTAGAGATCAAAACATATATCTGAAAAAATGTTAAATGAGTATGCAAAATGTTTTTTCGATATACAAAAAAGCAGAATCTATATGAAAAAAGTAGTCCTGAAAACATATATATTTTTAAAAATGTTAATAATGTTATAAAAAATGTTTCCCACTGTATATGATAATGGTAAAAAATAAATAAAACAGGAATGAAACAAAGAAAGCTGAAGAGAAAAGGAAAAATAAATAATAAAAAAGGAAACACAGAAACCCTAGAAACCGTTCTAAAACAGTGCAACATATTGAAAAATGAAGAAACCCGAATAAAACCCAAGAAAGAAGCAAATAAAACCAAAGAAAGAAATAGAAAAACCGAAGGAACCAATGCAATTCAGTGAGACAATGCCAAACCGAGAATACTGATAAAAACGAAAAAGAGAAAAAAGAAAACCAAAGAAAAAAGAGAAAGAAATATAAAAACAGACAAAAAATCCAGCAAAAGATTGCAACGACCAGAAAGTGCTCCAGGCGAGAGAATAGTATATGTTGGTTGTGGAAAATCCAATTTAACGCTAACTGCGTCAAAATGTCGAGCATTCGCACAGTCAGTCCCCCAAGCGCGAGTATTGGGTCGGCCCACTTCCACACAGCGATGCAGCCGCTTTGGGGAACCTTCCACAAGGTTCCCTGAACCGGTTTTTTTATTTTTATAGCAGTTTTTTGTTTTTCTTCTGTCTTTCTGTTTCATTCCTTTTTTTTTTCTGTTTTCCGTTTTCTGTTTCTTTTTCTTGTTCCTTTTCCTTTTTTTGTTTTCTTTTTTTGTTATGTGGTTTGAAAATTGTTTGGAAATTTCAAAATTTGTTCGTGTTTCTAAAAAACGTTCAAAATTTTAGAAAAGGTTTGTCTTTCAAAAATTTGTTCATAAATTCAAAAAATATTCGCATTTTTTGAAATTATTTGGGCATTTCGAAAAATGTTCTTGTTTAACAAAAAGTGTTTGGATTTTTTTGTTCAAAATTTTCACATTTTATAAAAAATGCTCCTTTTCTGTTTCTTTTTCCTTTTTGCCTTTTTCAAATTTACTTTTATTGTCTTTTTTGTTCAAAAATTTGAAATTTTGTTCAGATTTTCAAAAAAAAGTTCCTTTTATCAAAATTTGTTCGGGCATTCAAAAAATGTTCACGTTTAAAAAACTGTGAAGGACTTTCAATAAAGGGTTCATGTTTTTAAAATTTGTTCACAACTTGAAAAAAATGTACAAGAGTTTAAACAAGTATTCTATTTTCAAAAATTGCTCACAAATTCAAAAAAATCATGTTCTTTAGAAAATGACAATTCAAAAAATTCATGATTTCCAATTTTGGTCAGGAAATTTAGAAATGATTGTGATTCCAATTTTTTGTTTGGAATTTGCTGAAAGGTGCCATTTTTCAATTTTTGTTCGTAAATTCTAAAAGTGTTCGTAGTTATAATTTTTTGTTCGGAATACATGAAAAGTTCGTTTTTTTCAAATATTTTTTGAAGAATTCAAAAAATGTTCGTGGTTTCAATTTTTTTTTCAGAATTTCATTGTTTGTACACATATTCAAAAAAAATGTTCCTTTTGCCAAAAAATGTTCTGAAATTCAAAAACTGTTTGCACATTTTCAAACTATACACTTCAAAAGAAGTACAATTTTTTTAAAAAACTATCACTGCAATAATTAATTCTAGTTCGTTACATTAACTGATTCAAATATGCTACAGTGGGCAGCCCGGTTCGATGCTAGTACTTATTCTTCAGGATGCGCGCTGCTATACAAACCAGATAAGTTATTTGGTGGAGTGGCTATGAGCTCACAATCGCCAAGCGGCTTGTCTCGTGGTCGAATCTCACATCGCAAAGTCATTTGTTTTTACTCTCTTTTTACGTCCCGCGGTACCTCTCGATGGGCCAGCCCAGTCGTGCTGTGCGTTCTGCCGCCAATTTGACGCAAAGAGCGTCAAATAAGGGCTCATGATATAGCTCTAGCTCCCCATCTGGCTCGCCTCTGGCCCAAGGTTAATGGGCCAGCCCAGTACTATAGCGACTCTTAGTGCGAGTTTTTTTTTTTCTCTATTGTCTTCACGGTTTTCACTGTTTGCATCAGTTCTCTTTTTCTTGTTTATTTTTCTTTTCATGTTTTCGTTTTTGGTTAAGTTTTTGTTAGGATTTCTTTTTGATTCTTTTTAAGCATATGTCTACTTTCTTTGTACACATTGTATATTTTTTTTATACATCATGAATATTTTTTATACATGTTTAACATCTTTTAAAATACTTATTTTGTTATATTTATATGTCTCCTCGAGACGGCATGACCATAGTGGTTAGGGAAGTGCGGATACCTAGGCGAAGACGGCTGTGCATGCATAGTGGCGGTGTTGATCGGCTTAGCGAGATCAGATCACACACGTGGTGTTTCTTTTTCTCGAGGTAGCAGTCGTTCGGTTGTCTAGCTTGAAGTGCGGCGCAGTCTGCCGATAGAACATTTGATCCGAACCATTGATATGGCAGACCATTGATATAACGTGGACATTTGTATGTGATTAAAATGGGTTTGATGAGAGGTTTCCGGTTATCCCATGTGCACTTTGTGATGTGGTTGTAGGAGAATTTAAGTTACCTCGATCGCCATCCCTTCCCGCTTTCCCCGCTTGTGATCCCCCGGACGAATCAATCGCGCCCATAATTATGACTGATCTTCTCCTGTGATTTAAGGATAGTTTCAATTATCATTAAAGCAGATGGATTTTTTCCCGTGAATTAAGGATGGTTTTTAATTCTCATTAATATGAAAATATTTTTTTCTTTATTTAAGGACGGTTTTCAATTCTCATTTAAAGAGAAAAATACACGCCTAATTTTTTTCACCTTTTAAGGACGGAGAGAATGTATGCTTTTCTGCAGTAAAAAGATTGTCAAAGGTGGGATTCAAACCGTCATTCTCTCTCTCGAGGATTAAGTAAGATAACCACTAGACTATCTAATCAATTACTCCCTCCGTCACAGTTTACAAGTCCTACGCGTATACCTAGGTTGTCAATTTTATCATCCTAATATAAACTATATAACATAAAAATTATACCTTTTGAAAGTAGAACATCTGAAGTTTATATTGGTATATTTTTTGTAATATATGATTTGTATTAGGTTGGTCAAATTGACGACCTAGGGGTACGCACACGCCCTGTAAACTGAGAGAGAGGGAGTATGTGATTTGACTAATCGAGGTTTAATTTCTATACATGTGCATCACGCTGGAAAACAACATGGTAATTTAGGACTGCAACGATGGTAACGTGCACACAAACACCACGGTAACTATGACCCTGAGTAAAGATATTGTTGAAAATACACACACGGTAATTCGGTGCAAAGAACATGGTAATATATACACCACAGACGTAATATACACACCACTAGATCATCTAATCATTTATGTTGACTAATTGAGATTTAATTTATAACATGTGTATCACTCTGGAAAATGGCATGGTAATTTAGGATTGCAACGATGGTGACGTGCACGCAAACACCATGGTAACTGTGACCCCGAGTACAAATATTGTTGAAAATATACACACGGTAACTTGGTGCAAAAAACATGATAATATACACACCACAGACGTAATACACACACCACTAGACTATCTAATAATTTATGTGATTTGACTAATTAAGATTTAATTTATAGACATGTGTATCACACTAGAAAACGGCATGGTAATTTAGGACTGCAACGATAGTAACGTGCATACAAACACCACGATAAGTGTGACATAGAATACTGATATTGTTGAAAATATACACACGGTAATTCGGTGCAAACAACATGATAATATATACACCACAGACGTGATAACTTACTTAGCCCAGACGTAATTGACCCGAAAATTCTTTTTATTGAAAAATATAACGTCAATAACTTCTATGTACATAGTATGATTATATACACACGACAAATTTATATCTCAGTACAACATCTCAGAGCTTGTTGTTAAATGTTAGGCCTGTTCCAGTTAACACACTTTTCTACTTGTTTTGCTTTACTAGTGTGCTTAAACCTGTACACTGAAACTATCTTTTGAAGATTATTTTGTCTGTCATGGATGGTTGATGTTTAGCCTGTTGTGCTTAACTTGCCCCTCGATGTACCTACACAGGACAATTTTGGGAATGGCTGTTGTTTTTCATCGAGATTAGTTTCATCTGATGGCTTATATATAGTCACTGTTCAAGATATCGGTAGCTGGTACAATATAGGCTAGGGACTGATAAGGAACTAATCTGTGAATCGGACTTTTAACTGAATATATCTGTAACCCATTTATCATTAGGTTAACTAGGGCCATATGTAATATATCTGAGGCTACATAGCAACATGCAATATACTTAATGTCTAAATATGCAATCCTAGGCTACATAGCAACAACGAATATTGTTATCTTAATGTTCTGATGATGTCCAGATATACATAGAAAAGCAGCAGCAACAACAACAACACAACCCTGTTTGGATACTCAACTTAGCTAGAGATTAGAGTTAGTTTATAGCTCATGACTAACCCTGAACTAACTCCATCCAAAGAGGTGTTTGGATGATAGGGTTAGATTGACAATAAATGCACTAAGAGAACTAGCTCCAATTAGCACCTCTTGGATTTGATAGTTTTTTGGGGTAGGTTAGATGCAACTAGCTCAAACTAGCCCTCATGTTTGGATATACTTTAGGGCTATTTGAGCCCGAACTAGCTAAAAATAACTCTAACCCATGGATACAACAGCAGTTAATCAACCGATAATTTATAGGAATGCAATAAACTCCTTCCGGCCCATAATATAAGATGTTAATTCATCTAATATGTGAGTATATTGGATGTTATAAGATATTATAAAAGAGTGTTGTACTACTTCATTGTGCAATTGCTGTTTAGCTTCTAATATTAACTTGTTGCTTTCAGGTACATGTGTCATTGGTAAAGATCCGCGCTTCGACCGTTTCTGCGTATGGGGCAATGAGATATCGATGAACCAGCATCAAGTGAGGAAGCTGATAAAGATTGTTAGTAAAATGGGTCAAAATATGGCAATTAAACTATTTGTTTACACTTTATCCAAGAGAACAGCGAACTGCAGGATGATAAGTAAGAACTCTGCAACCTTCTTTTTACTGCCCATAATGAGTTGTGTTAGATGACAATGTCTAAATCTTTTTCCTTTGCAGTGGTTACCAAAGCAGTTTACTTAAGATTACCTCTCAAACTACATGATTGGTGGGCATGCAAAGGTTAAAGTGTTTCTACCATAACACGATGATTATCTAGATGTTTTCATGAAGATCGTGAAGGATGGACGGTCGGCCATCACAAGGGGTTGGACTAGAGTCATGCGTGCCTTCTGCATGGAGGAGGGCACAATATGGAAATTCCGCTTCACCTTGTTCAGTAACCAGAATGTATTTCGCCTCTTTCTTTACCGTCTTTAATAGTACAAGTATACAACTGTGGTTCATCATTCTTTATTTGGTTCTTATGTAATTTTTGAACATATCTATGAATCGAATAATGCATTGGTTGTTTGAACCTAATGGATATGAATAAAGCTATAGCATACATTCAAATTCAAATTCAAATCCGATACAATTTGAAATAGCAGCAATTAAATTATGGTGAAATTATGCTCTCCAGGTCATTACGGCACACACAGTTGGTAAAACACAAACGTTTGCGCTATACACCATAATCCGACACGGTTCACATAGAGGAAACGTGTGCAAGCATGCACACGGTTGCCGTTTGCAAAGTGTGTGCGATGTCAGACAATATCACAAATGGTGCGGGTAAACTAAACGTTTGTGATAGTTGCCTTATCGTATATGATTCGCAACCATGAACTGTTTCTGATGAAGTATGCATCATAAATGTTGCACCACGGAATAGAGTGTGAGATAGTTGTCGTGTAGGATGATGTTACGACGGTCCGACATTTCGTAATCCTGTCCGACCCTCGTATGACGATTAGCTAATCTTCGATGTTGCCTTAATTAGTTATCGCATACGGTTTGAGAAAAGCGAATGTGTGTGATTGTATGCTTATCATACATGTTCTATAATAGTGAACCGTTTGTGATGGACCGCGCATCGTAAACATATCACTACAGAATACCGACTGCGATGGCAATGCAAGCACAAACAAGTAGGAGTACTATATATGCATCTTGGCTCCTTATCCCCAATGGTTTCTGGGTCATATGATAAGGACCCCCTATCACCCACACTCACTTGGCGATGGTTCCAAATTTCGTCGGGGAAAGGGGTTAAAAACCGTTTGTATAGCACCGACGCGTACTAGTGATATGATGTTTTCTCTCTCTATCTTGTTGTGATGCATTGAGTTGAGCTCCTTGAGGTTTCGTTATGTTGGATTGAATTATTGATTTGAAATCACTTGGTGTATGTCTTGCATGTGGATACCCATGTTGACAATGGGGTATTCTGTTGAATCACTTGATGTATGTTTTGCTAATGAACTTGCCGATTCCCATGGAGACATTGGGGTAATCTAGGCACATAAGTTGATGCACATTTTCGTCCTACCTTCTCCGATAGAATCTTTGGACTGATTCCTTGTTGCACGTTGAGGGATCATTATATGGTTCAATTATATTAGAACTGTTGAGAGATTGCACTAATGAGTATGAACCCTAGCTAGGCCTTGCTTCTAAACAATGCAATATCGTTTGTGCTCACTTTTGTTACTTGCTACCTTGCTGTTTTTATATTTTTAGACTACAAAAACCTATATCTTCTATCCATACTACACTTGTATCGCCATCTCTTCGCCGAACTAGTGCACTTATACAATTTACTATTGTACTGGGTGTGTTGGGGACACAAGAGATTTCTTGTATTTGATTGGAGGGTTGTTTGAGTGAGACCATCTTCATCCTACGCCTCCCACGGATTGATAAGCCTTAGGTCATCCACTTGAAGGAAATTTGTTGTTGTCCTATAAAACTCTGCACTTGGAGGCCCAACAACGTCTACCAGAATAAAAGTTGTGTGGTAGACATCAGTAACTTGTGACCCTAGGTAAAAGTTGTCGAAAAATATACCCCCGATAATTTCTATGTAAATAGCATGATAATATATGCATAACAGATACGACAACTTACTTAGACCAGTTGTCGTAACTTTTTGACCCAGGGAAAAAAATGTTGACCCCCTGATAACTCATGTGTAAATAACATGATAATATACACACAACTAAGCTGATGACCTACTAGTCCAGGTGTGGTAACTTTTTGACCGGGAGAGGAGATTGTTAAAAAAACACCTCTCGTAACTCATGTGTAAATAACATGGTAATATACACATAACAAAGCTGATATCTTAGTTAGCCCAAGCCTGATAACTTTTTGACCAAAATAAAGTCGTTGGAACATACCAACATGGGACAAAGTTTCGAAGGTCTCGCCACATCGAATTTGTATTTTATGAAAACGACTTTTCAATTGGACCGATGGTTTGAGCTGCAAAATAATTTAAAGTCCCAAAAAAAGAGAATCTAGTTGACCCCAGGAGGTGGTTGCTACCTCTTGAGCATGTGTTGGTTTTCCCCTGAAGAAGAAAGGGTGATGCAGCAAAGTAGCGTAAGTATTTCCCTCAGTTTTTGAGAACCAAGGTATCAATCCAGCAGGAGGTAACACGCAAGTCACCTAGTACCCGCACAAACAAACAAGAACCTCGCAACCAACGCGATAAAGTGGTTGTCAATCCCTTCACGGTCACTTACGAAAGTGAGATCTGATAGAGGTAATAAGATAAATATTTTTGATATTTTTGTTGTGTAGATTGGAAAATAAAGATTGCAAAAATAGAAATAGCAAGTTGATAAAAAATATGATGGAAGATAGACCCGTCGGCCATAGGTTTCAATAGTGGCTTCTCTCAAGATAGCAAATTATATGGTGGGTGAACAAATTACTGTCGAGCAATTGATAGAAAAGTGCATAGTTATGAGAATATCTAGGCATGACCATCTATATATGCATCACGTCCGCGACAAGTAGACCGAAACGATTCTGCATCTACTACTATTACTCCACACATCGACCGCTATCCGGCATGCATCTAGATTATTAAGTTCATAAGAACAGAGTAACGCATTAGGCAAGATGACATGATGTAAAGGGATAAACTCAAGCAATATGATATAAACCCCATCTTTTTATCCTCGATGGCAACAATACAATACGTGCCTTGCTGCCCCTGCTGTCACCGGGAAAGGACACCGCAAGATTGAACCCAAAGCTAAGCACTTCTCCCGTTGCAAGAAATATCAATCTAGTAGGCCAAACAAAACTGATAATTCGAAGAGACTTGCAAAGATATTAAATCATGCATAAAAGAATTCAGAGAAGAATCAAATATTGTTCGTAGATAATCTTGATCATAAACCCACAATTCATCAGATCTTGACAAACACACTGCAAAAAGAATTACATCGAATAGATCTCCAAGAGAATCGAGGAGAACTTTGTATTGAGATCCAAAGAGAGAGAGAAGAAGCCATCTAGCTAATAACTATGGACCTGAAGGTCTGTGGTAAACTACTCACACATCATCGGAGAGGCTATGGTGTTGATGTAGAAGCCCTCCGTGATCAATTCCCCCTCCGATGGAGCGTCGGAAAAGGCCCCAGGATGGGATCTCATGGGTACAGAAGGTTGCGGCGGTGGAAATAGGGTTTCGTGGTGCTCCTAGATGTTTTCAGGGTATATGGGTATATATAGGAGGAAAAGTATGTCGGTGGAGCTGCGAGGGGCCCACCAGGGTGGGGGCACGCCCTCCTGCCTCGTGGCCTCCTCGCGACATCCACTCCAAGTCTTCTGGATCACGTTTGTTCCAAGAATAACTCTCCCGAAGGTTTCATTCCGTTTGAATTCCGTTTGATATTCCTTTTCTGCGAAACACTGAAATAGACAAAAAATAGCAATTTGCACTAGGCCTTTGGTTAATAGGTTAGTCCCAAAAATAATATAAAAAAGTATATTGAAGCCCATTAGACATCCAAAACAGATAATATAATAACATGGAACAATCAAAAATTATAGATACGTTGGAGACATATCAAGCATCCCCAAGCTTAATTCCTGCTCGTCCTCGAGTAGGTAAATGATAAAAACAGAATATTTGATGTGGAATGCTACCTAGCATAATTCTTAATGTAATTTTATTTATTGTGGCATGAATGTTTAGATCCGAAAGATTCAAGAAAAAAGTTTAATATTGACATAAAAATAATGATACTTCAAGCATACTAACGAAGCAATCATGTCTTCTCAAAATAACATGGCCAAAAAAAGTTATCCCTACAAAATCATATAGTCTGGTTATGCTCTATCTTCACCACACAAAGTATTTAAATCATGCACAACCCCGATGACAAGCCAAGCAATTGTTTCATACTTTGATGTTCTCAAACTTTTTCAATCTTCACGCAATACATGAGTGTGCGCCATGGACATAGCACTATAGGTGGAATAGAATGGTGGTTGTGGAGAAGACAAAAAGGAGAAGATAGTCTCACATCAACGAGGCGTATCGATGGGCTATGGAGATGCCCATCAATAGATATCAATGTGAGTGAGTAGGGATTGCCGTGCAACAGATGCACTAGAGCTATAAGTGTATGAAAGTTCAACAAAAGAACTAAGTGGGTGTGCATCCAACTCGCTTGCTCACAAAGACCTGGGGCATTTTGAGGAAGCCCATCATTGGAATATACAAGCCAAGTTCTATAATGTAAAATTCCCACTAGTATATGAAAGTGACAACATAGGAGACTCTCTATCATGAAGAACATGGTGCTACTTTGAAGCACAAGTGTGGTAAAAGGATAGTAGCATTGTCCCTTCTCTCTTTTTCTCTCATTTTTTCTTTTTCTTTTTATAGAATTTGTCCGGAGTCTCATCCCGACTTGTGGGGGAATCATAGTCTTCATCTTCCTTTCCTCACTTGGGACAATGCTCTAATAATGATGATCATTACACTTTTATTTACTTACAACTCAAAAATTACAACTCGATACTAGAACAAAATATGACTCTACGTGAATGCCTCTGGCGGTGTACCGGGATGTGTAATGAGTCCAAAGTGACATGTATGAAACAATTATAAAGGTGGCTTTGCCACAAATACGATGTCAACTACATGATCATGCAAAGCAATATGACAATGATGAAGTGTGTCATAACAAACGGAACGGTGGTAAGTTGCATGGCAATATATCTCAGAATGGCTATAGAAATGCCATAATAGGTAGGTATGATGGCTGTTTTTAGGAAGGTATATGGTGGGTGTGTGGTACCGGCGAAAGTTGCGCAATACTAGAGAGGCTATCAATGGTGGAAGGGTGAGAGTCCGTATAATCCATGAACTCAACATTAGTCATAAGACTCACATACTTATTGCAAAAATCTATTAGTTATAGAAATAAGTACTATGCGCATGCTCCTAGGGGGATAGATTGGTAGGAAAAGACCATCGCTCGTCTCCGACCGCCACTCATAAGGAAGACAATCAATAAATAAATCATGCTCCGACTTCATCACATAACGGTTCACCATACGTGCATGCTACGGGAATCACAAACTTTAGAACAAGTATTTCTCAAATACACAACTACTCAACTAGCATAAATCTAATATCACCATCTTCATATCTCAAAATAATTATCAAGTATCAAACTTCTCATAGTATTCAATGCACTTTTTATGATAGTTTTTATTATACCCATCTTGGATGCCTATCATATTAGGACTAATTTTATAGCCAGAGCAAATTGCCATGCTGTTATAAAAGACTCCCAAAATAATATAAGTGAAGCATGAGAGATCAATAATTTCTATAAAATAAAACCACCACTATGCTCTTAAAGATATAAGTGAAGCACTAGAGCAAAATTATCTAGCTCAAAAGATATAAGTGAAGCACATAGAGGATTCTAATAAATTCTGAGTCATGTGTGTCTCTCCAAAAGGTTTGTACAGCAAGGATGATTGTGGTAAACTACAAAGCAAACACTCAAATCATACAAGACGCTTCAAGCAAAACACATATCATGTGGTGAATAAAAATATAGCCTCAAGTAAGGTTATCGATAGGCGAAGACGAAAGAGGGAATGCCTTCCGGGGCATCCCAAGCTTAAGTTTTTGGTTGTCCTTGAATTTTACCTTGGGGTGTCTTGGACATCCTCAATCTTAGGCTCTTTCCACTATTTATTCCAAAATCCATCAAATCTTTACCCAAAACTTAAAAACTTCACAACACAAAACTCAACAGAAAATCTCATGAGCTCCATTAGTATAAGAAAACAAATCACCACTTCAAGGTACTGTAATGAACTCATTCTTTATTTATATTGGTGTTAAACCTACTTTATTCCAACTTCTCTATGGTTCATACCCCCCGATACTAGCCATAGATTCATCAAAATAAGCAAACAACACACGAAAAATAGAATCTGTCAAAAAAAGAACAGTCTGTAGTAATATGTAGGTTTCGAATACTTCTGTAACTCCAAAAATTCTTAAATAAATAGGTGGACGTGAGAAATTTGTCTATTAATCATCTGCAAAAAGAATCAACCTAATCGCACTCTCCGGTAAAAAATGGCAGCAAATCTTGTGAGCGCTAAAGTTTCTGTTTTTTACAGCAAGATCACAAAGACTTCCCCCAAGTCTTCCCAAAGGTTCTACTTGGCACAAAAACTAATTAAAAACATAAAACCACATCTAAAAAGAATCTAGATGAATTATTTATTACTAAAAAGGAACAAAAAACAAGAAACAAAAATAAAATTGGGTTGCCTCCCAACAAGCGCTATCGTTTAACGCCCCTAGCTAGGCATAAAAACAAGAATAGATCTAGGTATTGTCATCTTTGGTATGCAATCCTTAAGCGACTCTCATAATAGATTCATAAGGTAATTTAATTTTCTTCCTAGGAAAGTGTTTGCCCTTCCTTAACGGAAATTGGAATCTAGTATTTCCTTCTTTCATATCAATAATTGCACCAATCGTTCTAAGGAAAGGTCTACCAAGAATAATAGGACATGTAGGATTGCAATATATATCAAGAACAATGAAATCTACGGGCACATAATTCCTATTTGCAACAATAAGAAAATCATTAATCCTTCCCATAGGTTTCTTAATAGTGGAATCCGCAAGATGCAAATATAAAGAACAATCATCAAATTCATTGAAACCTAACACATCACACAAAGTTTTTGGAATCGTGGAAACACTAGCACCCAAATCACATAAAGCATAACATTCATGATCTTTAGTTTTAATTTTAATAGTAGGTTCCCACTCATCATAAAGTTTTCTAGGGATAGAAACTTCTAATTCAAGTTTTTCTTCATAGGATTGCATTAAGGCATCAATGATATGTTTGGTAAAAGCTTTATTTTGATCATAAGCATGAGGAGAATTTAGCACGGATTGCAACAAGGAAATACAATCTATCAAAGAGCAATTATCATAATTAAATCCCTTGAAATCCAAAATAGTGGGTTCATTGCTATGTAAAGTTTTGACCTCTTCAATCCCACCTTTACCAATTTTTGCATCAAGATCTAAAAACTCTGAATCATTGGGACGCCTTTTAACTAAAGTTGACTCATCTCCAGTCCCATCACTATCAAGATTCATATTGCAAAACAAAGATTTAATAGTGGACACATCAATCACTTTTAGATCTTCATCATTATTATCATGAAAACTAGAAGAACACGCTTTCACAAAGCAATCTTTCTTAGCACGCATCCTAGCGGTTCTTTCTTTGCACTCATCAATGGAAATTCTCATGGCTTTGAGAGACTCATTGATATCATGCTTAGGTGGAATAGATCTAAGTTTCAAGGAATCAACATCAAGAGAAATTCTATCCACGTTCCTAGCCAACTCATCAATCTTAGGCAATTTTTCTTCAAGCAAAGCATTGAAATTCTTTTGCGAAATCATAAATTCTACTAGTCTCAAAATCAGAGGGCATCTTATTAAAATTTCCATAAGAGTTGTTGTAGGAATTACCATAATTATTAGAGGAATTACTAGGAAACGGCCTAGGATTAAAGTTTCCTCTATACGCGTTGTTACCAAAATTGTTCCTACCAACAAAATTCACATCCATGGATTCATTACTATTCTAAATCAAAGTAAACAAAGGCATATAATTAGGATTAGAAGAAACACTCTTATTAGCAAACAATTTCATAAGTTCATCCATCTTTCCACTCAAAACATTAATTTATTCTATAGCATGAACCTTTTTACTAGTAGATCTTTCGGTGCGCCATTGAGAATAATTAACCATAATATTATCTAGGAGTTTAGTAGCTTCTCCTAAAGTGATTTCCAAAAAAGTGTCTCCCGCGGCTGAATCTAAAATATTTCTAGAAGCAAAATTCAATCCAGCATAAAAATGTTGTATGATCATCCATAAGTTTAATCCATGTGTAGGGCAATTACGTATCATTAATTTCGTCCTCTCCCAAGCTTGTGCAACATGCTCACGATCAAGTTGCTTAAAATTCATGATATCGTTTGTAGGAGAGATGATCTTAGTGGGAGGAAAATACTTAGATATAAAAGCATCTTTGCACTTATTCCATGAATCAATACTATTTTTAGGCAAAGAGGAAAACCAAGTTTTAGCACGATCTCTAAGCAAAAACGGAAATAGCTTTAATTTAACAATATCATTATCCACATCTTTCTTCTTTTGCATATCAAATAAATCAACAAAGATGTTTAGATGGGTAGCGGCATCTTCACTAGGAAGGCCAGAAAACGGATCTTTCATGACAAGATTCAGCAAAGTAGTATTAATTTCACAAGATTCAGCATCGGTAAGAGGAGCAATCGGAGTGCTAATAAAATAATTATTGTTGGTATTGGAAGAGTCACACAATTTAGTATTATCTTGAGCCATCGTGACAAACAATCCAACACACAAGCGCACAAGAAGCAGGCGAAAAGAGACGGACGGAAAAGAGGGCGAATAAAACGGCAAGGGTGAAGTGGGGAAGAGGAAAATAAGAGGCAAATGGCAAATAATGTAATACGAGGGATAAGAGTTTGTGATGGGTACTTGGTATGTCTTGACTTGATGCAACCTCCCCGGCAACGGCGCCAGAAATCCTTCTTGCTACCTCTTGAGCATGCGTTGGCTTTCCCTTAAAGAGGAAAGGGTGACACAGCAAAGTAGCGTAAGTATTTCCCTCATTTTTTGAGAACCAAGATATCAATCCAGTAGGAGGTAACACGCAAGTCACCTAGTACCTGCACAAACAAACAAGAACCTCACAACCAACGCGATAAAGGGGTTGTCAATCCCTTCACGGTCTCTTATGAAAGTGAGATGTGATAGAGATAATAAGATAAATATTTTTGGTATTTTTGTTGTGTAGATTGGAAAATAAAGAATGCAAAATAGAAATATCAAGTTGATAGGAAAATAATATTATGGAAGATAGACCCGGGGGCCATAGGTTTCACTAGTGGCTTCTCTCAAGATAGCAAATTCTACGGTGGGTGAACAAATTACTGTCGAGTAATTGATAGAAAAGTGCATAGTTATGAGAATATCTAGGCATGATCATGTATATAGGCATCACGTTCGCGACAAGTAGACCGAAACGATTCTGCATCTACTACTATTACTCCACACATCGACAACTATCCAGCATGCATCTAGAGTATTAAGTTCATAAGAACAGAGTAACGCATTAGGCAAGATGACATGATGTAGAGGGATAAACTCAAGCAATATGATATAAACCCCATCTTTTTATCCTTGTTGTCAACAATACAATATGTGCCTTGCTGCCCCTGCTGTCACTGGGAAAGGACACCGCAAGATTGAACCCAAAGCTAAGCACTTCTCCCATTGCAAGAAAGATCAATCTAGTAGGCCAAACCAAACTGATAATTCGAAGAGACTTGCAAAGATTAAATCATGCATAAAAGAATTCAGAGAAGAATGAAATATTGTTTATAGATAATCTTGATCATAAACCCATTCATCGGATCTCGACAAACACACCGCAAAAAGAATTACATCGAATAGATCTCCAAGAGAATCGAGGAGAACTTTGTATTGAGATCCAAAGAGAGAGAAGAAGCCATCTAGCTAATAACTATGGACCCGAAGGTCTGTGGTAAACTACTCACACATCATCAGAGAGGCTATGGTGTTGATGTAGAAGTCCTCCGTGATCGATTCCCCCTCCTGCGGAGCGCCAGAAAAGGCTCCAAGATGGGATCTCATGGGTACAGAAGGTTGCGGTGGTGGAAATAGGGTTTCGTGGTGCTCCTGGATGTTTTCGGTGTATATGGGTATATATAGGAGGAAGAAGTACGTCAGTGGAGCTGCGAGGGGCTCACGAGGGTGGGGGCGCGCCTACCCCCTGGGCGCGCCCTCCTGCCTCGTGACCTCCTCGCTTCTTTCTTGACGTCCACTCCAAGTCTCCTGGATCACGTTTGTTCCAAAAATAACTCTCCCGAAGGTTTCATTCCGTTTGGATTCCGTTTGTTATTCCTTTTCTGCGAAACACTGAAATAGGCAAAAAAAAATTGCACTGGGCCTTTGCTTAATAGGTTAGTCCCAAAAATAATATAAAAAAGTATATTAAAGTCCATTAAACATCCAAAATAGATAATATAATAGCATGGAACAATAAAAATATATAGATACGTTGGAGACGTATCAGTGGTGTATGTGACGCCCGGATAGTTAAGCTACAGTAACCCCCTGCTAATGATGCTGTGTCACCACTGTTACTGTTGCTAAACTCACTCTGATTCAAAACCGAGTCAGAATTCAAATTTAAAATCAAGACATGCAAAAAAAGTTTTCGATTATTAAAACTAAAATGTTCGGGTGGTTGCTATCTCTTGAGCACTGCGTTGGTTTTCTCTTGAAGAGGAAAGGGTGATGCAGTAAAGCAGCGTAAGTATTTCCCTCAGTTTTTGAGAACCAAGGTATCAATCCAGTAGGAGGCCACGTGCGAGTCACCTTGTACCTACACAAACAAATAAGAGCCTCGCAACCAACGCGATAAAGGGGTTGTCAATCCCTTCACAACCACTTGCAAGAGTGAGATCTGATAGAGATAATAATAATAAGATAAATATTTTTGGTATTTTTATGATATAGATTGAAAGTAAAGATTGCAAAATAAAATAGATTGGAAACTTGTATAATGGAAAATAGACCCGGGGGCCATAGGTTTCACTAGTGGCTTCTCTCAAGATAGCATGAGTATTACGGTGGGTGAACAAATTACTGTCGAGCAATTGATAGAAAAGCGAATAATTATGAGAATATCTAGGCATGATCATGTATATAGGCATCACGTCTGTGACAAGTAGACCGACTCCTGCCTGCATCTACTACTATTACTCCACACATCGACCGCTATCCAACATGCATCTAGAGTATTAAGTTCATAAGAAAATAGTAACGCCTTAAGCAAGATGACATGATGTAGAGGGATAAACTCATGCAATATGATATAAACCCCATCTTTTTATCCACGATGGCAACAATACAATACGTGTCATTTCCCCTACTATCACTGGGATCGAGCACCGCAAGATTTAACCCAAAGGTAAGCACTTCTCCCATTGCAAGAAAGATCAATCTAGTAGGCCAAACCAAACTAATAATTCGAAGAGACTTGCAAAGATAAACCAATCATACATAAAAGAATTCAGAGAAGAATCAAATATTGTTCATAGATAATCTGGATCATAAACCCACAATTCATTAGATCTCGACAAACACACCGCAAAGGAAGATTACATCGAATAGATCTCCAAGAGAATCGAGGAGAACTTTGTATTGAGATCCAAAGAGAGAGAAGAAGCCATCTAGCTACTAGCTATGGACCCGAAGGTATGAAGTAAACTACTCATACATCACCGGAGAGGCCATGGAGTTGATGTAGAGGCCCTCCGTGATCAATGCCCCCTCCGGCGGAGCTCTGGAAAAGGCCTCGAGATGGGATCTCTCGGGTACAGAAGGTTGTGGCGATGGAATTAGGTTTTCGTGGTGCTCCTGGATGTTTGTGGGGTACGTGGACTTATATAGGAGGAAGAAGTAGGTCGGTGGAGGAACGAGGGGCCCATGAGGGTGGAGGGCGCGCCTAGGAGGGTAGGCGTGCCCCCTGCCTCGCGGCCTCCTTGATTGTTTCTTGACGCCCACTCCAAGTCTCCTGGATCACGTTTGTTGAGAAAATCACGTTCCCGAAGGTTTCATTTCATTTGGACTTCGTTTGATATTCCTTTTCTACGAAACACTAAAATAGGAAAAAAAAACAGCAATCTGGGCTGGGCCTCCGGTTAATAGGTTAGTGCCAAAAATGATATAAAAGTGTAAAATAAAGCCCATTAACATCCAAAACAGATAATATAATAGCATGGAGCAATCAAAAATTATAGATACGTTGGATACGTATCAAGCATCCCCAAGCTTAATTCCTGCTCGTCATCGAGTAGGTAAATGATAAAAAAGAATTTCTGATGTGGAATGCTTTCTAACATATTTTTCAATGTAATTTTTCTTTATTGTGACATGAATGTTCAGATCCGAAAGATTCAAGATAAAAGTTTAATTATACTAACTAAGCAATCATGTCTTCTCAAAATAACATGGCCAAAGAAAGTTATCCCTACAAAATCATATAGTCTGGCTATGCTCAATCTTCACCACACAAAATATTTAAATCATGCACAACCCCGATGACAAGCCAAGCAATTGTTTCATACTTTTCATGTTCTCAAACTTTTTCAATCTTCACGCAATATATGAGTGTGAGCCATGGATATAGCACTATATGTGGAGTAGAATGGTGGTTGTGGAGAAGACAAAAAGGATAAGATAGTCTCACATCAACTAGGCGTATCAATGGGCTATGGAGATGCCCATCAATAGATATCAATGTGAGTGAGTAGGGATTACCATGCAATGGATGCACTAGAGCTATAAGTGTATGAAATCTCAACAAAAGAACTAAGTGGGTGTGCATCCAACTTGCTTGCTCATGAAGACCTAGGGCAATTTTGAGGAAGCCCATCATTGGAATATACAAGCCAAGTTCTATAATGTAAAATTCACACTAGTATATAAAAGTGATAACATAGGAGACTCTCTATCATGAAGATCATGGTGCTACTTTGAAGCATAAGTGTGGAAAAGGATAGTAACTTTGTCCCTTCTCTCTTTTTCTCTCAATTTTTATTTGGGCCTTCTTTTTTTGGCCTCTTTTTTTTCTTTTTTTTCGTTCGGAGTCTCATCCCGACTTGTGGGGGAATCATAGTCTCCATCATCCTTTCCTCACTGGGACAATGCTCTAATAATGATGATCATCACACTATAATTTACTTAGAACTCAAGAATTATAACTGAATACTTAGAACAAAATATGACTCTATGTGAATGCCTCTGGCGGTGTACCGGGATGTGCAATGATGCATGAGTGACATGTATGAAATTATGAATGGTGGCTTTGCCACAAATACGATGTCAACTACATGATCATGCAAGCAATATGACAATGATGAAGCGTGTCATAACAAACGGAACGGTGGTAAGTTGCATGGCAATATATCTCAGAATGGCTATGGAAATGCCATAATAGGTAGGTATGGTGGCTCTTTTGAGGAAGGTAGGTGGTGGGTTTATGGTAGCGGCGAAATTTGCGCGATACTAGAGAGGCTAGCAATGGTGGAAGGGTGAGAGTGCGTATAATCCATGGAGTCAACATTAGTCATAAAGAACTCACATGCTTATTGCAAAAATCTATTAGTTATCAAAACAAAGTATTACATGCATGCTCCTAGGGGGGTAGATTGGTAGGAAAATACCACGCTCGTCCCCGACCGCCACTGATAAGGAAGACAATCAATAAATAAATCATGCTCCGACTTCATCACATAATGGTTCACCATACGTGCATGCTACGGGAATCACAAACTTCAACACAATTATTTCTCAAATTCACAACTACTCAACTAGCATGACTCTAATATCACCATCTCCATATCTCAAAACAATTATCAAGTATCAAACTTCTCACAGTATTCAACGCACTTCTATAAAAGTTTTTATATTATTCCTAAAAGCAAATTTCCATGTTGTTCTAAAGTACTCTCAATATAATATAAGTGAAGCATGAGAGATCAATTATTTCTATAAAATAAAACCACCGTCGTGCTCTAAAAGATATAAGTGAAGCACTAGAGCAAAAACTATATGGCTCAAAAGATATAAGTGAAGCACATAGAGTATTCTAATAAATTTCAAATCATGTGAGTCTCTCTCAAAAGGTGTGTACATCAAGGACGATTGTGGTAAAATAAAAATCAAAGACTCAAATCATACAAGACGCTCCAAGCAAAACACATATCATATGGTGAATAAAAATATAGCTCCAAGTAAAGTTACCGATAGACGAAGACAAAAGAGGGGATGCCTTCCGGGGCATCCCCAAGCTTAGGCTTTTTGGTGTCCTTGAATTTTACCTTGGGGTGCCATGGGCATCCCCAACATTAGGCTCTTACCACTCCTTGTTCCATAATCCATCAAATCTTTACCCAAAACTTGAAAACTTCACAACACAAAACTCAAAATAGAAAATCTCATGAGCTCCATTAGCGAAAGAAAACAAAACACCACTTCAAGGTACTCTAATGAACTCATTCTTGATTTATATTGGTGTTAAACCTAATGTATTCCAACTTGTCTATGGTTTATAAACTCTTTTACTAGCCATAGATTCATCAAAATAAGCAAACAACACAAGAAAAACAGAATCTGTCAAAAACAGAACAGTCTGTAGTAATCTGTAGCTAACGCAAACTTTTGGAACCCCAAAATTTCTAAAATAAATTGATGGACGTGAGGAATTTATCTATTTATCATCTTAAAAAATAATTAACTAAATAGCACCTTCCAAATAAAAATGGCAGCAATTCTCGTGAGCGCTAAAGTTTCTGTTTTTTACAGCAGGATCAAAAAGACTTTCCCCAAGTCTTCCCAACGGTTCTACTTGGCACAAACACTAATTAAACACAAAACAACACAACCAAAACAGATGCTAGATAAATTATTTATTACTAAACAGGAGCAAAAAGCAAGGAATAAAAATAAAATTTGATTGCCTCCCAACAAGCGCTATCGTTTAACGCCCCTAGCTAGGCATAAAAGCGAAGATAGATCTAGGTATTGCCATGATAATGATAAGGTAAATCGCGAAAACTCATCTCATACTCCCTACATTCAGCAGCAAGTTTTCTTTGTGGCAAGCAAAAGTAATCAAAAGGGCTAAATTTAATGCGACAAAAGTCCCCAAGATCAAGCTCGGGAGGTATTGGTTCCTCCTTTGGCCCCTCATATTGCACAATCAATTCATCATTATAAGCATTCTTTTGGCAAAAAGTCAGGAGCCTTTGTTCAAGGGAAAAACCTAGCCCATTGTTCTGGATGGCAAAATTATCATTAAGTTCAGAGATCCTATTAACAAGAGCATCGGTAGGAACCTTTTTTCTAAGGTTTTCATTAAAAGCAACATGATCTACGAAACTTTTTAGTGTGAAAAATAGTAGGGTTTTCAAGAGGATCATCAGTAGCATCGAAGTTTTCCATATTACTATCCTTACCAACAATAACCTCCCCAGTTTCAGACATGAAGGCAACAGATTGCAAAAATAACAAGCACATAGAAGGCAGGAAGGAAAAAGAGGCGAACGGAAAGAGAGGGCGAATAAAACGGCAATGGTGAAGTGGGGGAGAGGAAAATGAGAGGCAAATGGAAAATAATGTAATGCGAAGGGTAAGAGTTGTGATGGGTACTTGGTATGTCTTGACTTGGCGTAGATCTCCCCGGCAATAGCGCCAGAAATCCTTCTTGCTACCTCTTGAGCACTGTGTTGGTTTTCCCTTGTAGAGGAAAGGGTGATGCAGTAAAGCAGCGTAAGTATTTCCCTCAGTTTTGGAGAACCAAGGTATCAATCCAGTAGGAGACCACGTGCGAGTCACCTCGTACCTACACAAACAAATAATAACCACGCAACCAACGCGATAAATGGGTTGTCAATCCCTTCACGACCACTTGCAAGAGTGAGATCTGATAGAGATAATAATAATAAGATAAATATTTTTGGTATTTTTATGATATAGATTGAAAGTAAAGATTGCAAAATAAAATAGATTGGAAACTTGTATAATGGAAAATAGACCCGGGGGCCATAGGTTTCACTAGTGGCTTCTCTCAAGATAGCATAAGTATTACGGTGGGTGATCAAATTACTGTCGAGCAATTGATAGAAAAGCGAATAATTACGAGAATATCTAGGCATGATCATGTATATAGGCATCACGTCTGTGACAAGTAGACCAACTCCTGCCTGCATCTACTACTATTACTCCACACATCGACCTCTATCCAGCACGCATCTAGAGTATTAAGTTCATAAGAAAATAGTAATGCCTTAAGCAAGATGACATGATGTAGAGGGATAAACTCATGCAATATGATATAAACCCCTCTTTTTATCCTCAATGGCAACAATACAATACGTGTCATTTCCCTTACTATCACTGGGATCGAGCACCGCAAGATTGAACCCAAAGCTAAGCACTTCTCCCATTGCAAGAAAGATCAATCTACTAGGCCAAACCAAACTGATAATTCGAAGGGACTTGCAAAGGTAAACCAATCATACATAAAAGAATTAAGAGAATAATCAAATATTGTTCATAGATAATCTGGATCATAAACCCACAATTCATCGGATCTCGACAAACACACCGCAAAACAAGATTACATCGAATAGATCTCCAAGAGAATCGAGGAGAACTTTGTATTGAGATCCAATGAGAGAGAAGAAGCCATCTAGCTACTAGCTATGGACCCAAAGGTCTAAAGTAAACTACTCACACATCATGGGAGAGGCCATGGAGTTGATGTAGAGGCCCTCCGTGATCAATGCCTCCTCCGGCGGAGCTCCGGAAAAAGCCCCAAGATGGGATCTCTCGGGTACAGAAGGTTGTGGCGGTGGAATTAGGTTTTCATGGTGCTCCTGGATGTTTGCGGGGTACGTGGACTTATATAGGAGGAAGAAGTAGGTCGATGGAGCAACGAGGGGCCCACGAGGGTGGAGGGCACGCCCAGGGGGGTAGGCGCGCCCCCTGCCTCGCGGCCTCCTCGATTGTTTCTTGACGCCCACTCCAAGTCTCCTGGATCACGTTTGTTGAGAAAATCACGTTCCCGAAGGTTTCATTCCGTTTGGACTTTGTTTGACATTCGTTTTCTACGAAACACTGAAATAGGCAAAAAAACAGCAATTTGGGCTGGGCCTCCGGTTAATAGGTTAGTCCCAAAAATGATATAAAAGTGTAAAATAAAGCCCATTAACATCCAAAACAGATAATATAATAGCATGTAGCAATCAAAAATTATAGATACGTTGGAGACGTATGAGTGGTGCCAAATAATGCATAGGTAATTATGATGGAGAAACTACACTTTTATAAAAGGTTTAAATGCACTAGAATAATTACAATAGTGGTTTTAACAAGAAATTAAATGCCTTTTATAAATTATAAAAATTGCAAACTATTTTAATTAAGTGCCAAACTTTTAGTGGCAGAGGATTAAATTGCGATACTAATTATGTGGCCATCTCCACATTTTACAAAAGTCATTTGGTGCTCCAGTTAAATGCAAAACACTAACTATTGAAATTATAGAAAAGAATAAATAGGTAAGACTAAGACTTACTGCTGGACTGGGCCCCTAGTGGCTACAATGCAGCCCAGCCCAGCCCGGCCGACCTTTCCTGTAGCTCTGGGCAGTGGAGACCGAGGCCATGGCGCCAAGCACGCGCGTGCGCCGTCCACATGGCCTATCTCCTCGAGTCGTTCATCCGTCGGTGCCCGAGACGTATAAGACCCTCCTTGACAGGCAGGACGAACCCTAGCTTGCCCTTCTCGAATTGATACAAGACCGAATCACCGCCGCCACACCCGCTGTCGACCCCGTGACCACCGGCCGTCCCTCGTCGCCGCACCATGACCAGGAGCCGCGCATCGTCGCCTTCTTCATCGACATAGCAGGAGTCGAGCAGAACCGCCTTGCAGTCGTCACCCCGGTCGCATCTCCATCGCCTCGGCTGGCGCCGTTCGTCGTCATTGCCGCCGCCTCTGAACCACCCCGACTCCTTCGACCTTGCCATCCAGATCAATGTGAGCAACTGCCCCATCCCAGCTCTTCCACCCCGTTGATTCGAGTCATAGCCTAGATCCCGTCTCCGCCGACGACCACTATGGCCGCGAGCTTGAGTTGAGCTCGGCCAGGACCTGTCCACCTCGTCCATGAGCTTGTCGGAACGAGGTTGCACCTGCGAGTGCCCCACACTCCCGTACATGCTCGCGTGGGCTCGGCTACCTCCGCAGCCACCCCTCACACCCGTCCGGCCTCACCGTGCCCCGCGTCGCACTCTGCAGCTCGCCCGCGCCCCGCTTTGTCTTCGCGCGTGCCTGCCACTGCCGTTGCCACCCTGCTTGCTGCTTGCGCCACCACTGCTACGCAACTGCTGCTTCCCCATGGCTCCCGCCCGCCCGCTCCCGTGCTTGCTGCTGCTGCTGCTGCCCAGCGCCGCTCCGCTCCCCCCGCGCCCATGGCTCGCCTGCTCCGCCGCCGCAGCCCCCTTCGCTCGCTGCGTCGTCCTCTGCCGCCGGTGCCAGCCGATGCTTCCATCCCCGCCTGACCACCACGCTCGCCTACTGATGTTCTGCCGCCCCCGTGGCTAGCGCCCTCGCCGGCACTCAACCTCGCTGCACCGCTCCCTGCGCCGTGCCCACCTTCCCTGGCCTCGCCGCCGGCGCCCACCACCGATGCGCCCGGCAGGATCCCCTCGCACGCCCGCACCCGTTCGCCCGGAACCCCCTGCCCAGTGGCCTGGGCCACTGATGATAGGGGCCCACCCCTGGGTAAAAACAAAAACGAATAAAAAAATCATAAATAATTAAATATAATTAATTAACTTAATTAATATTGCCTAGTTAATTAATATTGCTTAGTTAACTAATTAACTACCTAACTAGTTTAATCAGTCAATGACAGGGGGGGCCACCCCCTGTTGACCAGTCAAACTTTGACTGGTCAACTGGGTCCCCCTAGCCCACATGTCAGCCTCTATGTACATTCTGTGTACACAGAGCTGGGCACCCGTAGCATTTTAACATTATTTTTGAATTAAAATAAATTCCAAAATTGTTATAAAACTTTGAGAGATCATATAAAATAAACCGTAATTTTGATGAAAATACTTTGTACATGAAAGTTGCTCAGAACAACGAGACGAATCCAGATACGTAGCCCGTTCGTCCGCCACACATCCCTAGCATAGCGAACACGCAAATTTTCCCCTTCGATTCATCTGTCCGAAAATGCGAAACACCGGGAATACTTTCCCGGATGTTTCCCCCCTTCGCCGGTATCACCTCCTACCACGTTAGGGCACACCTAGCATCGCACATTGTCATGTCATGCATCGTCATGCTTATTTTTGCATTATATTTATTGTTTCTTCCCCTCTTCTCTCGTTAGACACTGAGACCGACGTCGCTATTACCCAGTACGACTACGATGTTGACGACCCCTCCTTCTCGGCTGAGCTTCCAGGAACCCCCCCCTTGATCAGCAAATATCGCCTATTATTCTCTCTACTGCTTGCATTAGAGCAGTGTAGCATGTTATTGCTTTCTGTTAATCCTATCCTAATGCACATCCTGTCTTTGCTACTACTGGTGTTACCTTTACCTGCAATCCTAAATGCTTAGTATAGGATGCTAGTATTCCATCAGTGGCCCTACATTCTTGTTCGTATGCCATGCTATACTATCGGGCCGTGATCACTCGGGAGGTGATCACAGGTATATACTTACATACATATTATATATGATACATGTGGTGACTAAAGTCGAGTCGGCTCGTAGTGTACCCGCGAGTGATTCACGGATTGGGGGCTGAAAGGACATTTGTTCCGATGGCCCTCTGGGTGGATCTTTGTGGCGGAGCGACAGTGCAGGTTGAGACCACCTAGGTGAGAGGTGGGCCTGGCCTTGGTCGATGTCTGTGGTTACATCAATTAACATGCTTAATGAGATCTTGGTATTTGATCTGAGTCTGGCCACTGACCTATATGCACTAGCCAACTACGCGGGAACAGTTATGGGCACTCGACGTCATGGTATCAGTCAAAGCCTTCTCGACGTCAGCGATTGAGCAGTGCACACTGGATTGGACTGGAACGCCTGCTCTTGTATTAGGGAGGCTAGGTCTGCTTCCGGCCACCCTCACAACATGCAGGTGTGCAATGGGCCCAGACCCCTGCACCTTAGGATTTAGACCGGCGTGCTGACCTCTCTATTGTGCCTAGGTAGGGCTGCGACGTGATGATCTTCCGAGGCCGGACAGGACCTAGAAAAGTGTGCCCGACTAGAGGGATCAATCATGTTGGGTTATGTGGTGCACCCCTGCAGGGAAGTTTATCTATTCGAATAGACGTGTCCCTCGGTAAAAGGACGACCCAGAGTTGTACCTTGACCTTACGACAACTAGAACCAGATACTTAATAAAACACACCCTTTCAAGTGCCAAATACAACCCGGTGACCGCTCTCTCACAGGGCGACAAGGAGAGGATCACCGGGTAGGATTATGCTATGCGATGATACTTGGTTAACTTACCATCTACTCTCTTCTACTGCTTCAAGATGGAGGCTACTAGAAGCGTAGTCTTCGACTGGACTAGCTATCCCCCTCTTATTCTGGCATTCTGCAGTTCAATCCATCGATATTGCCCGTTTACACAGATACCCATGCATATGTAGTGTAGATCCTTGCTTGCGAGTACTTTGGATGAGTACTCACGGTTGCTTTTTTCCCTCTTTTTCCCCTTTCCATTCTTCTTGGTTGTTGATACGTCTCCAATGTATCTATAATTTTTTAATGTTCCATGCTATTATATTATCTATTTTGGATATTTAATGGGCTTTATTATGCACTTTTATATTATTTTTGGGACTAACCTATTAACCGAAGGCCCAGTGCAAATTGCTATTTTTTTGCCTTTTGTACCCGTGAGATCCCATCTGGGGACCTCTTCCGGCGATCTGCCAGAGGGGGATTCGATCACGGAGGGCTTCTACATCAACACCATAGCCTATCCGATGATGTGTGTGTTGGGTTTCGTAGTAATTTCAAAAAATTTCCTACGCACACGCAAGATCATGTGATGCATAGCAACGAGGGGAGAGTATTGTCTACGTACCCAACGTAGACCGACTGCGGAAGCGATGACACGACGTAGAGGAAGTAGTCGTGCGTCTTCTCGATCCAACCGATCAAGCACCGAAACTACGGCACCTCTGAGTTCGAGCACACGTTCAGCTCGATGACGATCCCCGGACTCCGATCCAGCAAAGTGTCGGGGAAGAGTTCCGTCAGCACGACGGCGTGGTGACGATCTTGATGAACTACAGCAGCAGGGCTTCGCCTAAACTCTGCTACAGTATTATCGAGGAATATGGTGGCTGGGGGCGCCGCACACGGCTAAGGAATAGATCACGTGGATCAACTTCTTGTCTCTTTTGTGCTAGCCCTGCCCCTCTATTTATATGTTGAGCCCCGGGGTCGAAACTTGGAGCAAAAGCCTCCTCAAAGTCGGTTTTGCCCGAAAGACAAGAGTCCCACTCGGACTCTAGGACCAAACGCCACAATCCTTGGCGTCTGGCCCAGACGCCATGGGCCTCGGCGTCTGGCCCAGGGCCAGACGCCAGGGTCTCCGGCGTTTGGCCCCCTGGCCTCCGCAAAACTCCTTTTTGCACCGATCTAAAGCCTCATGAGCTTGACCCCTTGGCCTAACCATATCATCCAATATATGAATCTTTACGTCTCGACCATTTCGAGACTCCTCGTCATGTCCCCGATCTCATCCGGGACTCCGAACTCCTTCGGTTCATCAAAACATGTAAACTCATAATATAACTGTCATCGTAACCTTAAGCGTGCGGACCCTACGGGTTCGAGAACAATGTAGACATGACCGAGACACGTCTCCGGTCAATAACCAATAGCGGGACCTGGATGCCCATATTGGCTCCTACATATTCTACGAAGATCTTTATCGGTCAGACCGCATAACAACATACGTTGTTCCCTTTATCATCGGTATGTTACTTGCCCGAGATTCGATCGTCGGTATCCAATACCTAGTTCAATCTCGTTACCGGCAAGTCTCTTTACTTGTTCCGTAATACATCATCTCACAACTAACATATTAGTTGTAATGCTTGCAAGGCTTATGTGATGTGTATTACCGAGAGGGCCCAGAGATACCTCTCCAACAATCGGAGTGACAAATCCTAATCTTGAAATACGCCAACCCAACATCGACCATTGGAGACACCTGTAGTACTCCTTTATAATCACCCAGTTACGTTGTGACGTTTGGTAGTACCCAAAGTGTTCCTCCGGTAAACGGGAGTTGCATAATCTCATAGTCATAGGAACATGTATAAGTCATGAAGAAAGCAATAGCAACATACTAAACGATCGGGTGCTAAGCTAATGGAATGGGTCATGTCAATCAGATCATTCTACTAATGATGTGACCTCGTTAATCAAATAACAACTCATTGTTCATGGTTAGGAAACATAACCATCTTTGATTAACGAGCTAGTCAAGTAGAGGCATACTAGTAACACTTTGTTTGTCTATGTATTCACACATGTATTATGTTTCCGGTAAATACAATTCTAGCATGAATAATAAACATTTATCATGATTATAAGGAAATAAATAATAACTTTATTATTGCCTCTAGGGCATATTTCCTTCAGTCTCCCACTTGCACTAGAGTCAATAATCTAAATTACACTGTAATGATTCTAACACCCATGGAGCCTTGGTGCTGATCATGTTTTGCTCGTGGAAGAGGCTTAGTCAACGGGTCTGCAACATTCAGATCCGTATGTATCTTGCAAATCTCTATGTCTCCCACCTGGACTAGATCCCGGATGGAGTTGAAGCGTCTCTTGATGTGTTTGGTCCTTTTGTGAAATCTGGATTCCTTTGCCAAGGCAATTGCACCAGTATTGTCACAAAAGATTTTCATTAGACCCGATGCGCTAGGTATGACACCTAGATCGGATATGAACTCCTTCATCCAGACTCCTTCATTTGCTGCTTCCGAAGCAGCTATGTATTCCGCTTCACATGTTGATCCCGCTACGACGCTTTGTTTAGAACTGCACCAACTGACAGCTCCACCGTTTAATGTAAACACGTATCCGGTTTGCGATTTAGAATCGTCCGGATCAGTGTCAAAGCTTGCATCAACGTAACCTTTTACGATGAGCTCTTTGTCACCTCCATATACGAGAAACATATCCTTAGTCCTTTTCAGGTGTTTCAGGATGTTCTTGACCGCTGTCCAGTGATCCACTCCTGGATTACTTTGGTACCTCCCTGCTAAACTTATAGCAAGGCATACATCAGGTCTGGTACACAGCATTGCATACATGATAGATCCTATGGCTGATGCATAGGGAACATCTTTCATATTCTCTCTATCTTCAGCAGTGGTCGGGCATTGAGTCTTACTCAATTTCACACCTTGTAACACAGGCAAGAACCCTTTCTTCGCTTGATCCATTTTGAACTTCTTCAAAATTTTGTCAAGGTATGTGCTTTGTGAAAGTCCAATTAAGCGTTTTGATCTATCTCTATAGATCTTAATGCCTAATATGTAAGCAGCTTCACCGAGGTCTTTCATTGAAAAACTTTTATTCAAGTATCCCTTTATGCTATCCAGAAATTCTATATCATTTCCAATTAGTAATATGTCATCCACATATAATATCAGAAATGCTACAGAGCTCCCACTCACTTTCTTGTAAATACAGGCTTCTCCGAAAGTCTGTATAAAACCAAATGCTTTGATCACACTATCAAAACGTTTATTCCAACTCCGAGAGGCTTGCACCAGTCCATAAATGGATCGCTGGAGCTTGCACACTTTGTTAGCTCCCTTTGGATCGACAAAACCTTCCGGTTGCATCATATACAACTCTTCTTCCAGAAATCCATTCAGGAATGCAGTTTTGACATCCATCTGCCAAATTTCATAATCATAAAATGCGGCAATCGCTAACATGATTCGGACGGACTTAAGCATCGCTACGGGTGAGAAGGTCTCATCGTAGTCAATCCCTTGAACTTGCCGAAAACCTTTTGCGACAAGTCGAGCTTTGTAGACAGTAACATTACCATCAGCGTCAGTCTTCTTCTTAAAGATCCATTTATTCTCAATTGCTTGCCGATCATCGGGCAAGTCAACCAAAGTCCATACTTTGTTCTCATACATGGATCCCATCTCAGATTTCATGGCTTCAAGCCACTTTGCGGAATCTGGGCTCACTATCGCTTCTTCATAGTTCGTAGGTTCATCATGATCTAGTAGCATGACTTCTAGAACAGGATTACCGTACCACTCTGGCACGGATCTTACTCTGGTTGATCTACGAAGTTCAGTAGTATCTTGATCTGAAGTTTCATGATCATTATCATTGGCTTCCTCACTAACTGGTGTAGGTGTCACTGAAACAGTTTTCTGTGATGAACTACTTTCCAGTAAGGGAGCAGGTACAGTTACCTCGTCAAGTTCCACTTTCCTCCCACTCACTTCTTTCGAGAGAAACTCCTTCTCTAGAAAGGATCCATTCTCAGCAACGAATTTGCCTTCGGATCTGTGATAGAAGGTGTACCCAACATTTTTCTTTTGGGTATCCTATGAAGACGCACTTCTCCGATTTTGAGCTTATCAGGTTGAAACTTTTTCACATAAGCATTGCAACCTCAAACTTTAAGAAACGACAACTTTGGTTTCTTGCCAAACCACAGTTCATAAGGCGTCGTCTCAACGGATTTTGATGGTGCCCTATTTAACGTGAATGCGGCCGTCTCTAAAGCATAACCCCAAAATGATAGCGGTAAATCTGTAAGAGACATCATAGATCGCACCATATCTAGTAAAGTACGATTACGACGTTCGGACACACCATTGCGCTGTGGTGTTCCGGGTGGCGTGAGTTGTGAAACTATTCCACAATTTTTCAAATGTACAACAAACTCGTAACTCAAATATTCTCCTCCACGATCAGATCGTAGAAACTTTATTTTCTTGTTACGATGATTTTCAACTTCACTCTAAAATTCTTTGAACTTTTCAAATGTTTCAGACTTATGCTTCATTAAGTAGATATATCCATATCTGCTCAAATCATCTGTGAAGGTGAGAAAATAACGATATCCGCCTCGAGCCTCAATATTCATCGGACCACATACATCGGTATGTATGATTTCGAACAAATCTGTTGCTCTCTCCATAGTACCGGAGAATGGTGTTTTAGTCATCTTGCCCATGAGGCACGGTTCGCAAGTACCAAGTGATTCATAATCAAGTGGTTCCAAAAGTCCATCAGTATGGAGTTTCTTCATGCGCTTTATACCGATATGACCTAAACGACAGTGCCACAAATAAGTTGCACTTTCATTATCAACTCTGCATCTTTTGGTTTCAACATTATGAATATGTGTATTACTACTATCGAGATTTAATAAGAATAGACCACTCTTCAAGGGTGCATGACCATAAAAGATATTACTCATATAAATAGAACAACCATTATTCTCTGATTTAAATGAATAACCGTCTCGCATTAAACAAGATCCAGATATAATGTTCATGCTCAACACTGGCACCAAATAACAATTACTTAGGTCTAATATTAATCCCGAAGGTAGATGTAGAGGTAGCGTGCCGACTGCGATCACATCGACTTTGGAACCGTTTCCCACGCGCATCGTCACCTCGTCCTTAGCCAATCTTCGCTTAATCCGTAGCCCCTGTTTCGAGTTGCAAATATTAGCAACAGAACCAGTATCAAATACCCAGGTGCTACTGCGAGCATTAGTAAGGTACACATCAATAACATGTATATCACATATACCTTTGTTCAACTTGCCATCCTTCTTATCCGCCAAATACTTGGGGCAGTTCCGCTTCCAGTGACCAGTCTGCTTGCAGTAGAAGCACTCAGTTTCAGGCTTAGGTCCAGACTTGGGTTTCTTCTCTTGAGCAGCAACTGGCTTGCTGTTCTTCTTGAAGTTCCCTTTCTTCTTTCCTTTGCCCTTTTTCTTGAAACTAGTGGTTTTGTTAACCATCAACACTTGATGCTCCTTTTTGATTTCTACCTCCGCAGCTTTCAGCATTGCGAAGAGCTCGGGAATAGTCTTGTTCATCCCTTGCATATTATAGTTCATCACGAAGCTCTTGTAGCTTGGTGGCAGTGATTGGAGAATTCTGTCAATGACGCAATCATCCGGAAGATTAACTCCCAATTGAATCAAGTGATTATTATACCCAGACATTTTGAGTATATGCTCACTGACAGAACTGTTCTCCTCCATCTTGCAGCTGTAGAACTTATTGGAGACTTCATATCTCTCAATTCGGGCATTTGCTTGAAATATTAACTTCAACTCCTGGAACATCTCATATGCTCCATGACGTTCAAAACGTTGTTGAAGTCCCGATTCTAAGCCGTAAAGCATGGCACACTGAACTATCGAGTAGTCATCAGCTTTGCTCTGCCAGACGTTCACAACATCTGGTGTTGCTCCAGCAGCAGGCCTGGCACCCAGCGGTGCTTCCAGGACGTAATTCTTCTGTGCAGCAATGAGGATAACCCTCAAGTTACGGACCCAATCCGTGTAATTGCTACCATCATCTTTCAACTTTGCTTTCTCAAGGAACGCATTAAAATTCAACGGAACAACAGCACAAGCCATCTATCTACAATCAACATAAACAAGCAAGATACTATCAGGGACTAAGTTCATGATAAATTTTAAGTCCGATTAATCATATTACTAAAGAACTCCCACTTAGATAGACATCCCTCTAATCCTCTAAGTGACCACGTGATCCAAATCAACTAAACCATGTCCGATCATCACGTGAGATGGAGTAGTTTCATCGGTGAACATCATTATGTTGATCATATCTACTATATGATTCACGCTCGACCTTTCGGTCTCCGTGTTCCGAGGCCATATCTGCATATGCTAGGCTCGTCAAGTTTAACCTGAGTATTCTCCGTGCGCAACTGTTTTGCACCCGTTGTATTTGAACGTAGAGCCTATCACACCCGATCATCACGTGGTGTCTCAGCACGAAGAACTTTCGCAACGGTGCATACTCAGGGAGAACACTTCTTGATAATTTAGTGAGAGATCATCTTATAATGCTACCGTCAATCAAAGCAAGATAAGATGCATAAAAAGATAAACATCACATGCAATCAATATAAGTGATATGATATGGCCATCATCATCTTGTGCTTGTGATCTCCATCTCCGAAGCACCGTCATGATCACCATCGTCACCGGCGCGACACCTTGATCTCCATCGTAGCATCATTGTCGTCACGCCAATCTTATGCTTCCACGACTATCACTACCGTTTAGTAATAAAGTAAAGCATTACATCGCGATTGCATTGCATACAATAAAGCGACAACCATATGGCTCCTGCCAGTTGCCGATAACTCGGTTACAAAACATGATCATCTCATACAATAAAATTCCAGCATCATGCCTTGACCATATCACATCACAACATGCCCTGCAAAAACAAGTTAGACGTCCTCTACTTTGTTGTTGCATGTTTTACGTGGCTGCTACGGGCTTAAGTAAGAACCAATCTCACCTACGCATCAAAACCACAACGATAGTTTGTCAAATAGACTCCGTTTTAACCTTTTCAAGGACCGGGCGTAGCCATACTCGGTTCAACTAAAGTTGGAGAGACAGTCGCCCGCAAGCCATCTATGTGCAAAGCACGTCGAGGGAACCGGTCTCGCGTAAGCGTACGCGTAAGGTTGGTCCGGGTCGTCTCGTCCAACAATACCGCCGAACCAAAGTATGACATGCTGGTAGGCAGTATGACTTGTATCGTCCACAACTCACTTGTGTTCTACTCGTGCATATAACATCAACATAAATAACCTAGGCTCGGATGCCACTGTTGGGTTTCGTAGTAATTTCAAAAAATTTCCTACGCACACGCAAGATCATGTGATGCATAGCAACGAGGGGAGAGTATTGTCTACGTACCCAACGTAGACCGACTGCGGAAGCGATGACACGACGTAGAGGAAGTAGTTGTGCGTCTTCTCGATCCAACCGATCAAGCACCGAAACTACGGCACCTCCGAGTTCGAGCACACGTTCAGCTCGATGACGATCCCCGGACTCCGATCCAGCAAAGTGTCGGGGAAGAGTTCCGTCAGCACGACGGCGTGGTGACGATCTTGATGAACTACAGCAGCAGGGCTTCGCCTAAACTCTGCTACAGTATTATCGAGGAATATGGTGGCTGGGGGCGCCGCACACGGCTAAGGAATAGATCACGTGGATCAACTTCTTGTCTCTTTTGTGCTAGCCCTGCCCCTCTATTTATATGTTGAGCCCCGGGGTCGAAACTTGGAGCAAAAGCCTCCTCAAAGTCGGTTTTGCCCGAAAGACAAGAGTCCCACTCGGACTCTAGGACCAAACGCCACAATCCTTGGCGTCTGGCCCAGACGCCATGGGCCTCGGCGTCTGGCCCAGGGCCAGACGCCAGGGTCTCCGGCGTTTGGCCCCCTGGCCTCCGCAAAACTCCTTTTTGCACCGATCTAAAGCCTCATGAGCTTGACCCCTTGGCCTAACCATATCATCCAATATATGAATCTTTACGTCTCGACCATTTCGAGACTCCTCGTCATGTCCCCGATCTCATCCGGGACTCCGAACTCCTTCGGTTCATCAAAACATGTAAACTCATAATATAACTGTCATCGTAACCTTAAGCGTGCGGACCCTACGGGTTCGAGAACAATGTAGACATGACCGAGACACGTCTCCGGTCAATAACCAATAGCGGGACCTGGATGCCCATATTGGCTCCTACATATTCTACGAAGATCTTTATCGGTCAGACCGCATAACAACATACGTTGTTCCCTTTATCATCGGTATGTTACTTGCCCGAGATTCGATCGTCGGTATCCAATACCTAGTTCAATCTCGTTACCGGCAAGTCTCTTTACTCGTTCCGTAATACATCATCTCACAACTAACATATTAGTTGTAATGCTTGCAAGGCTTATGTGATGTGTATTACCGAGAGGGCCCAGAGATACCTCTCCGACAATCGGAGTGACAAATCCTAATCTTGAAATACGCCAACCCAACATCGACCATTGGAGACACCTGTAGTACTCCTTTATAATCACCCAGTTACGTTGTGACGTTTGGTAGTACCCAAAGTGTTCCTCCGATAAACGGGAGTTGCATAATCTCATAGTCATAGGAACATGTATAAGTCATGAAGAAAGCAATAGCAACATACTAAACGATCGGGTGCTAAGCTAATGGAATGAGTCATGTCAATCAGATCATTCTACTAATGATGTGACCTCGTTAATCAAATAACAACTCATTGTTCATGGTTAGGAAACATAACCATCTTTGATTAACGAGCTAGTCAAGTAGAGGCATACTAGTAACACTTTGTTTGTCTATGTATTCACACATGTATTATGTTTCCGGTAAATACAATTCTAGCATGAATAATAAACATTTATCATGATTATAAGGAAATAAATAATAACTTTATTATTGCCTCTAGGGCATATTTCCTTCAGTGTGAGTATTTTACCATAGACCTTCGGGTCCATAGTTATTAGCTAGATGGCTTCTTCTCTCTCTTTGGTTCTCAATACAAAGTTCTCCTCGATATTCTTGGAGATCTATTCGATGTAATTCTTTTTGTGGTGTGTTTGCCGAGATCCGATGAATTGTGGGTTTATGATTAAGATTATCTATGAAAAATATTTGATTCTTCTCTGAATTCTATATGCATGATTTGATATCTTTGCAAGTCTCTTCGAATTATCAGTTTGGTTTGGCCTACTAGATTGATCTTTCTTGCAATGGGAGAAGTGCTTAACTTTGGGTTCAATCTTGTGGTGCTCGATCCCAGTGACAAAAAGGGAACCAGCATGTATTGTATTGTTGCCATCGAGGATAGAAAGATGGGGTTTATATCATATTGCTTGAGTTTATCCCTCTACATCATGTCATCTTGCCTAATGCGTTACTCTGTTCTTATGAACTTAATACTCTAGATGCATGCTGGATAGCGGTCGATGTGTGGAGTAATAGTAGTAGATGGAGAATCGTTTCTGTCTACTTGACATGGACGTGATGCCTATATTCATGACCATGCCTACATATCATCATAACTATGCACTTTTCTATCAATTGCTCGGTAGTAATTTGTTCACCCACCATTATATATGCTATCTTGAGAGAAGCCACTAGTGAAACCTATGGCCCCCGGGTCTACTTTACATCATATAAGTTTCCGATCTACAATTCTAGTTTACTATTTATTTTGCAATCTATACAACAAAAATACCAAAAATATTTATCTTATTACCTTTATCAGATCTCGCTTTTGCAAGTGGCCGTGAAGGGATTGACAACCCCTTTATCATGTTGGTTGCAAGGTTCTTATTTGTTTGTGCAGGTACTAGGCGACTTGCGTGTAGTCTCCTATATAAAGGTTCTTATTTGTTTGTGCTAGTATCGGGGGGTATGAACCATAGAGAAGTTGGAATACAGTAGGTTTAACACCAATATAAATAAAGAATGAGTTCATTATAGTACCTTAAAGCGGTGGCTTGTTTTCTTATACTAACGGAGCTCATGAGATTTTCTGTTGAGTTTTGTGTTGTAAAGTTTTCAAGTTTTTGGGTAAAGATTTGATGGATTCTGGAACAAGGAGTGGACAGAGCCTAAGCTTGGGCATGCCCAAGGCACCCCAAGTTAAAATCCAAGGACAACCAAAATCCTAAGCTTGGGGATGCCTCGGAAGGCATCCCCTCTTTCGTCTTCATCTATCGGTAACTTTACCTGAGGCTATATTTTTATTCACCACATGATATGTGTTTTGCTTGGAGCGTCTTGTATGATTTGAGTCTTTGCTTTTTAGTTTACCACAATCATCCTTGCTGTACACACCTTTGGGAGAGACACACATGAATCAGAATTTATTAGAACACTCTATGTGCTTCACTTATATCTTTTGAGCTAGATAATTTTGCTCTAGTGCTTCACTTATACCTTTTTAGAGCATGGTGGTGGTTTTATTTTATAGAAATTATTGACCTCTAATGCTTCACTTATATTATTTTGAGAGTCTTTTAGAACATCATGGTAATTTGCTTTGGCTATAAAATTAGTCCTAATATGATAGGCATCCAGGATGGGTATAATAAAAACTTTCATATAAAGTGCATTAAATACTATGAGAAGCTTGATACTTGATAATTGTTTTGAGATATAAATGTGGTAATATTAGAGTTGTGCTAGTTGAGTAATTGTGGAATTGAGAAATAGTTGTGTTGAAGTTGGCAAGTCCCGTAGCATGCACGTATGGTAAATGTTGTGTGACAAATTTGAAGCATGAGGTGTTCTTTGATTGCTTACCTTATGAGTGGCGCTCGGGGACGAGCGATGGTCTTTTCCTACCAATCTATCCCCTAGGAGCATGCGCGTAGTGCTTGGTTTTGACGACTTGTAGATTTTTGCAATAAGTACGTGAGTTCTTTATGACCAATGTTGAGTCCATGGATTATACACACTCTCATCCTTCCATCATTGCTAGCCTCTTCGGTACCATGCATTGCCCTTTCTCACCTCGAGAGTTGGTGCAAACTTCGCTGGTGCATCCAAACCCCGTGATATGATACGCTCTATCACACATAAGCCTCCTTATATCTTCCTCAAATCAGCCACCATACCTACCTATTATGGCATTTCCATAGCCATTCCGAGATATATTGCCATGCAACTTTCCACAGTTTTGTTTATTATGACATGCTCCATCATTGTCATATTGCTTTGCATGATCATGTAGTCGACATCGTATTTGTGGCAAAGCCACCTTCATAATTCTTTCATACATGTCACTCTTGATTCATTGCACATCCCGGTACACCGCCGGAGGCATTCACATAGAGTCATATTTTGTTCTAAGTATCGAGTTGTAATTCTTGAGTTGTAAGTAAATAAAAAGTGTGATGATTTTCATTATTAGAGCATTGTCCCATGTGAGGAAAGGACGATGGAGACTATGATTCCCCCACAAGTCGGGATGAGATGCCGGACGAAAAAAAGAGAGGCCAAAAAAACGGAGAAAAAGGCCCAAATAAAAAATGAAATGAGAGAAAAAGAGAGAAGGGGCAATGTTACTATCCTTTTTCCACACTTGTGCTTCAAAGTAGCACCATGATCTTCATGATAGAGAGTCTCCTATTTTGTCACTTTCATATACTAGTGGGAATTTTTCATTATAGAAATTGGCTTGTATATTCCAATGATGGGCTTCCTCAAAATGCCCTAGGTCTTCGTGAGCAAGCAAGTTGGATGCACACCCACTTAGTTTCTTTTGTTGAGCTTTCATATATTTATAGCTCTAGTGCATCCGTTGCATATCAATCCCTACTCCTTGCGTTGACATCAATTGATGGGTATCTCCATAGCCCGTTGATTAGCCGCGTCAATGTGAGACTTTCTCCCTTTTTGTCTTCTCACACAACCTCCATCATCATATTCTATTCCACCCATAGTGCTATGTCCATGGCTCGCGCTCATATATTGCGTGAAAGTTGAAAGAGTTTGAAAAGGCTAAGTATGAAACAATTGCTTGGCTTGTCATCGGGGTTGTGCATGATGGGAGCATTTTGTGTGACAAAAATGAAGCATGGCCAAACTATATGATTTTGTAGGGATAAGCTTTCTTTGGCAATGTTATTTTGATAAGACATAATTGCTTGGCTAGCATGCTTGAAGTATTATAATTTTTATGTCAATATTAAACTTTTGTCTAGAATCTTTTGGATCTAAACATTCATGCCGCAATAAATAGAATTACATCGAAAATTATGTTAGGTAGCATTCCACATCAAAAATTCTGTTTTTATCAGTTACCTACTCGAGGACGAGCAGGAATTAAGCTTGGGGATGCTTGATATGTCTCCAACGTATCTATAATTTTTGATTGTTCCATGCTATTATATTATCTGTTTTGGATGTTTAATGGGCTTTATTATGCACTTTTATATTATTTTTGGGACTAACCTATTAACCTAAGGCCTAGTGCAAATTGTTTTTTTGCCTATTTCAGTGTTTCGCAGAAAAGGAATATCAAACGGAACGAAACCTTTGTGAGGATCTTTTTTGGAACAAACACAATCCAGGAGACTTGGAGTGGAGATCAAGGAAGCAACGAGGCAGCCACGAGGTAGAGAGGCACGCCCAGGGGGGCAGGCGTGCCCCCACCCTCGTGGGCCCCTCGTAGATCCACCGACCTACTTCCTTCACCTATATATACTCTTATACCCTGAAAACATCCAGGGGAGCCACGAAACCACTTTTCCACCGCCGCAACCTTCTATACCCGCGAGATCCCATCTGGGGACCTTTTCCGGCGATCTGCCAGAGGGGGATTCGATCACGAAGGGCTTCTACATCAACACCATAGCCTCTCCGATGATTTGTGAGTAGTTTACCATAGACCTTCGGGTCCATAGTTATTAGCTAGATGGCTTCTTATCTCTCCTTGGTTCTTAATACAAAGTTTTCCTTGATGTTCTTGGAGATCTATTCGATGTAATTCTTTTTGCGATGTGTTTGCCGAGATTCGATGAATTGTGGGTTTATGATTAAGATTATCTATGTACAATATTTGATTATTCTCCGAATTCTTATATGCATGATTTGATATCTTTGCAAGTCTCTTCGAATTATCAGTTTGGTTTGACCTACTAGATTGATCTTTCTTGCAATGGGAGAAGTGCTTAGCTTTGGGTTCAATCTGCGGTGCTCGATCCCAGTGACAGAAAAGGAACCGACACATATTGTATTGTTTCCATCGAGGATAGAAAGATGGGGTTTATATCATATTGCTTGAGTTTATCCCTCTACATCATGTCATCTTGCCTAATGCGTTACTCTGTTCTTGTGAACTTAATACTCTAGATGCATGCTGGATAGCAGTCGATGTGTGGAGTAATAGTAGTAGATGCAAAATCGTTTCGGTCTACTTGACACGGATGTGATGCCTATATTCATGATCATGCCTATATATCATCATAACTATGCGCTTTTCTATCAATTGCTCGGCAGTAATTTGTTCACCCACCGTAATATATGCTCTCTTGAGAAAAGCCACTAGTGAAACCTATGGCCCCCGGGTCTATTTTACATCATATAAGTTTCCGATCTACAATTCTAGTTTACTATTTATTTTGCAATCTTTATTTTCCAATTTATACACCAAAAATACCAAAAATATTTATCTCATTATCTTTATCAGATCTCACTTTTGCAAGTGGCCGTGAAGGGATTGACAACCCCTTTATCGTGTTGGTTGCAAGGTTCTTATTTGTTGTGCAGGTACTAGGTGACTTGCGTGTAGTCTCCTACTGGATTGATACCTTGGTTCTCAAAAATTGAGGGAAATACTTATGCTACTTTGCTGCATCACCCTTTCCTCTTCAAGGGAAAACCAACACATGCTCGAGAGGTAGCAGTTGTCGCAACCAGATGCTGGAGCCCAGGAGCCAGATGCCACCATCGACGACAACTCCTACTACACCGGAGGTGCCTACTACTACGTGTAGGCCGCCGCCAACGACCAGGAGTAGTTTAGGAGGATCCCAGGGAGGAGGCCTGCGCTTCTTTCGATCTGTATCCCAGTTTGTGCTAGCCTTCTTAAGGCAATCTTGTATAACTTATGTCTGTACTCAGATATTATTCCTTCCGCTGACTCTTGTGTTTTCGAGCTTATGTATTTGAGCCCTCGAGGCCCCTGGATTGTAATATAAAGCTTGTATTATTTTAATTCGTGTCTAGAGTTGCGTTGTGATATCTTACCGTGAGTCCTTGATCTTGATCGTACACATTTGCGTGTATGATAAGTGTACGGTCAAATCGGGGGCATCACAAGTTGGTATCAGAGCCAACTTCCTGTAGGAATCCCCCTTCCACACTCCTTGGCCGAAGTCGAGTCTAGACATTGGAAAACTTTTACTAACATGGCTGTGTGGCTTACGAGCCCACGTTGCCATTGGGTGGTATTAGGATCTTTTAATCCCCGCCTATACTCCGGGGCTTTGACCTCTCTTCTATTCGGGTTAAATGATTTTTACTAACTCTGACTCTAGGTTCTCGTAACTACTTCCTCCTGGAGAGCCCCTTGTTATAGATGATCGCTTGCTGCACCAGAAGATCCGGAGGATACTCTATGATGTTCCCTTGAGACTTTGTGCCATCGCTTTTGCAATTCCTTTCCACCGATAAACACCTATGGATAACTACATACACTTTCCATTCTTACAATTATTCCTAGTTGATCTTGTTATTACAAGATACCCCGAAATTCTCTCTATTGTTCCGAGAATACTTGTGCCTACTGCCTTGGAGTTCTTTGCCACCTGAATACCCCTACGGATAATTCACACTTATTGAGTATCCGCTCGTCCCCAGTTGATTCATGTATTTCACAGAAGTATTCGAAATACCATTCTATCCTCCGAAAATCCTCAACAGCCTATTGCTCTTGAAATTCTTGCTTACTTGCATTATGGTTAATCCCATAAGTCTAGTAATCTTATTGGCATCCTTTGTCTTTATCATTTTAAGTCCGTTGATTCAATAGGTTGAGGATGCTCGCATTCCTTAGTCGAATCCTAGAATTCATCCTTCTGGCTCAGTGTCAGTTTAAACATGAGCTGGATCTTGACCAATCAAATTGTTGTTGATTTTACCCCTAAGCTTACTCAACTTATCCATCCTTAATCAGAGCATTTGCTTCTGATCCTTTGATTTGGAAATCATAATTCCTTTACATATGAGCTTTGAATTAGTCAGTTGCTTCTATAATGCAATGCCTTCACATTGTTTCTTTCTCTGGTTGTGTGCCGATACTCACATTAGCTCCGCTATGGACCGTCGGATCCTTTGTTCAAATATCATCCAATAGTGTCCTTCGTATACAAAAACCTCAAGAAGTTCTTCCCCTGATACATAATGCCTTCGGTAAATTGTATCTTCTCCTTTTGTCACCCATGCTCTACTATCGAGCTTGTGTTATTTACTATTGAAGCTTGTGGTATATGTTCCTAAGATGCCCCTAAGGGTTG
Organism: Triticum aestivum; assembly: GCF_018294505.1. Lineage (NCBI taxonomy): Eukaryota > Viridiplantae > Streptophyta > Magnoliopsida > Poales > Poaceae > Triticum > Triticum aestivum. Next base: position 401,307,477 of record NC_057794.1, read on the forward strand.
AACCTATGCCTTCCCAGATCTGGGTAAACCTGAGAGCTATCACAAGTCATACTCTTCTGGTGTTTTGCTAGATAAAATTTAAACATTTACAACTTCTTCAAAAATGAGAAGTGAATGAAAGGTTATGCATTGGAGAAGTGGGAGTCGACCTTGAACTTTGTGTTCATGCCCATGGACATGATGTAGATCCTATCATAGAAGCTTCTTGTAATAATAACTATTTCCTTGATATGATATCATCTGGTATCTGTGTATTGATCCTTTGCAATCGTGGTCCCGACCACATTTTCCCCTTGATTCCATTTCTCAGAAAAGTTAAAGCACTTGTCTTATGTTGATCGATACATCTCTGCAACCTCTATTTTGATCTTCCTCGAGTATTACTCTTTGGTATCTCGAGAACTGTGTTGCTTCCTGCGAGTCTTCATCTAGTATTGCTTCTCACCGATTTCAGATTTCCCCTAGGTTCTGAGTTATTAGTCACTCAAGAACACCGATAAGTGAATCTATTCTAAGTAATTTTCATTGCTTACGAGTTTAATAATCCTTCAAGTCATTCCTAGCCTTATCGGCTATATCATTATCGTGCGGAATTTTAACTGTGCTACCTGGTCCTTCTTCCCGGAGCACAAATTTCGACGGTGAGCTAATCTTACATCGATCTTCCTCATCATACCATTTATCCTTGAACAACAAACTTGATTTCAAGTTTGTGTCGTACCTATGGTTCCAATAACCTTTCGCCTCATCATTCCTTTAACTTGATGTCATCGCCGATCGATTACATCTTCATGAAATCTCTCGACAAATGTGTCGTGATCATCATCAGCATTCTGAGCTCTTCCAGGATATCAATTGAATTCATGATGATAAATACCATCCTTGCCCCTCGATGGTTTGCATTATCATCGACAACATTATTGCCCACTGAGGGAGTCCTGGACTAAGGGGTCCTTGGGTGTCCGACCTATTAGACATGGGCCGGACTGATGGGCTGTGAAGATACAAAGATCGTAGACTCTACCCGTGTCCGGATGGGACTCTCCTTGACGTGGAAGGGAAGCTTGTCATCTGAATATGAAGATTCCTTTCTCTGTAACCGACCTTATGTAACCCTAGATCCCTCCGGTATCTATATAAACCAGAGGGCTAGGTCCGTAGAGATATATCCTCATAATCATAGTTAGACATGCTAGACTTTTAGGGTTTAGCCATTACGATCTCGTGGTAGATCAACTCTTGTAATACTCATATTCATCAAGATCAATCAAGCAGGAAGCAGGGTATTACCTCCATAGAGAGGGCCCGAACCTGGGTAAACATTGTGTCCCTTGTCTCTTGTTACCATCGACCTTAGATGCACAGTTCGGGACCCCCTACCCGAGATCCGCCGGTTTTGACACCGACATTGGTGCTTTCATTGAGAGTTCCGCTGTGACGTCGAAAGATAGGATCGATGGTTCGCCTTGTTCTCAAGGACAACATCACCTCCGGAGGAGCACTGGCCCCAGGCCAAACCCTCCCACTGGGCGGCTTCATCATGACCGCCCGCTACCTCTTTTAGCACTGCGTTGGTTTTCCCCGAAGAGGAAGGGATGATGCAGCAAAATAGTGTAAGTATTTCCCTCAGTTTTTGAGAACCAAGGTATCAATCCAGTAGGAGGCTACACGCAAGTCCCTCGTACCTGCACAAAACAAATAAATCCTCGCAACCAACGCAAATAGGGGTTGTCAATCCCTATAGGGCCACTTACAAGAGTGAGATCTGATAGATATGATAAGATAATATGTTTTGGTATTTTTATGATAAAGATGCAAAGTAAAATAAAAGCAAAGTAAATAGCAAAGTAAATAACTAAGTAGTAGGAGATTGATATGATAAAGATAGACCCGGGGGCCATAGGTTTCACTAGTGGCTTCTCTCGAGAGCATAAGTATTCTACGGTGGGTGAACAAATTACTGTTGAGCAATTGACAGAATTGAGCATAGTTATGAGAATATCTAGGTATGATCATGTATATAGGCATCACATCCGAGACAAGTAGAACGACTTCTGCCTGCATCTACTACTATTACTCCACTCATCGACCGCTATCCAGCATGCATCTAGAGTATTAAGTTAAAAACAGAGTAACGCCTTAAGCAAGATGACATGATGTAGAGGGATAGACTCATGCAATATGAAGAAAACCCCATCTTGTTATCCTCGATGGCAACAATACAATACGTGCCTTGCTGCCCTTACTCTCACCGGGAAAGGACACCGCAAGATTGAACCCAAAGCTAAGCACTTCTCCCATTGCAAGAAAGATCAATCTAGTAGGCCAAACCAAACTGATAATTCGAAGAGACTTGCAAAGATAACCAATCATACATAAAAGAATTTAGAGAAGATTCAAATATTATTCATAGATAGACTTGATCATAAACCCACAATTCATCGGTCTCAACAAACACACCGCAAAAAGAAGATTGCATCGAATAGATCTCCACACGATAGGGGGAGAACATTGTATAGAGATCCAAAAAGAGAGAAGAAGCCATCTAGCTACTAACTATGGACCCGTAGGTCTGAAGTAAACTACTCACACTTCATTGGAGAGGCTATGGTGTTGATGCAGAAGCCCTCCGTGATCGATGCCCCCTCCGGCGGAGCTCCGGAACAGGCCCCAAGATGGGTTTAACACCCCGGATGTGATTTACCCAATATGTACTCCAACTCTTGCCGTTTCCGGCGTTAAGTTACTTTATTTTCTCGGGTTCGGTTTTTTTGTCTCCGTGTGTTGTTATCGTTGTCATGCATCTCATATCGTGTCATCATGTGCATTGCATTTGCATACGTGTTCATCTCATGCATTCGAGCATTTTCCCCGTTGTCCGTTTTGCATTCCGGTGCTTCGTTCTCCTCCGGTGGTCATTTCTACCTTTCTTTCGTGTGTGGGGATTAAACATTTCCGGATTGGACCGAGACTTGCCAAGCGGCCTTGGTTTACTACCGGTAGACCGCCTGTCAAGTTCCGTATCATTTGGACTTCGGTTGATACTCCAACGGTTAACCGAGGGACCGTAAAGGCCTCGTGTGTGTTGCAGCCCAACACCCTTCCAATTTGGCCCAAAACCCACCAAAACCCTCTCCATCATCTAGAGCGTTCGATCACGATCGCGTGGCCGAAAAGCGCACCTCATTTGGACTCTCCTAGCTCCCTCTATGCCTATATATACCCCCTCCATTCCAAATCTCGGATCCCCTCTCTCTAAACCCAAAAAAAAACGCCCGCCGCCGCCGGACATGTCTGCCACCTAAACAGACACGCCGCCGCCACCCGCAGCCAACCGGGGGCCGCCACATGGCGCGCCGCCACCCGCAGCCACGCCGGCCCGCGCGGCCCGCTGCGAGCCCCCGCGGCCCAAGGAGCCGCCGCCCGGCTGCCATTTCCCCGCCGCCCGCGCCTCCTCGCCCGCCGCCTTCTTCTCCGTCGTCGGCGCCCTCCGGCCACCGCGCCAGGTCACCGGCGACCCGACCCAGCAGCTCCGGCCGCCGGAGCACGACGCCCCCGCGCCGCGGCTCGCATCCAACCTCGCCGCCCGGAACTCCTCCGCCGCCCTCGCGCCCCGGATCCGGCTCCCTCTCCTTCCTCCTCCTCGGAATGACAACTCCGGTGATCCCCGTTGCAGTTTCTGGCCAACCTCGGTTCCCATGCACCGGATCTGGATCGGATCCGGTTGACCTCTTTTCCCCGAAACTCTAATCTCAGTATTTTTTTTGCATACTTTGACCTGTGAGATCTCCTCACCCGTAACTCCGTTTTGTGCATATAGCATATAAAAATGTTCGCCTCGGAGAGTACATCATTTCATTCCATTGCAGCATTTTCATTTGAGTTCATGTTGATGCCCGAAATGCTGTTAGAAGAGTGCTACTTGAGATAATTGTCAGATCTGCTGCTCCATTTAGATATTTGTCATTTTTGCCATGATTATTGTGTGCATGATATGCCCATGTGCTCTACATATGTTTTGTTAAGGGTTTTGCCATCGTTCCAGAGGTGCAACCCATGTATTTTTGTGATGTGTGTGGTGACTAGCACAAGCTTGCAAAGTGAGGCACTTGGTAATGATGATTTCAGGGACTTAGCATTTCCACCAAGTCCTTGAGCTGTTTATCTCATATGGCCATATATTCATGTTGTTTCCTAGTGATCCGTGCCTCTTTTGAGGATGATAAGTAAGGATGTTTTGTTAATTTTGTAGTGCTCTATCCATCCATGTCTTTGTTTGCAATTATGGAGCACCCTAGCTTGAGTCAATCGAGCTCTACTTTTGTCATTTCGTGAATCTGGGCAGATTGTCTGCTTGTTAGCAATTTTTTCGATGATATTGTAGTTGATCCGTGCATGCTATGGTTTTGTTCTTGCCATGTCTAGCTTGTATTTTGTGTATTCTTGATGGGTGTACACTTATATTGTCATGACTTGCTCTGTAGTGAGTGCATCGAGCTCGTAAACATGCCTACTTGATATCTGTTTCAGCATGCTCCAGTTTTCACTAAGTCTGAGAACTGATTATGTTTTTGCCATGTTCACATGCTTGCAAATGTATTATCTGATCCCTTTTGGCTCAAGGTCACTAAGGGACTTTTGTTAATATCTTTGAGTAGCTACATGCCATGCTTTACTTTGCCATGTTCAGGTCCTGTAGCATGTAGTTTTGTTGCTCCAAAGAGTGCTACCTGGTCTGAAATTCCAGACAAGTGTTAATTTCACTAAGTCTGAGATATGTTTGTCAAATGCATTTTTGCCATGCTTGTTTGAACCTGTTAATGGATGAATTGGCCGTAGCTCAGTGCTAGACTTTGGTTAATAATCTTGAATGCATCTCTGCCATGTGTTTTGTTGTCATATTTGGGTGCTGTAGTATGTTCATCTTGTTGCATTTAGATGACTACTTGCTGTAAATCGCAGAACATGGTCATATTTGAATCGCTTGCCATTTCCAAACCGTAACTCCGATTCCGGCGTTCTTTATATCGTTTTCAAGCGATTTCATCTCATCTTTCCAGTGGCACACTTGGATTTCCAAGTAGAGGCCAGGTTCATGCATTCCCTGTCAAATCTTGCATATGCATCCCGCATCGCATCACGCATAGCATACCATCCTTGCATCATATTGTTTGAGCTTTGCACATGGTTGATTGTGTTCCGTTTGCTTGTTTGTCTTGTTTGGGTAGAGCCGGAAGACGAGTTCGCTAATGAGGAGCCCGTTGAGTTTGCTTTCGAGGATCCAGTCAACTCTGACAACTTTGCAGGCAAGATGATCATACCCTCGAAATCACTACTATCTTTGCTTTGCTAGATGCTCGCTCTTTTGCTATGCCAATGCTACAATGCCTACCTCTTGCTTTCAAGCCTCCCATATTTCCATGTCAAACCTCTAACCCACCATGTCCTAGCAAACCATTGATTGGCTATGTTACCGCTTTGCTCAGCCCCTCTTATAGCGTTGCTAGTTGCAGGTGAAGATTGGAGATCGTTCCTTGTTGGAACATTTATTTACTTGTTGGGATATCATTATATTGCCATGTTATCTTAATGCATCTATATACTTGGTAAAGGGTGGAAGGCTTGGCCTATCACCTAGTGTTTTTTTCCACTCTTGCCGCCCTAGTTTCCGTCATATCGGTGTTATGTTCCCGGATTTTTGCGTTCCTTACGCGGTTGGGTTATAATGGGAACCCCTTGATAGTTCACCTTGATTAAAGCTTTTCCAGCAATGCCCAACCTTGGTTTTACCATTTGCCACCTAGCCTTTTTCTTCCCTTGGGTTTCCGGAGCCCGAGGGTCATGTTATTCAAACCCCCCCGGCCAGTGCTCCTCTGAGTGTTGGTCCAAAAAGAGCCACTTGCAGCGCCACCTCGGGGCAACTCGAGGGCTGGTTTTAGTTGTACGTAGTGTTCATCTGAGTGTGCCCTGAGAACGAGATATGTGCTGCTCCTATTGGGATTTGTCGGCACATTTGGGCGGTGTTGCTGGATTTGTTTTAACCTGTCGAAGTGTCTTGAAGAACCGAGATACCGAGTCTGATCGGAACGTCTCGGGAGGAGGTCTATTCCTTCGTTGACCGTGAGAGCTTGTCATGGGCTAAGTTGGGACTCCCCTGCAGGGATTTGAACTTTCGAAAGCCGTGCCCGCGGTTATGGGGAGATGGGAATTTGTTAATGTCCGGTTGTAGATAACTTGAACCTTAACTTAATTAAAATGAATCAACAGTGTGAGTTACCGTGATGGTCTCTTCTCGGCGGAGTCCGGGAAGTGAACATGGTGTTGGAGTAATGCTTGCCGCAGGTTGTCCTCTAGTTTCTCGCTCGCGCTTTGCCTCTCTTCTCGCTCTCTTTTGCGAACAGGATAGCCACCATATATGCTAGTCGCTTGCTGCAGCTCCACTATATTTACCTTGCCTTACCTATAAGCTTAAATAGTCTTGAATCCGAGGGTGCGAGATTTCTGAGTCCCTGTGGCTCACAGATTACTATTACACCAGATGCAGGGCCTGATGATTCCGCTCCAGGTGACGCGCTTGAGCTCAAGTGGGAGTTCGACGAGGACTCTCAATGATACTATGTGTCTTTCCATGATGATCAGTAGTGGTGCCCAGTTGGGGGTGATCGGGACCGTGTCGCATGTTGGGTTATCTTTTATTTTGGCGCCGTAGTTGGGCCATGAGTGTTTGGATGATGTAATGTTATTTATGTACTTGATTGACGTGGCGAGTGTAAGCCAACTATGTTATCTCCCCTTTTATTATCTATATTACATGGGATGTTGTGATGATTGCCTAACTTGCGACATATGCCTTCAATGCGATTATGTCTCTAAGTCGTGCCTCGACACGTGGGAGCTATAGTCGCATCGAGGGTGTTACAAGTTGGTAATCAGAGCCTTCCCCGACCTTAGGAGCCCCATTGCTTGATTGTTATTAGCGGCTGAGTTGTGTCTAGAAAAATGTTTTGAGTCATTTAGGAATTATATATCGGAGAGTTTAGGAATTCTTTTTACTTCCCAGTCTCCTCATCGCTCTGGTAAGGCATCCTGACGTAGAGTTTTGACTCTTCTCTTCTCAAATTTCACTAAAATTTTTTAGGATCACGCGGGTATCTTGGAATCGTTCCGATGGTTTTATGACGAGAACATTGTCTTGGTGCCTCCTGTCAGGGGTTTTGTGGAAGTGTCCCGGGGAGTTGAGCTCTGAGGTGTTGTCGTCATAATTTTATCGTTGCAGTTCTGGAATACCTGAGTTTAGTACGCCGACATCGAAAATCTCTTTTATGCAGTTCGTTGGTGAGATAACCTCGACGCCACCCAGTACTGGGGCGGGAGTTCGGGAGTATCGCCATAACTTGTATAACGGATGCTTTTCGAAGGTTGAGGTAGATGGTTTCCGAAGTTTTTCTCGGTTATGTGTTGAAGGATGGATACAGCTGGATGTAGGATTTGCTAGATTTGGGTGAGATATTATGCTTCCCCTGTATCCCCAACACCTGATTGCATAACCGGAAAGGTTCGGGAGTTTCATAGGTGGGAATTCTTGTAGCTCTAGTTCTTCTTCCACGGATATTTGGTTTGAGATTGGGATTTCTTACCGAGTATTCGTTCTTGATCCGTACCTTGTTGATTTATTTCTCTACCTAAATTCTAAGTGGCTTCTCAATTTATGGATATGTGACCATTTCAAGAGGAATGCATTCGTTCATTTTGTTCGGATGTGAAGACTTTATGTTGCAATTTTCATTCCGTTGGATTCAGCTTCATTTTATCTGTCTATGTGCTAACGGTGGTCAACCTCTTCAGGATGGCTCCCGCTAAGAGCACCAATCAGAATCAGAATCAAGATCCGCCACCACCTCCACCTCCTCCGGAGGCATGGCAAGCTGTGATGGCCGCAACCAATGCAAACACACAGTTGATCATGCAAATTCTTCAAGAGCGCAATCAAGGCAACCAAGGGAACCAAGGCAACAATCAGAATCACTTTGCTACACTCAACCAGTTCCTTGCTAACGGGCCAAAGACTTTCAGCAATTGTGTTGAGGCAACCGATGCTGACGATTGGCTCGTGGATCTGTGCAAGCATTTCGAGTGCAGTAACGTCAGGCCTGAGGACTTCGTCAAGTTCGCTTCCTTCCAACTCAAAGATCAAGCTGCAGAATGGTTCCAGCAGTACAAGGATTCCAGAGGTGGACGTGTGATCACTTGGGATGAATTCCGTCAAGATTTCAGAGCTCACCATATCCCTCAGAGCGTGGTTAAAAGCAAGCGTGAGGAATTCCGCAGCCTGAAGCAAGGCTCTTTGTCTGTCTATGACTACAACAAGTTGTTTCAGAAGCTCGCCCGCTTTGCTAAGCAGGATGTCCCTGACGAGAAGAGCATGATATACCAGTTCAGGGGTGGTCTCAAAGAAGAAATTCAGCTAGCTCTTGTTCTCTTTGAGCCCTTGAGGTATGATGAGTTCTACAACATGGCATTGAAGCAAGAGGCCGCTCAACTGAGGTGTGATGCTTCCAAGAAGTGAGTCAGAGATGCTACTCCTTCTTCCTCTACTCAAGTGGCCAAGCAGCAGAAGTATTGGCTTCCTCCTCCTCCGTTCCGTCGGCCGTATCAGCAGAAGAGCAAAGGTGGCAGTGGATCTTCCCACCCACCCAACCCTGGCTTTCAGAACAAGACTTCGTCTCAAGCTCCAAGATCGAGTGCTCCGTACCACCGTCCGCTTTCAGAGGTCACGTGAAACAAGTGCCAACAGAAGGGTCACTATGCCAACAAATGCTTCAATCAGAGGCGTCTTCCTCCTCCTCCTCCTCCTGTGAGATCGGCAAGTACAGCTGTGGTCAAGCATAACCCCAAGCACGCCAAGGTCAATTTGCTGAATGCAGCTCAGGCAGAGGACTCGCCAGATGTGATTATGGGTAACCTTCCTGTTAACGATGTTCCTTCAAAAGTTCTTTTTGACACTGGTGCATCACTTTATTTTATTTCAACACCATTTGTTGCCAAGCATGATTTTGTGACCGAAAGGATTCCTGTTCCGTTGAAGATTGTGTCTCCGGGCAAGCAAATGACTTCTAACAATTGCGTCCCGGATGTCTCTATCACGTTGGGCGATTACAAGTTTCTCTCTTCTCCAGTGGTTCTTAGTAACTCGGATATTGATCTTATTCTCAGAATGGATTGGCTTTCTAAACACAAGGCACATCTTGACTGTGTAGCCAGGCAGATTCAATTGACTCATTCGTCTGAGGATGTAATTGTCTTTGCCGCTTGTGATGATACCATCCGTCTATTTTCTCTCAATGAGAAGGGTGAACTGGATGCTATCTCGCAAATTCCAGTCATTTGCGAATATCAAGACATCTTTCCAGAAGAGCTTCCAGGAATGCCTCCGCACCGGCCAATTGAATTTGTCATCGATCTTGAGCCTGGCACGGAACCTATGTGCAAGCGTCCTTAGAAGCTCGGACCTAAAGAGTTGAAGGAGCTGAAGAAGCAACTCGATATTCAAGAGAGAATGGGTCTCATCCGGCCTAGTTCTTCTCCGTGGGGTTGTGGTGTTCTTTTTGTGAAGAAGAAGGATGGAACGGACCGACTTTGTGTTGATTACCGTCCATTGAACAAGAAGACCATCAAGAACAAATACCCACTTCCCAACATCAACGAGCTGTTCGAACAACTCAAAGGTGCCCAAGTATTCTCCAAGCTTGATCTCCGTATGGGTTATCATCAGATTCGAATCCGTGAGCAAGATATTCCCAAGACGGCTTTCAGGACAAGCTATGGTTCATATGAATACACTGTCATGTCTTTTGGCCTCGTCAACGCTCCTCCGACTTTCTCTCGCATGATGAACTTCATCTTCAACGCCTACACCAATGACTTCGTTTTGGTCTATCTCGACGACATTCTGGTTTTCTCGAAGAACAAGGAAGATCATGCCAAGCACTTGCGTTTGGTACTCGATAAGCTCAGAGAACACAAGTTCTACGCCAAGTTCTCCAAGTGCGAATTTTGGCTCGATGAGGTTCTTTATCTTGGTCATATCATCTCTGCCAAGGGCATTGCGGTGAATCCTGAGAAGGTGTCTGCAATTGTGAATTGGGAACCTCCTCAGAACGTGAAGCAACTCCGTAGCTTCCTCGGTCTCGCAAGCTATTGCCGAAGATTCGTTGAAAACTTTTCTAAGATCGCGAAGCCTCTCTCAAATCTTCTCCAGAAGCACGTCAAGTACGTTTGGTCTCCGGAGTGTGACATTGCTTTCAACACTTTGAAAGAGAAATTGATCACTGCTCCAGTTCTGACTCCGCCTGATGAATCCAAGCCGTACGAGGTCTTTTGTGATGCCTCTCTCCAAGGTCTTGGCGCAGTGTTGATGCAAGAGAAGAAAGTTGTTGCTTATACCTCTCGCCAGTTGAAGCCCAATGAGAAGAACTACCCCACTCATGATCTCGAGTTGGCGGCAGTTGTGCATGCTCTTTTGACTTGGAGACATCTCTTATTGGGAAGAAAAGTGGACATCTTCACTGACCACAAGAGTCTCAAGTACATCTTCACTCAGCCTAATCTCAACCTCAGGCAAACTCGATGGGTCGAAATGATTCAAGAGTATAATCCGAGTATCGAGTATACTCCAGGCAAGGCCAATGTGATTGCTGACGCATTGAGCAGGAAAGGCTTATTGCAACAGTCTGATTCTCAAGCCTTATCAACCCGAGCTTTGTGAAGCTTTCCGCAAACTTAATCTGCAAGTTGTTCCTCAAGGTTTCCTCGCCAACCTTCAAGTCTCTCCTACCTTGGAAGACCAGATTCGCCAAGCCAGCTTCTTGATGCTATGGTGAAAAAGGTGAAGATTGGGATTGCCAAGAGTCAACCCAAGTACAAGTGCTACCGCCTTGATGACAAGGATACTCTCTTCTTCGAGGATCGTATTGTTGTACCCAAAGGTGACCTTCGTAAAGTGATCATGAACGAGGCTCACAATTCTCTCCTCTCCATCCACCCTGGGAGCACGAAGATGTATCAGGACCTCAAGCAGGCTTATTGGTGGACTCGAATGAAGCGCGAGATTGCTCAATTCGTGAATGAGTGTGATGTCTGCAGAAGAGTGAAGGCAGAACACCAAAGGCCAGCTGGTCTCCTCCAACCTCTTGCCATTCCAGAATGGAAGTTTGACCACATTGAGATGGACTTCGTGACTGGGTTTCCAAAGTCCAAGCGTGGCAATGATGCTATATTCGTTGTCATCGACAAACTCACTAAAGTGGCTCACTTTCTGCCTATCAAAGAGTCAATCACTGCAGCTCAATTGGCGGAACTCTATACCTCTCGAATTGTCTCTCTGCACGGTATTCCACAAGTGATCTCTTCAGACCGTGGCAGCATCTTTACCTCCAAGTTTTGGGATTCTTTTCAGAAGGCCATGGGCACCAACATCCGCTTCAGCACAGCTTTCCATCCTCAAACTAGCGGTCAAGTCGAGCGTGTCAACCAGATTCTTGAAGATATGCTCAGGGCTTGTGTGATCTCCTTCGGCATGAAGTGGGAGGATTGTCTTCCTTATGCTGAATTCTCCTACAACAACAGTTTTCAAGCAAGTTCGGGCAAGGCCCCATTTGAAATTCTGTATGGCAGGAAGTGCCGTACCCCTCTCAACTGGTCTGAAACCGGTGAACGTCAGCTTTTGGGTAATGACTTAATCACAGAGGCAGAGGAAATGTGCAAAGTCATTCGAGATAACCTCAAAGCAGCCCAATCCCGCCAGAAGAGCTACTATGATAGTAAGCACCGTGATTTGGCTTTCGAGATCGGAGATCATGTTTACCTCCGCGTCTCTCCTATGAAAGGTACTCGTCGCTTCGGTATCAAAGGGAAGCTTGCCCCTAGATACGTGGGACCTTTCAAGATTGTCAGCAAGAGAGGCGATCTCGCCTATCAACTCGAGCTTCCTTCAAACTTTGCAAATGTTCATGATGTGTTCCATGTCTCTCAGCTCCGAAAGTGCTTCAAGACTCCTGACCGCACCGTCAACTTCGAGGACATTGAGCTCCAAGAAGATCTCTCTTACCGTGAGCACCCAGTTGCTATTCTTGAAGAGACTGAACGCAAGACTCGCAACAAGTCAATCAAATTCCTCAAAGTCAAGTGGTCACACCATTCCGACCGTGAAGCTACCTGGGAACGCGAGGATCACCTCCGTTCTGAGTACCCGGCGTTCTTTCAGTCCTAGATCTCGGGACGAGATCCTTTCGTAGTGGTGGAGTGTTGTAACACCCCGGATGTTATTTACCCAATATGTACTCCAACTCTTGCCGTTTCCGGCCTTAAGTTATTTTATTTTCTCGGGTTCGGGTTTTTGTCTCCGTGTGTTGTTATCGTTGTCATGCATCTCATATCATGTCATCATGTGCATTGCATTTGCATACGTGTTCATCTCATGCATTCAAGCATTTTCCCCGTTGTCTGTTTTGCATTCCGGCGCTTCGTTCTCCTCCGGTGGTCATTTCTACCTTTCTTTCGTGTGTGGGGATTAAACATTTCCGGATTGGACCGAGACTTGCCAAGCGGCCTTGGTTTACTACTGGTAGACCGCCTGTCAAGTTTCGTATCATTTGGACTTCGTTTGATACTCCAACGGTTAACCGAGGGACCGTAAAGGCCTCGTGTGTGTTGCAGCCCAACACCCTTCCAATTTGGCCCAAAACCCACCAAAACCCTCTCCATCATGTAGAGCGTTCGATCACGATCGCGTGGCCGAAAACCGCACCTCATTTGGACTCTCCTAGCTCCCTCCATGCCTATATATACCCCCTCCATTCCAAATCTCGGATCCCCTCTCTCTAAACCCTAAAACAATCGCCCGCCGCCGCCGGGCATGTCCGCCACCTGAACGGACACGCTGCCGCCGCCACCCGCAGCCAACCGGGGGCCGCCACCCGCAGCCACGCCGGCCCGCGCGGCCCGCTGCGAGCCCCCGCGGCCCAGGGAGCCGCCGCCCGCGCCTTCTCGCCCGCCGCCTTCTTCTCCGTCGTCGGCGCCCTTCGGCCGCCACACCAGGTCACCGGCGACCCGACCCAGCAGCTCCGGCCGCCGGAGCCCGACGCCCCCGCGCCGCGGCTCGGATCCAACCTCGTCGCCCGGAGCTCCTCCGCCGCCCTCACGCCCCGGATCCGGCTCCCTCTCCTTCCTCCTCCTCGGAACAACAACTCCGGCGATCCCCGTTGCAGTTTCCAGCCAACCTCGGTTCCCGTGCACCAGATCTGGATCGGATCCGGTTGACCTCTTTTCCCCGAAACCCTAATCTCAGTATTTTTTTTGCATACTTTGACCTGTGATATCTCCTCATCCGTAACTCCGTTTTGCACATATAGCATATCAAAATGTTCGTCTCAGAGAGTACATCATTTCACTCCATTGCAGCATTTTCATTTGAGTTCATGTTGATGCCCGAAATGCCGTTAGAAGAGTGCTACTTGAGATAATTGTCAGATCTGCTGCTCCATTTAGATATTTGTCATTTTTGCCATGATTATTGTGTGCATGATATGCCCATGAGCTCTACATATGTTTTGTTAAGGGTTTTGCCATCTTTCCAGAGGTGCAACCCATGTATTTTTGTGATGTGTGTGGTGACTAGCACAAGTTTGCAAAGTGAGGCACTTGGTAATGCTGATTTCAGGGACTTAGCATTTCCACTAAGTCCTTGAGCTGTTTATCTCATATGGCCATATGTTCATGTTGTTTCCTAGTGATCCGTGCCTCTTTTGAGGATGATCAGTAAGGATGTTTTGTTAATGTTGTAGTTCTCTATCCATCCATGTCTTTTTTTGCAATTATGGAGCACCCTAGCTTGAGTCAATCGAGCTCTACTTTTGTCATTTCGTGAATCTGGGCAGGTTGTCTACTTGTTAGCAATTTTGCCGATGATGTTGTAGTTGATCCGTGCATGCTATGGTTTTGTTCTTGCCATGTCTAGCTTGTATTTTGTGTATTCTTGATGGGTGTACGCTTATATTGTCATGACTTGCTCTGTAGTGAGTGCATCGAGCTCGTAAACATGCCTACTTGATATCTGTTTCAGCATGCTCCAGTTTTCACCAAGTCTGAGAACTGATTATGTTTTTGCCATGTTCACATGCTTGCAAATGTATTATCTGATCCTTTTGGCTCAAGGTCACTAAGGGACTTTTGTTAAGCTCTTTGAGTAGCTCCATGCCATGCTTTACTTTGCCATGTTCAGGTCCTGTAGCATGTAGTTTTGTTGCTCCGAAGAGTGCTATCTGATCTGAAATTCCAGACAAGTGTTAATTTCACTAAGTCTGAGATCTGTTTGTCAAATGCATTTTTGCCATGCTTGTTTGAACCTGTTAATGGATGAATTGGCCGTAGCTCAGTGCTAGACTTTTGTTAAGCATCTTGAATGCATCCCTGCCATGTATTTTGTTGCCATGTTTGGGTGCTGTAGCATGTTCATCTTGTTGCATTTAGATGGCTACTTGCTGTAAATCGCAGAACGTGGTCATATTTGAATCGCTTGCCATTTCCAAACCGTAACTCCGATTCCGGCGTTCTTTATATCGTTTTCAAGCGATTTCATCTCATCTTTCCAATGGCACACTTGGATTTCCAAGTTGAGGCCAGGTTCATGCATTCCCTTGTCAAATCTTGCATATGCATCCCGCATCGCATCCCGCATAGCATACCATCCTTGCATCATATTGTTTGAGCTTTGCACGTGGTTGATTGTGTTCCGTTTGCTTGTTTGTCTTGTTTGGGTAGAGCCGGGAGACGAGTTCGCTAACGAGGAGCCCGTTGAGTTTGCTTTCGAGGATCCAGTCAACTTTGACAACTTTGCAGGCAAGATGATCATACCCTCGAAATCACTACTATCTTTGCTTTGCTAGATGCTCGCTCTTTTGCTATGCCAATGCTACGATGCCTACCACTTGCTTTCAAGCCTCCCAAATTGCCATGTCAAACCTCTAACCCACCATGTCCTAGCAAACCGTTGATTGGCTATGTTACCGCTTTGCTCAGCCCCTCTTATAGCGTTGCTAGTTGCAGGTGAAGATTGGAGACCGTTCCTTGTTGGAACATTATTTACTTGTTGGGATATCATTATATTGCCATGTTATCTTAATGCATCTATATACTTGGTAAAGGGTGGAAGGCTCGGCCTCTCGCCTAGTGTTTTGTTCCACTCTTGCCGCCCTAGTTTCCGTCATATCTGTGTTATGTTCTCGGATTTTCGCGTTCCTTACGCGGTTGGGTTATAATGGGAACCCCTTGATAGTTCACCATGATTAAAGCTTTTCCAGCAATGCCCAACCTTGGTTTTACCATTTGCCACCTAGCCTTTTTCTTCCCTTGGGTTTCCGGAGCCCGAGGGTCATCTTATTTAAACCCCCCCGGGTCAGTGCTCCTCTGAGTGTTGGTCCAAAAAGAGCCACTTGCAGCGCCACCTCGGGGCAACTCGAGGGCTGGTTTTAGTTGTACGTAGTGTTCATCTGAGTGTGCCCTGAGAACGAGATATGTGCAGCTCCTATTGGGATTTGTCGGCACATTCGGGCGGTGTTGCTGGATTTGTTTTAACCTGTCAAAGTGTCTTGAAGAACCGAGATACCGAGTCTGATCGGAACATCTCGGGAGGAGGTCTATTCCTTCGTTGACCATGAGAGCTTGTCATGGGCTAAGTTGGGACTCCCCTGCAGGGATTTGAACTTTCGAAAGTCGTGCCCACGGTTATGGGCAGATGGGAATTTGTTAATGTCCGGTTGTAGATAACTTGAACCTTAACTTAATTAAAATGAATCAACAGTGTGAGTTACCGTGATGGTCTCTTCTCGGCGGAGTCCGGGAAGTGAACACGGTGTTGGAGTAATGCTTGCCGCAGGTTGTCCTCTAGTTTCTCGCTCGCGCTTTGCCTTCTCTTCTCGCTCTCTTTTGCGAACAGGATAGCCACCATATATGCTAGTCGCTTGCTGCAGCTCCACTTATATTTACCTTGCCTTACCTATAAGCTTAAATAGTCTTGATCGCGAGGGTGCGAGATTCTGAGTCCCTGTGGCTCACAGATTACTATTACACCAGATGCAGGGCCTGATGATTCCGCTCCAGGTGACACGCTTGAGCTCAAGTGGGAGTTCGACGAGGACTCTCAACGATACTATGTGTATTTCCCTGATGATCAGTAGTGGTGCCCAGTTGGGGGTGATCGGGACCGTGTCGCATGTTGGGTTATCTTTTATTTTGGCACCGTAGTCGGGCCATGAGTGTTTGGATGATGTAATGTTATTTATGTACTTGATTGACATGGCGAGTGTAAGCCAACTATGTTATCTCCCCTTTTATTATCTATATTACATAGGATGTTGTGATGATTGCCTAACTTGCGACATATGCCTTCAATGCGATTATGTCTCTAAGTCGTGCCTCGACACGTGGGAGCTATAGTCGCATCGAGGGTGTTACAATGGGATCTCATGGATACAGAAAGTTACGGCGGTGGAATTAGGATTTTGGCTCCTGTTCTGATCGTTTGGGGGTACGTGGATATATATAGGAGGAAGAAGTACGTCGATGGAGCAACAGGGGCCCCACGAGGGTGGAGGGCGCGCCTCAGGGGGGGGGGGTAGGCGCGCCACCTACCTCGTGGGCTCCTATAAGCTGGCTTGAAGTAGGGTCCAAGTCTCCTGAGTTGTATTCGGTGAGAAAATCACGTTCCCAAAGGTTTCATTCCGTTTGGACTCTGTTTGATATTCCTTTTCTTCGAAACCCTAAAATAGGCAAAAAAAACAGCAATTCTGGGTTGGGCCTCCGGTTAATAGGTTAGTCCCAAAAATAATATAAAAGTGGATAATAAATCCCAATAATGTCCAAAACAGTAGATAATATAGCATGGAGCAATCAAAAATTATAGATACATTGGAGACGTATCAAGCATCCCCAAGCTTAATTCCTGCTCGTCCTCGAGTAGGTAAATGATAAAAACAGAATTTGTTATGCGGAGTGCTACTTGGTATAATTTTAATGTAATTATTCTTAATTGTGGTATGAATATTCAGATCCGAAAGATTCAAGACAAAAGTTCATACTGACATAAAAATGATAATACTTCAAGCATATTAACTAAGCAATTATGTCTTCTCAAAATAACATGGCTAAAGAAAGTTCATCCCTACAAAATCATATGGTTTAGTCATGTTTCATTTTCGTCACACAAGAATGCTATCATCATGAACAACCCCAATGACAAGCCAAGCAATTGTTTCATACTTTAGTAATCTCAAACCTATAAACTTTCACGCAATATATGAGCGCGAGCCATGGACATAGCACTATAGGTGGAATAGAATATAATGAGGGGGGTTATGTGGAGAAGACAAAAAAGGAGAAAGTCTCACATCAACGAGGCTAATCAATGGGCTATGGAGATGCCCACCGATTAATGTTAATGCAAGGAGTAGGGATTGCCATGCAATGGATGCACTAGAGCTATAAATGTATGAAAGTTCAACAAAAGAAACTAGTGGGTGTGCATCCAACTTGCTTGCTCACGAAGACCTGGGGCACTTGAGGAGGCCCATTGTTGGAATATACAAGCCAAGTTCTATAATAAAAAATTCCCACTAGTATATGAAAGTCATAACATGAGAGACTCTCTACTATGAAGATCATGATGCTACTTCGAAGCACAAGTGTGGCAAAGGATAGTAACATTGTCCCTTCTCTCTTTTTCTCTCTTTTTTGGGCCTTTTCTCTTTTTTATGGCCTTTCTCTTTTTTGGGCCTTCTCTTTTTTTATGGCCTTTCCTCTTTTTTTATATTCCTCACTTGGGACAATGCTCTAGAAAATGATGATCATCACACTTCTATTTATTTACAACTCAATGATTACAACTCGATACTAGAACAAAGATGACTCTATATGAATGCCTCCGGCGGTGTACCGGGATATGCATTGTACCAAGAGTGACATGTATGAAAGAAGTATGAACGGTGGCTTTGCCACAAATACTATGTCAACTACATGATCATGCTAAGCAATATGCCAACGGTCGACACCGCGCTACGAGAGTTCATGTGCGAGAACTGGGATATATTCGCCTGGCACCCCTCGAATATGCTAGGAATCCCATGTAGATTGGCCGAACACAACCTCAATATATTGAAGGGATATAAACCGGTCAAGGAAACACTAAGATGCTTTTCTGAACCCAAACATGAAGCTATGGGGGAGGAGCTAGCCAAGCTAATAAAGGCCGGATTCATTAGAGAAATAAAACACCCGGACTTGCTAGCAAACTTGGTGATGGTGCCAAAGAAGGATAAATCCTGGCGCCTATGCGTCGATTTCAAAGACCTCAATAAGGCCTGCCCTAAGGATCCCTTCCCCTCCCTAAAGAGTACGACACATATTCCAACTGGGTTATGTATTTTGATGGTTCCAAAATGCTGGCAGGATTAGGAGCGGCCGTCGTTTTAACGTCGCCCACTAGAGACGTAGTCCAGTACGTGCTCCAAATATTATACATAGACTCCAATAACGCAGCTGAATACGAGGCCTTACTGCATGGTCTCCGGATGGCTGTCTCCATGGGCATACAATGCTTGGAAGTGCGCGGGGACTCAAACCTCGCAATATCTCAAATAAATGGATATTTTGATGCCAAAGATCTGAAGATGGCGGCTTATGGCAACACTGTCCTAAAAATGTCGGCTCGGTTCGAGGGGCTCGAGTTTCATCATGTGGCTTGAGAAAGTAATCAAGCGGCGGACGTCCATGCTCGCATCGGCACTAAGCGCGACCCCGCCCCACCGAACATCTTTCTGGAAAGGTTTTTTAAGCCGTCCGTGGTGTGGCAAGGGGAGAGCGGCAACACCAGTCCGGATCCAAACATAATCCCAGATTCCGAACACAACGATATCATCGGGGACTCAGCCACCGAAATAACACCGTCGGCCCATCTCATCATGGTAGTCATTACCCCATGGACCGAACCATTCTTGGCCTACCTTAATAGGAGAGAACTCTCGGTGGATCAGAATGAGGCTCGCCACATTGTCTGGCGTTCGAAGGCCTACAAGATTCACGACGGAGAGCTCTACAAGAAAAGCGCTATCGTAGTTCTTCAAAGATGTATCTCCGAGGAAGAGGGGCGGCAGCTCTTGGTTGAAATTCATGCCAGTCTCAGCGGTCACCACTCCGCAGCTCGGGCCCTTGTTAGCAAGGCCTTCCGTATAGGTTTTTATTGGCCGACGGCCCGAGCAGATGCACATGACCTTGTCCAACGTTGCGTCGGATGCCAGCTCTTCGCCAACCAAAGCCATATGCCCCCCACCGCTCTATAAACAATCCACATCACTTGGCCTTTCATGGTCTGGGGGCTCGATATGGTCGGACCCCTTAAAGGAGGAAGCCATAAGAGAAAGTATCTGCTGATCATGGTGGATAAATTCACTAAGTGGATAGAGGCCAAACCAGTTAAAATGGCCGAGGCGGGGCCAGTGATAGAATTCATATCCGGCGTGGTGCACCGTTATGGTGTTCCACACAGCATCATCACCGATAACGGCTCCAATTTCATAGCCGATGAGGTGAAAACTTGTTGTGCTAATCTGGGCATTAAGCTCGATTACGCCTCTGTCTATCACCCGCAAACAAACAGTCAAGTCAAATGGGCCAATGGTCTTATTATGATCGGCATCAAACCCAGACTAGTGTGGCTTTTGAGAGAATCAGACAAACACTGGGTTAAGGAGCTTGACTCCGTACTCTGGGGGCTGCGGACCACACCCAACCGCACTACTGGATATACACCTTTCTTCATGGTGTACGGTGTGGTGGCTGTGTTGCCCTGCGATATTATTCATGACTCACCTCGAGTGCGCATGTACGAAGAGAGAGAGGCCGAGCTTGATTGGCAGGACAGCCTAGATGCCCTGGAGGAAGAGGGCGATGTTGCAAAAGCCCGTTCAACATTTTATCAACAACAGGCCCACAGATATCAAAGCAGAGAAGTACGAGCTAAGACTTATAATGTTGGCGAACTTGTTCTATGCTTGCCGGAGAAGAAAAAGGACAAACTCAAGCCCAAGTGGGAAGGTTGCTTCATCATTGATGAAGTTCTCACTGGAGGAGCGTACCACCTGCGTGCTGCATCAGACAATCCCCTAGAGCCGAACCCCTGGAACACGGCCAAACTCCGAAGATTCTATGCCTAGAGCCAAACTATTTGTTTGTCTCCTTCTCCCTGTTGTTTCCTTTATTTTTTTTCCTCTCTTTTCGTTCTTCCTTTTTTTTCTTTTTCTAAGCCTTAAAGCTTTCGCATGACTAAACAATGCACCTGTGATGTACACATCCTCGAACATGTACGCCCATTATACCTGGGGGCTTCCCGGACAGAAGCTTATTCTTATTTTCCGAGCATCAAGCTCATCACATGTGCGTTTTTCCCATATGTACCTTTTCTTCACCATTATATGCATCAATATGACTTAAGTTTTGGCCAAGCTGGGTTGCCTGGCTCCTGTGCTTACGCCCTACATTCCCATTAGTTCGGCTAGGGCATAAAGGGAGCACCTCTGCGATTGTTACTGCCGGATCATCAGGATGTGTACCTTAGACTGGGTGAAGCCGAAAGCTAGCGTTCTTAAGGGAATATTCGGTCGGTGGATTAAAGATGCTTTTGCATTCACCCCATGGTGAACCCCCAGATGTTACGTATACTGCGATTTTTCCAATCACAGTTCGGACATGCATTTTAACGCATGCACACCCAGGGAAAGGAACCCTTAACAGAACTATTCTCTCTGGAAGATGTTTCTTACAATCATAATGTAATATAACATAACTAGTCGGATACAACTTGTCTGTTCAAGCAACTATGACCCCTACGCCTGGTTTCCATGCATACCCCAGTCTATTTTACCGTTCAGGTATTCGGAAACACTCTGCACCTGCGGGTCCAGAGGTCGAAGTGAAAAGGTCTGCCATGACAATCGTTTTTACAATTCAGCTAGAGTTACATATGTCAAGGAAAGTACATAGTCACTTGGACTCAAAAATTTCCTCCTCTATACCGTCCAGCAGGCTGTCTAACTTACAATCCTGCTGGGAATACTTGGCGGCTACCTCTACTTGGTCATATACCAAATTTACAGGAACTTCTTTTCCATCTGGCCCTAGAGGTCCAACCCGAGCCATATGATTCGGATCAAGCTTGGTATACCGTGTTTTCACCATGGCCCAGGCTTCTCGTGCACCTTCCCGACAGGCTGATATCTTCCACAATCTAAAGCGCCGCTGCGCTCCCTTAAATAGCCGTATAAGCTCCTCCATCTTTCTTGGGGGGGGAGGCGGATGGCCATAAGGCCTTGTCAACACTTCGCATTGCCTGCCGAGCCTGCTCGTGCACTTGCGACAGCTCTTGTAGCAGATCGCTCGAGAATCCGGACATCTCCTCTTCGGGACGACCGGTTAGCATACCTGTAGACATAACTCTGTCAGTTCCCTCTATCTCTGAATTATTCAAAGATAAGTTCGACCACATACTGAATATGCCGTCTCGCAGCCTTTTATTCTCCTTTACAGAGTTAGCCAGCTGGGCCCGTACGTCTTTCAGTTCCTCGCCCAGTTGGGTATTGGAATCCTAGAGCTTGTTTTTCTTCTCCACGCCTTGTGTTAGCACACGCTTGCCCGTGGCTAGTAGTTTTTTGGCTTCTCGTTCTCTGCCTTGAGCAGCTCTCAGTTGCTCTTGCAGTTGATCTAATGATCCTATTAAGAGATGAGCAACCGTGTTACCATTATTGGTATACCATTATGTTTTCTTGATGGAGGGAACATTACCAGGAGACGCCTTCTTGTATTTCTCCAGTTCGGCATTGGCAGCAGTTAGCTGGGTCCGATACTTTTCTAGTTCCTGAGATAACAGACTGTTCTTCTCCGTAAGTGCTTGATTATACAATGATCCTTAAATCAGTTGTATCAACTGCTTTAAGTCTCGGGGCCTACTGGTGTATGATTATTAAATCTACACTTACCCGCATATCTTTCAGATGCTGGTCCGTGGCTCTGGCAATCCCATCCTGAGCAGCTCGAATGTATGCATCGGCCGAGCTGAAGGCATCAAATGCCTCCTCTAAAAATCCGGGGTCAGGAAGAACGGCCCTCCGACGGTGATAATTCATGGCGCTCTCCACTTCAGAGTTCGTGACGGACATATCGTCCGAATCCCTTGTGGAAGGACAGTTTAGCGCCACTCGCGTGTCAGCCCTCGTCCTTAGGGCAGGGTCCGGAACCTGGCTAGTGGAGGCACGTCCGGCCGGATCCCCAGACACAGTCCGACAGATACTTTTCCTGGTAGAATGTGGCGAATGGCATCACGATTTGATGTGGCGATCATAAGATGTATTCATGAAAAGAAAGCCTTACCTCTTTGACGAGGGTTCTGTCATGTTATCATTTGCCTTCCTCTTCAAAGATACGCTCGGCGCGGGTGCTGTTCTCCTCGGAGACGCGTCAGGTGCACATTGTGGCGTCGAGTGCCTCCCCTTTGGGACACGAAATAGTGTGGTGGGTGAGGCATAGTAAGGAAACTCTTTCGAGGAAGGTGTCTTTTAAATTACTCACATGCGAAGCAGGGAGGAGACTGGGGTAATCGGTGATGATGGGTACTTCCGTACCATCGTAACTCGTCTGATAGAATACTCCGCCCTCGTGCTCCACAAATATGTCCAGATCTTCTTCGAATCCGGGGTCAAGGTCCCGGTGGTGACCCTCTGGTTGGGGAGCGGGGCTATGGATCCCCTCGATAGCCTTCCGCCATTCCTGTAGTGAGTGGATAGGTTACTTGTCCATCGAAAATGATTCAGGGAGAGGAGTAAAATGGTGGGATTGGAGCTTACCCAGCTAGGAGGATTATACATGGAAAATCCATCTCGACATTGGAGACGAGTGAACTCCTCCTCCCCTTTGTACAGTTCGGCTAATATTTTGACCAAAGCGGCGGGGGTTTTCGGACCCTTCCGACCGTAGCATGAGGCGTAATCTTCCCCATTATAGTGCCACATGGGAAGCCCTCTGTATTGGAGTGGTTGGACCCCTCGCACTATGGAGATCGCCATTACCTCGATTATTGACAATCCGGACTGGGCGAGCATCTTAATCTTGCCCATCTACTGACTGACTTCTGCGCTATCCTCCTGCTCGAGGCTCCGAGGACGCCAGCTATGGCATTTCTTCAACGAAGCGCTTGAAAATTCGGGGAGTCCCATTTGGACTAGGTCAGGAAGAGCGACGTCATCAATATAGAACCATTCAGAAGGCCACTCTTTGGAATCCTTCTTCGGCGTGCCGGACAGGTATCCGGTCCCGGCGATACGCCGCACTTCAGCTCCTCCCACTTCGAATATTGACCCCCCTTGATTACGAGGGACGAGGCAGAACAGTTTTCTCCATTATTCAAAATGGGCCTCGCAGCCTAGGAATAGCTTGCATAGAGCAACATAACCCGTGATATGTAGGATGGAGGCGGGAGTGAAACTGTGCAGTTGGAGGCCATAATACTCCAGAAGTCCTCGGAGGAAGGGATGGATTGGAAATCCGACGCCTCTTAGCAAGAAGGGAACAAAGCATACTCGTTCCTCCCTGGAAGGATTGGGGAAGTTCTCCGCCTGAACCCTGCCATTGAAGGACGTCAACCCTGCTCGTACGGGGACTAGATCCGCGGGAGGAAGAAAGCCCTATTTTTGCAGCTTCGACAGCTGATAGTGAGATACAGAGCATCTCTCCCAATCACCCTTTTAGGAGCCATGGGGACGAGAGGAAGAGCTGGGAGCGATAGCCATGTTGGGGTGGTTCTGCTTAGCAAGCTCTGAGGAATTTTCTGCGGGGTGTGGAATGGATCTGAGATCTATTCTCTTTAAATAGGCACCTCTCTTGTATGGTCAGGGTGGTATGTGCAAAAATACCCCGACCTCTCGTATTCACTCACCTCGTGGAAGCTGAAGTCAGGAAGGCGTGGAAGCCAAGGGGTACGACATTAAATGGAAAGCCGAATACATCACTTTGAAGTCATCAGAGGAGGAACCCGCCTTGCAATGCCGAAGACTATCTGCACGCCGGACACCTCGTCATTGAAGTCTGGTTCGGGGGCTACTGAGGGAGTCCTGGACTAAGGGGTCCTCCGGTGTCCGACCTATTAGACATGGGCCGGACTGATGGGCTGTGAAGATACAAAGATCGAAGACTCTACCCGTGTCCGGATGGGACTCTCCATGACGTGGAAGGCAAGCTTGGCGTCTGAATATGAATATTCCATTCTCTGTAACCGACCTTATGTAACCCTAGATCCCTCCGGTGCCTATATAAACTGGAGGGCTAGGTCCGTAGAGATATATCCTCATAATCATAGTCAGACAAGCTAGACTTTTATGGTTTAGCCATTACGATCTCGTGGTGGATCAACTCTTGTAATACTCATATTCATCAAGATCAATCAAGCAGGAAGTAGGGTATTACCTCCATAGAGAGGGCCCAAACCTGGGTAAACATTGTGTCCCTTGTCTCCTGTTACCATCAACCTTAGACACACAGTTCGGAACCCCCTACCCGAGATCCTCCGGTTTTGACACCGACACCCACCCTCCAACACAAACTTGTTCATGTTTGGTGTAGTACATTGAGTTCCTTTTTATCCAGCTTGTGATATGTTCTACCTTGGAGTACTGCCATCTTTTATTTCAAGGATGTTGTGAGGATTGCTCCACCTCTTAAGAATTCTTTGTATAGTGATACTTCCCACCATCACCATTCTTTCTTGGTCCCCGTGTTGATTCTAACGGGGATGTAGTGAACGATGCTGCTTGGATTCTGTACTTCTAGCAACCTTATTGCCATGAAGTTAATGGTCGATAGTTCATTCTTAGACTATTGGTTATCAAATCACCATTATAATATTGATCATGCTACCTAAGCCCATATTTTGGCGCACCTTTCAACCAATATTAAATTGTGTATGTTTTCCTCGAGCATACATCATTATGTCATTTGATGTGACAAATGTTATCTCCTTGTTCACATATGTGGTAATCCATCTTTTTAGAAATCTTGATGAATTATCGCTGAGTCCATCAGCCACCTCTTCATCCTCTCCTTGGTTTACTGATGAACTCTCGTTTCGGAACTCGCTTTCATAGTTCATTTCGCGAGAATCTTACGATGTCTTATCATCAATTTGTGTCGCACCTTTTCTTCTTAGGCATCCTGAGTCTGAGGTATCCTGACACCTATCAAATCTGAATCAAGGTCAAATATGATGGTTGGAACATATTCCCAAGAGTTATAACATTAGTCTTTGACCCGATAAGGTGATGTCATGCCTAGCACACCTGACCGGAGGACCTATTGTTATAGTTTCCCTTTTTTTATCAAGGTTAGCCATTCTTACATGAGGAAATTGTAAGACTTATTTTATAAGTTGTTTCCGATGGATCCTTTGTGTATCCAAAATGTCTGACCTTTGCTTGAAGACCATGCCAATGCTATCTCGAAGCATGGCTGAGGTACTCCGATTATCATAAGAACATTTGAAGCACAATCATAAAATTTCTTTATCAATTATCCAAACACCATTGTATAGGTAATGTCATGGAATTTCTCTTCCCTCACCTAAAGGGTTTTCTACTTTATATCCTGTCATGGATATCATGCTCCGCTTCTCCTTGGGAAGGATTTACCCCTGAAATACGAGTCAAATACATTTTCCTTTGCATTATTTTGTTTAATATGATGATCATATTTTCCTTTCCATTGTTTGGTTTAACCTTTCTTGTGATATATATGATCTAAGCAATAATATTCTCCTGCTTATGTAAACACCTCGGTGTACAATTCTATCAGCAGGACCCATATACTATTGTTGATGACATTACGGTAGCCATCGATGGACGAGAACTTTGCCTATTGGCCCGCCTCGTTCAACAAGCAGGAAAATGGTTCTCTTCGTCCCTCGCCCTTGGTACCGATGTTGTTGCCGACATAACCGACAGACTATCCTCTGACATGCCTTGCTTGCATGATCGTGCAAGATGTCACCATCCTTCCTACTTTAAACCCACATGGTGGGCCCATAACCCACAGTTCCACAAGATCGAAACCTGACTCTCCTGTAAACCCCCTATTCCCAAGGTTGTTCCTCACGCGTGGCCTCATAAGTAATTCACGAGCCACCTTGCGAGAGATCATCGATTCTGTTATCAGACACAACACTTATTCCCATAGGTCTTAACCACTCTCATATTCCGATTCAGACAACGAACGATTGCCTATCTGCTTGGAACTTCTTATTACACCTTCTTACTCTACTCTCGATGACTTTCTTGAATGTAAACTCGAGAGATGCCACTATTCCTCGTTCACTGAGATAGCCCCTAGGTACCTAACATGTGTTGAACTCCGTCCTTCCCGAGTTTTTCCACATAACTTTCCCTAAATACGATGGAGATCCTGAAGAAAGTGTGACGACTTCATCATGATGACCCGAAGCAGAGAAATGAAGACATTAACATAATGGATCGACCTCTTCGAGAAGAGTAACCAAGACCGAGAAGAATCGTAAGAATTTCGTAACCAGAACCTCCCCACCTTACGCCTCTTAAATCTCGGGCGAGATTTCTTGTAGTGGAGGAGAGTTGTGACGCCCTGATAGTTAAGCTACAGTAACCCCCTGCTAATGATGCCATGTCACCACTGCTACTGTTTCTAAACTCACTCTGATTCAAAACCGAGTCAGAATTCAAATCCAAAATCAAGACAAGCAATAAAACTTTTCAAATATTCAAACTAAAATGTTCGGGTGATGCCAAATAATGCACAGGTAATTATGCTGGAGAAAACACACTTTTATAAAAGGTTTAAATGCACTAGAATAATTACAATAGTGGTTTTAACAATAAATTAAATTCCTTTTATAAATTATAAAAAATGCAAACTATTTTAATTAAGTGCAAAACTTTTAGAGGTAGAGGATTAAATTGCGATACTAATTATGTGGCCATCTCCACATCTTACAAAAGTCATTTGGTGCTCCAGTTAAATGGAAAACAGTAACTATTGAAATTATAGAAAAGAATAAATAGGTAAGACTAAGACTTACTGGTGGACTGGGCCCCTAGTAGCTAGAGTGCAGCCCACCCCAGCCGAGCCAACCTTTCCTGTAGCTCTGGGCAGTGGAGACCGAGGCCATGGTGCCAGGCACGCGCGTGTACCGTCCACGCGCCCAATCTCCTCGTGTTGTTCATCCGTCGGTGCCCGAGACATATAAGACCCTCCTCGATGGGCTGGACGAACCCTAGCTCGCCCTTCTCGAATTGATACAAGACCAAACCGCCGCCCCCATACCCGCTGTCGATCCCGTGACCACCGGCCGTCCCTTGTCGCCACACCATGACCAGGAACCATGCATCGTTGCCTTCTTCATCGACATAGCACGAATCGAGCGGAACCGCCTTGCAGTCATCGCCCCGGTCGTATCTCCATCGCCTCGGCCGGTGCCGTTCATCGTCATTGCCGCCGCCTCTGGACCACCCCGACACCCTCGACCTTGCCATCCAGCTCAATGTGAGCAACTGCCCCATCCTACCTCTTCCTCCCTGTTGATTCAAGCCGTAGCCCGGATCCCGTCTTCGCCGACGACCACTATGACCGCGAGCTCAAGTTGAGCTCGGCCAGGACCTGTCCGCCTAGTCTGTGAGCTCTACGGTACGAGGTTGCACTTGCGCGTGCCCCAACACTCCCGTACATGCTCGCCTGCGCTCGGCCACCTCCGCAGCCACCCCTCACGCCCGTCCAGCCTCACCACGCCCCGCGTCGCACTCTGCAGCTCGCCCGCGACCCGCTTCGTCTCCGCGCGCACCCGCCACTGCCGTTGCCACCCTGCCCGCTGCTTGCGCCACCACTACCATGCGGCTGCTGCTTCCCCATGGCTCCCGCCCGCCTGCTCCCGTGCTTGCTACTGTTGCGCGGCTAATGCTGCTGCCCCGCTCCCCCCGTGCCCGTGGCTCGCCCGCTCCGCCGCCGCAGCTTGATGTCTACTACACAACCTTCTTCTTGTAGACGTTGTTGGGCCTCCAAGTGCAGGGGTTTGTAGGACAGTAGCAAATTTCCCTCAAGTGGATGACCTAAGGTTTATCAATCCGTGGGAGGTGTAGGGTGAAGATGGTCTCTCTGAAACAACCCTGCAGCCAAATAGCAAAGAGTCTCTTGTGTCCCCAACACACCCAATACAATAGTAAATTGTATAGGTGCACTAGTTCGGTGAAGAGATGGTGATACACGTGCAATATGGATGGTAGATATAGGTTTTTGTAATCTCAAATTATAAAAACAGCAAGGTAACTAATGATAAAAGTGAGCGAAAACAGTATTGCAATGTGTTGAAACAAGGCCTAGGGTTCATACTTTCACTAGTGCAAGTTCTCTCAACAATAATAACATAATTGGATCATATAACAATCCCTCAACATGCAACAAAGAGTCACTCCAAAGTCACTAATAATGGAGAACAAACAAAGAGATTATTGTAGCGTACGAAACCACCTCAAAGTTATCCTTTCTGATCGATCTATTCAAGAGTCCGTAGTAAAATAACATGAAGCTATTCTTTCCGTTCGATCTATCCTAGAGTTTGTACTAGAATCACACATTAAGACACAAATCAACCAAAACCCTAATGTCACCTAGATACTCCAATGTCACCTCAAGTATCCGTTGGTATGATTATACGATATGCATCACACAATCTCAGATTCATCTATTCAACCAACACAAAGAACTTCAAAGAGTGCCCCAAAGTTTCTACCGGAGCGTCAAGACGAAAAAGTGTGCCAACCCCTATGCATAAGTTCACAAGGTCATGAAACTCACAGTTGATCACCAAAACATACATCAAGTGGATCACATTAATATCCCATTGTCACCACAGATAAGCACATGCAAGACATACATCAAGTGTTCTCAAATCCTTAAAGACTCAATCCGATAAGATAACTTCAAAGGGAAAAATCAATCCATTACAAGGGAGTAGAGGGGAAGAAACATCATAAGACGAACTATAATAGTAAAGCTCGCGATCTATGTATCAAGAACACGAGAGAGAGAGAGAGATCAAACACATAGCTACTGGTACATACCCTTAACCCCGAGGGTGAACTACTCCCTCCTCGTCATGGAGAGCGCCGGGATGATGAAGATGGCCACCTGTGATGGATCCCCCCTCCGGCAGGGTGCCGGAACAGGGTCCCGATTGGTTTTTGGTGGCTACAGAGGCTTGCGCGGCGGATCTCCCGATCTATGTTTCTTCTCGGGGGTTTCTGTATTTATAGGAATTTTTGGCGTTGGTCTCACGTCACGAGGGTCTCTGACTTATCCACGAGATACGGGGGCGAGCCCAGGGGGGTAGGGCGCGCCCTCCACCCTCATGGATGGCTCGGGACTCTTCTGGCCCAACTCTTTTACTTCGGGGGCTTCTTTTGGTCCATAAAAAATCATCAAAAATTGGCACGTCAAATGGACCCCGTTTGGTATTCCTTTTCTGTGAACTCAAAAACAAGGAAAAACAGAAACTGGCACTGGGCTCTAGGTTAATAGGTTAGTCGCAAAAATCATATAAATGCATATAAAACATCCTAGATGGATAATATAATAGCATGGAACAATAAAAAATTATAGATACGTTGGAGATGTATCAAGCATCCCCAAGCTTAATTCCTGCTCGTCCTCGAGTAGGTAAATGATAAAAACGGAACTTTTGATGTGGAATGCTACGTAACATAATTATCAATGTAATTTTATTTATTGTGGCATGAGTGTTCAGATCCGAAAGATTCAAGACAAAAGTTTAAAATTGACATAAAAATAATAATACTTCAAGCATACTAACAAAGTAATCATGTCTTCTCAAAATAATATGGCAAAAGAAAGTTCATCCCTACAAAATCATATAGTCTGGCTATGCTCCATCTTCATCACACAAAATATTCAAATCATGCACAACCCCGATGACAAGCCAAGCAATTGTTTCATACTTTTGATGTTCTCAAACCTTTTCAACTTTCACACAATACATGAGCGTGAGCCATGGACATAGCATATAGGTGGAATAGAAGGTGGTTGTGGAGAAGACAAAAGGAGGAACATGGCTCACATCAACTAGGTGTATTAATGGGCTATGGAGATGCCCATCAATAGATATCAATGTGAGTGAGTAGGGATTGCCATGCAAAGGATGCACTAGAGCTATAAGTTTATAAAAGCTCAAAAAGAAACTAAGTGGGTGCGCATCCAACTTGCTTGCTCAAGAAGACCTAGGGCATTTGAGGAAGCCCATCATTGGAATATACAAGCCAAGTTCTATAATGAAAAATTCCAACTAGTATATGAAAGTGACAACATAGGATACTCTCTATCATGAAGATCATGGTGCTACTTTGAAGCACAAGTGTGGTAAAAGGATAGTAGCATTGCCCCTTCTCTCTTTTTCTCTCATTTTCTTTGTTTTTTGGGCCTTCTCTTTTTTTGGCCTTTCTCTTTTGTCCTCACATGGGACAATGCTCTAATAATGAAGATCATCACACTTTTATTTACTTACAACTCAAGAATTACAACTCGATACTTAGAACGA
The DNA here is from genome assembly GCF_018294505.1 of Triticum aestivum. Taxonomy (NCBI): domain Eukaryota; kingdom Viridiplantae; phylum Streptophyta; class Magnoliopsida; order Poales; family Poaceae; genus Triticum; species Triticum aestivum. Next base: position 401,338,195 of record NC_057794.1, read on the forward strand.
AATATGACTCTATATGAATGCCTCCGGCGGTGTACCGGGATGTACAATGAATCAAGAGTGACATGTATGAAACAATTACGATCGGTGGCGTTGCCACAAATACAATGTCAACTACATGATCATGCAAAGCAATATGACAATGATGAAGCGTATCATAATAAATGAACCGGTGGAAAGTTGCATGGCATTATATCTCGGAATGGCTATGGAAATGCCATAATAGGTAGGTATGGTGGCTGTTTTGAGGAAGGTATATGGTGGGTTTATGGTACTGGCGAAAGTTGCGTGGTACTAGAGAGGCTAGCAGTGGTGGAAGGATGAGAGTGCGTATAATCCATGGACTCAACATTAGTCATAAAGAACTCACATACTTATTGCAAAAGTCTATTAGCTATCGAAACAAAGTACTACGCGCATGCTCCTAGGGGGATAGATTGGTAGGAAAAGAACATCGCTCGTCCCCTACCACCACTCATAAGAAAGACAATCAAAAAAATATCTCATGCTCCAACTTCGTCACATAACGGTTCACCATACGTGCATGCTACGAGAATCACAAACTTTAACACAAGTATCTCTCAAATTCACAACTACTCCACTATCATGACTCTAATATCACCATCTTCATATCTCAAAACAATCATAAAGAATCAAACTTCTCATAGTATTCAATGCACTTTATATGAAAGTTTTTATTATATCCCTCTTGGGTGCCTATAATATTAGGACTAAATTCATAACCTAAGAAAATTATGATGCTATTTAAGACTCTCAAAATAATATAAGTGAAGCATGAGAGTTCATCAATTTCTTCAAAATAAAACCACCACCGTGCTCTAAAAGATATAAGTGAAGCACTAGAGCAAACGACAAACTACTCCGAAAGATATAAGTGAAGATCAATGAGTAGTCGAATAATTATGTAACTATGTGAAGACTCCTTCTCATAAACAAATTCAAATATTAAGTACCTTATTAAAACAGCAAGCAAAACAAAATAAAATGACATTGCAAGGATAGCACATGCCATGTGAAGAAGCAAAAACTTAGGCTCAATCAAAAATGACCGATAGTTGTTGAAGAAGAAAGATGGGATGCCTACCGGGGCATCCCCAAGCTTAGACGCTTGATACTTCTTGACATATTAACTTGGGATGCCTTGGGCATCCCCAAGCTTGATCTTTTGTGTCTCCTTAATTCCTTTCATATCACAGTTTCCCTAAATCTTAAAAACTTCATCCACACAAAACTCAACAAGAACTCGTGAGATAAGTTAGTATTAATCCATGCAAAACCTTATCATTCTCTACTGTAGAAAATCACTAAAATTATAATTTGACATTGAATACTAAATGCCTCTGCATATCTAATACTCCTATCCTCAAATAGAATCATTAAACAAGCAACCATATGCAAACAATGCAAACATAACATCAATCTATCTAAACAGAATAGTCTGTAAAGAATGCAAGAGGAATCATACTTCCCTAACTCCACAAATTATGAAAACTTACCACACTGTAGATAATTTGTTGTTACTGATGGTGTGAAATTTCAAGATTTTATCATGTTCTGACTATTCACAAATATTCAGAACATAACAGCAAACTTTCTGTTTTTAAAACAACAACATATGGACTTGCAAAATAAGCATGGTAAAGGCTATACTTGACCTTTTTATTGAAGTAAAAGATGCAAAACATTACTCTAAATAACAGCAAGCAAATCCTAATAAAATAAATTGATGCTCCAAGCAAAACACATATCATGTGGTCAATAAAAATATAGCTCCAAGTAAAGTTACCGATGAACAAAGACGAAAGAGGGGATGCCATCCGGGGCATCCCCAAGCTTAGGCTCTTGGTTGTCCTTTAGTATTACCTTGCGGTGCCTTGGGCATCACCAAGCTTAGGCTCTTTCCACTCCTTATTCCATAGTCCATCGAATCTTTACCCAAAACTTGAAAACTTCACAACACAAAACTCAACAGAAAACTCATAAGCTCCATTAATATAAGAAAATAAATCACCACTTAGGTACTACCAAGACAAGATTCATAATTTTTCTCACATGAATCCTACTGTACCCTATCATTTCTACAATTTATATTAAGCAATATAAGCCATAGAAACTAGAAAACAAGCAAACTATGCATCGAAAACAAAATCTGTAAAAAACAGGACAGTCTGTAGTAATCTGTAACTCTTGAATACTTATGTAACTCCAAAAATCCTAAGAAATTAGGAACACCTAAGAAATTTGTTTATTAATCTAGTGCAAAAAGAATCAGTATTTTATGGTGCTTCTGTTAAAAATGAAAACTAATCTCCTGGGCGCAAAAGTTTCTGTTTTTCAGCAGGATCAAATAAACTATCACCGTAAGCCATCCCAAAGGTCTTACTTGGCACTTTATTAAAACAAAAGCTACAAAACATGATTACTACAGTATCATAATCATGTTAACACACAAAAACAATAGGTATAAATGTTGGGTTGTCTCCCAACAAGTGCTTTTCTTTAATGCATTTCTAGCTAGGCATGACGATTTCAATGATGCTCACATAAAAGATAAGAATTGAAACATAAAGAGAGCATCATGAAGAATATGACTAGCACATTTAAGTCTAACTCTATTCCTATGCATAGGGATTTTGTGAGCAAAATTTTTATGGGAACAAGAATCAACTAGCATAGGAAATCAAAACAAGCATAACTTCGAGATTTTAAGCACATAGAGAGGAAACTTGATATTATTGCAATTCCTGCGAGCATATATTCCTCCCTCATAATAATTTTCAGTAGCATCATGAATGAATTCAACAATATAACCATCACATGAAAGCATTATTTTCATGATCTACAAGCATAGAATTTTTATTACTCTCCACATAAGCAAATTTCTTCTCATGAATAGTAGTGGGAGCAAACTCAACGAAATAACTATCATGTGAGGCATAATCCAATTGAAAGTTAAAATCACGATGACAAGTTTCATGGATATCATTATTCTTTATAGCATACGTGTCATCACGATAATCATCATAGATAGGAGGGATGCTTTCATCATAATAAATTTGCTCATCAAAACTTGGGGGACAAAAAATATCATCTTCATCAAACATAGCATCCCCAAGCTTGTGGCTTTGCATATCATTAGCATCATGGGTATTCAAAGAATTCATACTAAAAACATTGCAATCATGCTCATCATCCAAAGATTGAGTGCCAAACATTTTAATACATTCTTCTTCCAACACTTTGGCACAATTTTCCTTTCATTTTCATGAAAGATATTAAAAGGATGAAGCATATGAGGCAACCTCAATTTCATTTTTTGTAGTTTTCTTTTATAGACTAAACTAGTGATAAAACAAGAAACAAAAATATTCGATTGGAAGATCTAAAGATATACCTTCAAGCACTCGCCTCCCCGGCAACGGTGCCAGAAAAGAGCTTGATGTCTACTACAAAACCTTCTTCTTGTAGACATTGTTAGGCCTCCAAGTGCAGAGGTTTGTAGGACAGTAGCAAATTTCCCTCAAGTGGGTGACCTAAGGTTTATCAATTTGTGGGAGCCGTAGGATGAAGATGGTCTCTCTCAAACAACCCTGCAACCAAATAGCAAAGAGTCTCTTGTGTCCCCAACACACCCAATACAATGGTAAATTGTATAGGTGCACTAGTTCGGCGAAGAGATGGTGATACAAGTGCAATATTGATGGTAGATATAGGTTTTTGCAATCTAAAATTATAAAAACAGCAAGGTAACTAATGATAAAAGTGAGCGAAAACGGCATTGCAATGCATTGAAACAAGGCCTAGGGTTCATACTTTCACTAGTGCAAGTTCTCTCAACAATAATAACATAATTGGATCATATAACAATCCCTCAACATGCAACAAAGAGTCACTCCAAAGTCACTAATAGCGGAGAACAAACGAAGAGATTATTGCAGGGTATGAAACCACCTCAAAGTTATCCTTTCTGATCGATCTATTCAAGAGTCCATAGTAAAATAACACGAAACTATTCTTTCCATTCGATCTATCCTAGAGTTCGTACTAGAATAACACCTTAAGACACAAAACAACCAAAACCCTAATGTCACCTAGATACTCCAATGTCACCTCAAGTATTCGTGGGTATGATTATACGATATGCATCACACAATCTCAGATTCATCCATTCAACCAACACAAAGAACTTCAAAGAGTGCCCCAAAGTTTCTGCCGGAGAGTCAAGACAAAAACGTGTACCAACCCCTATGCATAAGTTCATAAGGTCACGGAACTTGCAAGTTGATCACAGAAACATACATCAAGTGGATCACGTGAATATCCCATTGTCACCACAGATAATCACATGCAAGACTGATGACCCGCAAGTATAGGGGATCACAACAGTTTTCGAGGGTAGAGTATTCAACCCAAATATATTGATTCGACACAAGGGGTGCCAAAGAATATTCTCAAGTATTAACAGTTGAGTTGTCAATTCAACTGCACATGAAAGACTTAATGTCTGCAGCAAAGTATTTAGTAGCAAAGTAATATGAAAGTAACGGTAACGGTGGCAAAAGTAACAGTTTTGGTTTTGTAGTGATTGTAACAGTGGCAACAGAAAAGTAACTAAGCAAATATAAATATACGAAAAGCTCGTAGGCAATGGATCAGTGATGGATAATTATGTCGGATGCGATTCCTCATGCAACAATTATGACATAGGTGACACAGAACTAGCTCCAGTTCATCAATGTAAGGTAGGCATGTATTCCGAATATAGTCATACATGCTTATGGAAAAGAACTTGCATGACATCTTTTGTCCTACCCTGCCGTGGCAGCGGGGTCCTATTGGAAACTAAGGGATATTAAGGCCTCCTTTTAATAGAGTATTGGACCAAAGCATTAGCACTTAGTGAATACATGAACTCCTTAAACTACGGTCATCACAGGTAAGTATCCCGATTATTGTCACTTCGGGGTTAACGGATCATAACACATAATAGGTGACTATAGACTTGCAAGATAGGATCAAGAACTCACATATATTTATCAAAACATAATAGGTTCAGATCTGACATCATGGCACTCGGGCCCTAGTGACAAGCATTAAGCATGTCATAGCAACATCAATCTCAGAACATAATGGATACTAGGGATCAAATCCTAACAAAACTAACTCGATTACATGATAAATCTCATCCAACCCATCATCGTCTAGCAAGCCTACGATGGAATTACTCACGCACGGTGGTGAGCATCATGAAATTGGTGATGGAGGAAGGTTGATGATGACGATGGTGACGGATTCCCCTCTCTGGAGCCCTGAACGGACTCCAGATCAGCCCTCTCAAGAGAGATTAAGGCTTGGCGGCGGCTCCGTATCATAAAAAGCGATGAATCCTTCTCTCTAATTTTTTTCTCCCTGAACGTGAACATATAAAGTTGGAGTTGAGGTCGGTGGAGCACCAGGGGGCCCACGAGGCAGGGGGCACGCCCAGGGGGGTAGGCGCGCCCCCACCCTTGTGGACAGGTTGTGGGCCCCTAGCCTTGATTCTTTCACCAGTATTTTTTATATATTCCAAAAATATTCTCTGTTGATTTTTAGGTCATTCCGAGAACTTTTATTTCTGGACAAAAATAACACCATGGCAATTTTGCTGAAAACAACGTCAGTCCGGGTTAGTTCCATTCAAATCATGCAAGTTAGAGTCCAAAACAAGGGAAAAAGTGTTTGGAAAAGTAGATACGATGGAGACATATCAAAGACATACATCAAGTGTTCTCAAATCCTTAAACACTCAATCCGATAAGATAACTTCAAAGGGAAAACTCAATCCATTACAAGAGAGTAGAGGGGGAGAAACATCATAAGATCCAACTATAATAGCAAAACTCGCGATACATCAAGATCGTGCCGTATCAAGAACACGAGAGAGAGAGAGAGAGATCAAACACATAGCTACTGGTACATACCCTCTGCCAAGAGGGTGAAATACTCCCTCCTCGTCATGGAGAGCATCAGGATGATGAAGATGACCACTGGTGATGGATCCCCCCTTTGGCAGGGTGCCGGAACAGGGTCCCGATTGGTTTTTGGTGGCTACAGAGGCTTGCGGCGGTGAAACTCCCGATCTAGGTTTCTTTTTGGGGGTTTCTGTATTTATAGAAATTTTTGGCGTCGGTCTCACATCAGGGGGGGGTCTCCGAGTTATCCACGAGATAGGGGGGCAAGCCTAGGGGGGTAGGGCGCGTCCCCGACCCTCGTGGATGGCTCGGGTCTCTTCTGGCCCAACTCTTTTACTTTGGGGGCTTCTTTTGGTCCATAAAAAATCATCAAAAATTGTCACGTCAATTGGACCCCGTTTGGTATTCCTTTTCTGTAGAACTCAAAAACTAGGAAAAAAACAGAAGCTGGCACTGGGCTCTAGGTTAACAGGTTAGTCCCAAAAATCATATAAAATAGCATATAAATGCATATAAAACATCCTAGATGGATAATATAATAGCATGGAACAATAAAAAATTATAGATACGCTGGAGACGTATCACAACCCCCTCCGCTCGTCGTGCCGTCCTCTGCCGCCGGTGCGAGCTGATGCTTCCGTCCCGGCCTGGCAACCACGCTATCCTGCTGGTGTTCTGCCGGCCCTGTGGCTAGCACCCTTGCCGCCACTCAACCTCGCCGCGCCGCTCCCTGTGCCGTGCCCACCTTCCCTAGCCTCGCCGCCGGCGCCCGCCACCGATTCGCCCGGCATGATCCCCTCGCACGCCCGCACCTTTTCGCCCTGGGTAAAAACAAAAAGAATAAAAAATTAAAAATAAATAAATACAATTAATTAACTTAATTAATATTACTTAGTTAACTAATTAACTACCTAACTAGTTTAATCAGTCAATGACAGGGGGCCCACCCCATGTTGACCAGTGAAACTTTGACTGGTCAACTGGGTCCCCCTAGCCCACATGTCAGCCTCTGTGTACATTATGTGTACACAGAGCTAGGTACCGTAGCATTTTAACATTGTTTTCGAATTAAAATAAATTCCAAAAATGTTATAAAACTTTGAAAAATCATATAAAATAAACCGTAATTCGGATGAAAATACTTTCTACATGGAAGTTGCTCAGAACGATGAGACGAGTCTGGATACGTAGCCCGCTCGTCCGCCACACATCTCTAGCATAGCAAACACGCAACTTTCCCCCTCCGGTTCATCTGTCCAAAAACGCAAAACACCGGGAATACTTTCCCGGATGTTTTCCCCCTTTGCCGGTATCACCTCCTACCGTGTTAGGGCACACCTAGCACCGTGCATTGTCATGTCATGCATCGTCATTCTTATGTTTGCATTATATTTATTGTTTCTTCCCCCTCTTCTCTTGTTAGACACCGAGACCGACGCCGCTGCTACCCAATACGACTACGGTGTTGACAACCCCTCCTTTTGGGCTGAGCTTCCAGGCAAGCCCCCCTTGATCACCAGATATCACCTATTCTTCTCTCTACTGCTTGCATTAGAGTAGTGTAGCATGTTATTCCTTTCCGTTAATCCTATCCTGATGCATAGCTTGTATTTGCTACTACTGTTGTTACCTTTACCTGCAATCCTAAATGCTTAGTATAGGATGCTTGTATTCCATCAATGGCCCTACATTCTTGTATGTCTGCCATGCTATACTATCGGGCCGTGATCACTCGGGAGGTGATCATGGGTATATACTTACATACATATTATATATGATACATGTGATGACTAAAGTCGGGTCGGATCGTAGAGTACCGGCGAGTGATTCATGGATTGGGGGCTAAAAGGACATTTGTCCTGACGACCCTCTGGGTGGATCTTTGTGGTGGAGCGACAAGGCAGGTTGAGACCACCTAGGTGAGAGGTGGGCCTGGCCCTGGTCGGTGTCCGCGGTTACATCAATTAACACGCTTAATGAGATCTTGGTATTTGATCTGAGTCTGGCCGCTGGCCTATACGCACTAACCAACTACGCGGGAACAATTATGGGCACTCGACATCGTGGTATCAGCCGAAGCCTTCTTGATGTCAGCGACAGAGCAGCGTGCGCTGGATTGGACTGGAATGCCTGCTCTTGTATTAGGGAGGCTAGGTCTGCTTCTATCCGCCCTCGCAACGTGCAGGTGTGCAATGGGCGATGGGCCCAGACCCCTGCGCCTTAGGATTTAGACCGGCGTGCTGACCTCTCTGTTGTGCCTAGGTAGGGTTGTGACATGTTGATCTTCCGAGGCCGGACATGACCCAGAAAAGTGTGCCTGACCAAAGGGATAGAGCGTGTTGGGTTATGTGGTGCACCCCTGCAGGAAAGTTTATCTATTCGAATAGCCGTGTCCCTCGGTAAAAGGATGACCCAAAGTTGTAGCTTGACCTTATGACATCTAGAACCGGATACTTAATAAAACACACCCTTTCAAGTGCCAGAAACCCGATGACCGCTCTCTCACAGGGCGACGAGGAGAGGATCGTCGGGTAGGATTATGCTATGCGATGATACTTGGTTAACTTACCATCTACTCTCTTCTACTGCTTCAAGATGGAGGCTGCCATAAGCGTAGTCTTCGACATGACTAGCTATCCCCCTCTTATTCTAGCATTCTACAATTCAGTCCACCGATATTGCCCCTGTCGGTGTCCTGGGAATGGGGGTTCCCAGACTTACTTGCCTGCGGCCCACGGCGTGGCTCCACCAACGGCCCTGTATGACCCATCTTCACTAGCAAACACTCAAGACCCACACGAGGGGACAAGCATCGCGAGGCGAACAACGCAAGACCTCCTCGGGGGTGGCCTCACCAGGATGGCTCGCGAGGGGCGGAGCGATCAAGGCAAGGGACACCTCGCGAGGTTCCTGTGACGCAAGCCATGACGACCAAGGTCAGGCGGGTGCCAGCGCGCGCAGTGTTGTCGCTTCCTCTTTGGTGCTATAGAGGCAAGCGCAGGCGTGGTGTCCCGAGGCGTCAAGCAAATGTTTACATATCGGTGCAACAAGACCAAGACCAGCAGGACGGCAGGATGGAGGTCACCGTGGAGCCCAGGACGGCGTCATCACCAGAGCCTTTGGTAGGCGAGGACCATCTTTTGTCAGGATAGTTTGTACTAGTTGTCCCCCTTCGAACTGGCCGTTGTGGGATCCCTTCACACCTAATATTTGGGGAGAGGACCCGGTGTCGGTGTCAAAACCGGCGGATCTCGGGTAGGGGGTCCCAAACTGTGCGTCTAGGATCGATGGTAACAGGAGACGGGGGACACGATGTTTATCTAGGTTCGGGCCCTCTCTATGGAGGTAATACCCTACGTCCTGCTTGATTGATCTTGATGAATATGAGTGTTACAAGAGTTGATCTGCCACGAGATCGTAATGGCTAAACCCTAAAAGCCTAGCTTGTATGACTATGGTAATGAGTATATCTCCTTTTCGGACTAACCCCTCTGGTTTATATAGACACCCAGGGGGATCTAGGGTTTACATAGAGTCGGTTACATAAGAAGGAATCTTCATAGCCGGTCGCCAAGCTTGCCTTCCACGCCAAGGAGAGTCCAATCCGGACATAGGTACAGTCTTCGGTCTTCATGTCTTCACAACCCATCAGTCCGGCCCATGGATAACTGGCCGGACGCCCGAGGACCCCTTAATCCAGGACTCCCTCAGTAGCCCCTGAACATGACTTCAATGGCGAGGAGTCTGGCGCGCAGATTGTCTTCGGCATTGCAAGGCGGGTTCCCCCTTCCGAACTCCTAGTTGATCTTTAGACGTGATGATTGTATCCGGACTTGTATAGACAACCGCAGAGGACATAATATTTCATGGGTTCGACCCACAAACCACTTTTTGGTAATATGACACCACGCCTGCCCGGCCACTACTTGCGAACCGTTTTAGCCGGCCCATCGCCCCACGTCCCAGGACGTGGCCTTATGGCACATCTTATCCAAGCAGAGATCGTGCCTCCCTTTTTAAGGGATTCCTGTCGACCCGGACGTGGGTAACCCAACCATCTCTTGGGTACAACTCCTTGGAAACAAGCAAGTTTTTGAGGCCCGAGAGGAGACGTTTGATATTTGCAGCCTTTATATAGGGGTACAGACCTGTCTTTTTCTTCCACACTTGCCTCTTCCTCAACCCCTGCTACCCCGAGTTCGAACACCCGGGTTTCGGTTGCCACCAGCCCCAATCATGTTCGGATCTAGCCTTCAAGGCCGGTGGGTAGCTTCTTCTATTACGGAGGAAGACATTGCAAAGCTTCGGGCGGCGAGATACCTGACCGCTGAAATCCATCATCGGCTTCCTGCCGACACTACAAAAAAAAGACACATCCGTGACATTTTGGGCCGAACGATTTTTTTTCTGTCATACATATGACATTTCTATGACAATAATTGTGACAAAACCCGGTATCATCATAGATGTGGTGGGCTCCTACTTCTATGACAAAAAATCATGACAGAAAATGGGCTTTTCATCCTGGGCGGGCCGGAGACGCAGTTGCATGACATTTTTTGGGCCGTCCATGACGGAAAAAACCATGGTAGAAGCGAGGGCGAGGAAAATTTCGGGGAGTTCCCGGTTACAGTGGGAGGTCGGGGGCCGAGCGATGCGCGTTTCTCTTGTACACATACACGCGTGTGTGCGAGGCATTGGCTCTAACTGAACCCGAGCGAGGCGTTGGGCTCTAACTGAACCCGAGCGATTGTACTGCAGGCTACGCGTTACTGAACCCGAGCGGTCGATCGATGGCTGTTAACTGAAGCCAATCGAGCGATTCCTTCACTACTGCTGCTAACTGAAGCCGATTGATGCTGCCTCTGGATGAACAGTGAGCGTTGCGGGGGGGGGGGGTTGGATGAACAGTTCCCGGTGGGGGTGGATAAATAGGACCCCATGGTGTTGCCTCTGGATGAACAGGACCCCAATCGATCGAGCCGGTTGGGGCTGGATGAACAGGACCCCGTGGAGGGCTGGATGAACAGGACCACCCCGTGGAGGGCAGGATGAATAGTAGACGATGGACGGCAGGATGAACAGTAGCCCGTGGAGGGGTGGTTGAACAGGAGCCCGTGGAGAGGGCTGGTTGAACAGTAGCCGGTGGAGTAGCACGCGGTGGAGGCTGGATGAATAGGAGCCTGTGGATGAACAGTCGCAGGTGGTGGCTGGAGGAGGTCGACGGTGGATGAACACTAGCTCGTGGAGGCTGGAGGGGGTCGACGGTGGAGATGAACAGTATCCCATGGAGTCCTGTTTTGCGGTACGCCACACCCCTCCCGATGAACAGGACCCCCGTTTCGACCGTAGCGCTCCAACACAAGTCCGTTTCGTCCGTTTTGCGGTACGCCACACCCCTCCCGATCAACAGGACCCCCGTTTCGACCGTAGGAGGTCCGTTTCCTCCGTTTGCGGTACGCCAGACCCCTCCCGATGAACAGGATCCCGTTTAGAACATGTCCGGTCGAACACAAGGCCGTTTCCTCCGTTCTGCGGTACACCAGGCCTTGTTTCCATCGCCTGTTCCGTCCAAGCCCTCCCGATGAACACGACGCATTCCGTTGCCTCCCCATGAACACGACGCATTCCGTTGCCTCACCATGAACACGACGACGACGTTGTTTCTCTGTTTCGACTCAGCTATGTACACGAGCCCTGGCTGTATGTATGCGCGAGTAGGGGTTCGAGATCCCGCCCGTATGTACACATACGTGGCCGTATTTTCTTTCTTGCACCCTGGCCGCCTCTACTACGACACATGCGTGCCTCTACATCGACTAGTATATATGTACGTACACGTTCGCGACCAGAATGACAATGCTACGTATGCTTCGACCAGGTGGGTTCCGACTGTCAGGCACTTCCTTGTATGCAAAGATGTAGCTGGTGGGTCCCAGCAGTCAGGGGGGCGAAATACGGTGGCCCGTCCGGTGGGTCCTGCTGTCAGGTGGAGGAATAATTATTTTGCACGTAATAAGGAGGCACTTCCTTGCTGCGGCCGTGGACCCAGCTGTCAGCCTCTCCATGTACAGTCCACGTCCGATGGAAGCCGTTCCTTGACCACGTTGACCACCCCGCGCCGAGAGCACCAGGGCGGTGGACGACGATGAGGCCTAGGAAGGGGACGACGCGGAGCCGGGGAAGACGCAACAGTGGATGCCCACGCGTAGAGGAGTACGAGGGTTCACTGGTTCGCTGCGGTGTGAGGCTGCCGTCACCGCAGAATAACAAGGGGTGTGGGTGAGTAGAGGGATGGCCTGGCCAGCGGTGGAAGTAGTAGGGGCGGTGAGGCCTCCGCCGCATCACAGCCGGCTACGGGAGGCAGGAGCACGAGGCACGACCGGCGCTGGTTTGGGCGGCTGGAGGAAGAAGACCAGAGGTTGAAGAAGCACTACGGCCGTTGGATGGACATCGTACGGTCACTGGAGCAAGAATCATGCATATTGACTAAGTTGATAAAGCCCTCCATCCCCGTCAACTTAGTAGGCCCACAAGTCAGCCTGCCACTATACTGGGTCCCAGCTAACAGGGGGAGTATTCATTTTTTGTGCGTAATAAGGAGGCACTTCCTTGTGTGCGAAGATATAGCTGGTGGGTCCGAGCTGTCAGTGGAGGTAACGTTTTTTTTTGCGAAATACACAGGCTCTTTCGGTGGGTCCCTGATGTCAAGTGGAGGAATCATTATTTTGCGCGTAATAAGGAGGCATTTCCTTGCGTGCGGCCGTGGACCCAGCTGTCGGCCTCTCCACGTAAAGTCCACTTCAGATGCATGTCGGTCGTTGACCACGTTGACCAGGCCGCGCCAAGAGCACCAGGGCGGTGGACGACGGCGAGGCCTAGGAAGGGGACGACATGGAGGCAGGGAAGACTCGGCAGTTGTTTCCCACGTGGAGGGGAGTATGACTGTGCGAGGGTTTACTGGTTCGTCTGCCGTCGCCGGAGAATAACAGCAGGTGTGGGTGAGTAGAGGGATGGCTAGGCCAACGATGGGAGTACGATCGGGCGGTGAGGCCTGCGCGGCAGCACAGCCGGCCACGAGGAGGAGGGAGCAGGCAGTCCCGCCGGCGCTTGTTTGAGCGGCTGGAGCAGGAAGAGCAGAGATTGAAGAAGCACGACGGCCGTTGGATGGACATCCAACAGTTAGTGCTTGTGCGTCAACCTTTTTTTAGGAAAGCCTCAAATCTGTGGAAAACAACATACAACCCATCTGCCATTATTTCTAATAATTTACAGCCCATTTGCTAATTGTTAGGGTTTTTTTGGAGCCCATATTCTTTTTGTTAGCATTACAGTCCATATTGTGGCAACGGTTAAAAAAATATACGAAATTTTGCATATTTCGGTGCGGTCCGAACTATTTTTAATCCTGAAATTTCGACTCACATTCAAACTGATTTTAAAAATAAATGTATATCAATATAAAATCCAACAAATTCTCCACGCATAAAAATTAATGTAATTTAAAATCTTGAAATGAAAAAAAAGATATTTGAAACTAATTGCTGGTTTGATGTGTTTTAAAAATGTACAACCCATTTCTTAGTACTGATGGGCCATTTTCTCGGGCAGCCGAATGAAAGCTCTCCTCGTGTTGAAAGATTTGCAGCCCAACATGCCCGACAAAGCGACTTACTTTGCAAATCACAAAAAAACCGGGATGTGGCCGTGGACCCAGCTGTCAGCCTCTCCACGTACAGTACTCTTCCGATGGAAGTCGTTCCTTGACCATGTTTACCACGCCGCGCAGAGAGCACCATGGCGGTGGACGACGGCGAGGCCTAGGAAGGGGACGACGCGGCAATGGAAGCCCGCGCGGAGAGGACTATGAGGGTTCACTGGTTCGGCTACGGTGTGAGGCTGCCGTCGCCGCAGGGCCTGGCCAGCGGTGGGAATAGTAGCGGGAGGCGAGGCCTCTGCGGCAACACAGCCGGCCACGGGAGGCAGGAGCATGCGGCACGACCGGCGCTGCTTTGGGCGGCTGGAGCAAGAAGACCAGGGGTTGAAGAAGCACTACGGCCGTTGGATGGACATCGTACGGTCACTGGAGCTAGAATCGTTCATATTGACTAAGTTGACAAAGCCCTTCGTCCCCGTAAACTTAGTAGGCCCACAAGTCAGCCTCCCAGCAAGGTGGGTCCCAGCTAGCCGGGGGAGTATTCATTTTTTTGTGCGTAATAAGGAGGCACTTCCGGTGGGTCTGAGCTGACAGCGGGGGGAACATTTTTTTCGTGAAATACGGTGGCCCGTCCGGTGGGTCCCAGCAGTCAGGGGGAAACGATTTTTTTTCGCAAAATACTGGTGGCCCGTCCAGTGGGTCCCCGCTGGCAGGTGGAGGAATAATTATTTTCCGCGTAATAAGGAGGCACTTCCTTGTGGCTGCCGTGGACCCAGCTGTCAGCCTCTCCACGTACAGTACTCTTCCGATGGAAGTCGGTTGTTGACCACATTGACCACGCCGCGCCGAGAGCGCCACGACGGTGGATGACGGCGAGGCCTAGGAAGGGGATGATGCGGAGCCATGCAAGACGTGGCAGTGGATGCCCACGCGGAGAGGAGTACAAGCGTTCACTGGTTCGGCTGCGGTGTGAGGCTGCCATCGCCGCAGAATAACAGGGGGTGTGGGTGAGTGGAGGGATGGCCTGGCCAGTAGTGGGAGTAGTATGGGGGTGGTGAGGCCCCCGCGGTAGAACTGCCGGCCACGGGAGGAAGGAGCAGGCGGCATGACCGGCGCTGCTTTGGGCGGCTGGAGCAAGAAGTCCAGAGATTGAAGAAGCACTATGGCCGTTGGATGGACATCATACGGTCACTGGAGTATTGACTAAGTTGACAAAGCTCTCCGTCCCTGTCAACTTAGTAGGCCCACAAGTCATCCCAACAATATGGTGGGTCCCAGCTAGTAGGGGGGTATTAATTTTTTTTGGGCGTAATAAGGAGGCACTTCCTTGCGTGCGAAGATATAGCTGGTGGGTCCGACCTGTCAGCGGGGGGAATGTTTTTTTCACGAAATACAGAGGCCCTTCCTATGGGTCCTAGCTGTCAGGTGGAGGAATCATTATTTTGCGCGTAATAAGGAGGCATTTCCTTGTGTGCGGCCGTGGACCCAGCTGTCAGCCTCTCCACGTACAGTCCACTTCCGATGGATGTCGTTCATTGACCATGTTGACCAGACCGCGCCGAGAGCAACAGGGCGGTGGACGACGACGAGGCCTAGGAATGGAACGATACGGAGCCAGGGAATACTCGGCAGTTGTTTCCCACGTGGAGGAGTACGAGAGTTTATTGGTTCGTCTACCGTCGCCGGAGAATAACAACATGTGTGGGTGAGTAGAGGGATGGCTAGGCCAGCGATGGGAGTATGGTGGGGCCGTGAGGCCTGCGCGGCAGCATAGCCGGCCGCGGGAGGAGGGAGCAGGCAGTCCCGTCGGCGCTTGTTTGAGCGGCTTGAGCATGAAGAGCAGAGATTGAAGAAGCACGACAGCCGTTGGATGGACATCCAACAGTCACTGCTATCGTGTGTTGACTAAGTTGACAGGGCATTGCGTGTGCGTCAACCTTTTTTTATGAAAGCATACGCATCAACCTGTAGTAGGCGCACAAGTCAGCCTCAAATCTATGGAAAATAGCATAGAGCCTATCTACCATTATTTCTAATAATGTACAACCCATTTGCTAATTCTTAAGAATTTTTTTGGAGCCCATCTTCTTTTGTTAGCATCACACCCCATATTGTGGCCACGGTTAAAAAGTATACAAAATTTTGCATATTTCAGTGCGGTCAACTATTTTTAATCCAGAAATATCGATTCACATTCAAACTATTTTGAAAAATAATTTATATAAATATAAAATCCAAATAATTGTCCACGCATAAAAATCAATGGAATTTAAGATCTTGTAATGAAAAAAATTGAAACTAATTCCCGGTTTGATGTGTTTTAAAAATGTACAACCCATTTCTGGGCAAACCGAATGAAACTCTCCTCGTCTTGAAAGATTTGCAGCCCAGCAGGGCCGATAAAGCAAGTAGGCCTTGTTTGGGTATTTCTTTAAAAAAATAGAACTGGGCTAGCCATTTTCAGCAAGAAAAAAACACAACTGGGCTCATGATGTGGTAAACATAAATAAAACCCTGGCTAGACGGGCCACAGCCCCCGCACAGCCCCGTTGTTACCCTGATCCGTCGCTAAAACTAGTATAAATAACAACTGCTTGTTCCTCAAAAAAAACTGCGCGACTTGCTGGGTCCCTGGTGTCAGCCGCTCGTAGTGTAATTCTCTCGTTTATTGACTACGTTGACAATGGCGTGAGCCCCAGATGTCCAACCATTAGGAGGAACCATATTTTTGGGCTTGTACTATAGAGGCACTTGCTTGCGTACTGCCATGACGCTGGTGGGTCCCTACTGTCATCCTCTCCACGTACAGTCATCTCCTTGTTCCTCTCGGTTGTTGACGACGTTGACAACGCAAGAGGGCGGCGCACCGCGCACGGCGAGCGAACCAAGGCCGCAAGGCGGAGGACGACGGCGAGGCCTCGGACGGAACGAACAGGAGCCGTTGAAGATGCGCCGGTCCAGTCGCAGGCGGAGGGGAGTACGAGGGTTGACTGGTTCGGGCGCGGGTGCGTGTTGGGGCTGACGTCGCCGGAGAATAACAGGACGTGTGGGGGAATAGAGGGAGGGACTGGCCAACGTTGGAGGGTACGTACGGTAGGGCGGCGGAGGCGCAGCCAGCCATGGGAGGCGGGAGCAGGCGGAGCCGACGGGGTGGTTTGGTTTGGGCGATTGGAGGAAGAAGAAGACAAGAGATAGAAGATACACGACAGATGTTGGATGTCAATCCAACGGCTGGTAGGCAGAATCGTTTGTTGACTGGCTAGTAAGTCGACACCACCTTGGATAGGCTATTTCCTCGCGGGTCCCAAATGTCAGAATCCAAATCTGTCACGGTCATGCAGCCTTTCCTATGAAAATTTACAGCCCATTTGATGTGCTAGTTCGAAATAAGTTTGTGGGTGCTGGTGGGGGCTAATCACTTGGCTTCTGTAATGCACAGTGAGCTCAAGCAGCCGGCGAGAGTGATGTTATTTCCCTTGGTTTGGATTTGTTACAATATTTCACTCTAAATTAAACGAATGGCAAGCCATTTGCCTTGTTTCAAAGAAAATATGACAGTCACAGCCGAGTTGAAAAGGGCAGGAACATCTAACTCCAGCTTACAAACTGTACAAAAGCACGAGGGTTAATTGTTCATCAGGTTTACAAAAAAACCAGATTGAAAAGGGCAACAACATCTAACTCCAGCACTGTTTTCGGCAGTCACAGTCAAATGGATCGGTCAGGTCCATAGAATGAACATCCTGGGTCGTAAAATTTACTGGATTATGACCACAATATGTTGTAAATAGAAGCCCGGCACGTTCAGAAGCTCTTTTGCCCACCTGAAACTCCTTTTTTTGCTCTTCGACATACCCATCCGTCAAAACCATGCTGCTGATAAACTTAAGCCTGATGGACAATAGTAACCTCGCATTCAGCAGGAAGAATGTGACAAATCTTGTGTTTGCACGGTTGGCTACATATCGTTCTAGCGTTATTGTCTTCAATCGAATCTCATGAGAAGTGAGAAAATCCCGATGCTTACGAATCCACCGATTGGTTATAACTTTCTTACCCCGTCCTGTTGCCTAAATAGACATGAAGATTGAAAACAGTTAAGGTCTAAAAGAAGAGTGTCGAAAGAGCAACAGCTGAACGGTTAATTCTAGTACACTATATGCGGGCTTCCAATGTGCGTGAAATTATCACCTTTATATACAACTTCTCCAGACATGGAAAGCATTGCAGCAAGCCAATAATCTTGTTCAGATCAAAACTATTCATTTGGATATATAAGATCTTGACAGAATCCAGCACCATTGATAGGCCATCCATGGAGAAACTCTTCATTGAGCATAGAACATAATATTAGTACAAAATGTGTACTCCAAGATGATATATAAATTATGCGCAGAAATTTAAAATGCAGCTTATGGTTACAAGTGTAGATGATAATATAAAGTACCTGAAGAACTATGGAGCCAAACACCATATTGAAATGAGCACAGAGATCATGTATTACACCCAAGGTCTCCAGTTTAGGCGCAGAGAGGACGGTTATTTGCAACGGTGAATAACTAGAATCAAGGATCAACCTTTGAAGTGAAGGGGCATCTTGGATGATGAGCTGCCTTCCGTCAAAAGAAATTCCAATTCTTACAAGGTTAGGCGACTTTATTTGAAGACAACCGATTCTAACTGTGAAAACAAGCACCAAGCACTCCAGCGCAGGGCAACTGGAGTGGATGATGCTGTGCAATGAGGCCTATGATATACGAACCCGCACAAGTGAAAGTTTCTTGAGAAATGGGAGTCGAAGGTTTAGTACCAGATTGTCTGGTAGGTAGCACTGCGCAAAGGTGGCGGTGTGGAGAGAGGACAAAAACCCCGAGATGGACATGGTGCTGAGGGCACAAGTTCGTGGCGTTCGGTATGTGGTATGTGATTTCCAGGGGAATAGTAGAACTCAAGCAGCTGTAGTTCTGTGAATTCAGGGGATTCCAGCTAGGCGTCCACCGTGCAGGGCATGGTATGCTTGCTCAGGTAGCATGACAGGATGCAGAGGCTTTGAACGGAGCCCAGGTGGGAGGAGATGATGGCTCTGGGGATTTCAAAATCATTGAAGTGAGATAGCTGACGACAGTCGAGATTAAGGGGAACGGCTCGCCATAGAGGGCGCCACCGAATTGAGAGGACTTGGGTGCGGCAGCAATCCTTGGTGGGGAGAAGCGAGATGATCTCCCCAAGGATGGCGTCCAGGAGATCGCTGATGCGGTCCACCCGAGATTCTACGGGTTCCTGGGATCCGGTGGGGGTGGGGTCACCGCTTCTCCCTGCGCTGCCGGGTGCGGGATCTACAATAGGCGTCGCCGCTGGCGGGAGCCTCATCTTCTTGGTGCTGGGGTCAGCCGACTCCATTCTCCTCGAGGGCGTCGTGTCGCGCTCATGGATTTGAGCAGAGTAACGAATGACGAGCCTAGTTGTAGTGCGAGCGAAGAAGAAGGGGAGCTGGGGGTTTTCTGTAGGAGTGAGGTGAGGAATTTGGGGGTACAAGTGGAGCGAGCTGACGTGAGGTGGGTGGGACCGAGGAGGAAGAAGAGCACCCAGGTTTTTGAATCGATTTTACTATTTACTAGTGTGGATGGGCTGTTTTGTCTTGGGACCCGAGAAACAATTACTACTAGTACAATGGAGACACTCTACAGCTATCCAGAAAAACAATTACTACTAGTACATCGGAGACACTCTACCGCTTCTGGCTCCTCCTAGGTCATTGAAACGTCTCCCTCTACTGAATGCCGTTATACTTTTGTTCACCGACATGCGGGCCATGCAGCGCGCGGGCCCAAATGCCATCCACCAAATTAGAAGGCAGTATGCAGGCGAGAGTCACCCCGGTCGTAGCGCGGCAGTAACGAGCCGTCGTATCACAAAACCCCACCTCCCCGCAGTCTAAGTTTGACGGACGAAGCAACCATCATTTCACTCTTCGCTGAATCCCCTTCTCCCTCACCGTCTTCAAGAAAGGCAACACTTGCATCTGCCACTGTTCTTCTCTCCGAACGAAGGGAAGGTAAGCGGATCCGTGATGTTGGTATATTTTCGTTCAGAGGAAAAAAAGAACTTTTGCAAAGCAGTAACCGATCCTCACTCTCTTTTTTGTTTCATTGTCATTGCGATTGTGTTTTCCTTTCAGTGGACTCCTAGTATTCGTCAGTTTCATGATGGACCAAGGAGAACCAGGCAAAGATCTGCCGATATTGGAGCAGACGCGGGAGGCTGATCCCCACGAGACAGAGAGCTCCAAGAAGATGGAGGCAACCACCGAGGCGACCCCAGATACTGAGATGGTCAACGCCCCGTTTGAGGTTACAGCCCCGTGGCACTGCAGGAGCAGTTTTCCCCCTTCGAGGATGTGTCCCCCCCCCCGCTGAGCTGCCCAAGGTGATTTCCTTCTTTGCCGATCTCGATTGTGGTTTTTCATCTAAGTATGTGGTGATTTTTTTAGAAAAGGAAGTATGTGGTGATTAATAATGCAAAATTTTATTAGCTTCGATGCCATGGTATACGTAGTGGTTTAAATAACTTGTGTTTCTTATACTGAAAAGTAATTCAGAATTTGTTTCTGTTTCAGTTAGAGCCCTGATGCAGACAAGGATTGTGTGGTTGTACATGTCACTCGCTATGAGGCGGACGACCTGAATATACGCACTGGGAAAACAGAGTTCTTAGGCTGTTGGATCCTGGAAGCCATTTGCGGTTATACCAATGAAGAGTTGTATTCCAGCCTCACTGTTGTCAGGCGTGTTGTCCAGGGTGTACTGAAGCACAAGAAGTTCAAAGCTACTCCTTCGTTTGTGAGGAATACTGTTCTTGTCAAGCTTACGCAGGAAGATGACGTGGCATGCCTCCACAAACAAGTTTATCAGTGGCAAGGCCACAAGGTTGTCTTCATGAAGGTTCACAGGATTGAGCTGCTGCGGGACGTCCTCGATGATGTTCATGGCAAGGTCCGTCTTGTGTCCAGCCCAAATTAGATCGAGGCATGAAATAGTTGCCCCAGCTAGTGTTTAATAGTAGTTTGGATTGTGTCTAATTATCCGAACCTTGCCTGTTATCGACCCCTCTGGGGCTAGTACTCTGTTTGAATCCGTCTATGGGAACTGCTGCTACTTTTGTGTGCCCGTGAATCATGTGAGAACCATCGTAATTGTTGCCGAAACAGATGCGTCCTCACTAGTTTTTTCATGAATATGGCATGGTAAGACATAAGTTGTCACGGTTTATCATACGAGCAGTGTGTGTTTTGATGAAATAGAGCACTCGTTCGAGAACCGTGCGCCGACGTATACATAAGTACTTGTAAACACTGTTGGTGCTACCCCACTTGTAAGCAGTTGTGCAAAACACGGCACATTGGCTCAGCTCGCTTCAACACTAGGCTATCGACCAGCTAACAATCAACAATCTGCTGTCTGACATATAAGCAACTATGTATCTTGTTACAGTGGTTCATGCAGTTAATTGAGGCCACAATGTAATAAATTCCAAACGTTCACACGCTAGTCCAGCGCTCATGTGGAACACTCACATTAAACTCGTCTTCATAAAAAACTTGAAAAGCATAAGTTAAGCAATTTTATACATCTCAATGATTCATAGAACATAACAAACATATACTAGTTCACAGCAAAAGACAAAGTTGTGAGAAGGTTTACAAATCAGGAAAAAACAAGCAAGGCTTCTCTCTGAGCAAAGGGCCTCCCGGCAGGCTTAAATTTCCTGGAGTTCACTCTGGTTTTTTCTTGTTGCCACCATTCAGGGTTAGGTTCTCTCATTCCAGAATAACCAATTATAATTGTGGTATCAGCTGGAATGCTGAACTGAACCATGCAGTGTACTGACCAGCTGAAATGCTTGTGCATTCCACTAAATTTAAGCACCGCTATTGCAGAATAAGCAGACCACATGCCTCTTGTCCGCGCACCTGTCCAAAAAACCGCCGTGCAGCCGTGCCAGCTAGTCCTTGGTCCATGGATGAACTGGTAGAAAGTGCATTCCGGACTAGGATGCAGTTGTTTTCGCTCGTCCCTGCACTGCAATCAGGAAGTAAAACGTACGAATCAGCTTCTTTTAGATTGCGTTGGTCATTCTACCTTAGTTACTACCAATGTAGGGATACCTTGAAGACGGGAGGTTAGACGACGGCAGCGAGGGATAGCCATCTCATTTTGCGCAGTTGTACTAAAACTGAGGTGTGTGCTTTTGATTGCGCGGATAGAAACGATACGGAGACAGACATCCCGAAACGATATGGAGACAGACATCCCTGTTTGCGCAAATAAGATATACGGTTATTTAAACAGTGACAGATATTACTACTTTCCCCCGTTTCCTCTTAGAACCAAGTCCTAGATTCATGCTACAGCTTTCCCACTTTCTTCCCTGTTTGAACCAACGCTTTGAGTCGACTGTATGAAATAGCTTTACTTCTAATCTACTACTACTATAATGCGGCAGTTTTGAAATTGGATTTACCACTCCATCTTCGGTTCTCCCGCCCAAACAAGCATTGGCTCAAAATCCACCGTTCATTTCCCCTCTCATGCATATCACTGCCGTCCATCAAACAAAGGATGACATGATCTGACGGCTAAGAGCTGCCGGATTCGCTCCCGCTCCTTGTGCACATGGCCGACTCTGCTCTCCAAGTAAACAAATAAAGAAGTCCCCGTTGAATCTGGATTGCACCTACTGAAGTTGAGAAATGTCTAGAAACTGCTGCCACCTCCTCACATGCAAGTACGACAAGTTGGCAAATAGCTAGCACATTTTGGTTCCCCGTTGTCACCTGGGAAATAAACACTCTACTACTAACTTATTTTTTAGATTACTGTAAAAATGGATTTTTTAGATGCCGCTATACTGCAAAGTTTACACTGTTCACATAACATAACATTGCATGGCTGATGCTAGCTAAAGTTTTATTCTGCTTCATCGAGAAATGTAATATTTTTATTATTCGCAGAAAAAGTGTAATATTTTATTTCAGTCATACATAAGCTATACCTCAAGCTAATACAGGACATGAGTGTCTGTCAGACCTAAATGACTTATTTAGTTGCACAAAATAGTCCATAAACATGCATGTAAACCGTCAAACAACTCTGGAACTATACATCAGTGGAACCCAGGAAACAACATATAATAAAACTACAACTTTTATCTTGTAATCAAATTCTTACTTGGAACTCAGTTTGATTTGTGCAAGTGATTTGCTTCTTATTTCAGAATAGTCCTTAGATCATGCAAACAAACACACTATGATATCTACTCAAGATACGAGTACCCATTTCTCTCTCTAAAAAGAAGGTATATGAGTATCTATCATACAGAACATACGTGCAAAGCACGTGCCTTAGTAGAAGTCTAGGTGGCTTTGGAATAGCGGACGGAAGTAGAAAAGGATCCACACGAAGGGAGCTGGGGCAGTAGAGCAAGGCAGGTTTCGAAGGAATATATACCTGAGGGTCGTCGGCATGTCGCAAAGACGGCGTCGGGAGGCCGCATCTTGGCCACAATACCGCAGGGAGGAAGAAGGGGTCGGAGGCCCTCCCGAGCTGGCGCTCTCTCAGAGAGAACGGCACGGCCGCCGATCGGGACGGCAGCCGTTGGTCTCCTCCCCCGCTGCCGACAACAGCGTGAACGATGCACCTACACCCCTGCCACGGTCGAGGTTGTCCGGCCAGATTTGTGACCAGCCGTGAGCTGAGAGAGAGTGTGGCCACCTATGTGTTGCTTAGATCTGGAGAGCATGAGAGAGTGAACGAGAGGAACCCTAGTAAAGCAAGCGCTAAGGCTCCTGCTTTTATATATAGTGGAGTGATTTTGTTGTACCAGCTTCAAAAAAATGCGCTCCTACGTGTACCCGCGAGTGGGTATGAGAGAACTAGTGCGTGCGTGCACTGCTTCTCTTCATGATAGTACAATATACTATGCCCAAAGAACGTTCGCCACAAGAGTAATAGTACAAGTGTGTGACGTGTGAGCTAAAATAAAATGTGCGCGCCGTCTTTTGTTTTTTAGAAGTTCTGAGGGTAGGGTGTGAAGAGCACATATGTGCGTGACGTCTACCTGCAGATAGACGGTGGGTGCGACGTGCGAGTCTGCGAGAGGACTCGGGAGAGTCGTGACTCGTGAGGGTGCGTGTGCGTGAGAGAGAGGGGGGCACGTATCAATGCAATGCATGTGTCCGTAAATCATTATCCAACAAACGTTCGCCACAAGCCTTTTCCTGACGAACGCCGTAAGGACCGTTAGATCGGCATCCGACAGTGTCAGTTTTGCCATGTCATTTAACAGAACAGCCACTCCTCCTACACACAAATCTTCCACGTGAGTGTTAGCAACTGCCGTATGCTCCCTCCGTTCCGAAATGCAGTGCATATAGCTTTATTGAAAATTCGAACCTCGCAAACTTTTACCGAGTTTTCGTGTACCAAATTGCACATGTAGAATACCATGTATATATCATTTCATTCATCTTCGAGAGGTAACTATAAAGTTGGGTGAGGAGTCTACAAAGAAAGACCATCGTATCACCCGCAGCAATTTCAAGCATCCTTTAGTGTCGAGGAATATCATAGGAACTCTATATGATATGATTTTTATAGGATTTTTTCCTTTAGAGCCAATTGGTTCATAGGAATAGATTCATATACTCCACATTTCAAAGGAAATAAACATGATATCATTTCTATAGCTTTAGAGCCACTTGGTTCATATGAATGGATTCCTATACTCCCTTAATTTCAAAGGAAAATAAACATTAGCGTATATTCAATAGAAAAGTTCCTATGATATGAACCAAATTACATCTCTTTTCTAATCCCTCCTCATAGGAATTGAGAAACATGTCATCTCTATATTCAATAGAAAAGTTCCTATGATGTGAACCAAATGACATCTCTTTTCCAATCCCTACTCATAGGAATTGAGATGCTCCATGTCATCTCTTTCCCTACAACTTCCATGTATACATCTTCTATTCCTAAATAGATAGTACAACCCACTAGTAGCTTTTTTCCAAAACATGCAACTATGGCACAAGAACTATATAGTGTGCCAATAACTTTGAAAGATGGTCGCTGGATGAAGCTAACCCGACAGTGCAGAGATAGGCAAATCCGAGCACTACTGGCCGTTGGATATCATCAACATTCCACCAGATCTGCCACATGTACAATTTAGAAGACTCCATGGTTGAACTTAAGCATAATGCACAAACCTCAAAACACAAGCACTTCTCCTTTGTTCTAGAATCTTCTGTATCATAATTGATTATTTTTTTCTAAATGAATTGCCATTATTTGTTTTTTACTTTATGATTTACTCCCTCCGTTCCAAAATAGATGACCCAACTTTGCACTAACTTTGTACAAAGTTAGTGCAAAGTTGGGTCATCTATTTTGGAACGGAGGGAGTACAATGCACAACCCCATGAATCTTAACATTTTTATAAAACTTATTGATTTTGAATGAGATGAACTATAAGAACTAAA
The DNA here is from genome assembly GCF_018294505.1 of Triticum aestivum. Lineage (NCBI taxonomy): Eukaryota > Viridiplantae > Streptophyta > Magnoliopsida > Poales > Poaceae > Triticum > Triticum aestivum. The sequence goes on from NC_057794.1 coordinate 401,363,364, forward strand.
CGAACATCTACATCATGCATATATGACTCAAAGCTTTACATCCTATAGTGTGTATTTATTCATAATTTGGTTTCGAAATCTCATGCGTTCAATACATGTGTACCTTACTAGTTTTGAGTAGAGTAGCAAATTTCACGCGGCCCCGGGTATATCAAAATGCAGGGCCCATGCATCATTGCCTTTCGGTCGAACCTACGTCCACAATTTTTTGTACGTACTATATCTCCACTGGTCCCCGAACCCAAAATGCTGCCTCGTTCCCGTAAAACCAAGCGGCCCACACATATTTAAGGCGTCGGCTCGAACCCGTTTACTACGACGTGGCCCCGCACGCCGTAGTACTCCTACAAACCCTACCGCCGCACTCATCATCGGTTTTCTTCAAGAGGACGAGGGAGAAGCCGATTTGTAGTGGAGGCGCTTTCAAAAAAAGGATCTGTAGTGGAGACCCCTACCCTAGGGTGCCCTAGGTAGCTGCCGCACGCATCATTGTTTTCTCTTTTCTTTATGCTCTTGCGCCCTAGAGTGAAATGATGGTTGCTTCGTCCGTCCAGCTTAATGCGGGAAAGGTGGGGCTTTGTGATTTGACCCCTCGTCGCTCATTTTCTACTACTGCGGCGCTACGACCGGGGTGCCTCCAATTCCAACCGCTGCTCCGAACTGTAATTTGGTGCATCGCACGTGGAACAAGACGGTGGATGAGCCACATGTCGGCCAAAGGGGTCCTGTTAAGTGTGTCGCCATTTCGTGTGCGGACTGACCCTGCTTGAGTTGCTACGCCAACACGACAGGAGCAGCCTACCACTTGGTTTTGCTCCTTGGTGAATCCCGACTATATTGATCTAAAAAGATACGTGCTGAACTACCCTCTCCGTCTCGGTTTTTTTATTTTTAGGCGTCTCGGTTTATAGGGCCTGCACGTAGTTCTAGGTCATCCATTTGACTAACTAAATATGAGTTACTATGTCACAAAAAGTATATCATTGGATTCTTAAGCGGATGTAGTTGTATTTAAAAGTCGAGGGCGGGGCTTTTCCTGCGCGGTAGGCGGCGGGGCAGTTCCGCCTAGTCGGTTCGACAGAGACGCGAGAAGACGAGGGAGTAGGCTGCTGCAAACGTAGGGCTGTGTGATTTGACAGCGAGTTACTGCTGGACAGGTGGGGCCCCGTGATTTGACTTGCCATTATCATTTTAACTGCGGCGCTACGACCGGCGTGAGTCTCCCAGATTCCTGACCACCTCCATACAGGTGCCTCTCCCAATGCTCCACCATGTAGTAGAGGCTGGCTCTTGCATGAGAGCCCACTTCTCCACTTTTTCCTTGCCTCTCTTTCCTCCACATATGCAAAAATGCCATGTAAAGCGCACTATTGTACTTACTTTTACTTGCTCCTACAGGTGCTTAAGCTTGCCACATAGGCATAAAGTCTGATGTGGCAAGTTAATCAAGAAGAGAGAGACTAGTTTGGTGACCCAAGGAAGAAACGGTGCTAAGCGCGTGTACCTAGGTGAAAAGACAATTTTGAGTCTATAGCTAATTAAATGAAGCAAACTTAGCAACACCATTTCATTGGAAGAGGTCACTCCTTGGCAAATGCAATAAATACACGCGCTTAGCACCGTTTCTTCCTTGAGTACGAAGAAAGAGATAGAGAGGAGTAAAAAAATACACTTATAGCCAACCTTGTTGTAGTATGAGTGACTAAGTGATGACTATGTATGACATGCCAACATCAGATAGCCTAACGCACCGTGTTAAATCTCCAAGGGCGCGACCGCGCGAGCGACGCGACGGTCGTGGTAGGCGCGACCATGATACGGGCTGCTGGCAGCCCTTGGATCTGAGATCAAACGGTCGCATGCTAAGTTGCTGAAAATTTGCAGAATAACCCTCCAGGATAGGATATTCACCCATAGGTCTAGAATCACGCCATGCAACCGTTCGATCTCAGATCCAAGGGCTCTCGGAAGCCCGTATCATGGGAGAATGGAAAGCCACTACCCTGCCGTTCGCACGCTGGCAGTTCGCTCCTACTCGTCCCCGCACGTCCTTCAATACTACGGCGGTTCGCTCCTAGTCGTCCCGTCCATTCACATTACGGCAGTTCCACTAATCCTAACCCTCCTCCCAAATCCATGGCGTCCCAAATCTCCACGATCGGCGGTGAGTACAAGGTTAGAACCATCACCGGCGATGAGTTCGACGTCATCTACACCCGTTCTTCCGCGACGGTGAAAGGATGCCTTTCTCGCTTCAGCCGCATGTTCGAAAACTCAGATGATGAGTGGGTCGCTGGGCTAGATGTTGAGTACACCACAGTCCTGGGACGAGAGAAGGATCTAAAGGACGAAGAGAGGAAGAAGCCCGCCGTGATCCAGGTTTGCGTACATAACGTTTGCTTGGTCTACCACATATGCCATGCCGACGTTGAGTGCCAGGATTTTAAGAACTTCCTCAAGGACAAAACAGTGAAATTCGTTACTGTAGACTTTGGTAACGACAAAGAAGTCCTGCGTCGGATAGGCCTCGTTGTAGGCAACACCTTCGACCTCCAGAAGAATCGGCTGGTGTCCTCTCGTCAGCCTTCAATGCTGACCCTGGCAGGAGCCATGGTTCATCCTTCGTACGGTAAACTGGAGAAACCTCATTACACGTTTCATCGTCATGCATGGCAGCGGAATGTACTAGATATAGACCACATCCACTACGCTGCAATGGATGGCTACCTTTGCTTCAATATCTACAAGGGTTGGATGAAGAGCAACAGCCAAGTGTGCGGTTCAAGCAAAGAAGTATCGGCCAAGAGGAAGAGGGACAAGGACGAAGTCGAGGACGTGGACGAGGACTCCGAGTAAGGTGGCAGTGTCGTTGCTCATGGTGGTTCTAATGCAGTGTCTACCGGAATAGTTGCAAAGTTTAATTTCAGGTGTGCTTAATTTAATTTGAGGGGTGTGTTGTGCTGAGCCCCCAGCAGAACTATGTTATGTTTCTTCTCGTTACTTTAACTCTTCAGTACGTACATACTAGTATTTCTTACATTTCATCTTTTAGTTGGTATAGTACTACCACTCGTTTCTTCACATTATATACGTACAATATATATGGCCAACATCATATAGCCAGCAGTTTAGTTGTCAAAGAATTTCAGGGTGCTTAGTTTTGTCAAAGAATTCCAGGATGCTTAGAGGGTGCTTGGATCCAAGGGACTTATTTTAGTCTGACTAAAAATAGTCTCTTTAAGAGGCTAAAGTTCCAAGCACCCCTGACTAAAGAGGGGCTAAAACTAGTCTTGAGACTAAAATTTTTTAGTCAGGGGTACCCCTACTAAAATGTGGATTAGTCCTCTCTCTACTCATTTAACTCCTCTCCTTTAACACAGGCGAGTTCTGGATTGGAGGGTTTGGAGGATAATAAATGCTCATTAACTTGATTTTAGCCTTTTTAGTATTTGGATCCAAGCATGGGTGAGGCTAGCATGTTTTAGTCCCACTACTTTTAGTCATGGGACTAAAACGTATCCAAGCACCCTCTTAGTTTTATTTGAGGGGTGGGTTGTGCTGGACACCATTATTGTGACTAGCCTTTTTAATAGTACTATATGCATAATTTGGCGACGAGCGCTCTCTATATGTACCACCTTTTTTTAATTTCAATTTTTGCTCCATGGCGCAATCCATCGATAGTACTACTGTACAAAAGTATACATTTTTTAAAAGGCTAGAGTACTGTTCATCACATATATAGCCAGTTAAATTCTCAACCTAGAACGACGTGCATGCCATGTAGTAAACCGATACGGAGGAAGTATAGTAAAAATGAGGTGATTTTACCGAGCGATCGGCGGGGGAGCATGGCCTGTCATGCGGTCCCACGTGTCATGATGTACCAAGGCGATGCGCGTGTCCCTCTTGAGGCAGAAGCAATACTAGTACGTGGTTTGAGATGATGGCGAACCGAAGTGTGAAATAATGGTTGCTTCGTCCGTCTGGGAAAGTGCGGCATTGTGATTTGACGTCTCATTGCTCATTACTACTACTGGGCCGGTACGAGTGGGGTGCGTCCCCCTGCTGTTCTGCACTGTTATTTGGTGCTTGACACGTCGACCCGGTTGCTATATGTCCCACATGTCGGCGACAGGAAGTACAGAATTCATGAAAGGGAGCGTCGACGGAGGAGTATACTACAGAATTCATGAAAGGGAGCGACTTAGTTTTGGAAAAATCTGTTTTTACGGAGTACGTACCCACTAGGGTTTATAGGGCTCATCTAAAAAACATTCGTTTTTCCGTTTGATAAGTCTCAATTCTACTATACTAGTAGTAGTACCATTACATGTTGGATTTCGAGGTGCGTTAGATCACCCGACGCAAGCAGTGTCAAGAGGAAACTAACCAATGCATGTACAAGTTCATGGAAATTTAGTGGTCATTCATGCATTCGTTCTAATTAATGCCTCGGTAAACATAACTTCTTGAGAAAAACGAGCGTACTAATTACTTGTGCAAAATACGAAATTAATTCGACCACTCACCGTCTACCTTGGTTGGAGAGATTTTGAAATTGAGCCATAAACTGGAAAGGAGGGAGTAGTAACTTTTGTCTCGATTACTATTTGTGGCCTTGTATAGATGCAAAATGTATTTTTTATAGTGGCCTTGCATAAGTAAATGGAGGGAATACTAACCAAAGTACGTAGTAGGGACGAGGAGTAAACGGAGGGAGTAGTAAAATTTTCTCCTCGTGCTGCGAGCCACCGCGCGGGTGGGCGAGGGAGCGGGCGTAAGGCGTACTAGTAAGCAAGCTTCACCTCATCCTGCGAGCCACCGCGCCCGTGGGCGGGGGAGACGGCGTACTAGGCAAGCTTCTCCTCGTTCTGCAAGTTGACGGGACACATCAAAAGTACTCCAGTGTATAGAGCCTTGCCTCTAAGGTAGGCCCCACATGGTTTGCCTCTTTTTTTAATTTAACATAATGCGTCAAGTCGCAATTTGTTTGTTCACCCGTGGTAGACGATCCTCCCTCCACCAAGTGGACAACCAGTACACGTGCCAAATTACCACATGGGCTGCCTTTTTCATACAGAAATGAGCTCCACCGTGTACCCGCGCGGGTGTGGTTGGGAAAGAGACGGGAGTACGTGCGCCGTGCGCGCACCTCTTCTCTTCGTGCACGTCCCCCACCTACGTGGGTGTGTGTGAGAGAGATACAAACCTAGACATAATGCGCCGTCCATCCCCATGCCTCCGCCCAGTTCGACCACCAGTCACAACCACGCCCCACTCCTCCTCACCTTATCTCTCATCTTTCTCCCTACATTTTTATATACAAGGGCCACTATCAAAATTACAATTTGCAGATATACAAGGCCACTAACACTAATCGATGCAATATTAATGGTGTTTGCCTTGTGGTACTACCAAAGGAGGACATTAATTATCCCTTGCATGCATGCGGGAGTTTGTAAAAAATGCATCTTGATGTTCCGTGCAATGCACGAGCATCTTGCTAGTCCATGAAAACAACACATGGCAAAATTCCACGGCTTGGGGCGGCAACTGGCTCCGTCGGGCGAGGGGAGGGAGGTGGATCAGCAAGCTGCATAGCTCGTATCCGGCGGGCTACCCAGCCGGCTTGGATGCGGAATAACTACTCTTTGTAAGCCATTGTAAGAGTGGACAAAATGGTGGAGGAGATAGGGGAGCGGCCCGGTCATGAACGGACGTGTGTCCAGAGTGGGTTTCTCGGCTTCCACATGGGCGGGTTTCATGGAGGCGGCCCGGTCATGAACGGAGGTGTCTTGGTGAAGTTACAAACATACCCCGGTTTAGACCTTTGGACATCGGGCCGATAGGCTACACGGGCCAGAGTCAGGACAGTAATTTCCTACCACCAAAACATTAGTCTCGCGCGGTTTCGGGTGACCAGAGGCCTATTTGGCGCTTCATTCAATATTTGGGCTTGAAATGAACTTGCGTTGGTTTTCCCCGAAGAGGAAGGGATGATGCAGCAGAGTAGCGTAAGTATTTTCCTCAGTTTTTGAGAACCAAGGTATCAATCCAGTAGGAGCCCACGCTCAAGTCCCTCGTACCTGCACAAAGCGATAGCTACTCGCAACCAACGCGATTAGGGGTTGTCAAGCCCTTCACGGTCACTTACGAGAGTGAGATCTGATAGATAGAATATTTTTTGTATTTTTGATATAAAGATGCAAAGTAAAAAGTAAAAGCAAAGTAAATAGCAAAACAATATAAAAGTGATGGAGATTGATATGATGAGAATAGACCCGGGGGCCATAGGCTTCACTAGTGGCTTCTCTCAAGAGCATAAGTATTCTACGGTGGGTGAACAAATTACTGTTGAGCAATTGATAGAATTGAGAATAATTATGAGAATATCTAGGCATGATCATGTATATAGGCATCACATCCATGACAAGTAGATCGAAACGATTCTGCATCTACTACTATTACTCCACTCATCGACCGCTATCCAGCATGCATCTAGAGTATTAAGTTAAAAACAGAGTAATGCCTTAAGCAAGATGACATGATGTAGAGAGATAAATTCATGCAATATGAAATAAACCCCATCTTGTTATCCTCGATGGCAACGATACAATACGTGTCGTGCTGCCCCTTCTGTCACTAGGTAAGGACACTGCAAGATTGAACCCAAAGCTAAGCACTTCTCCCATGGCAAGAACTACCAATCTAGTTGGCCAAACCAAACGGATAATTCAAAGAGACTTGCAAAGATAACCAATCATGCATAAAAGAATTCAGAGAAGATTCAAATATTATTCATAGATAGACTTGATCATAAACCCACAATTCATCGATCTCAACAAACACACCGCAAAAAGAAGATTACATCGAATAGATCTCCACGAGAGAGGGGGAGAACTTTGTATTGAGATTCAAAGAGAGAGAAGAAGCCATCTAGCTACTAACTATGGACCCGAAGGTCTGAGGTAAACTACTCACACTTCATCGGAGGGGCTAGGATGATGTAGAAGCCCTCTGTGATGACGACCCTCTTCCGGTGGAGCTCCGGAACAGGCCCCAAGATGGGATCTCGTGGATACAGATAGTTGCGGCGGTGGAATTAGGTTTTTGGCTCCTGTTCTGATCGTTTGGGGGTACGTGTGCATATATAGGAGGAAGGAGTACATCGATGGAGCACCGAGGAGCCCACGAGGCAGGGGGCGCGCCCTGGGGGGGGCACCCCCACCCTCGTGACCACCTCTTTGATCCCTTGCAGTAGGGTCCAAGTCTCCTGGATCACGTTCGGTGAGAAAATCACGTTTTCGATGATTTTATTCCTTTTGGACTCCGTTTGATATTCCGTTTATCCGAAACACTGAAATAGGCAAAAAACAGCAATTCTGGGCTGGGCCTCCGGTTAATAGGTTAGTCCCAAAACTAATATAAAAGTGGAAAATAAAGCCCATTATAGTCCAAAACAGTAGATAATATAGCATGGAGCAATCAAAAATTATAGATACGTTGGAGACGTATCAGGCATCCCCAAGCTTAATTCATGCTCGTCCTCGAGTAGGTAAATGATAAAAAGAATTTTTTTATGCGAGTGCTACTTGGCATAATTTCAATGCAAATCTTCTTAATTGTGGTATGAATATTCAGATTAGAAAGATTCAAGATACAAGTTTATATTGACATAGAAAATAATAATACTTCAAGCATACTAACAAAGCAATTATGTCTTCTCAAAATAACATGACCAAAGAAAGTTATCCCTACAAAATCATATAGTCTGGCTATGCTCCATCTTCCCCACACAAAGTATTTAAATCATGCACAACCCCGATGACAAGCCAAGCAATTGTTTCATACTCTAACTTTTTCAAAACTTTTTCAATCTTCACGCAATACATGAGCGTGAGCCATGGATATAGCACTATAGGTGGAATAGAATGGTGGTTGTGGAGAAGACAAAAATGAGAAGATAGTCTCACATCAACTAGGTGTACCAACGGGCTATGGAGATGCCCATCAATAGATATCAATGTGAGTGAGTAGGGATTGCCATGCAACGGATGCACTAGAGCTATAAGTATATGAAAGCTCAAAAAGAAACTAAGTGGGTGTGCATCCAACTTGCTTGCTCATGAAGACTTAGGGCAATTTGAGGAAGCCCATCATTGGAATATACAAGCCAAGTTCTATAATGAAAAATTCCCACTAGTATATGAAAGTGATAACATGAGAGACTCTCTACTATGAAGATCATGGTGCTACTTTGAAGCACAAGTGTGGTAAAAGGATAGTAACATTGTCCCTTCTCTCTTTTTCTCTCATCAATTTTTTTTGTTTGGGCCTTTTCTCTTTTTTTTTATGGCCTCTTTTTTTCGTCTGGAGTCTCCATCATTCTTTCCTCACTGGGACAATGCTCTAATAATGATGATCATCACAGTTTTATTTTTCTTATAACCCAACAATTACAACTCGATACTTAGAACAAAATATGACTCTATGTGAATGCATCCGGCGGTGTGCCGAGATATGCAATATGACAATGATGAAGTGTGTCATGATGAACTAGATGGTGGAAAGTTGCATGGCAATATATCTCGGAATGGCTATGGAAATGCCATAATAGGTAGGTATGGTGGCTGTTTTGAGGAAGGTATATGGTAGGTGTATGATACCGGCGAAAGTTGCGCGGTATTAGAGAGGCTAGAAAAGGTGGAAGGGTGAGAGTGCGTATAATCCATGGACTCAACATTAGTCATAAAGAACGCATATACTTATTGCAAAAATCTATAAGTTATCAAACCAAAGTATTACGCGCATACTCCTAGGGGGATAGATTGGCAGGAAAAGACCATCGCTCGTCCCCGACCGCCACTCATAAGGAAAACAATCAATAAATAAATCATGCTCCGACTTCATCACATAACGGTTCACCATACGTGCATGCTACGGGAATCACAAACTTCAACACAAGTATTCTTTAAATTCACAACTACTCAACTAGCATGACTTTAATATTATCACCTCCATAACTCAAAACAATTATCATGCTTTAATCTTTTCTTAGTATTCAACACACTCAAAAGTGAGTTTCCCAAATCTTGAATACCAAGCATATTATTATTAGGCAAATTACCATGCTATTAAGAGACTCTCAAATTAATTTAAGTGAAGAATGAGAAATCAATAGTTTCTTTAAAACATATCCACCACCGTGCTCTAAAAGATCTAAGTGAAGCACATAGAGCAAAATTATAATGCTCAAAAGATATAAGTGAAGCACATAGAGCAAAATTATCTAGCTCAAAGGATATAAGTGAAGCACATAGAGCAAAATTATCTTGCTCAAAGGATATAAGTGAACCATATAGAGTATTCTATCAAATTTTAATTCATGTATGGCTCTCTCAAAAGGTGTGTACATCAAGGATGATTGTGGCATACTAACAAACAAATACACAAATAATACAAGACGCTCCAAGCAAAACACATATCATGTTGGTGAATAAAAATATAGCTCCAAGTAAATTACCGATGGAAGTGGACGAAAGAGGGGATGCCTTCCGGGGGCATCCCCAAGCTTTGACTTTTTGGTGTCCTTGGATTATCTTGGGAGTTCCATGTGCATACCCAAGCTTAGGCTCTTTCCACTCCTTATTCCATGATCCATCAAAAGAATTCACCCAAAACTTGAAAACTTCACAACACAAAACTCAAAATAGAAAACTCGTGAGCTCCGTTAGCGAAAGAAAACAAAAGAACACTTCATGGTACTGTAATGAACTCATTCTTTATTTATATTGGTGTTAAACCTACTGTATTCCAACTTCTCTATGGATTATAAACTATTTTACTAGCCATAGATTCATCAAAATAAGCAAACAACACACAAAAAACAGAGTCTGTCAAAAACAGAACAGTCTGTAGTAATCTGTAGCTAGCGCAAGATCTGGAACCCCAAAAATTCTAAAATAAATTTATGGACGTGAGTAATTTATCTATTAATCATCTGCAAAAGGAATTAACTAAATCTCACTCTTCAAATAAAAACTAGAGCAGTTCTCGTGAGCGCTAAAGTTTCTGTTTTTTACAGCAAGTTCAACAAGACTTTCCCCAAGTCTTCCCAACGGTTCTACTTGGCACAAACACTAATTAAACACAAAAAACACAACCAAAACAGAGGATAAATAATTTATTTATTACTAAACAGGAGCAAAAATCAATATATAAAAATAAAATTGGGTTGCCTCCCAACAAGCGCTATCGTTTAACGCCCCTAGCTAGGCATAACGAGCAAGAATAGATCTAGGTATTGCCATCTTTGGTAGGCAATCCATAAGTGGCTCTCATGATAGTTTCATGTGGTAATTTTATTTTCTTTCTTGTAAAGTGTTCCATTCCCTTTTTTAATGGAAATTGAAATCTAATATTCCCTTCCTTCATATCAATAATCGCACCAACCGTTCTAAGGAAAGGTCTACCAAGAATAATAGGGCAAGAAGGATTGCAATCTATATCAAGAACAATGAAATCTACGGGCACATAATTCCTATTTGGAACAATAATAACATCATTAATTCTTCCAATAGGTTTCTTAATAGTGGAATCCGCAAGATGCAAGTTTAGAGAGCAATCATCAAAGTTACGGAAATCTAGTAAATCACACAAAGTCTTGGGAATAGTAGAGACACTAGCACCCAAATCACACAAAGCATAAAACTCATGATCTTTAATTTTAATTTTAATAGTTGGTTCCCACTCATCATAGAGTTTTCTAGGGATAGAAACTTTCAATTCAAGTTTTTCTTCATAAGATTGCATCAAGGCATCAACAATATGTTCGGTGAAGGCTTTATTTCGATTATAAGCATGTGGAGAATTTAGCACGGATTGCAACAAGGAAATACAATCAATAAAAGAGCAACTTTCATAATTAAATTCCTTGAAATCCAATATAGTGGGTTTAGCAACATCTAGGTTTTTATTTCTTTCAATCCCACTTTCATCAATTTCATCATTAAAATCCAAATACTCCAAATTTTTAGAACGCCTTCTAGGTAAAGGAAGATCATATTCAGTTTCATCAAGATTCATATTGCAAAATAAAGATTTAATTGGAGACACATCAATAACTTTTAGTTCTTCATCTTGATTTTCATAGGAATTGGAAGAACACGCTTTAATAAAGGCATCTTTGGAAGCACGCATCCTAGCGGTTCTTTCTTTACACTCATCAATTGAAATTCTCATGGCTTTTAGAGACTCATTAATATCATGCTTAGGTGGAATAGATCTAAGTTTCAAAGCATCAACATTAAGAGCAATTCTATCAATGTCTCTAGCCAAATCATCAATCTTAAGCAATTTTTCTTCAATCATAGCATTAAAATTCTTTTGCGAAGAAATAAATTCTTTAATATTAGACTCAAAATCAGAGGGAATCTTATTATAATTTCAATAAGAGTTGTTGTAGGAATTCCCATAATTATTAGAAGGATTACTAGGATATGGCCTAGGATTAAAATTCCCTCTATAAGCGTTGTTACCAAAATTATTCCTACCAACAAAATTCACATCCATAGATTCATTATTATTCTCAATCAAAGTAGACAAAGGCATATCATTAGGATTAGAAGAAACACTCTTAGTAGCAAATAATTTCATAAGTTCATCCATCTTTCCACTCAACACATTAATTTCTTCTATCGCATGCACTTTTTTATTAGAAGTTCTTTCAGTATGCCATTGTGAATAATTAACCATAATATTATCTAGGAGTTTAGTAGCATCTCCTAAAGTGATGTCCATAAAAGTGCCTCCCGCGGCCGAATCTAAAAGTAGGAGCCCACGCTCAAGTCCCTCGTACCTGCACAAAGTGATAGCTACTCGCAACCAACGCGATTAGGGGTTGTCAAGCCCTTCACGGTCACTTACGAGAGTGAGATCTGATAGATAGAATATTTTTGGTATTTTTTATATAAAGATGCAAAGTAAAAAGTAAAAGCAAAGTAAATAGCAATACAATATAAAAGTGATGGAGATTGATATGATGAGAATAGACCCGGGGGCCATAGGTTTCACTAGTGGCTTCTCTCAAGAGCATAAGTATTCTACAGTGGGTGAACAAATTACTATTGAGCAATTGATAGAATTGAGCATAATTATGAGAATATCTAGGCATGATCATGTATATAGGCATCACGTCCGTGACAAGTAGATCGAAACGATTCTGCATCTACTACTATTACTCCACTCATCGACCGCTATCCAGCATGCATCTAGAGTATTGAGTTAAAAACAGAGTAACACCTTAAGCAAGATGACATGATGTAGAGAGATAAATTCATGCAATATGAAATAAACCCCATCTTGTTATCCTCGATGGCAACGATACAATACGAGCCTTGCTGCCCCTTCTGTCACTGGGTAAGGACACCGCAAGATCGAACCCAAAGCTAAGCACTTCTCCCATGGCAAGAACTACCAATCTAGTTGGCGAAACCAAACGGATAATTCGAAGAGACTTGCAAAGATAACCAATCATGCATAAAAGAATTCAGAGAAGATTCAAATATTATTCATAGATAGACTTGATCATAAACCCACAATTCATCGGTCTTAACAAACACACCGCAAAAAGAAGATTACATTGAATAGATCTCCACGAGAGAGGGGGAGAACTTTGTATTGAGATTCAAAGAGAGAGAAGAAGCCATCTAGCTACTAACTATGGACCCGAAGGTCTGAGGTAAACTACTCACACTTCATCGGAGGGGCTAGGATGATGTAGAAGCCCTCCGTGATGACGACCCTCTTCCGGTGGAGCTCCGGAACAGGCCCCAAGATGGGATCTCGTGGATACAGATAGTTGCGGCGGTGGAATTAGGTTTTTGGCTCCTGTTCTGATCGTTTGGGGGTAGGTGTGTATATATAGGAGGAAGGAGTACGTCGGTGGAGCACCGAGGGGCCTACGAGGCAGGGGGGCGCGCCCTAGGAGGGGTGGCGCCCCCCACCCTCGTGACCACCTCTTTGATTCCTTGCAGTAGGGTCCAAGTCTCATTGATCACGTTCGGTGAGAAAATCACGTTTCCGAAGATTTTATTCCGTTTGGACTCCGTTTGATATTCCGTTTATCCGAAACACTGAAATGGGCAAAAAACAGCAATTCTGGGCTGGGCCTCCGGTTAATAGGTTAGTCCCAAAAATAATATAAAAGTGGAAAATAAAGCCCAATATAGTACAAAACAGTAGATAATATAGCATGGAGCAATCAAAAATTATAGATACGTTGGAGACGTATCGCTTGGCAGTGTGATATGTAGTGTTCGTCTTACATGAAAGTAGTGTTTGTTAGTATCATGCATCAATGAGTTCTGAAGAGCAAATTTTATTCCTTTTTCTTGTGGGTTTGACTTGACAAGGCAAAATCAAGAAAGAGGAAGGAAAAGAGTAAGGAAGTTGATGATGGTGGTCCTCTATAGCAACGTAAACGGAGCATCTGTACCGATTCTCCTTGTACTGATAGTGTATTATAAGGTCCAAGTCTCCGCTCCCCTACTCCACCATCGAAGGTGCTTGCTCTAACTTGGCAGTGTGATATCTGGTTGCATGTTGCATATGGTGTCTAGCTCGTATTGCTCCTAATTAGTGTAAACTGCATCTACTTAGATTACACATGATACATGTGAATATGACATGCTTTCCTGTTTTTGGTACATACTATATCTTATGATAAGGCACTTTTCTTGTGTATCCCTCATCAATGCTCCTAATTTGTTAAATTAAATCTCCTTAGCTTACACATTATACATGTGAATATGACACGCCTTCCTGTTTTTGGTACATACTACATCTGCCTATCACACCATGTTCTTACATCAAACTATTGTTCTTGTGTATCCTGCGTCTATCGCTTATGATGAGACAGTCATGCGCGTGGGTTAATATGAGACGCAATACTCCTATAAAGAATGCAATTTCATCCTCTCCACATGATTCTCAAGAAACAGCAAGCCTAAATGAAGATACTTAACGTAGCTCTATACCTGAAGACCGCACTTCCCCTACACCACCATCACAGGTGCTTGCTCTAACTTCGAAGTGTGATATGTGGTTGCATGTTTCATACGGTGTCTAGCTTATAATGCTTCTAATTAGGGTAAATTGTATCTGCTTAGTTTACACACTATACCTGTGAATATGACATGCCTTCCTATTTTTGGTACACACTACATCTATGTGTTAACCTTGTTCCTACATGAAACTACCTCTCTTCTGTATCCTGCATCAATCACTTACGATGAATCACCTTTATTCGTTGCATATTGCATATTATTTCTAGCCTGTTGCCATGTATTGCTTCTAATTTGGTCAAATACATTTGTTAGGGAACCCTTTTAATTTGGCAGAGTGATATTGGTTTCATCTTTCATATGGTTTCTAGCTTGCATCGATTCTAACAAGTTCAAGCACCTTGTGCTTAGTTTACACTTTATACATCATCCATGTCAATATGTCACGCCGTCCTGTTTTTCATATATATTCCATCCTCCTATCATGCGGCTGCCTTACATGAAAGTAGTGTTCGTCAGTATCATGGATCAATGAGTTCTGAAGAGCAAATTTTATTCTTTTTTCTTGTGGGTTTGACTTGACAAGGCAAAATCAAGAAAGAGGAAGGAAAAGAGTAAGGAAGGCGATGATGGTGGTCCTCTGCAGCAACGTAAACGGAGCATCTGTACCGATTCTCCTTGTACTGATAGTGCATTACAAGGTCCAAGTCTCCGCTCCCCTACTCCACCATCCAAGGTGCTTGCTCTAACTTGGCAGTGTGATATCTGGTTGCATGTTGCATATGGTGTCTAGCTCGTATTGCTCCTAATTAGTGTAAACTGCATCTGCTTAGCTTACACATGATACATGTGAATATGACACGCTTTCCTGTTTTTGGTACATACTATATCTGTCTATCACACCATGTTCTTACATGAAACTACTCTTCTTGTGTATCCTGCATCAGTCACTTATGATGGGACACCTTTAAGTTGGCAGTGTGATATTGGTTTGCGTCTTGAATATGATTTCTAGCATGTATTGCTTCTAGTTTGATGAACGCCACCTATGACGAGACAGTTTTAACTTGGCAGAGTGATATTGATTGCACCTTCCATATGGTGTCTTGCAGTGTTTCTAATTTGTTGAAGTGCCTTCTGCTTAGTTACCACATCATAGGTGTGAATATGTCAAGCCGTCCATTTTTTCGTACATATTCCATCCTCGTATCATGACTTTGCCTTTCATCAGAGTAGTGTTCGTCAGTATCATGCATGAATGAGTTCTGAAGAGCGAATGATATTCCTTTTTCTTGTCGGTATGACCTCACAATGCAAAATCAATAAAGCTGAAGGAAATTGGCAAGGCATTGGATGATGGTGGTCCTTCCGAGCAACTGAAACGGAGGTTCTCTACAGATTCTACTCCGCCATCCTCCCAACAAGATTCGCAAGACAACGCAAGGCTAGACAGTCAACGTAGCTGTGTAGATGATGAGCACATCTCCCCTACTCCACCATCACAGGTGCTTGCTCTAACTTGGCACTATTATATGTGGTTGCATGTTGCGTATGATGTCTAGCTTGTATTGCTTCTAACTTTGTTGAATTGCATCTGCTTACTTTACACATAATGCCTGTGAATATGACATGTGTTCCTGTTTCTACATCAGACTACTATTCTTGCATATCCCGCATCAGTCACTTATGATAAGGCACCTTTAAGTCGCCACTGTGATATTGGTTGTGTCTTGCATATGATTTCTAGCATGTACTGCTTCTAATTTGTTGAAACGCCATACAGTTTGAACTTGGCAGAGTGATATTGGTTGCATCTTTCATATGGTGTCTAGCTTGCAGTGCTTCTAATTTGTTGAAATGCCTTCTGCTTAGTTACCACATCATAGGTGTGAATATGTCACACCATCCTGTTTTTCATACATATTCCATCCTCGCATCATGTGTTTGCCTTTCATCCGAGTAGTGTTCGTCAGTATCATGCATGAATGAGTTCTGAAGAGCGAATTTTATTCCTTTTTCTTATCGGTTTGACTTCACAATGCAAAATCATTACAGCTGAAGGAAATTAGTCCGGCAGTGGATGATGGTGGTCCTTCGGAGCAACTCAAACAGGGGGTCTCTACAGATTCTACTCCGCCATCCTCCCAACAAGATTCGCAAGACAACACAAGGCTGGACAGTCAACGTAGCTGTGTAGATGATGAGCACATCTCCCCTACTCCACCATCACAGGTGCTTGCTCTAACTTGACACTATTATATGTGGTTGCATGTTGCGTATGATGTCTAGCTTGTATTGCTTCTAACTTGAATTGCATCTGCTTACTTTACACATAATGCCTGTGAATATGACACGTGTTCCTGTTTCTAGAACATACGTGTACATGATGAGCACATCTCCCCTACTCCACCATCACAGGTGCTTGCTCTTACTTGGAACTGTTATACGTGGTTGCGTTTTCCGTATGATGTCTAGTTTGTATTGCTTCTGATTATGTTGAATTGCATCTGCGTAGCTTACAACTTATACCTGCAACGATCACTTACCCATAAGACACATTTAACTTGGGACTGTGATGTAGGTTGCATCTTGCATTGTCTTCTAGCTTGTACTGCTTCTAATTTCTTGAAATGGCACTTACGACGAGACACTTTTTACCTGATAGAGTGATATTGGTTGCATGTTCATATGGTGCCTAGCTTTCATTTCTTCTAATTTTGTTGAAATGCCTTCCGCTTACTGTTTTTTCATACATATTCCATCCTCCTATCGTACGTGTGAATATGAAACGCTGTCTTTTTTGTATATATTCCATCCTCCTATCCTGCGCTTGCCTTACATCAAAGTAGTGTTCGTCTGTATCATGCATCAACCAGTTATGCAGAGCTAATTTTATTCATCTTCTTGTGGTTTTGACTTCATAAGGCAATATCAGAAAATAGGAAGGAAAAGAGTAAGTTAGGGGATGTTGGTGGTCCTCCGCACCGACGCAAACAGAGACTCTCTAGATTTGCCACTGCTACTGCTAATGAAGTTGAAGTCCCAAGTCTACATGATGAGTTCATCTCCCGTACTCCACCATCGCAGGTGCTTGCTCTAAGTTGACAGTGTGATAATTGGTTTCATGTTGCATATGTTGTCTAGCCTGTATTTCTTCTATTTTGATTAAATTGCACCTGCTGAGTTTATACGTTATACATGTGCATATGACATGGCTTTCTGTGTCTAGAATACACTGCATCTATCTATCATACCATGTTCTTACATCAAAGTACTGCTGTTGTGTATCCCGCATCAGTCACTCATGATTGGACGCTTTTAACATGGCAGTTTGATAGTGGTTGCATCTTGCATTGATTTCTACGTTGTACTGCTTCTAATTTTTCGAATTGCCACTTATGACAAGACACTTTTAACTTGGCAGAGTAATATTGGTTGCATCTTTCATATGGTGTCTAGCTTGCATTACTTCTATTTTCTTGAAAATCCTTCTGCTTAGTTTGCACATCGTAGCTGTGAATATGTCATGCCGTCCTGTTTTTCTTACATATTCCATCCTCATACGGTTGTCTTACATCAAAGTATTGCTTGTCTGTATCATGCATCAATGAGTTCTGAAGAGTGATTTTATTCTTTTGTGTTGTGGGTACAGCTTGACATGGCAAAGTCAAAAAAGAGCAAGGAAAATAATATAGTAGGGAGTGCTGTTACTCGTCGGGTGAAACGGAAAAGGTTCTGCCGTCGAGATTCTGCTGGTACTTATAGTGCAGTAGAAGGTCCAAGTCCACCGGCTAAATCTACAAACACAGTATCACCTGCTCCACCAGCTGCAGCATCCGCTTCAACTGTACCAGCATCTCAACCAGTTACTCGTTCGTTTGCTCCGGAACTGGCCAGTTCCCAAGCTGCCTTCACACCTAACACTACTTCCGAAGCACTGCTGACACAACAGGACTTGGCAAGATCAGATGAACCTCATGAGCATCAACACCAAGACGGTACCTGACCGAGTCAAGTTGCAGTTGCATGCTCCTTTATATGTACTCTCACAGTTTGATGTACACTAACACTTTCCATATTCGTTGTTGAACTAGCACCACGGCGCAAGCGGAAACAGACATCAGGGATAATGCTTGACAGATTAACAAAATCTAAAGGAGGAAGAATGGAGATCCATTTTGAGGCAGGTTTAAAAAGGCCACGTGATGCTACAGAGTCAGCCAAGTTAGTATCAGAGGCAGCCGTTGCCGTTAGGTGTCATGCACGTATCCTCCCAACGTGGATCCAGTACAGGAATGAGAAAGACAATACCCAGTTTAACACCTTCCTTGACCATTTATCCGTAAGTAATGTTATTCATCGCAATTAGTAATATTGTCTTGCTCTGTCCCATACTTTCTAGCTTCCTCCTAATAAGACTCACATTCTTTTTTCAACAGATGAGGTTCAAGTTGGATCCGAAAGATGATGCAACTAAACAAGCATGCACTCATGTTTTTCAGTCTGCTCTGCGACAGTATCGGTACCACCTTAGAAAATCTCACTTTGAAGGCAAGGCTAACAATGAAATCGCCCAAACATCTCCAGTGGAATATATTACAGATGAAGACTGGACAGCCCTCGTTAAACACTGGTCTGATCCAAAGTATCAGGTAGGCTATATGTATTTGATCAGACCACATATTGAACTTGTATTTATGTATGTGCCTTACAAGTGTATCTTCTTCTAGGCTAACTGTTTGAAGAACAAAACCAACCGTTCTAAAGTGAAATTCCAACAGACAACAGGATCTCGTAGCTATATTGCACACTGCGAGGCTCTTGTAAATAGCTGCTACTTCCTTCTTTTTTTGTGCCATATTATCGTATCTATATTGACTTGTTCCAAATACAGAGGAAAGCCCGTGCGGACCAAAAAGAACCTGAACCGAATGCAGTGCAAATCTTCAAGGATTGCCACACCAGCAAGATGAAGGGCATGAGCACACCAGTTCAAGCCGCTGTTGTAAGTCCTTACTCCTCCTGCCTTGAACTGATTGGTACTGTGATGTGTTCATTTAACTACTTGGTTTGCAGCCAATGTCAGTTACTCTGTTCACTTTTATTCACAGTTGTCTTAACGTATCATTTCACCTTACATGGTTTAAAAGAGATGAAGGATATTCTTTTGGTCTTGATCTGTAATCTAGTTGTTATGTTCACGTGCGCACACAATGATAAAATAGCCTGTTTGTTTTATATCTGTTTGCCCATGATATGAATGATGTCATACTATGTTCATCCTACTTTAAACCATGTCTCTTTATCCTTAGATGTCAACGAATGTGAGGAAATAGACAATACAGTAGGCATGCTACATGGACATATGTTCCGAAAGTGATTTTATTATGTAGTTGGCACTACAATACATGCTAATGTATTACAGTAGTTCACCAAAATAAGTTATGTATAAACGTTTAACCTACTTTGTTTGTTTTTGTCTCATTAGTAACTTATCTGGTACACTAATCTACAAGTTCAAACTTTCAGGAAGCTATGGAACAAATGATTGAACAGCCACAACCACCTGAAGGTGACGAGGCTACTACAGGCACAATGTCACCTCTTGCTGCAGTGCGTCAGTATCTCTCCACTAACAGTGCAAAAAGCACCTTCCTGCGTAATTCTGGGTTGGTTGTCAAGGTAACCTCGTCCAAATCGCCTACTGAACAAAATCTTCCTGCTAGACAGAGTGATATATCTGTGCTCCAGACACAAGTCCAATCCCTAATGGACGTTGTTTCGGAAACAAGAATAGTGGTTGAGAAATGTCGTCAAGATATGAATGGTTTTGAAACCAGACTATCAGACATTCGCTTCGTTGTTCAAGAGCAATGGCGGAAAAAAGGTGGAGATCGTGCTGCTCCATCAGATTCTACAGCCTGAAACATTAGCACTCAGGTCAAATGATCTGTGCTTCTATACATCTGATGGTGCTTTTATCTGGAAGGACTGTAAACTTTATGCCAATAGGCCTTTTGTTGCATGGTTGGAATTTATTTTGTTGTGATACAACATTTATGATGTTGCCTCAGGCTACAGTAATTACGATGCTATTTTTCTATAGTGTAGGTTTATCTTAGTAATGTATTCGGCCTAAAGCTTCGTAGGAGCCCAACATGCCAACATTCGTCGGGCCCATTCCAATTGGGCTAAAAATGATTACGGGCCGAAATTGGCATGTAGCCCACTAAAAATATCTGGGCCTAAATCAGCATAAGCTTTCATATTTTTCTGGTAGGCCTGTGCCCATAGTGGGCCTTTAACAGGCCTAACATAATTTGGGCCCTAAGTAAAAATAGGCTGTTTACAGGTGTAAATATCTTGAGCCCATAAAATACATGGGCCTTTAATAGACCGAAAGTGAGATTGGGCCCTGATTGTGCCAAATAACCCACTGGACTTTAACAGGCCGAAATTCGGACGGGCCGTAAATGCGCCGACCTAATACACGGGCCTTTAACAGGCCGGAACTTCGGTCGGGCTAGATTATCGTCATTTTTATATGGGCCGTTAATGGGCCCGATATGACGTTGGGCCACATATGGCCCATGGTTTACGTCCGGCGTTAACAGGCCGAAAATGACAACAGGCCGAAAAGTGGCCCAAAGCTATAGTGGGCCTCTAACAGGCCGAATGTCAGACATGGCCGAGTATGACCCAAATCCTTCACGGTCGTTTATGGGCCAAAAGTTTTGATGGCCTGTAAATGGGCCCAAATGAAGCCGGACCTTTAACAGGCCGGAAATACACCGGGCCGTAATTCGGCCCAATTACTTAGCGGACTGTTAACGGGCCAGAAGTGACCATGGGCCGCGTTGATGACAAGTTTAGGACAGGCTGTTGACGGGCCGATTTGACAGAGAATGTTGGGCCTTTAGCTGGGCCGGCCCATTATGGTAGACAGAATCTAGTGGGCCTTTAGCTGTGCCGGCCCATTGTGGTCCACAAAATCTTGTGGGCCTTTAGCTGTGTCGGCCCATTATGGTCTGCGAAATCGTGTGGGCCTTTAGCTGGGCCGGCCCATTATGGTCCGCTAAATTTTGTGGACCTTTAGCTGGGCCAACCCATTATGGTCTGCTAAATCTTATGGGCCTTCGGTTGGGCCGGCCCATTTAATCTTTGTGGGCCACTTTTGGGCCGGTCCACATGTCAACATATCATAGGCCCATCTCGACCGTTGGATGAGTGACACTTGTCCCAACGCGGAGCTGACGCGTGGATCCATCAGCCAATGAGAATTTTACACGTGGAAAATCGGCATTGGTCGTGGCTGTTAACGGGTTATTGGATCCAAAATCCAACCCGATAGCTTAACGGTGTTCCGTTACGGTGGATGCCACGTGTCGGTCACCCTTGATGAAAGCACTTCTGTGACGCACGATTTATCGTCATGGAAGTGGACACTTTCGTGATGATAATTTTGGCAATGTCATGGAACACTTCTACGACAGCACATGTATGACTATCTTGATTTTGTCATAAATTTGTCATGGATGTACATGCATGACAGAAAACGCGAACTACCGTGACAAACACGTATCATCACGGAAGTGTATTTTGTTTGTAGTGCGAGGGGCAGGTTATTTCCACCCCCAGATCCAGCGAGAGGGTCGTGTTCGTGTCCCACTTCCTCCATGGGTTGGGGTTTGCACTTAACCCCTTCGTCCAAGGGCTCATGTTCTATTACGGGCTAGACTTCCATGATTTGTCCCCAGACTCTATTCTTCTTATCTCGACGTTTATCGTCATGTGCGAAGGCCTCCTCCGAACTCCTCCGCACTTCGGCTTGTGGCTCAACACCTTTGATGTGAAGCCGCAAGTGGTAGAGGGGGAGCAGGACGAGTGCAGCGGCGCCACAGTGAGCAAGCTTGCTAGTGCCGTTTGGCTTAAAGGATCCTTCACCAAGTCTTCCGATATGTGGGAGCAGGGGTGGTTCTATATCACCAAGCCCTGCAGCTCCAAGTGGGCAACCGCGCCCACATTTCGATCCAGCCCCCCAACTCAGCTTGCATCGTGGATTAACAAGGGGCTAGATTGGGGATCAACGAATAATGTGCGAACACTGCAAAGTCGCATCCGAAGCCTCATTGAGAGGGACATCAACATAGCCAACATCGTTCATGTAATGCTAGTTCATCGGACCTTGTCGTGCCAGCGACGGCCTCTCCGCCTATGGGAGTTCAATCCAGAAGGGCCGCAAACTCTTCAGCACTTCTTCGGCACAACGCACGAAGGAATGTGGAGATTATTCTTCGGGAAACGAAGGCAATGGTCGGACACCACCGAAGATGTCGGCCTAGACTGTAACCATCCGGACACCCCGGTAAGTACCCGTTTACCGAATACCTCATAATCAGATACCCAGTGGCAAGATAGCAATAGTATCATCCTTTTTCAGGGTTGGATAAAGAAGGTGGAATTGATTAGGTGTCCGGCTCCGCTTCTTGAAGACTCAGCTACTCCTGTGTTAACAAGGATGCTGGCCTTGGTGCCATACCGGGCACCAGCAGGGGAGGGCAAAAAGATCCAAGATGACCTTGGTTCTGGAGGTAAGTCGGACACTGAGTCCGGAGAAATCGAACTTTCCTCGCCCGAAGACGGAGGCAGAAAAGGACCCAGTATCCCTTCTCCAAATAGGAGGAAAAGGGCCACCTCCGAAGATTGGGAGGGGCGGTCTTTCAAGAAGGGCAAGATGCCACCGTCGACCGGCTTGGGTTTGGAAAGTGACGCCGTTGAGCACCTCCAACAAAGGGACAAGCCCTCAGCCAAACCGTAATAGAATCCGGAGTACCTTGATAGCGTCCCGCTCCGTTGATGTTACCGAAGATGTACGTAACGCATTCATGCATTTTTACAGGTCGGCACAGAGTTTTTCTGGGTGATCCTCTTCTTCGGGGAGTCTCCTCCCAGAGATGATAGAGAGCGAGACGCCTCCTCCAACCTCCTCACCCAACAAGGTGGATGACTCTGAAGTGTCATCATGGAGGGTCCCTTTTCACCAACAAGTTACGCATGGGACAGAAGAGGCAATACCCGAAGGTGGATCGGCTGATGATAACAAAGGTCCGAGACTAACTAGATCACAGCCGACAGTGTTCCTGGAGACAGGTGAGAAGATTCCTTCAAAGGATGATTGTGCTCCTGGAGCAACTCCGGGAAACCCGGAGACTCCGGATATATTGCGGGATATGTTGCGGAAAGCATCTGTCTCGGGGGAATAGCGTACCTTGATGGGTATAGTGATTGAGAAGATTTCGTCCGTGAAGAGCGGATTAAATGAAGCCTTCAGGAGCCTACTAAAGGGCTTCAAGGTTTGTGACATAATGTTTTCAGCTATGTTTCATTCGCAAAGATGCACCTGGGTATAGGTAGTAGCCCCTGATACTCGGGTTGGCTTCCGCTGGGAAGCGAAACGGAGGATCTAAAATGATTGTTTGAGGACTAACCTGATCTACTTTGAACACATGCTTCTTCTCCCTTGGCCGCTTCCCGGACTATGGAAATTGCCGATTTGCAGCGGAAGCTTGATGTGGCAGGGGATGATCTTGCTTTAATCAATATGCGTCTTGACGAGTCGCAAGGTATGTATTCGGGGCAATCCTCATACATTTTTGTGGTATAAGCATGATGCTGAGGTTTCGCTGCAGATGGTGCTGCCGCCGTTGAATTTCTTCGAGCGGAACTGGCCTGGGCCAAGGATCAGGCCCGGTGTAGCAATGCTGCTGCCGAAAAGGCATCGGCTGAATTTAAAGCCAAACAAGCTGCACAGCGCCAAAATGAGGAGAAAATATCCACGATGACACTCGAACAGGAGAATGCTACCGGCCGCTATGAATTTCTAGAGAAGGAGAGTGAAGCCTTGACGGCTGATCTGGAGAAGGCCTTACAAGAGGCGAGAGAAGCGCGGTCAGAATGTAGAGCAGCCCGCGAGGAGGTTCGACAGGCGAGGGAGATTGCGGCTGGAAAGCCGTTTCTATTGCAAACGAAGTTCAGTGACCCGAACTATGCCCAGCTTAACCAAGTATGGAGTTCTTCGGATGAGTTCTTGGACTTGCCGAAGAGTTCTGCTGATGCGGTGCTGTATCACCAAGCGCGGGATGGATATGCAATGGAGAAGCTATTTTGGTCGCAGTTTGGCACATCAAAGCGCCCTCTGTTGCTCAATGAATAGATGTCCCAATGGGCCGAACTTCATAGGATATCCGGCGCTTCCATGAAGGACGTCATAATCCGGTTGTGGCCAACCAAGCCTGTTCCGAATATCTACTTCGGTTTTGGTGCAAAGGCTTGTTGACGCGGTGCCGCGTATCGGCGCTGTGAAGCGATCAACGTGTGTTGAGGGTGCACAGATGGATTTTTCCCGAGTCAAGATGTTCTGGGGAAAGATGAAGGCCATCGATGTTGCGACGAAGGGTCCACCCAAAGGCAAGGACCGTCTGGAACTGGAGCATTATTTTGAAGACGTCCTAGAGGCCGCCCGCTTTATAGAGGGTCAGTGCTCGAAAGACATAATGTTCGAATGAGGTGTATGAAAATAGTAAAAGACATTTTTATAATTAATCTATTTATGTTTTGCTTGAAAGCTTGAATTCCTCCTGTGCGGCCATTTTGATATAATCTGAAAGTTTTCCAGTCGTCGGCTTCAGCCCCCTCATAGGAAGTACGAGGGTGTTCGGAAAAGCATTTAATCACTCTTTATCCAACGTCTTGGTCCATGAAGGAGGTGATAATGTGGCGAACTAGGCAATCGGACTATAAGGCGTTAACACTTTCACTTAGCTATAGGAGTTTTATGGTGGGGCTATGACATAGCCCCTGGTATGTATGCGGTGTATGGTGCCTTACATATTTGATCTAAAAAAGATCCTCGTGTGACACAGAGAATCGCTAAAGATTCCAATAAGTCGTCAAGTGGTTGACCAGCTCACGCCGCATCATGACAGTCAGTTTTTGGCTTTCTCTACTGAGGTGCTCGTCCGGTTTAGACCAGGGCACAATCGCAGTAGTTCTCCCTTTACTACCCTAGCCGATAGAGCGGACGTAGGGTAGCAAGCACAAAAGCCGGGCAACCCAACTATTGACCCAAGACAATGATTCGGAGATGATGCATATAAGGCCAAACTTGCTACGCCGAAGTATGCTATAGAGCTGTTTGGACTTTTACTGGCAACTCATTTGTTCCCACACCGAGCCCCTGGCAGGTTAGGCCAAGGTATTTCTATGAAATAACCGTAGGAGCCATATTTGTCGGGAAAACCATACGGATGATTAGTTCGGATATTGTTTACTGGTAACTGAGCGATATGCCAATGATTACTTATGATATATATATATATATATATATAAGCCATCCCCCCAGCTATTTGACATGCTCGAGGTTGGAGGCGGAGGAACAAGCATAGTACAGGCTCGAAAAATAGAGAGTGCGGTCTCCAAAAAGTTAGTTTGGACCTCCTGTCGCACGTATGCACTGCCAGTCCTCGGTGGGGGGAATCCTTGATGGAAATAGCCCCTTGGGTGAGTGTACGGATCCGGACTCCGATAGAGCCAGTTTCTGATTTTTATCCTGTTCGTCACCTGTTTCTTAAAGGATAGCGAAGGAAGAAATAAAAAGAAAATAAATAATAATAAAAAAAGTTACTGGAGTGCTTGCAAGCTTGTCCGTATTGTGCTTCCGCCAATGCCCATGGTATCTTGAGTGTGTAATGATGTATGTGCGGTACAAACTTTGTAGGTGTACGGAGTGGGCGGCGGAAGCCGGGTTGCTATTTCCGTTCTACGAGTAGTTGATCCTCAGGTGGAGGTTGCTTCTGACCCCTGGTATTTCATTGGTGAACCTTTCCGTCATCCCTGTCGCTTGGTGGCCTCCTCCCCCCGTGTTCGGCGTTGAGCTTGCCGGACTGTTTAAAGACCCAACAGTTTCTGTTGGTATGATTAGCTGGTTTATCGGGGTGGCCATGAATCTGGCAGGGTCGAGCCAATATCCTGTCCAGGTTGGATGGTTCGTCTCGATTTTCTTGAATGGCCTTTTCCACTGACCGGGCTTGGGGTTGCTGAATCCGGCGTTGACCGCTATGTCGCCTGATCTTTCATTGTCATTGCGACTGTTGTTTTTGCTTCCTCGTGGCTTCCCATTGTCGTCTTGGATTTCGGAGGTGCCCTGGTTGCTGGCGCTATTGCTTCTATGAGCGAGCCAACTGTCTTCTCCCGCCCGAAAGCGGGTCATTAGAGCAGTGAGGGCTGTCATGGATTCAGGTCCTTCTTGGCTGAGGTGTCGTGCAAGCCATTCGTCTCGGACACTGTGTCTGAAAGTCGCAAGGGCTTCCGTGTCCGAACAATCGACGATTTGGTTCTTTTTGACTAAGAACCGAGTCCAGAGCTCCCTAGCCGATTCTCCGGGCTGTTGGACAATGTGACTTAGGTCATCGGCATCTAGTGGCTAGACATGTGTTCCTCGGAAGTTATCGAGGAAGGCCTTTTCCAAGTCCCCCCAGCTGCCTATGGAGTTTTCAGGCAGGCTGTTTAACCAGTACCGAGCTGGTCCTTTTAGTTTTAGTGGGAGGTATTTAATGGCGTGTAGGTCGTCTCCACGGGCCATATGGATGTGGAGGATGAAATCCTCTATCCATACCGCGGGATCGGTTGTCCCGTCGTATGATTCAATATTGACGGGTTTGAATCCTTCGGGGAATTCATGATCCATTACTTCATCAGTGAAGCAAAGCGGGTGTGCGGTGCCTCTATGTTGGGCCACACTGTGACGTAACTCCGAAGGAGTCCCCCTACGGTTTTTGGCTTGGTCGTGGCGAGGAGTGGCACGTCCGAATAGGTAGCCATCGTCGCGTGTCGAAGCATGCTTTTGCAATCTGTAGACTGGTCTTGCGTGTCCTGCTCTATTGTCCAAGTCCCTGTGCAAGTTGTCTGGGTAATCGCGACCTGCGTTGTTCCTGCATTTACAGTGAGGTGGGGTGGTCTGGTGTTCGGCTTGAGTTGCCTCTTTATCCGGACAGAGTTGCCGGCGACCTGCCGCGTTGTGTGACGATGGTATGGGCTCCAACGCCCCATCATCGGAGTGGTATAGCGATCTGTGCTTTTGGTAGCTTTTGGCTAGGCCACTAAGGCCGTATTCTTCGGTGACCAGGACTTCGGTCCATCTGTCATTGAGTAGGTCTTGGTCAGCTTGAAGCTGCTGCTGCTTCTTTTTCAGGCTCCTGTTCGAGGGGCTCTTCGGGTACGATGAAGTCTTCGTCGCCGAGGCTTACCTCATCTTCGGAGAGTGGAAGGTAGTTGTCGTCCTCCGAACCATCGCTGGGCAGGGCCTGTTCGCCGGGGCTGGCTTGCCCGTTTTCCTGTTCCTCCTGCTCGGATGTTGCTCCCACAGGGTCTTCACTGCTTTCGGCACCGTCCGGAGTACTATTTTCTCCAGTGCCATTTTTGCTACGGCGTGACTTGGGGCGGCGCTTGGGGTGCTGGAACTTAGACTGTGACTCAGGAGTTTTAACTGGATCTCCCTTGTCTTTGCCGTGAGGCTTTTTAAGTGTATCGATCATGTACACGTCATGTGAAGGGGTGGCCGTCTTGCGCCTGATGACTGGCGGGTCTTGGCCTTGCTCCTTATCTGCATCGTCGTCTATACCGTCAATATTTGCAGAGCCAGGAGTGGGCATGTAGGTTAAGTCAGTGGCTATGAAGAGGGTGGCGGGTGGGAAACAAAATTCTCCGTCGTCAGCCCCTAGTTCGAACCGGACATAGTTCGGCTGCGAGTCTCCCGTTAATGACAGGTTCTTTAAAGAGTTTAGCACATCACCCAAACGTGAGTGCTGAAAAACGTCCACGGCACTGAATTCGAAGATCGATAACGAATCTAGCTCGGTGTCCGCAAGCGTACATGGTCTGGAACTTATAACCAGAGACGAGTCCAGAGTTCCGTTGGCGCAAATATTCCAGGGTGTCGAGTCTGTGTATGGCTCTAGCACCGCGGACTCTGTGGTCTCGAATGGCACGATCTGCTCTGGTTGTGAGGCCATTGCAGCAACAGGGGCCATCTCCTGAATCTGGTCCGATGACAGATTTAAGTCATTGTGACGCCCCCAATTCAATCGTACACTAATCATACACGCAAACGTGTACGATCAAGATCAGGGACTCACGGGAAGATATCACAACACAACTCTACAAATAAAATAAGTCATACAAGCATCATATTACAAGCCAGGGGCCTCGAGGGCTCGAATACAAGAGCAAGATCATAGACGAGTCAGCGGAAGCATCAATATCTGAGTACAGACACAAGTTAAACAAGTTTGCCTTAAGAAGGCTAGCACAAACAGGGATACAGATCGAAATAGGCGCATGCCTCCTGCCTGGGATCCTCCTTACTACTCCTGGTCGCCGTCAGCGGGCTGCACGTAGTAGTAGGCACCTCCCGAGTAGTAGTCGTCGTCGTCGACGGTGGCGTCTGGCTCCTGGACTCCAACGTCTGGTCGCAGCAATTGGGTAGAAGGGAAAGGGGAAAAGAGGGAGAAAGCAACTGTGAGTACTCATCCAAAGTACTCATAAGCAAGGAGCTACACTACATATGTATGCATTGGTATCAAATGGAATAAGGCTATCATATGTGGACTGAACTGCAGAATGCCGGAATAAGAGGGGGATAGCTAGTCCTTTCGAAGACTACGCTTCTGGTAACCTCCATCTTGCAGCAGGAGAAGAGAGTAGATGGTAAGTTCACCAAGTAGCATCGCATAGCATAATCCCAACCGATGATCCTCCCCTCGTCACCTTGTTAGAGAGCGATCACCGGTTGTATCTGGCACTTGGGAGGGTGTGTTTTATTAAGTATCCGGTTCTAGTTATCATAAGGTCAAGGTACAACTCCAAGTCATCCTGTTACCGAAGATCACGGCTATTCGAATAGATTAACTTCCCTACAGGGGTGCACCACATATCCCAACACGCTCGATCCCATTTGGCCGGACACACTTTCATGGGTCATGCCCGGCCTCAGAAGATCAACATGTCACAGCCCTACCTAGGCACAACAGAGAGGTCAGCACGCCAGTCTGAATCCTATGGCGCAGGGGTCTGGGCCCATTGCACACCTGCATGTCGCGAGGGCGGCCGGAAGCAGAACTAGCCCCCTTAATACAAGAGTAGGCTTACATTCCAATCCGGCGCGCGCCGCTCAGTCGCTGACGTCACGAAGGCTTCGGCTGATACCACGACGTCGAGTGTCCATAACTGTCCCCGCGTAGATGGTTAGTGCCTATAGGCCAGTGGCCAGACTCAGATCAAATACCAAGATCTCGTTAAACGTGTTATCTTGAAATAACCGTGAACGCTGACCAGGGCCAGGCCCACCTCTCTCCTAGGTGGTCGCAACCTGCCCTGTCGCTCCGCCACAAAGTTCCACTCATGGGTACTCCTACGAGCCGACCCGTCTTTGGTCACCACATGTATCATATATAAAGTATATAGTATATACTCGTGATCACCTCCCAAGTGATCACGGCCCGATAGTATAGCATGGCAGACGGACAAGAATGTTGGGCCACTGATGATAAACTAGCATCCTATACTAAGCATTAGGATTGCAGGTAAAGGTAACAACAGTAGTAGCAAGGACATGCTATGCATCACGATAGGATTAACGGAAAGCAGTAACATGCTACACTACTCTAATGCAAGTAGTATAGAGTAGAGTAGGCGATATCTGGTGATCAAGGGGGGGGCTTGCCTGGTTGCTCTGGCAAGAGAGAGGGGTCGTCAACTCCGTAGTCGTACTGGGTAGCAGCGGCGTCGGTCTCGGTGTCTAGCGAGAGAAGAGGGGGAAGAAACAATAAATATATTGCAAACAAATGCATGACGATGCATGACATGACAAAGCGTGATGCTAGGTGTGCCCTAACGCGGTACGAGGTGGTACCGGTGAAGGGGGAAAACATCCGGGAAAGTATTCCCGGTGTTTCGCGTTTTCGGACAGATGAACCGGAGGGGGAAAGTTGCGTGTTCGGTATGCTAGGGATGCATGGCGGACGAACGGGCTGCGTATCCGGATTCGTCTCATCGTTCTGAGCAACTTTCATGTTGAAAGTATTTTAATCCGAGTTACGGATTAAAAGATATGATTTTCTAAAGATTTTATTAATTTCTGGAATTTAATTAATTATTTAAATTAATTCGAAATTTGGTTTTATGACATCAGCATGATGTCATGCTGACATCAGCACTCAACAGAGTTGACTGGTCAACCTGACCAGTGGGTCCCACTGGTCAGTGACATATTTTAATTAAACAGCTTAATTAAACTAATCAAAATTAATTAGGGGGTGGGCCCCACTGTCATACTATTTAATTAGCTAATTAACAGTAGTTAATTAGGTTAATTAATCTTAATTGGTTAATTTAATCAGAATTAATTAATTAATTAATTAATGCTATTATTTATTATTTTATTTTTATTTATTTATTATTATCATTATTATTATTATTACGTTCTGGGGGTATGGGCCCCCACTATCATTGGCCCGGAGGGCCATAGCGGGCGCCGGGTACTGGGTGCAGGGCGCAGGCGCCGCCCGAATGGGCGTGGGCGCTGCGGGCGTAGCCCCAGAGCGATGCGGGGCGCCGGTGGCGATGGCGCCAGCCAGGCGGCCGGAGCGGTGGCCGGCGAGCAGCTGCGGAGGGGGGGAGCCGTCAGACGAGGCCGAGGGCCAAAAAAAAGGGGGGAATGGTCGTGGTCGAGCCAGACGACCGGGACGAGGCACGGGCTGTTGCGGGCAGGAACGGCAGGGCGCCGGCGAGCTAGGGCGAGGCCACGGCGGGGAGTAGCAGCGACGGGGAGGAATGGGGCGGCACGGCCAGGAGCTGGTGTCGGGGGCAACGACGGGTGCGGCTCGGCTAGCAAGGAGCAAGACGGGCGAGGCTTGCGGCCCAGGAGCGGCACGGGGAAGGGTGTAGCGGCTCCGTGGCGTGCGAGTGCGCGCGCGCTGCGGTGCGGGCATGCACGTCCAGGAGCAGGGGCGCGGCGACGTGTGCGCGCGTGGTGAGGCGGGCGCGCGGGCGAGAGAGGGAGCGAGGAGGGGCGCGTGGAGACGAGCGCGGCGGCGGGGCTCACATTGGGACGTAGGGAACGGGGCAGTGGGTGTCGGGGTGGTCGACGGGGACGGCTTGTCGGAGAGGAAGCAGACCGTCGGGGAGGAGGCGCCGGCGAGGCAGCGGTCCGGCGTGGGAAGGATACGGGGAGGCGACGGTGTTCGGCGGTGAAGGGCACGGCATCGGGGGGGGAGGCGTTCCCTCGATCCAATCTGGATCGGGGAGGAGGGGGGAAGCGAGTGGGGGGCGAGTGGGGAGTGGGCGGTTAGGGTTACAGGGGGAGTGGGGATAAGGGAGTGTGGGGGGCCCGGCTGGCTAGGCCTGGTGGGTTGGCCCAATTGGGCGACGGCCCAGGAGGGTCTTCTCTTTTTTTGTTTTATGTTTGTTTTTTTCATATTAATATATTTAGACATTTTCTAAAAGGGGGTTTGTTGCACAATAATTACCTAGGCATTTAACTGCACACTCCGAACATTTTAGTTTAATATTTTGAAAACTTTTATCGTTTATCTTGAATTTGAATTTTGAATTCGAATGGGGTTGAATCATCACGAGATTAACAACGGTAATCATGGTGATGTGGCATTGTTAGCAGAGATTACTGTAGCTTAAATATCCGGGCGTCACAACTCTCCTCCACTACAAGAAATCTCGTCCCGAGATTTAGGAGGTAGAAGGAAACAGTGCGGGGTGTTCATCACGCAGGCGGTCCTCGCGTTCCCAAGTGGCTTCGTCTTCGGAGTGATTCGACCACTAGACTTTGAGGAATTTGATCGCCTTCTGACGTGTGCGGCGTTTAGCTTGGTCAAGAATGCGGATCGGATGCTCTTTATAGGAGAGGTCCTGTTGCAATTCGAGCACTTCATGATCCACCGCTCGGATTGGATCCTTGAAGCAACGGCAGAGTTGTGACACATGGAACACATCGTGAACCTGAGAAAGGTTCGGCGGAAGCTCCAGTTGATATGCCACCTTTCCACGCCTTTCGAAAATAGTGAAGGGACCGATATAGCGAGGAGCTGGCTTGCCCTTGATCCCGAAGCGGTGAGCACCCTTCATTGGTGTAACTCGAAGATAAGCCTTTTCGCCAGGTTGATAGACCATGTCTTTGTGATGACGGTCATACTGACTTTTCTGACGTGACTGGGCAGTCTTGAGATTCTTGCGAATAATGCGAACTTGTTCTTTGGCCTGTTGGATAATATCCGGACCGAAGAGTGGACGTTCCCCAGTTTCTAACCAGTTCAGAGGGGTCCGACACTTTTGTCTATATAGCACTTCGAAGGGGGACATCTTCAGACTAGCTTGATAGCTATTATTATAAGAGAACTCGGCATATGGAAGAGATTCCTCCCATTTCTTGCCGAAGGAAATTACACAAGCTCGAAGCATGTCTTTGAGAACTTGGTTGACACGCTCAACCTGTCCTTGCGACTGAGGATGAAACGCAGTACTGAACGACACATGAGTTCCCATAGCTTCTTGAAAACTTGCCCAGAATCTTGAAGTGAATAAGCTGCCACGGTCTGAACTGATAACCAGTGGAATACCGTGAAGTGAAACAATCCTGGCCATGTAGAGAGTAGCAAGCTGACTAGCAGTGATTGTCTCTTTGACTGCCAGAAAATGGGCAACTTTCGAAAGCCGGTCAATGACGACAAGAATGGCATCATTACCTTTCTACGATTTGGGAAATCTAGTGATGAAGTCCATTTCAACATGGTCCCATTTCCATTCAGGAATAGAGATAGGTTGCAGAGTTCCAGCAGGCCTTTGATGCTCTGCTTTGATACGGCGGCAAACGTCACACTCAGCAACATAACGAGCAATGTCCTGCTTCATATTAGACCACCAGAATCTTTGACGAATATCCTGGTACATCTTTGTACTACCAGGATGGATGGACAGAGGCGTATCATGAGCTTCTTGCATAACCCTTTTAGTCTTATCTAGGTTTTTCTTCAAACATGGTACCACTAGGCGGCCTTTGAAGTACAAGGCGCCATCGTCGGCGATAGTGAAGAATGAGGGCTTTCCTTTTGCTAGATGGTGTTTAATCTTATGGACTTCAGAGTCATAACCTTGAATAGTATTTATACCAGTTATGAGATCTGGTACAATAGCCAGGGTATTTAGAGAACCCATAGTAACAACAAGAAGATTCATCTTGCGGATCTCCGGCGGAGGGGGAGCGAGTGCTCCAGGAGGAACAATATGGAGGTTCAGCTTCCTAAATTCTTCGACAAGCGAGGGCTGAACTTTGTGAACCTGGAGGTGGTTGCAGTAAGACTTGTGGCTCAAGGCATCATCCATTACATTAGCCTTGCCGGGGGTATAGGATATACCCACGTCAAAGTCTGCAACAGTCTCCATCCATCTCTGCTGACGGAGGTTCAGATCTGGCTGAGTAAATAGATACTTCAGACTTTGGTGGTCGGTGAAGATCTCGCAACGATTACCGAGAAGGTAATGTCGCCACTGCTTCAGTGCATGAATGACAGCAGCAAGCTCGAGGTCGTGAACTGGGTAGTTTTCTTCGTGAGGGTGCAGTTGACGAGAGGCATAAGCAATCACTCTACGCTCTTGCATTAGGACACAGCCTAATCCTTGACGAGAATCGTCGCAGTAAATGACGAAGTCCTTCTTAGTATCAGGTGGATCAAGCACTGGGCAGAAGTCAACTTGTCTTTGAGTGCCTGGAAACTTTCCTGACACTTGTCTGTCCATTCGAACTTGACACCCTTATGCAACAGATTAGTCAGAGGCCTGGCAATCTTGGAGAAGTTCTCGACGAATCGACGGCAATAGCTGGCGAGACCGAGAAAACTTCGGACTTGCTTGACATTCTTCGGAGGAGTCCAATCGAGAATAGCCTGAACTCGTTTAGGGTTGACGGCAATACCATCCTTGGAGATGACATGCCCAAGATAGGTTACTTCGGGGAGCCAGAATTCACACTTGGAATACTTAGCATACAGTTGATGCTCTCGAAGCTTTTCCAGCACAAGACGAAGATGGTCAGCATGCTCTTCCTTGTTCTTGGAAAATACAAGGATATCGTCCAAGTAAACCACGATGAACTTGTCGATGTAACCATGAATATATAGTTCATCAGACGGGAGAAGGTGGTGGGAGCATTCCTTAAGCCGAATGACATGACAGTGTACTCGTATGATCCATACCGAGTCACGAAGGCGGTTTTTGGGATGTCCTCTTCACGACCACGGATCTGGTGGTAACCCAACCTCAAGTCAAGTTTGGAGAACACTGATGAGCCAGCCAGTTGATCATAAAGATCATTGATCCGAGGAAGAGGATATTTATTTTGAATGGTAGCTTGCTTTATAGGACAGTAGTCTTGGACTAATCGGTTTGTCCCATCCTTCTTCTTAACAAAGAGAGAAGGTGCTCCCCAAGGAGAGCAACTTGGGCGAATGAAACCTTTGACAAGAGATTTGTCGATTTCCTCCTTAAGCTCAATGAGTTCATGCGGTGGCATCTTATAGGGTCGTTTAGCTATAGGGGTGGTGCCGGGTTTCAAGTCGATGATGAATTCGACAGCTCTAGCAGGGGGAATCTCTGGAAGTTCTTCTGGGAAGACGTCTTGGAATTCACGAACGACAAGAATGTTTTCAATGCCCTCGAGTGGTGCAGCATTCAACGCATTCAAGGCATAAAGTCGTGCCTCGGCGTTCTGAACTAGATGAGCTTGGTAAGCAATTATTTCATTAGAAGGGTGTAGCAGATGGACGACCTTAGTGGCGCAAACTATAGAAGCAGTATGCGCTTTCAACCAATCCATTCCCAGAATGAGGTCGATGCTACAAGACTTCAGTACGATGGGAGAGGCAAGGAATTCCAGTCCTTCGATTTCAATGGGGACGTCGTTGCAAATCATGGAGGTCCGACATTGGCCCGCGGGAGTATGTACTAATAGCGAAGTGTTCAGGTCCTCGCTTTTAATGCCATGCATGAATGCAAAATCTTCTAACATGAATGAATGTGATGCACCTGTATCAAATAAAATAGATGTTGGTGCTGAATTTACGAGGAGTGTACCCATCACGGTAGCGGGCTGGTCTAGAACTTCATTGAGATCAATGTGGTTGGCATGAACACGACCATAAGACTTGGCATTGTTGTTGCGGGGCTGGTTGCTTCCACGGCCAGTTGCTGGGAGGGCCAGTTGATTCTGGTTCTGATTGCAATCCCTAGCACGGTGACCTGGTTGACCACACTTGTAGCACAGACCATTATTGGGAGTGGGAACAGGAGCTTGTGGTGGTGGAGCTGGAAGTCTTGGCTGCCTAGTTGGAGGAGCAGGCAGACGAGGTGCAGCATAGGTCTGCCTTGGGGCAGGTGCATTCGGCTGGTACATGCTGCTGGGAATCCATATCTTGCACTTTTGCGAGGACGGGCCCGAAGATAGCCTGTGTCACGGTTGCGCCTGTGAGAGCTCTGGTATTCCTGCAGACCAGTTTCGACATTGATGGCCTTGTTCACCAGGGTGGCGAAATCAGCAAAGTCATGCACTAGAAGTGTGAGCTTGATGTCAGCTTGAAGGCCATCACGGAACTTCTCCTATCCGCATGCATCAGTTGCAATGTCCTCTTCAGCATAGCGGGACAAGTCAAGAAACTCCCGCTGATAAGCTTCAACGGTCTTGTTGCCTTGGGTGAGGTTGCGAAACTCGCGCTTCTTACGGTCCATGACTCCTTGAGGAATGAAGCGAGCACGGAAGGCAGCTTGGAAGTCTAGCCAGGTGATGATTGTTCCAGCTAGCAGAGTACGCCTGTGGCTATCCCACCATTGAGCTGCGGGTCCTTTCAGGAAGAAGGAAGCAAAGGTGACATAGCTGGCAGGGGCTACATCAGCAGACTCCATCTCATAGGTGATGTCAAGGAGCCAGTCATCCGCATCCAGAGGCTGAGTTGAGCTGCGGTACACGGTTGGGTTGAGGCGCATGAAATCCTGCAGAGTCACTTGGGTTGGCTGCTGGTTCATATTGGGGCGAGGAAACTGAGCCATCATATTCTCCATGAACTGGCGATTCATCTCAAGTTGTTGGATCATACCAGCCATGTACTCAGGCGGTGGTGGGAGGTTGCCACCACGTCCACGACCACCTGGTCTAACCATCCTGTTAATATATAACAGGGGTAGTTCAGCATTGACAAATTTGCAAAGACAAGAATCATTCATGATGAAACTTGCACAGTGAAAGCAGCACGATAGATACTACATAGTAGTCGGCATATCTTACAAAAGAGATCATGCATAGAGTTCGGTACACAGAGATCAGTACATAGACTAATACATCATAGGCGGCACGCAGGCTCGCGGCGAATGCAGCTAACACTAACAAGCAAGCCTACATCAGTCCCAGGAGGAACTGTGGAGGTAGGTGTAGCCTGACAGCTGGTAGTGACGCGAAGGGAAGACCTGCATGCGAGTAGCCTGGGGTCCGCGGATACTCTGGTGCGGAACCCGATGCGCAGGTGGAAGGAGAGGACCAAGTGCAGGAGAGTAGCCTCCCACATCTGGCCAGCCGACGTCCTGGGGCATCACGGTCCTGGCAGGGTAGATCGCAGAACGCGACAGATCACCAGATCGGACAGAGGGGTGCAACAATGTCAGAGCATGATACAGGTGCTAACGTGTGGTGTACAACTCGTGGCGAAGAGCTCGGTTAGCTCTATCCAGCCCATCAGCATGCAGAACCAGGTTCTGATGGTAGAAGGGCTCTTGGGTGATAGTGGAGTAGGCCGCAGTTGAGTAACCCTCCGCACCAACATCGGATGCGATAGCAATGTGCTTGAAGGGGGAGGTGTCCAGCTCCTGATACTCTCCATGAAGACGTGTCAGAGCAGCATAAGCAGCATCGTGGACCGCCATATCGATAGTCACTCCAACACCATGAGCAGTGTGCAGCACGGTAGTGGAGTCATACTCCCGAGAGTAGAGGTGGACGATGGCACGCTACTGCTCCTGGTTGAAGTCCTGATACTCCTCGAAGACGGTGTATTCAGGGTGCCAGCGATAACCCAAATAGGTCATCATCTCAACCAACACAACACGTGATCCTGAGGCACCAATGGTCGTCGTGTGGCGCACGACCTGTCTCGTGGGTTCCATCTGAAAACAAAGATGTTTCAAAGGAGTCAACTGACAGTGTGGATAATTCAATATACTACTCTAATGAATAGCTAGGGTTTATCCAACTTTGGGGTGAACGTGGTCACGGGATCCTAATGTTAAAGTTAGTAAAATCGTTTAACCCGAGTAGGAGAGAGTTCAGAGTCCTAGAGTAAGGATCGAGGAGTAAAAGATCCTAATACCACCCAGATGGCGACGTGGGCCCGTAAGGCACACAACCATGTTAGTAAAAAGTTTTGCAATGTCTAGACTCGACTTCGGCCAAGGAGTGTGGAAGGGGGATTCCTACAGGCAGTCGACTCTGATACCAACTTGTGACGCCCCCGATTTAATCGTACACTAATCATACACGCAAACGTGTACGATCAAGATCAGGGACTCACGGGAAGATATCACAACACAACTCTACAAATAAAATAAGTTATACAAGCATCATATTACAAGCCAGGGGCCTCGAGGGCTCGAATACAAGAGCTCGATCATAGAAGAGTCAGCGGAAGCATCAATATCTGAGTACAGACATAAGTTAAACAAGTTTGCCTTAAGAAGGCTAGCACAAACAGGGATACAGATAGAAAGAGGCGCAGGCCTCCTGCCTGGGATCCTCCTAACTACTCCTGGTCACCGTCAGCGGGCTGCACGTAGTAGTAGGCACCTCCCGAGTAGTAGTCGTCGTCGTCGACAGTGGCGTCTGGCTCCTTGACTCCAACGTCTCGTCGCAGCAATTGGGTAGAAGGGAAAGGGGAAAAGAGGGAGAAAGCAACTGTGAGTACTCATCCAAAG
Source organism: Triticum aestivum (assembly GCF_018294505.1). Lineage (NCBI taxonomy): Eukaryota > Viridiplantae > Streptophyta > Magnoliopsida > Poales > Poaceae > Triticum > Triticum aestivum. Next base: position 401,401,505 of record NC_057794.1, read on the forward strand.
TACTCATAAGCAAGGAGCTACACTACATATGTATGCATTGGTATCAAATGGAATAAGGCTATCATATGTGGACTAAACTGCATAATGCCAGAATAAGAGGGGGATAGCTAGTCCTTTCGAAGACTACGCTTCTGGTAACCTCCATCTTGCAGCAGGAGAAGAGAGTAGATGGTAAGTTCACCAAGTAGCATCGCATAGCATAATCCCAACCGATGATCCTCCCCTCGTCGCCTTGTTAGAGAGCAATCACCAGTTGTATCTGGTTGGGAGGGTGTGTTTTATTAAGTATCCGGTTCTAGTTATCATAAGGTCAAGGTACAACTCCAAGTCATCCTATTACCGAAGATCACGGCTATTCGAATAGATTAACTTCCCTGCAGGGGTGCACCACATATCCCAACACGCTCGATCCCATTTGGCCGGACACACTTTCCAGGGTCATGCCCGGCCTCAGAAGATCAACACGTCACAGCCCTACCTAGGCACAACAGAGAGGTCAGCACGCCAGTCTGAATCCTATGGCGCAGGGGTCTGGGCCCATTGCACACCTGCACGTTGCGAGGGCAGACGGAAGCAGAACTAGCCCCCTTAATACAAGAGCAGGCTTACGTTCCAATCCGGCGTGCGCCGCTCAGTCGCTGACGTCACGAAGGCTTCGGCTGATACCACGACGTTGAGTGCCCATAACTGTCCCCGTGTAGATGGTTAGTGCGTATAGGCCAGTGGCCAGACTCAGATCAAATACCAAGATCTCGCTAAACATGTTATCTTGAAATAACCGTGGATGCCGACCAGGGCCAGGCCCACCTCTCTCCTAGGTGGTCGCAACCTGCCCTGTCGCTCCGCCACAAAGTTCCACTCGCGGGTACTCCTACGAGCCGACCCGTCTTTGATCACCACATGTATCATATATAAAGTATATAGTATATACTCGTGATCACCTCCCGAGTGATCACGGCCCGATAGTATAGCATGGCAGATGGACAAGAATGTAGGGCCACTGATGATAAACTAGCATCCTATACTAAGCATTAGGATTGCAGGTAAAGGTAACAACAGTAGTAGCAAGGACAGGCTATGCATCAGGATAGGATTAACGGAAAGCAGTAACATGCTACACTACTCTAATGCAAGCAGTATAGAGAGTAGAGTAGGCGATATCTGGTGATCAAGGGGGGGGCTTGCCTGGTTGCTCTGGCAAGAGAGAGGGGTCGTCAACTCCGTAGTTGTACTGGGTAGCAGCGGCGTCGGTCTCGGTGTCTAGAGAGAGAAGAGGGGGAAGAAACAATAAATATATTGCAAACAAATGCATAACGATGCATGACATGACAAAGCGTGATGCTAGGTGTGCCCTAACGCGGTACGAGGTGGTACCGGTGAAGGGGGAAAACATCCGGGAAAGTATTCCCGGTGTTTCGCGTTTTTGGACAGATGAACTAGAGGGGGAAAGTTGTGTGTTCGGTATGCTAGGGATGCGTGGCGGACGAACGGGCTGCGTATCCGGATTCGTCTCGTCGTTCTGAGCAACTTTCATGTTGAAAATATTTTAATCCGAAATTTCTGGAATTTCTAAAGATTTTATTTTCTAGGGATGCGTGGCGGACGAACGGGCTGCGTATCCGGATATGATTTTCTAAAGATTTTATTAATTTCTGGAATTTAATTAATTATTTAAATTAATTCGAAATTTGGTTTTATGACATCAGCATGATGTCATGCTGACGTCAGTAGTCAATAGAGTTGACTGGTCAACCTGACCAGTGGGTCCCACTGGTCAGTGACACATTTTAATTAAACAGCTTAATTAAACTAATCAAAATTAATTAGGGGGTGGGCCACACTGTCATACTATTTAATTAGCTAATTAACAGTAGTTAATTAGGTTAATTAATCATTAGGTTAATTAATCTTAATTGGTTAATTTAATCAGAATTAATTAAGTTAATTAATTAGTTAATTAATTAATTAATTAATTATTAATTATTATTTTATTTTTATTTTTATTTTTTTACGTTCTGGGGGTATGGGCCCCCACTGTCATTGGCCCAGAGGGCCATAGCGGGCGCCGGGTACTGGGTGCAGGGCGGAGGCGCCGCCCGAATGGGCGTGGGCGCTGCGGGCGTAGCCCCAGAGCGATGCGGGGCGCCGGTGGCGACGGTGCCAGCCAGACGGACGGAGCGGTGGCCGGCGAGCAGCTGCGGAGGGGGGAGCCGTCAGACGAGGCCAAGGGCCAAAAAAAGGGGGAATGGCCGTGGTCGAGCCAGACGACCGGGACGAGGCACGGGCTGTTGCGGGCAGGAACGGCAGGGCGCCGGCGAGCTAGGGCGAGGCCACGGCGAGGAGGTAGCGGCGACGGGGAGGAACGGGGCGGCGCGGCCAGAAGCTGGCGTCGCGGGCAACGACGGGTGCGGCGCGACTAGCAAGGAGCAAGACGGGCGGGGCTTGCGGCCCAGGAGCGGCGCGGGGAAGGGTGTCGCGACTCCGGGGCGCGCGAGCGCGCGCGCTTTGCGGCGCGGGCATGCACGTCCTGGAGCAGGGGCACGACGACGTGTGCGCGCGTGGTGAGGCGGGTACGCGGGCAAGAGAGGGAGCGAGGAGGGGTGCGCGGAGACGAGCGCGGCGGCGGGGCTCACATTGGGGCGTAGGGAACGGGGCAGTGGGTGTCGGGGTGGTCGACGGGGACGGCTTGACAGAGAGGAAGTAGACCGTCGAGGAGGAGGTGCCGGTGAGGCAGCGGTCCGGCGTGGGAAGGAGACGGGGAGGCGACGGCGTTTGGCGGCGAAGGGAACAACGTCGGGGGGGGGGGCGTTCCCTCGATCCGATCTGGATCGGGGAGGAGGGGGGAAGCGAGTGGGGGGAGTGGGGAGTGGGCGGTTAGGGTTACAGGGGGGAGTGGGGATAAGGGAGTGGGGATAAGGGAGTGTCGGGGGGCCGGCCGGCTGGGCCTGGTGGGTTGGCCCAGTTGGGCCACGGCCTAGGAGGGTCTTCTCTTTTTTTGTTTTATGTTTTTTTTCATTTTAATATATTTAGACATTTTCTAAAAGGGGGTTTGTTGCACAATAATTACCTAGGCATTTAACTGCACACTCTGAACATTTTAGTTTAATATTTTGAAAACTTTTATCATTTATCTTGAATTTGAATTTTGAATTCGAACGGGGTTGAATCATCGCGAGATTAACAACGGTAATCGTGGTGATGTGGCATTGCTAGCAGAGATTACTGTAGCTTAAATATCCGGGCGTCACAGTCATGTTCACCGGGGCGAGGAGGAGCGATCGCTGCGGTCTCAAATCCATTGAAGATCAAGTCTCCATGGATATCCGTGACGTAGTTCAAGCTCCCAAAACTGACCTGGTGGCCAGGAGCGTAGCTATCGATCTGCTCTAGAAGGCCGAGCGAGTTAGTCCGCAGTACGAAGCCGCCGAACATGAAAATATGTCCGGGGAGGAAGGTTTCTACTTGGACAGCGTCACTATAGACGATTGAAGGGGCCATCGAACCTTTCGTTGAAGGCACAGTGGAACTCTCCATGAAAGCACCAATGTCGGTGTCAAAACCAGTGGATCTCGGGTAGGGGGTCCCGAACTATGCGTCTAGGATCGATGGTAACAAGAGACGGGGGACAGGATGTTTATCCAGGTTCGGGCCCTTTCTATGGAGGTAATACCCTACGTCCTGCTTGATTGATCTTAATGAATATGAGTGTTACACGAGTTGATCTACCACGAGATCGTAATGGCTAAACCCTAAAAGCCTAGCCTGTATGACTATGGTAATGAGTATATCTCCTTTCTAGACCAACCCCTCCGGTTTATATTGACACCAGGGGGGATCTAGGGCTTACATAGAGTCGGTTACATAAGAAGGAATCTTCATAGTCGGTCGCCAAGCATTCCTTCCACGCCAAGGAGAGTCCAATCTAGACACAGGTACAGTCTTCGGTCTTCATGTCTTCACAGACCATCTGTCCGGTCCATGGATAATAGGCCGGACGCCCGAGGACCCCTTAATCCAGGACTCCCTCACCCAGGCCTCTATAAATAGGGCTAGCCACCACCGTAGTCGGGGATCGGCTCATCAAGAGATGAAAGGATCTCATCTTGGACCAGATCCACTCCACCAAGGAAAACACACAAGCTCACCAAGCATAAGAGCACCTCTCCTCAGGAGGCTATTCTTCCCTTGTAACTGTTCATCCTCGGCCCAAGAGGCAATCCACTACACCACACTGGAGTAGGGTATTACACCACGTCGGTGGCCCGAACCAGTATAAATCTTGTGTCCCTATGTTCTGCGAGTTCGACGCGCTAAGCCTTGAGATTGCGGTGAGGGCATCAGTTAGCGGGAGGAGAAATCTTCGTGCGCACCCCTATGTTCGAACCTCAAGGGTTTTGCCGGAACCTGAAATCCGACATTCGGCGTGCCACGTAGGGGTGCGCTGAAGCCTCTCTTCCATCAGTAGACTCACCAACACTTTGCAGCACCGATGTCTGGTGACTCAAGCACTGACGCCGATCACTGGGCAGCCTGGCCTGCCCGGGCGGCGCCATCCGCCCAAGAAGACCTCAACTCCACACTCCAGGTGGCACGCGCACCACCGAACGTCGCGGGGCGTGGGCGGCGTGCTCCAACGCCTCCCTCCCTTACCCCACGGTGTGCACGGGCCATCGCAAGGGCCTCAAGTTACACTGCAGCGATGGTGCCGCACTCCCGACGGGAACAAGCGAACATGAGGGTCGCGCTCACAGTGGCGTGGGAGCTGCTGCGATGCCGACTGGAGCGTGTTGCCGAGCTGTTGGACGCCGCAGCCAGGGGTACACCGCCTTTCTGCTCCTTGCTTACGCCTCAGGCTGCGGCCGGATCGCACGGTGCGCCTCGTCGCGCCCGCGCGCCCCCGGGCGCACCCGGAGGTTTCGTTGGCATCAGCGCAACCAATGGCACCGGGCACCCAACCACGCATGTGCCTCCCCCAATGGGCGCAGTCGTAAGCATCACCACCCACGGTTCTGGCGGGATGCCTCCCTACCATCTTGGCGTATCGAGCCAAGCGACATGGAGCGTGGGGCACCTCAGCGAGGTTTCTGGGGCGACGACCCCGAAGGCCTATGTGCCCCGCATGATAGACCAGGAGTATGCACCGGAAGATGACCCCGGTTCATTGAGCCGGGCTGGGAAGAGGAGACGCTGGAAGCTGAAGCCTTCCAGGAGCCACCCAGGAGCCTCACCGACCACACCGGCGACAACAGCTACAGGGTACCACTGATCTCCTAGGAGCAGGCTTACGCTAACCGTGGGTCGCAAGTGAATCAGGTCGCAGCGGTGGACGACGGCCCCAGCGCAACGGCCCCCCTTCCACCAGGAGAAGCGCATTGGGGGCTGCGGGGGAGGGGCCGGGAGCAAGGCCCCTCCCCGCATCATGTGGAGCAAGGCATCACCCGGAGGTAGGTCCTCTACCGGGGAGGCACTAGCGAGCCTTTCCCCCGGTAGAGGGCCCGTGGTCGCTGAGGGTGCCGCTAGCGTCCCCTTTGCCCCTTGGCATCGTCCTGGTTTCCGAACGCCCCAACGGTCGTCGAGGGCGGCGCAAGGCGGGGCCCTCACCTGGTGATATGAAGCAAGGCTCACGCATGTGAAGGTCTCTGCTCGTGACACTCTCACGTAATAATGAGTGGGGCTGTACACGTCCCAGAGTCTCCGGAGTGCCACCCTTGGGCCTCGGAGGCTCCCGCCCACGTCCTAGTGGAAGCACCATGCTCCGCGCTACTCGTCGACACTGTCCCCCAATGACTATGCTCACGGCCTGTGAAAGCACACTTAGCTCCGGGCTGGTGAGAAGACTCGAAGACAAGAAGACTAGCTAAGTGCCAGACGCGGCCATTTGCTTTCGACCTCTTTTCTGTAGCTCAGACTTGCAGCTTTTGATCTTGAATTTGAAGTTGCATTTTCATTAGCAATCGCGCGGGGGGGGGGCATAATTTCTTGTTCGCGTTGATTTCATGAGTTTCTGGATTCGTGTTTTGTTTGAGGTTTACAACCGCTATCTTCCCCCCTTTCGAAAACCCCATGAGCGGGGGCTGGCAGCAACGCACGGCGCACACGCACTACGTGCGCGTCTCACCATTACTGGCGCTCGCTTCTCGTGAGGCCCTCTCGGGTGGACCGGCGGACCTCTCAGGAAACCAAAACCTGGCGAGCTCGTGAGGGGCTCCTCTAAGAAGGAATGCACGTCCACAACTGCCGAACCAATTTGAAGCCCGTCTAAAGCAAAGTAAGATACGGCATCAAGCCTGCAAGGGGAGTCGTGAGCACCCAAAAGCACACTTTAAGCCTAGTCTAAGCAATGAAGTGGTAGTCTATTTACATGAGGGGCTTCCCCTCTTCAAAATGCTCTTACATCATGAGGGGCCGTACCCAAGCTTTTGTGTGCAGGTTCAAAATACAGAAGCGAGGGCTCAGCCAGACATATCGCTCGCCTCGTCCCCCGAATCACTCCCGGACAGGCTGCTGGTGCCGTCACCGTCACTGCCTCCACCGCCATCAGCCACGCCGCCATCAACCACGTCGCCCTCATCCGCCACGACCACCACCGCGTCGTCATCAGAAGCAAAGCCCATGACCAGAGCGTCCACATTGTCGTCCACCCAGTGCGCGAGGTTGTACCGGACGACCGTGGGCATAGGGGCAATGGCGGCGGCAAAATCAAAGTCAGGATTGGTGTTCAGGAGATGGCTGAAGACGCGGGAGAATGCGCGCTTGAGAAGGCCTCGGGTCTTTTCATCCACAAGCTCGCGAGCCCTCTCAGCACGGCTCTCCAGGCACGTCACAACATCAGTGAAGAAGCAAAGATGGATGGCGTAATCCTCAGCATGGGGATGAGCGGCGTGCTCATCGCATATGGTACCAAGCGCCCGGTTGGCCTTCGTCCTGAGGTCCCAAAGCATGGTAGCGTGCTTGCGCAACAGCGTCTGCCGGCGAAGTGCCTCCTCCCTGCTTTGCTGCGCGAAGGACTCGGTGCTGACAACTCGCTGTTGAAGAGAGAGCAGCTCGGCATGGGCGGAGGCCAGCTCGGCCTGCACTGAGATCAGGGCATCTGCGGTGGCTTTCTCATGTTGTTCCGTCTCAGCCATCCCTGACCTGAGGGTAGCGGTCCTGCCCACACCTTCGGCTTCCACGAGCTTCAGCTTCAGGTCATACCTGTCGGCAAGATCCGCGCGAGCCTCGGCCGCCCTGCAGTCGACCTCCTCCTGGGCCCTGGCCTCTCGCACACCAACAGCGTCCTCTGCTTGGGTGACTTGGCGCTCGCTCATCTCCAACCGCTCGAGCTCAAGGCTGCGCTCCGTGGCCTCCAGCAACAGTGCTTCCTCGCGCCTCAAGATCTCCTCCTTGTCGGACGAGGTTCCCTTCATCGATGCCAGGGCAACTTTGCGTGCCTCCACCTGCTGCTCCAGGGAGGCGTTCAACGCCTGAAGCTCCCACCTGCGCTCCTCGGCGGCTGCGCGGCAATTGTCCGCCTCCCTGGCCTCCTCCAAGGCCCGGGCGCTGGCCTCTCCCGTGGTTGCCAGGGATGCCTCGGCCTTCGCATTAGCATGCTCGCGCTGAAGGCACTGAGGTTGATAGCCACCTTCAGGCGATGCCACTCCACCAGCCGAAGGCCTTCGGCTTCAAGGCGAACGTCGACGTCCGCGAGTTCTCCACCGAGTCGGCTCATCGCGCCCATTGCCTCCCGAAAGATCTCGTGGCGGACAACACTCCACTCGTGCGCAAGCTTAAGCGCGGAACCGGGTCCGTCCCTCACAGCGGGGGTGGCCAACAGGATCCGAAGCGGCTCACCCCCTTCGGCAGGGGGCTGGGGGCTGGCGCCTCTTGGGTCGCCGACTGGGCTTTAGTAGGGGTCTGGAGGGCTTGAGGCCCACTGCTCGAAGAAGAAGCCATGATCGAAGTCATCCAGCCACCGTCCATAACAAGAGGAGAAGCCCTTGGCACACTTTTCGCGCTCCAGGCGAGGCCACGAAGGAGAGACGGCGAAGGCACGGGCTCAAGGCGCCAAGCAAGCGTTTTTGCCTCTCCAGTTGACCTCGCGCTGGGTGCAGCATGATGGCTTGGGGCCCTCAAGGCCAGCAGGGGATTCGAGGCAGGAGGAGCTTGCTTCCTCGGAGACTTCGTGGCCTTAGCAGAAGGGACCCTGAGGAGCCACTGTCAGGAGGGGAATCAGCACACGAGAAATCACAAAGATAAGGTACTCACTCGTCTATGGCGATATACTTCCTCTGCTTCAATGGCCAGAAGGCATCACAGATGCAGCTTGGGGACCCTTTCCTCTTATGGAGTGCATCGAAGTCCAGACGGAGCTGGCCAAAGCATTGGACGCGACAACCAGCACGGGGCACGGTTGGTGAGGCTCCCAAGGAGATAATCTCGGGAGTGCTGGGCTAAGGAGAGCCCTCGGGCACCGCCTCATGATGGCCCGCTGAGACCTCGGAAGCTTCGGCCTCAGGAGCAGCGGATTGCGTCGCCCCCTCCGCTGTCGCCCCAAGGCAAGAGTCACAGGCTCCCGGGGATGGCACCTTGGGAGCCTCGCATGGTGCCGACGCCTCAGCGCCCACGCCTCCGGCCTCCAGCGGAGCTTGCCCCCTGCATCCACTCTTGGGGTAAGCTCGGCGCTGGCGGCAGGGAGGGGAACCATGGAGACGAGGTTCTCGCGGGGCCCTTCAAGGCCAACTGGACGCAACCCCCATTCATCGAAGGGGGGCATCTGCCCTGCGAACTCCACCCTGTTTGAGAAGCAGTACAGAAGACAACCCTCCTGTGGCATGTCAGCTGGCGAGGGTCTCCCTTTGTTGGTGTCAAAACCGGCGGATCTTAGGTAGGGGGTCCCAAACTGTGCGTCTAAGGCAGATGGTAACAGGAGGCAGGGGGCATGATGTTTTACCCAGGTTCGGGCCTTCTTGATAGAGGTAAAACCCTATGTCCTGCTTGATTGTTCTTGATGATATGAGTATTACAAGAGTAGATCTACCACGAGATCAGAGAGGCTAAACCCTAGAAGCTAGCCTATGGTATGATTGTATGTTGTCCTATGGACTAAAACCCTCCGGTTTATATAGACACCAGAGGGGGCTAGGGATACACAAGGTCGGTTACAAAGAGGGAGATATCCATATCCATATTGCCTAGCTTGCCTTCCACGCCAAGTAGAGTCCCATCCGGACACGGGACAAAGTCTTTAGTCTCGTATCTTAATAGTCCAACAGTCCGGCCAAAGGATATAGTACGGCTGTCCGGAGACCCCCTAATCCAGGACTCCCTCAGTAGCCCTTGAACCAGGCTTCAATGACGATGAGTCTGACATGCAGTGTTGTCTTCACCATTGCAAGGCGGGTTCCTCCTCCGAATACACCATGGAAGAATTTGAATTCAAGGATAGTGTCTGACCCTATAAAATAAGTTCCATATAGCACTGTAGAGAGAATAATACTTCCATAAATCTAATCTGCTAACATGTTTTGATAGTATGACATCACTTCATGGCTCGGTTGTTATTTGAACCGCTTTTCTCAACCAGCTCCGCACATATCACGAGGCGGTTTTCTCGATACGTCTTGTCAAAGCAGAGATCGTGTTCCCCTTATCACGGGATTCTCATCAATACGGACGTGGGACCCAACCGCGCCATCAATTGCCTGGGGAATAAGCGGTTTTGACAGGTAAGTGGGGAGACTCATCGCCTCCTTCGCCCTTATAAAGGGACAAAGATCTACTTTTTTCACCCACGCCTTCTTCCTTCTCGCTTACCCATTCTCGCACACTCGAACTCTAGCACCCAAGCTCGCGTCCCTCTTCTCAAACCACTCCAACCATGTCTAGAGCAGGCGGCAAGTGGATGGTTTCCTCCGTCATGGAGGAAAACGTCAAAAAGTTACGGGAGGCCGAATACCTACATGCGAATATCGCGCACTGGCTGCCGAATGCGGGGCAGATCGTCCCAATGACTGAACCCCATGAGAGGGTAGTTTTTCTTACCCATTTTGTCCGTGGACTGGGATTTCCTCTCCACCCATTTGTCTGTGGGCTCTTGTTCTACTACGGGCTGGATTTCCATGATCTGGCCCCCAACTTTATCCTCAACATCTCGGCGTTTATCATCGTGTGCGAGGCCTTCCTCTGCATCAGGGCCCACTTCGGCCTATGGCTGAAAACCTTCAATGTCAAACCGAAGGTGGTGGGAGGCCAGCAAGCAGAATGCGAAGGCGCCATGGTGGGCAAGATGCCTAATGTCACCTGGCTCGAGGGTAGCTACGTGGATACCGTAAAGGGGTGGCAATCAGGGTGGTTCTACATCACCGAGCCGCGCGACTCCAACTAGGTGGCGGCCCCCAAATTTCGATCTGGAATCCCCACGCGGCTCACCTCCTGGAAAAAGAAGGGCCTGTCCTGGGGTTCTTCGGTAGAGCTGACCGGACTCCAGACCTGCATCCAGAACATGAAGAACAAGAAAATCAAGCTCATCAACATGGTCCAGGTTATGCTCTTCCGTCGGATCCTTTTGTGCCAACAATGGGCATTTGTTTTGTGGGAGTTCGACTCGGCCCAGCACCAGACGCTGCGAGAGCTCTACGACATGACGCACGGGGACGTCTGGAGGGTGCTGTTCAAGGGTGCCGAGATGCCTCCCTCCCTCACCGAGGACCACAGACTCAGCGCAAAGCGCCGCACCCATCCGGTAGGCTTTTATATCTCTCAAGGTATTTATGCGCCCTGGTTTAGTTATGTGCTGGATCTAAGCTTTCATGTCATTAACAGGACTGGATAAAGACAGCGGAGCAGCTTGATTGCCCAGGCCCCCTACCCGAAGGTCCTGTAAACGCTCTTCTAACGAAGATGCTGACTCCGGCACCTTACGAGGTGCCAGAAAAGATGGCCAAGAAGAAGGCCGTGGGGACCCGAAAGCGTCTCCGGCGCAAGATGGTTCTATCGGACTCATCGTCTGATCAGTCCGACGCGCACTAGAGAAAAGTTCCCCCCCTAGCCGGGGGAGACAAGAAAAGGAAGGCTGGCCCATCCGGGGAGGCCGAAGGGTCCAAGAAGGGAAAGACCCTCCCTCCGGACTGTGCCATGACGGCCGCCGACAGCGGCGACGAGTGGCTACCCAGGGACAAGCCCCTAGCGAAGTCGTAAGTGTCCGGACACCATAGTACTTCATGGTATGTTTTATTGTACCGCCTTTGCTTATGCCGAACCTGATTATGCAGTCCGGCCCGAGCTCATCTCGACATACCCTCGTCGAGCCGCTCTTTGGGCTCATCGCATATGAACAGTGGTTCTCCTCCGACGGCTTCCACCCCTCGCCCTATGGACAACGCCAAGGTGGTGTCTCAAAAGGCACCGTCCCAAGGGGAGGCGGTCCTGGGGGCGCCTCACGGTGACCTCCCGGACCCTGGGTACCAAGGGAGCGAGGCTCCTACGGGCTTCGAGTTTGGGACCCAGCCGGACACCACGCCGGAACCTTCAATGGTTCCGGACTCCGGCAGGCGGTCCCCCATTAAGGGGGGCCAACCATCCGTGCCGGTGTCCTCTATCCAACCAGAGGCACCGGACAACTTGCTGGAAGCACTTCACAGCGCTTCCATCGATGAAGAACACCACACTATCATGAGTGCGGTGGTTAAGAAGGTTCAGTCCGCCAAGAGCAGGCTGACTGAAGCTTACGCCAGCCTCCTAACAGGCTCTGAGGTAAGCATTCAAAATATAAAAATATTACCGCATAGATAGTAGCCCCTGATGCTCTGTTCAGCGTTTGCGAAGAAAAGCCGAATAGAGTATCAAATGATAACTCAGGAGTCTAATTAGAGTATGTCTATGTGTACGAGCAGGCTTCCCTGCTGGCCGCTGCCGCATGTACTGTGGAGGTCTCTGCGCTGAAGCAGGCCCCGAAGCGGTCCGAGGACGAGCTCGGCCTTACCAAGGGGCAGCTCGAAGAGAGCAAAGGCAAGATATACCCCAGTTTATATAGTTAAAAAGAAGTTTGGTGTAAAGTAATAGGATCATCATGAATTTGTCAGGGGCCATGACCGAGGTGGAGACCCTGAGGAAGGCGTTGTCCGCGGCCAAAGACAAAGCGGCCAAAGAACGTATTGAATGGGAGAAACAAGAAGCCCGAGTGGGCGAGGTGCAGCAAGAGCTCGAGGCTCTTGCCAAGAAGCACGAGTCCTTGGAGCTTGACTCCAAGACGGGGGAGTCCGAGCTCGCGCAGGCACTTGAAAGCGTCCGGAGCGCCAAGGCCGAAGCCCACAAGGCCCTCCAGGAGATTGATGCGGCAAAGAAGATAGCAGCGGGTAAGGCATTCAATATGAAAAGCAAGCATGTGAAGGAGACTTTCCTTTTTCATACCTGAGTTCGGAGCTCTCCAGGAGCGTTTGTAGATCTTCCCCGTAGTGTGCTGGATATCGCAGAGTTTTACCGAGCTGAGGAGGGGAGCTCAACGGAGAAGTTGTTCTGGTTTCAGTATACTGGGACCGAACACCCCGTGTCCTTGAGCGACCAGCTGAAGCAGTTGGTAGAACTTCACAAGGCGGCCGAACAGGCCATGAGGGGTCTTATAGTCCGGATGTGGCCTGGCGAGCCCTTGTCCGGCAGCTACTTCGGTCTGGTGAGGCGGCTGGTGGAAGCCTGCCCACGGCTTGATGTCATCAAGCGATCCGTCTGCATCGAAGGTGCACGTAGAGCTTTTGCCCGGGCGAAGGTGCACTAGGCGAAGCTGGATGCCGTGAAGCTTCTGAAGGAGGGGCCAGCGGAGGGCAAGGAGCATCGCTGCCCCGAGAATTACTATGAGAGCGTCCTGAAGGGTTCCCGCTTAGTGGCAGATGAGTGTGCCAAGGATGTAATTTTTGAATGAACATGCCCATGTGATCCAGTAATATGAAACGAGTTCTTTTGCGCCATGCGACGCTTTCTTAATTTAAAATATTACCTTCTGTGCGGCCGTTTATAAAATCTGAGGGTTGGCCAGTCGTCGGCTTTTGCCCCCATGTAGCTAGTACTGGGGTGTTCAGGGTAAATCTGAACACTCTTTACCCCAATTTTGGGTCCTTCAAGGGAGGTGCTCAGCGCAACGAACCAAGCAATCGGACTATAATGCTTTATCACTCTCACTTAGCCATAGAAGTCTATGATTTTAAATTTTTGGCGAAGCCCCTGGTATTCAGAGGGCCGAATTTGGGGCGCTATACACGCCTAAGCCGGACAAGGCCGACTCCTCGCCCGAAGCGGAAAAAGTCTTTAAGGACTTGAGACCTCTCGAACAGCGACCAGTCTCTCGCCTTATCATGACAGTCAGTTTTTGGCTTTCTCTACTTAGGTGCTTGTCCGGAAGAACCGGGACACAATCGCAGTAGTTCTCCCACTGCTACCTTAGCCGATATAGCGGTACGTAAGGTACCAAAGCATGGGAGCCGGGCAACCCAACATTTAACCCGAGACATGATTCGGAGCTGATGCATATAATGCTATAAGTTCAGGGTGCCGCACTGTTGAAAGTGTTCGGACTTCTTGCGCCGTATTATGGGGTAAACGAGAGTCCCTGGCGTACTGACCATACCCGAGCGTGCAGGTTCGGAATGTCGTAAATGGACATATAAGAGAAAGAGAAAAGCTTAAATAATGCAATAACAGATTAATAATATGCATTATTATTTGAATAATACGTCGAAGCGTACTGGTACAAATAGTGCAATAAGCGTAAAGTAGGACAATTCGAAATGTCCTATCCAAGGCAAGCTACGCAATAATAGTGAAAAGCGGGTATATCAAGTATTACTAGAGACCACCTGGATGTTCCCGTGTTCATCTTAGCTTCTGGCCACCTTGGTTGTTGCTTCCGGAATGTGTCCGGCCGTCGGACTGCCGGAAAGGCCTTCCGAAGAGTTAGGCCCTGAAAGAGAAAGGGAATGTCAAAGGTATACAACCCTTGGTGTGGTTAAGCCACAATGCGGGGCGTGTCCTGATTGTGCCCCCGCCTATGTCCATGGTATTTTCAATGTGTAGTTATGTACGCGCGGCATGAATTTCGTCGCTACACTGGGACTGGGACGGGGGCCGAATTGCTAGGTGAGCGTAGATCGCGCCAGGCGATCCTGTTGCAGATTATTCCGGACTCGCTTGAAGGTGTCCGGGGGCTGTAACGCCGAATGAGTGGTCTGTCTGAACAGGTTGCTTTGTGCCTCTGCTGCAAGGGCCGCAGTGTGCTCTTCCATACGGAGCAAGCATTCTGTGTTTCCATTTACTGTTATGACCCCGCGAGGTCCTGGCTTGAGGTAGGTGTAATGCGGCACTGCATTGAATTTTGCAAATGTTGTCCGTCCGAGCAGTGCATGATAGCCACTGTGAAACGGGACGATGTCGAAGATTAACTCTTCGCTTCGGAAGTTATCCGGTGATCCGAAGACCACTTCCAGTGTGATTGAGCCTGTGCAATGGGCCTCTACACCTGGGATGACGCCTTTGAAGGTGGTTTTGCTGGGTTTGATCCTTGAGGGATCGATACCCATTTTTCGCACTGTATCCCGATAAAGCAGGTTTAGGCTGCTGCCGCCGTCCATAAGGACTCGAGTGAGGTGAAATCCGTCAATGATGGGGTCTAAGACCAGTGCGGCGGATCCTCCATGACGGATGCTAGTGGGGTGATCCCTGCGATCGAAGGTGATCAGACAAGCAGACCATGGGTTGAACTTCGGGGCGACGGGCTCCATCGCGTAGACGTCCCTTAGTGCACGCTTCCGCTCCCTCTTGGGAATGTGGGTTGCGTATATCATGTTCACTGTCTTCACTTGTGGGGGAAACCCCTTCTGCCCCCCTGGGTTCGGCGGCCGGGGCTCCTCCTCGTCATCGCTATGCAGCCCCTTGTCCTTGTTTTTGGCATTTAACTTGCCGGACTGCTTGAACACCCAACATTCTCTATTGGTGTGATTGGCTGGCTTGTCAGGGGTGCCGTGGATTTGACACGAGCGATCCAGTATGCGATCCAGACTGGACAGAGCCGGAGTATTTCTTTTGAATGGCTTTTTCCGCTGACCGGATCTAGAGCCTTTGAATCCGGCATTGACTGCCGTATCTTCGGTGTTATCGCCGTTATTACGGTGCTTTGGTCCATTACGACGCTGCATACCGTTAACGTCTTTAGTATCCGAAGTATCCGGATTCCTTGATGTGTTGTTGCTGCGAGCCAGCCAGCTGTCCTTGCCCGCGCAAAAGCGGGTCATGAGTGTTGTGAGGGCTGACATAGATTTCGGCTTCTCCTGGCCGAGGTGGGGGCGAACCACTCGTCGCGGATGTTATGCTTGGATGGCGCTAGGGCTTCTGCATCCGGACAGTCTACAATTTGATTGTTCTTAGTCAAGAACCGTGTCCAGAATTGTCTGGCTGATTCCCCTGGCTGCTGGGTTATGTGGCTCAAGTCATCAGGATCCGGTGGCCGCACATAAGTGCCCTAGAAGTTGTCAAGAAATGCATCTTCCAAATCCCCCCAACTACCGACGGAATTTGCTGGCAAGCTATTCAGCCAATGTCGTGTAGCGACCCGACCTCAAACGGTCATGTCTCTGTGCTTCAGTGTCATCCCTGGATCGGTAATGCTGACACACAGAGTACTCGAGGATTTATAACAGAGTAGCAATCACACACTTATTACATTGAATGTCTCCAAAGAGAACTTATTACAATAAATATGGCTTAAGGCCATCTAATACGATAACAACGGAAGGCTTGGAAGATAAAGTGAGTCCATCAACTCCAACGGCATAGCTGAGCTGCACGGCAACGCCCTGACGAACCTTACTCCTCGTCTGAAAAGTCTGCAACATAATACATTGTAGCCCGAAAACGGGTCAGCACATGGAATATGCTGGCAAAGTAACACAGTAGAACAAGAACAAAATAATGCTATCACTACATGCATATTTGGCTGGTGGAAAGCCCTATGGTTATATTTTTCAAAAAAGCCAATTTTTTCCTACAACAAAGGAATAGATTTTAAATTAACTATCATGGTAGTTGAAACATCATTGAGAAGGTTCCTCTAACTCAATCCCAATTAAGGTAATTATCGACCCATCAATATTAATTTAGAGTGATGAGATACTTAAGATACTCCAAGTACTAGATACTCAAGATGTCCATAACCGGGGACACGGGTAACTATGATTAGTTTGTACACTCTGCAGAGGTTTGTGCACTTTTCCACACAAGAAACGATCGCCTCCGTAGAATTTGTCGCACTACATGATGTTTGAGAAATGGATGACCGAGACACAGTCTTTCAGAAACATTAACTCTCTACTCCGGGCAGACCGTATCAAACCTACAACCCACTACCTGCTGATCCACCTCTTCAAGAGCTTCACATAACTTACTCAACTATGCTAGAGCCCATAATAGCTTGTGGTTGCACACGGGAGTTTCTAGCATGAATAATCTCAATTCCCTTTGAGCCTGGGTGGCGGTCCATAAGAAGATCACATGGGTACTCCGGGATTTCCAAAAAATACAGGCAACACTGGGTACTTTAGGTGCCTCAATCCACCCAGATGTGTATTTAAGTTGCCACCTTAAGTTGAACCATTAATCAACAATCTCACATCTGTCATGGATTTCACTCTCCCAAACCACGTCTACGAGCATAGCATAGCAATATAAGCAACGCGCAGAAGTAACTTCAAGGGTTTGAATGTAATAGGGCAATAGGTTCTACCTCATCAACTACTTCCCAACCCACATGTTTATGACATCCTAACCATGCAATGTTTGAGGATTGGAACTAATGCATAAAAACTGGGTGATAAAGGGGTATGATCAAAGTGTTACTTGCCTTGCTGAGGATCCGCGAAACCTAGAGACTCCAAATAACACGCTTCACACTCCAGGAATTCTATCGCAAACAAACAATAGCATACATAAGAAATCAAGCAAATAAGCATGGGTAAATCTCAAATAAGAAGATTTAACCAGAAAGTTCAACTTAAGAACTCCGGTTTGCAAAAAGAATCAAATCAAACGGAGCAACGAAACTCAAACGGCAAAAGCAACAAGATCTATTTACTAATATGGACCTAGGTTAAATTTTACAGTAGTAAAAGCTTGTTCAAGTTGGTTAAACGGAAAGAGGGTCTTGAGACAAAGATCTAGGCGCTTGAATCGCCTGATTCCGACTAATGAGCGAAAAGATAAATTAGAATGAAAATTGGATCAGGAATCGCGATCAGGAATAATCGCGGAATAATCCGATAAAAGAAAACTAACGAATAGGCTAACGAACGAGCGTTCGTTATCTGTAACTAATGGGCGAAAACAGTTCGTTAAAACGAACGTCCAGACGAATGTCCGCTAAAAAGAAAAACCGAGAAAAACCGGCGAACAAAAAAACGAGTTAGGGTTTTCTTAAAAAACTGAATTGGTTTTCTTTTAAAAAAACTGGTGACTACCTCGTCGGTCCGGCGAGGCATGACTGCGACGGCGAGGCGAGGCACGGCAGCGGGCGAGGCGGCGGCGGCGGCGGCGGCGCGGGCAAGCGGCGGCGGCGCGACGGCTTGGGCTGCGGGGCGAGGCAAGGCGGCGGTGGTGGGTGGTGGTGGCGGCGGGGGGGAGTATATAAGAAGGGGGTGTGTGCCTTGGGGAGGGGGCAAGGGCGGCGGTGGAGTCTGAGCCGGACTCCTTGCGTCGGGCGGCGGCAGCGCGGCCGGTCTCCTGGTTGGAGACGGCGCGCGGGAGGGGACGGGCCGGCGGCTGGGCTTCGGCCCAATTAGCCTACATACTTTTTTTTAAATAATTCCGCTGAAACTAAAAAAATCCTAGAAAATAAAATAAAAATCTAAAAATGCCAAAACAAATTTTCACCGTCTAAATGAAATACTTAGAAAGAGATGAACATTTTCTTGGCCCTAAAATGCAATTTTGAAAACGTTCAATTTTTCTAATGCAAACAAAATTGCAAATAAAAACCAAATAAAAACAAATATTGATTTTAATATTTTTCCTCCAATATTTCAATTATTTTGGAGAAGTCATATTATCTCCTCTCATATACCTAAATATGAAATATTTTCGGAGAGAAAAATAATTAAAACCAAAATCCTTGTTTCAAAATTTGACAAAATCAAATTTGAAAACCGGGGAAATCCCCAACTCTCTCCGAGAGTCCTTGAGTTGCTTAGGATTTCGAAGATCGCGAGATGAAAAGCAATAAAATATGATATGCAAGAATGATCTATGTATAACATTCCAAATTGGAAATTTGGGATGTTACAAACCTACCCCCCTTAAGATGAATCTCGCCCTCGAGATTCGGGTTGGCTAGAAAATAGGTGTGGGTGGTCTTTGCGAAGATCATCCTCTCGTTCCCATGTGGCTTTGTCCTCGGTATGATGGCTCCACTGAACTTTGCAAAACTTAATAACCTTGCTGCGGGTGACTCGGCTGGCAAACTCCAAAATCTTGACTGTCTTCTCCTCATAAGTCAAGTCATTGTCCAACTGAATCGCCTCCAAGGGTACGGTATCTCTTAGCGGTATGTCGGCCATCTCAGCATGGCACTTCTTCAACTGGGAAACGTGAAACGCACCGTGAACTCTTGACAGTCCTTCAGGTAACTCCAACTTGTAGGCCACTTCTCCCATCCGTTCCGAAACACGATATGGTCCTACAAATCTCGGGGCTAACTTTCCCTTAACTCCAAAACGTTTCACTCCTCGCAAAGGTGTTACTCGCAGATATGCTCTTTCTCCAATTTCATAGGTTACCTCCTTGTGTTTCGAATCCGCATAACTCTTCTGTCTGGACTGAGCTATCTTCAGTCTATCTTGAATCAGTTTAACCTTCTCCTCAGACTCTTTGATCAAGTCTGGTCCAAACAATTGTCGGTCTCCAACTTCATCCCACATCAATGGTGTTCTGCACCTTCGTCCATATAGGGGTTCGAACGGTGCCATCTTGAAACTGGCTTGGTAACTATTGTTGTATGAGAACTCTGCGTAAGGCAGATTGTCATCCCAACTAGATCCATAATCTAGCGCACAGGCTCTCAAGATGTCTTCTAGAATCTGGTTGACTCTCTTGGTCTGTCCATCCGTCTGCGGGTGAAATGTTGTACTGAACTCCAATCTCGTTCCCAAAGTCTGGTGCAGCTGATGCCAAAACTTTGAAGTAAACTGTGTTCCTCTATCCAATATGATGGTCCTCGGAACTCCATGCAGACATATGTTCCTGGTCATATATATCTTGGCCAACTTGGCACTAGTATAAGTTGTTTTCACTGGGATAAAGTGTGCCACTTTGGTCAAACGGTCAACCACTACCCATATAGAATCATATCCTGATTTGATCCTAGGCAATCCGGTGAAAAAATCCATGCCAAGTTTATCCCACTTCCATTCGGGTATCGACATAGGCTGTAACAATCCTGCTGGCTTTTGATGCTCTGCCTTCACTCTCTGACATACATCACATACGGCCACATACTCGGCGATATCCTTCTTCATCCCTGTCCACCAGAAACGTTCTTTCAAATCCAAATACATCTTGGTGTTTCTGGGGTGTATCGGGTACGGTGAGTCATGAGCCTCCTGAAGTATTAACTTCCTGATCTCTGTGTTATTGGGCACGTAAGCACGGTCCTCAAACCATAAGGTGTCGTGTTCATCCTCACAAAAACCTTTGGCCTTTCCTTCGCTCATTTTCTCCTTTATCTCGGCAATCCATTTGTCATCCTTCTGAGCTTCTCGAATTTTTCCCAACAATGTAGACTGCACCTCCATTGTTGCAACAAAACCTCTAGGAACAATCTCCAATCGATGTTCCCGGAGATCCTCTGCTAACTCCTTCGGCAATCCCGTGCTTGCTAGGGTATTAGCATAACTCTTCCGGCTCAAAGCGTCTGCTACGACATTGGCCTTTCCTGGATGATAGTGAAGCTTCATTCGTAATCCTTTATGAGCTCCAACCATCTTCTCTACCTAAGGTTCAGTTCCTTCTGGGTGAAAATGTACTTCAAACTCTTATGATCCGTGTACACATCACAATGGTTTCCAATAAGGTAATGTCTCCAAGTCTTCAACGCATGCACTACGGCTGCTAGCTCCAAATCATGTGTGGCATAATTTAACTCGTGTGGCTTTAGTTGTCGCGAGGCATACGAAACAACTCTTCTGTCCTGCATAAGCACACTTCCAAGTCCTAAGCGAGAGGCGTCGCAATACACTTGAAAATCCTTACGTATATCTGGCAGTGTCAGCACTGGGGTTGTAGTCAAACGTTTCTTCAGCTCCTGGAAATTTGCCTCGCAATCTTCCGTCCATTTAAACTTGGTATCCTTCTTCAATAATTCTGTCATGGGCTTCGCGATCTTGGAAAAATTCTCAATGAATCTACGGTAATATCCTATGAATCCAAGAAAACTACGGATCTCACTAACTGAAGTGGGTGCCAACCATTCAGTGACTGACTGAATCTTGGAGGGATCTACTCTTCTCCCGATATAACATGTCCAAGGAATACGACTTCCTTCAACCAAAACTCGCATTTGCTGAACTTAGCATACAACTGATGTTCCCTAAGTTTCTCGAGAACTAAACGCAAATGCTCCTTGTGTTCCTCTTCACTCTTCGAATATACCATTATATCATCAATGAACACCACAACAAACTTATCCAAATATTCCATGAACACCTTGTTCATCATGCTCATGAAATAGGCAGGGGCGTTAGTTAGTCCAAACGACATGACCGTATATTTGTATAACCCGTACCGTGTGGTGAAGGCTATCTTTGGTATATCCTTCTCGTGAATCTTCAGCTGATGGTATCCTGATCGCAGATCGATCTTCGAAAACACCATAGCTCCTTGCGGCTGGTCAAACAAATCATTGATCATCGGCAATGGGTACTTGTTCTTGATTGTGACTTCATTCAAGGCTCGATAATCAACAACCATTCTTAGGGACTTATCCTTCTTCTCGACCAAAAGCACTGGGGATCCCCATGGTGAGGAACTCCGTCAAATGTAACCTTTCTCCAATAACTCCTTGATCTGTTTCTTAATCTCCTCCAAATCATTCGCGGGCATCCTATAGGGTCTCTTGGATATTGGCCTTGTGCCTAGCAATAGCTCTATCAAAAACTCAATATCTCAGTCCGGTGGCATGCCTGGTAACTCCTCTGGGAAAACATCTGGGTAATCCTTTACTACAGACACTTCTTCCTGAACAACTCCCGTGAGGGTATTTACTTGGCTACTTCTTGGCACATGCCTAGATACATACTTGATCCTTTTTCCCTCAGGAGTGGTGAGACAAATTGACTTACTAACATAGTCAATGTTTCCTCCGTACTTTGTCATCCAGTCCATTCCTAATATCACATCCAATCCTTGTGACTCCAAGATAATTAGGTCGGACGGAAAAACATGGTTGCCAATGGTTAAGGGTATTTGGTCCCACCATCGACTAGCCATATACTCTGCTCCAGGTGAGCTT
This sequence comes from Triticum aestivum, assembly GCF_018294505.1. Classification (NCBI taxonomy): domain Eukaryota; kingdom Viridiplantae; phylum Streptophyta; class Magnoliopsida; order Poales; family Poaceae; genus Triticum; species Triticum aestivum. The sequence goes on from NC_057794.1 coordinate 401,423,019, forward strand.
ACTAACAGAGGGGTCCTAAGGGTTTGGGTCGGTAGTTTAAACTTATCCACGAATTCCCTTGATATGTAAGAATGCGATGCACCAATGTCAAAAAGAACAAGAGCGGTAAATGACTTAACCAAAAACTTACCTATAACCGCATCTGGTTGCTCTTCAACCTCCTCCACGTTAACGTGGTTCACTTGTCCTTTATTGAATGGATTGGGCTTCTTCCCAACACTCCCATTTCTGTTTTCATTCTTCCCTTCAGGGCACTCCATGGCATAGTGTCCAGTCTTTCCGCACTTGAAACAAGTAACGTGGCTTAGGTCTCTCTTGGCAGGTGTGGCTGGATTGGGGCGGTTCTGATTATTGCTCGCTCCATTCCCATTCCCATTCCTAGGGCCAGTATGATTATGGTTACTTCCTCCATTATGTGTGTGGCCTCCATGGTTATGAACAAGTCCTCCCGAGTTCGGGGTTAGACGAGGCTTCTGCTGAGCTCCCAAGTTATACCTTCCTTGTCCATACTTCCTCTTACGGCTCTCAATATTCTGCTACTTCCCTTCAATCATAAGAGCCTTATCTACCAACTCCTGGTAGTTGTTGAATGTTGCCACCATCAACTGCATACTCATCTCATCATTCAGCCCTTCCATAAACTTCTCCTGCTTTGCGGCATCTGTGGCCACATCATCAGGGGCATAGCGAGATAACTTGCTAAACTCATCCGCGTACTGAACCACAGTACGGTTCCCCTGGTGTAGGTTGTGAAACTCACGCTTCTTCATACTCATTGCTCCAGTTGAGACATGAGCTGTATGGAAGGCTTGCTGAAACTGGTCCCATGTCACCGTGGCTATAGGGTAGGTGACAGTGTAATTCTCCCACCATGATGCTGCTGGTCCATCCAACTGATGTGCGGCAAAATGCACCTTCTCAGCATCAGTACATCCTGCAGTGGTTAACTCCCTTCCAATCTTGCGGAGCCAATCATCTGCTACTATAGGCTCGGTGCTACTGGAAAACACCGATGGCTGCAACCTCAGAAAACGGGCTAAGTTGTCCACTGGTGGTGGTGGTGGATTGTTGTTGTTGTTGTTGCCTTGGTTCTGAACTAGCAACTGCATCAGAGTATTCTGCTGCTAGATCACCTGAGTGAGCTCCGGTGGGAAAGCAAATCCGGGGTCACGTCTCGGAGGCATCTGATGGTTTAGAGGGGAGAGATTAGAATAGAATGAGGTCTAATGAGAAAGCACTACCCATATGCACATGAGACAAACACAATCATTTCACTCAATCAATCAAGCAAGGCATACAATCGGTCTAACTATCGTAAAAGTGCTCGGACTATACTATTTACATGGTGGAATACTACTACTAATGTGGTGGTCTACTAAAAATATTCCTCAGTTGCAGACTCCATGATATCTGCTCCAGCTTCGTCTTCAAAGTCATCATCGCTAAGGTCGGAGTCGGTGTCATCGATGATGATGTAGTCCTCTGGGCGAAGCTCCTTGGGTTCTTCGTCTTCTTCTACTGGTGTGGGGTCTCCCATGAATATTCTGATCTTCTTAATCAGGTCGTCATTCTTCTCCACTAGTACGACGATTTCCTCCTCATAATCTTCACGTGTAGCCTTGAGTTATTCCTCCAGTTCCGCGATCCTAGTCATTGCCTTCTTCAGATCTATCATGCCTGCGCACATCTGATTCTCCTGGCGTTGAATGTGCTGGTTTAGTTCCTGGATGAAAGCTGCAATTGATCTATCCTTCCTGGTGCTGATCATCTCCCATTGCTCATCTCGGTACCCATAGATCTGGTAGATAGTATCCTTAAGCTCCTTGTGATAAACTTCTCCAATGCGTCCCATGGTGATGTGAGCTTCCATACTCTTTCCTAGACTCCAGGTTGGTGCGTCGAAGGAAAACTCTATCGGTTTAGTGATTGGCGTGAAGGTTCTTCCTGGAACTTGAACTTGAATCATCCATCGCTCCTCTTCTGCTAAAGTGGCATTGTAGGTCCAGGTGAAGCTTGGTATTCCTATGTTCAAGTACCTAGTGACTTCCTTCAAGTGTCGTCCAAAAGGTGCTTCTTCATCCGGTTGTGCAAACTTGTTCCTTGCGTCGGCCATCCTAAAGAGTAGAAGATGGAGAGTCGTCAGAAATGAGGAGAGAATAGTGATCTAGGGATTTTAGCTTAGTGGTCGTGCCCTACACTTAGCGTGTGCTCTGATACCATCTTGTAGCGACCCGACCTCAAACGGTCAAGTCTCTGTGCTTCAGTCCCTGGATCGGTAATGCTGACACACACAGTACTCGACGATTTATAACAGAGTAGCAATCACACACTTATTACATCGAATGTCTCCAAAGAGAACTTATTACAATAAATATGGCTTAAGGCCATCTAATACGATAACAGCGGAAGGCTTGGAAGATGAAGTGAGTCAATCAACTCCAACAGCATAGCTGAGCTGCACGGCAACGACCTGATGAACCTTACTCCTCGTCTGAAAAGTCTGCAACATAATACGTTGCAGGCCGAAAATGGGTCGACACATGGAATATGCTAGCAAAGTAACACAGTAGAGCAAGAACAGAATAATGCTATCACTACATGCATATTTGGCTGGTGGAAAGCTCTACGGTTATAGTTTTGCGAAAAGCCAAATTTTCCCTACAACAAAGGAATAGATTTTAAATTAACTATCATGGTAGTTGAAACATCATTGAGAAGGTTCCTCCAACTCAATCCCAATTAAGGTAATTATCGACCCATCAATGTTAATTTAGAGTGATGAGATACTTAAAATACTCCAAGTACTAGATACTCAAGATGTCCATAATCGGGGACACGACTAACCATGCTTAGTTTGTATACTCTGCAAAGGTTTGCGCACTTTTCCCCATAAGAATCGATCGCCTCCGTAGAATTTGTCGCACTACATGATGTTTGAGAAACGGATGACCGAGACACAGTCTTTTAGAAACATTAACTCTCTACTCCGGGCAGACCATACCAAACCTACAACCACTACCTGCTGATCCACCTCTTCAAGAGCTTCACGTAATTTACTCAACTATGCTAGAGCCCATAATAGCTTGTGGCTGCACACAGAAGTTTCTAGCATGAATAATCTCAGTTCCCTTTGAGCCTGGGTGGCGGTCCATAGGAAGATGACATGGGTACTCCGGGATTTCCAAAAAATACATGCAACACTGGGTACTCCAGGTGCCTCACTCCACCTAGATGTGTATTTAAGCTGCCACCTTAAGTTGAACCATTAATTAATAATCTCACATCTATCATGGATTTCACTCTCCCAAACCACGTCTACGAGCATAGCATAGCAATATAAGCAACATGCAGAAGTAACTCCCAAGGGTTTGAATGTAATAGGGTAATAGGTTCTACCTCATCAACTACTTCCCAACCCACATGTTTATGACATCCTAACCATGCAATGTTTGAGGATTGGAACTAATGCATAAAAACTGGGTGATAAAGGGGTATGATCAAAGTGTTACTTGCCATGCTGACGATCCGCGAAACCTAGAGACTCCAAATAACACGCTTCGCACTCCGGGAATTCTATTGCAAACAAACAATAGCATACATAAGCAATCAAGCAAAGAAGCACGGGTAAATCTCAAATAAGAAGATTTAACCAGAAAGTTCAACTTAAGAACTCCGGTTTGCAAAAAGAATCAAATCAAATGGAGCAACGAAACTCAAACGACGAAAGAAACAAGATCCGTTTACTAATCTGGACCTAGGTTAAATTTTACAGTAGTAAAAGCTTGTTCAAGTTGGTTAAATGGAAAGAGGGTCTCGAGAAGAAGATCTAGGCCCTTGAATCGCCTGATTCTGACTAACGAGCAAAAAGATAAACTAGAACGAAAATTGGATCAGAAATCACGATCAGGAATAATCGCAGAATAATCCGATAAAAGAAAACTAACAAACAGGCTAACGAACGAGCGTTCTTATCTGTAACTAACGGGTGAAAACCGTTCGTTAAAACGAACATCCCGACAAACGTCCGCTAAAAAGAAAAACGGGGAAAACCCGGTGAACCGAAAAAACGAGTTAGGGTTTTCTTAAAAAAACCGAATCGGTTTTCTTAAAAAAAACCGGTGACTACCTCATCGGTCCGGTGAGGCACGGCGGCGATGGCGAGCTGAGGCGCGACAGCGGGCGAGGCGGCAGCGTTGGCATGGCGCAGCAGCGGCAAGCGGCAGCGGCGGCACGGCATGGCAGCGGCGCGGGCAAGCGGCGGCGGCGCGGCGGCTTGGGCTGCGGGGCGAGGCGAGGCGGCAGTGGTGGGTGGTGGTGGCGGCGGGGGGGAGTATATAAGGAGGGGGTGTGTGCCTTGGGGAGGGGGCAAGGGTGACGGCGCGGCCGGTCTCCTGGTTGGAGACGGCGCGCGGGAGGGGACGGGCCGGCGGCTGGGCTTCGGCCCAGTTAGCCTGCGCACTTTTTTAAAAAAATAATTCCGCTGAAACTAAAAAAATCCTAGAAAATAAAATAAAATCTAAAAATGCCAAAACAAATTTTCACCGTCTAAATGAAATATTTAGAACGAGATGAACATTTTCTTGGCCCTAAAATGCAATTTTAAAAACGTGCAATTTTTCTAATGCAAACAAAATTGCAAATAAAAACCAAATAAAAACAAATATTTATTTTAATATTTTTCCTCCAATATTTCAATTATTTTGGAGAAGTCATATTATCTCCTCTCATATACCTTAATATGAAATATTTTCGGAGAGAAAATAATTAAAACCAAAATCCTCGTTTCAGAATTTGACAAAATCAAATTTGAAAACCGGGTAAATCCCCAACTCTCTCTGAGGGTCCTTGAGTTGCTTAGGATTTTGAGGATCGCGAGACGAAAAGCAATAAAATATGATATGCAAGAATGATCTATGTATAACATTCCAAATTGGAAATTTGGGATGTTACATGCGGAGCTGGTCCTTTGAGTTTTAGTGGGAGGTACTTGATGGCATGTAGATCGTCACCGCGAGCCATGTGGATGTGAAGGAGGAAATCCTCAATCCATACAGCGGGATCTGTTGTGTCGTCGTATGATTCGATATTTACGGGTTTGAAACCCTCCGGGAATTAATGATTCATAACTTCATCAGTGAAGAATAGGGGGTGTGCGGCGCTTATGTGCCGGGCTATATCTCGACGTAGTTTGTATGAGTCTTGTCTGCTATATTCGGCACGGCCGGATTTATTCTTGGTGTATCCGACGCGACGATCATCGTCCCATGTGGGCGCACGTGTTCGTGTCCCGTATATTGACCTTGCGTTTTTTGCCTTGCTGTCCAAGATGTCTCGCAGGTCCTCTGTATTGCCCCAGGCCTTAGTATCTTTGACGGAGTGGCGACGGGGTGCGGACTGAACTTTAGGCTGAAACGCCTCTCTGGCTCGGCCGCGTAGTGGCCGGTCAGCCGCATCGTACACTGGTGAATAAAGTTTCAATGCTTCCTCCTCGAGGTGAGGTAGCAACCTGCGTTTGGGCTAACTCTTGGACAGGCGCTCAAATTCATGCTCCTTGGCCGCAAGGACTTCGGTCCATCTGTCTGCTAGCAAGTCTTGATCAGCTTGAAGCTGTTGTTGTTTCTTCTTTAGGCTACTTGTCATGGCCATAAGCCGGCGCTTGAAGCGCTCTTGCTCGACGGGGTCCTCAGGCACGATAAACTCGTCGTTGCCGAGGCTCGCCTTGTCTTCGGAGAGAGGCATGTAATTGTCCTCCTCCGGTTCTCCATCTGCTGCCCGCTCTTGGGGGGGGCTAGCTTGTTCGTCCTCTAGCTCTGCATTGTGCTGGAGGGGATTGTTGTTGTCTTCGGCGCTATCCCAAGTGTTATTATATCCTATGCCGGTATCACTACTCTTGCTGTGGCGGGACTTAGAGCGGTGCCACTGACGTCGGCGCTTGGGTTGCTTTTTGGAGAGGTCATCCTCCGCTTTCTCGTCGCCATTGGCTTCTTTGGGCGTGTCCACCATGTATATATCATATGAGGAGGTGGCGGTCCAATGCCCCGAGGGTGGTGGATCTTGTTCGTCTCCGGCTTCGTCGTCCATACCGTCGAAGTCTTCGGAGCCGAAGTCGAGCATGTCGGTTAAGTCGTCGACAGTAGCTACTAAGTGGGTGGTGGGTGGGCAGCGAATTTCCTCGTCGCCCGCTTCCCATTCTAGCCGGACATAGTTTGGCCAAGGTTCTCCTGACAGGGGGAGAGACCTTAATGAATTTAGCACATCCCCAAAGGATGAGTGCTGAAAGATGTCCGCGGAGGTGAACTCTATGATCGGCACCCACTCGGACTCAACCGGCACGGATATGAGCGGCTCGGAGTCCATGGCCGTAGATGAATCCAGTGGTTTGGCGACACAGCTGTCGTAAGGGGTGAAGTCAGTATCCGGCTCTATCGCCACTAAGAGTGCGGCCTCCATGGCGGGTCCATCCCTCCGCTCTCGAATGGCGCGACTTGCTCCGGATTGATGGACGGAGTAGCTGCGGATGCGATCTCCCGAATATTGTCCGACGGCAGAGTTACGTCATGCTCGTGAAGACTGTACGGCGCGTCCGACATGGGCCCGAATCCATCGAAGATCAAGTCTCCGCAGATGTCAGCCGTGTAGTTCAAGTTCCCAAATCTGATCTGATGGCCAGGGGCATAGCTCTCAATCTGCTCCAGATGGCCAAGCGAATTGGCCCGCAGTGCAAAGCCACTGAATATGAACATCTGTCCGGGGAGGAAAGCCTAACCCTGGACTGCATCGCTAGCGATGATCAAAGGAGCCATCAAGCCTTATGGTGACGACACAGTGGAACTCTCAATGAAAGCACCAATGTCGGTGTCAAAACCGGCGGATCTCGGGTAGGGGGTCCCGAATTGTGCATCTAAGGTGGATGGTCACAGGAGGTAGGGGACACGATGTTTTACCCAGGTTCGGGCCTTCTTGATAGAGGTAAAACCCTGCGTCCTGCTTGATTGTTCTTGATGATATGAGTATTACAAGAGTAGATCTACCACACCCTAGAAGCTAGCCTATGGTATGATTGTATGTTGTCCTACGTGTCAGATTTTGGGTTCCGGCAGACCCTTGAGGTTCGAACACTGGGTGCGCGCGTAGATTTCGCCTTCTACCTACTTGCACCCCTCCGCCTCGCTAAGATCTAAGCTATGGAAAGAACAGCACAAGAGACACAGGGTTTATACTGGTTCGGGCCACCGTTGTGGTGTAATACCCTACTCCAGTGTGTGGTGTGGTGGCTTGCCTCTTGGGCTGATGCTGATGAGCAATACAAGGAAGAACAGCCTTGCGAGGGTCTGTTCTTGGTTGGGGGGTGAACTGCTAGGGGGAGTTCAGTCACCTTTCTCTCTCTCTCTCTTCTCGATTGCGATCCTGGCTAGTTTCTGGGTTGGCCGATTCTGGATCCTCCTACCCTGTGGGTGGCTAGTCCTATTTATAGGCAAAGGCCCTGGGCCTCTTCCCCAAATATTGAGCGGGAAGGGCGCCAACAATTGGACATTTTGAAGGGGAACATCTGGTACACTTATCCTCACTAAAGTTGGTCCTCGCTTGCCAAAGACTCTGGTGGTGACGCTGGCTTGGGCTCCACAATGACTTCCTCCCTGCCGTTGGACTGGTCTTGGTCTCGTTGCACAGAAACGGGTGCCTTTGCTTGATGCTCTCGCCTGCGCTTGCTTCCTTTGCACCAAAGAGGAAAGGAGGACACTGCGCGGGCTGGTGCCCGCCTGGCGCCCTTGGTCGTCATGGCTTGCGTCACGGGCACCTCGCGAGGTACCCCGCCTTGATCTCTCCGCCTCCTCGCGAGCCAGCCTGATGAGGCCGTGTCTGAGGAAGCTCTGTGTCGTCCGCCCCGCGAGGCTTGGCCCCTCACAAGGGTCTTGGGTCTGTGTTGATGAAGACGGGTCGTGCTGGGCCCCCTTTGAGCCACGCCGCAGGCCGCAGGCAGGCAAGTCTGGGGACCCCCGTTCCCAGAACGCCGACAGTAGCCCCCGGGCCCAAGGCGCGCCCGGACTTGGCCGTGTAGGGAGGCGAAAGGGCAAGGCGAAGCGCCGCGGGCCCTAACGGCCTGCGGCCTTGGGCGCCGCGTGGCGGTTGGTTGGGCGTGGGCAGCATTGTTCCCCCACGCCCCCCTTATTTTGAGCCATGCTAGGCGGACTCGTAGTCGTACACAGTCGCTCCCCTTTTTGTTGCTCGAGCGCCCTTTGTCCTTCCTCCGCTCAAACTCCAGCTTCTGTTTTCAACCCAATCTCGAACCTTCCCCCCCCTTCCCATCACCATGGCTCCGACGAAGAAGGGAAGAGGGAAGAAACCCATGCCTCCGCCTTGCTCGCCGCCGTTGGCGGCCCCCGCCGAGGGCTTGGGCAAGGTCAGCTCGGCTCTGGCCACTATCTTCAACGAATGCGGGAGGACGACGGCCTGGCCCGCGTCCCACTTCTCCATCGACAGGATAGTCACCGAGGTCCCGTATTTTACCGACCCCTGTGGGAGGGTCTGGTTCCCCCCTTTTCTGATTTCTTCAATGTCGTGCTTTCCCACTATCAAATCCACATGATGCATCTGGGTCCTGAATCCATCACCCTCCTTTCGGTCTTCGCCTTTGTTTGCGAGGCAATGATGGGCATCCTTCCTTCGGTTGCCTTGATGCACCACTTCTTCTCTCTACGCCTTGTCGACCCTACCCAATGCTGCGTGTGCGTGAGCTTCGTTGCCGCGCCTGAGACAGCGGCCTTAGGGATTGACTTCAGGCTCCCTCTGCCCGCGGCTGGGTTCTGCGAGCGGTGGCTGTATATGGATGCAGGGGTGCCCAGCTCCCTGCTATCGGGGCCAACTTCGCCCGCTGTCCCCAATTCGGGCTGGGGCCAGGAGACGCTTGAGAGCCCCCAGCTCGTCTTCGTCTGGCACCGCTTCGCGTTCTTGAGGTCGCTTGGCGTGACAGCGCCCAAGGTGGTGAAGGAGTTCCTGCTACGCCGCGTTGCTCCTCTCCAACGCCACTCCCGCCGGATGTGGGCCTTCAGCGGGCGTGATGATCATATGAGGCTCCAGGAAGAGGACCTGACGCCTGAAGTGCTGAGGCCAGCGCTCTTGATCCTGACTGGGGACCCCAACCCTGGTAGCATCCAGTAGGGAGGGGCCTTGCTGTACCTCTGCCAGAACAGGGGCGCTTTTGTGAATCAGATGCCTATCTTTGATGAGTGGGGGCCGCGCCCCGCTGGCCTCCAGGGGCCTCGCGAGAACCCAGTGGTGGTGACTGCCCTTCCAGTCGGCCAAGGGGGCTCCTGGCGGGGTGACAGCACCGGGCGATGCTCGTGAGGGAGCAGCTCTTGGGGCCCATGCCGCTGAGGCTGAGGGTGGCAAGCAGCTGCCCTCAGCGCCTGCGACTGAGGCCCCTGAGGCTCCAGGCACTTCTCTTGGCGAGGCGATCGGCAGCGCGCATCAGGCAGGCGCCCCTGACACGGATCACCTTGACGCTCCGTCTTCGTCGCAGGTTGATCCCTGCGCTCAACTCTTGGGCCGATTCCGCGCGGACTTTGAGGCCCTCCGGAAGAGAAGGGAGGCCCTAGGCGACGATTACCCTTGTCGCCTGCTGAAGCGTAGGAAGTACTTCGCCACTGATGAGTAAGCATTCTCCTTTCCCAGCTCCGGATCCTTCTGTTGCTTTTACTGATCCTTGCTCCGCAGGCCCCTTCCAGCCGAGCTCGCGGAGATGGCTGAGGTGCCGTCTCCGTTGGCTTCGCCCCCTCCACCGTCCTCAAGCGCTCCGAGCAGCAGAGCCCTTGCGGTGAGGGTGATCGGAGAGGCGAGCCGTCCCGAGGCGCATCATGGCCCTACGCACCTCGCGATCCTCCTTCGCGGGCCTTCTCATGGCGTGGCCAGCCTGTCGTGGGCTTCTCGCCTGGTCGTGGACTGCGATTGGCTAAGGCGCTCCCTGCGCTCTTCATCTGGGGATGGGCTGGCTCTAGGCCGGGCTTCTGGCGTGGCGTGCCCGGCCGTCGCGAGGGTGCCAGCCCCCAGCCCCCTGCCCGGAGGGGGAGTGCTGATTCATGGCCCCCGACGCTTGCTTGGGGTAGATGATGGTGTGGAAGACGTGCTCGAGCGCGCCCGGGAGCGTCGCACTATTCGCCAAGGATTCCTTCGATGGGCGGCCGACGCGGTGAGCCTGCATGGTGAGGAGCTTGCTGATGAAGACGCGCGCCTTGAGGCCGAGGGCCTGCGCCTGGCTGTAGAGAGGCACGAGCTGGAGGGCGCCATCGCCCTTGTGCACCGTCAGCGCGACCTTGACAATGCAGAGGCCAAGGCGTCGCTAGTGGCCTCTCGGGAGGCCCGATCTTGGGCCGCTGAGGAGGCCCGGGAAGATGACCAGCGACGAGAGGCGGCGGAGGAGTGGGCTCGGGAGCTCCTGGCCTGGTGCCACTCACTAGAGGAGCAAGTGGAGCTGCGCGAGGCAGCCCTTGCGTTGATGAAGGTGGCATCTAGCGACTCAGCAGAGCTCCTGAAGCGTGAGGAGGCGCTGACGCTGGAAGCCGCCGAACGTACCCACAAGTACGAGCGTCTGGAGATGAGGGAGCGCTTGGTGACGCAGGCGGAGGATGATGTCGCTGCACGGGAAGCCTGTGTCCTGGAGGAGGTCGGACGTCGGGTGGCGATGGCGTGCTTGAACCTTGAGCACGAGTTCGAGGAGAGGCTAGAGTTGATCCGGGCCGAGGCTGAAGGTAGGACTACTGCCTTGAGGGCCAAGCTGGAGGAAGCGACGCGGCGGGCCGATGCTTTTCGGGCCGCCCTTGAGGTAGCGCAAGGGGAGTCAACCACCTCCCAGGACGAGGTGCTCCTTCTTCGCCAGCGGGTGGAGGAGGCTGAGGTCGTCGCGCGCCAGAATGCGGACGAGATACGTCAGCGGCGGATCCTAGAGCATGAGCATGGCCCCATGCTCATCACACTCCGGGAGAGAGCCAACACAGCCTTGGGCAACATCTGCGAGGCGGCTGTTGGCGAACCGCACGCAGTCAACTACGTCGGCAACCTTCAGTTCTTCACCGACGTGGTGACGCAGCTGGAGGCGCGGTCGGTCAGGGCCGACAGGTTGGTGGAGGAGAGGAGCCGCGCCCTGCTCGGGCGCGCCTTTTCTCGCATCTTCAGCCATCTCCGGAACATGGATCCCCACTTCGATTTCGACGCCGCCATCGCCCCAGTCCCCCAGGCCGTCCGAGACGACCTGGCGCACTGGGTGGAAGACAATGTGGATGCTCTTGTCAGGGCCTTCGCTTCAGACAACGACGGCGTGATCGTGGCTGCCAACGAAGGCGGTGTGGTGAACGACCCTGACGCCGCTGGCAGCGACGCAGACAGCAATGGCGAGTTCAGCGACGCCAGCAATGGTTCGGGTGGTGCTCCTGAGGACGCATTGGGGGATTTATCCGACTGATCGTGCATCGTTCCTGTTTCCTTACCCTGCATGAATAGAACTTAGGTTTTAGCCTGATGGCTGTGAGAGCATTTTGGAGGGGGAGCCCCTCATGTAAAACTTGTGTTCTTCGTACTAGTAGACGTTATATTGCCCATGCGCCCGCGCCAAGTGGTTGGCTTAAGCGACGCGCTGGTCGGCTAGTTTACCTTTGTCCCGTGCGGGCCCTGAGGTAGCCTGTGGGAGGCTGTGGTGTCCCGAGTGTTCCCTGATCGAATCCGTAGGATCTGCAGTAAAAAAAAACCTCCTGAGAGGATGCGGCGGCGGCAGTCTGGGCTGCGCGCAAGCTAGGCCTGACCCGGCTCGCGAGGGGCTCACGGGGGGAGGCAGCTGAGGTGAAGTGGTAACCAAAACGCGTGAAATTGCTCGAACAAGACTAAGCATCCCTTCCCCGAACACACGCAAATCTCAAATTCGAATCCAACTTAAATCCAGCGGGGGAAAGCGACAACCAAAGGGAAAAGCAACGAAAGCAGACAAAAGGCCGCGTCCGGCACCTAATCTAGTCTTGGACGTCTTCTCACTAGCGCGGAGCTAAGTGCTGCCACTGGGCGTGGGAGGGAGCCCCAGGGCCTGAGGCCGGCACCCCTGAGACTCCGGGGCGTGTACAGCCCCACTCATTATTACGTGAGAGTGTCACGGGGCGGTGAGCTTCACAGGCACTGGGCCTTCTTCACAGGTACCGGCCTTGCTTCATATCGCCAGACGAGGGCCCCGCCTTACGCCACACTCTTGTGCCATCAACGACGACCGGAAACTAGGACGCCGCCGATGGGGTAGAGCGGTCACCAGCGGTTCCCCCGACGACCACGGGTCCTCCGCCAGGGGCAGGCCCTAAGGCACCTCCCCAGCAGAGGGCCTACCTCCTGAGAACACCTTGCTCCGAACGCCGTGGTGGTGATGTCGGATCTCGGCCCCTCTCCTGCAGCCCCCTGTGCCCTCCTCCCGAGGGGTAGGAGACTATGGGAGCGGGGCAGCTGCTCGCTGTGGCGACCTGCACCTCCTGCGATCCATGATTAGCGTATGCCTGCTTCTGAGGAAATAGCGGTACCCGATAATCGTTGCCTGCAACGTGGCCAGTGGGACCGTCCCGGGGCTCCTGGAAGGGCTCAGCTTCTGGCGCCTCATTCCCCCAGCTTGGGCTGAGGAGCGAGCCTTGTTCTCCCTTGTGAGGGTGTCCTTGGTCCATCATGAGGGGCACGTATTCTTCTGGCGCCGTCATCCCGAAGGCCATGCCGTAGTGCTCCGCGTGCCACGCAGCTCTGGTTGACGCGCCCACCGTGGGGTGGTAGCGCGGCTGTCCACTGGGGCCGTGGGTCGCATCGAGTCCTTCTTCTTCGCGGACCGGGAGCGGGGGCAGCGCCACCGTCGGTCCGGTGCCGACAGCTTCGCTGGCGTTGGAGTAGCCTTGGAACCAGCGAGCGCGCGCGGAGCCCCCGCGAGGGCCGCCCCGGGCTTGAGATGGGAGCTGGGTGCAGAAGGGGTGAGCCCCCGAGGCGGCGAAGCCCAGGAGCTCTGCCACCCGCTCCAGCAGCACGTCGCGGCCGCCCTCCAGCAGCCTGCACTGCAGCAGCTCTCGGGCCACCGTGAGCGCGGCCCTCGAGTTCGCCTGCTCCTGGCGGGTGTACGGTGTCGTGGTCGCGGCGTGATTGGAGGCCCTTGCTGCCGACCGCGCCTGCCGCGGTGTGAGAACTGTCGAAGCCTGTCCGTGTCGCCCGCGGCCCGTAGCGCCCTGCAGACCGCGAGCTGCCTGGGGCACGGGGTCGCCCGAGGCGAGCGCCTCTGCGCGGGCGGGCCACGCCGCCCATGGATCTGGGTTGCCCGCCTGGTCGCCGGACATGGTGATGACGACGCGACGGGACACGAAGCGGTAGAAGGTGGATTCCGGCGCACCCCTACCTGGCGCGCCAAATGTCGGATTTCGGGTTCCAGCAGACCCTTGAGGTTCAAACACTGGGGTGCGTGCGGAGATTTCGCCTTCTACCTACCTGCACCCCTCCGCCTCGCTAAGATCTAAGCTATGGAAAGAACAGCACAAGAGACACAGGATTTATACTGGTTCGGGCCACCGTTGTGGTGTAATACCCTACTCCAGTGTGTGGTGTGGTGGATTGCCTCTTGGGCTGATGATGATGAGCAATACAAGGAAGAACAGCCTCGCGAGGCTCTGTTCTTGGTTGGGGGGGATGAACTGCTAGGGGGAGTTCAGTCACCCTTCTCTCTCTCTCTCTCTTCTCGATTGTGATCCTAGCTAGTTTCTGGGTTAGCCGATTCTGGATCCTCCTACCCTTTGGGTGGCTAGTCCTATTTATAGGCAAAGGCCCTGGGCCTCTTCCCCAAATATTGAGCGGGAAGGGCGCCAACAATTGGCCATTTTGAAGGGGAACATCTGGTACACTTATCCTGACTAAAGTTGGTCCTCGCATGACAAAGACTCTGGTGGTGACGCTGGCTTGGGCTCCACAATGACTTCCTCTCTGCTGTTGGACTGGTCTTGGTCTCGTTGCACCGAAATGGGTGCCTTTGCTTGATGCTCTCGCCTGCGCTTGCTCCCTTTGCACCAAAGAGGAAAGGAGGACACTACGTGGGCTGGCACCCGCCTGGCACCCTTGCTCGTCATGGCTTGCGTCACGGGCACCTCGTGAGGTACCCCGCCTTGATCTCTCCGCCTCCTCGCGAGCCAGCCTGATGAGGCCGTGCCTGAGGAAGCTCCGTGTCGTCCGCCCCGCGAGGCTTGGCCCCTCGCGAGGGTCTTGGGTCTGTGTTGATGAAGACGGGCCGTGCTGGGCCCCCTTTGAGCCACGCCGCAGGCCGCAGGCAGGCAAGTCTGGGGACCCCCGTTCCCAGAACGCCGACACTACGGACTAAAACCCTCCGGTTTATATAGACACTGGAGGGGGCTAGGGTTACACAAGGTCGGTTACAAAGAGGGAGATATCCATATCCGTTTTGCCTAGCTTGCGTTCCACGCCAAGTAGAGTCCCATCTGGACACGGGACGAAGTCTTTAGTCTCGTATCTTAATAGTCCAACAGTCCGGCCAAAGGATATAGTCCGGCTGTCCAGAGACCCTCTAATCCAGGACTCCCTCAACCGTCAAGAACTTGAGCGTTGTTCTTCGTGCCTCAAGCGGAAGCCCCGCTTCCTGAAGCCTCATGCGATCCTTGCCGCCGGACAGGGCCCACATCGGTCGGGAATGGCGCTGGAGGGGGGAGACGCGGCACCGGAGGAACTCCTTCATCACCATCGGCGCAGTCATGCCGAGATCTTTCAGCCTGTTCAACCGGATCTAGACGAAGGCAAGGCGGGGGTCCGCGAGCTTCTCATGGCCCCAGCCGGAGCTGGGAATGGCGGGCGCCAAAGGGGGAGAGCAGGGGCTGAGCACACCGACGTCCACAAACACCCACCGTGTCCGAAACCCGCTCGCAAATGGTGGGGGCTCAAAGTCAAACCCCGAGCCTACCGTCGTGACCATGGCCTGGAAGCTCAGGCATCTCGAGCATTGTCGAGGATCGGTCAGGTGCAGCGAGAAGAAATGGCGAAGTAGGGCCACGGAAAGGTGAATGCCCACCATGGCCTCACAGACGAAAGCAAAGACGGCAAGAAGGGAGACTGATTGGGGATGTAGGTGCAACATATGGATCTGATAGTGGGAGAGCACGATGATAACCCACAAGTGTAGGGGATCACAACAGTTTTCGATAAGTAAGAGTGTCGAACCCAACGAGGAGCTAAAGGCAGAACAAATATTCCCTCGAGTTCTATTGACTACCGATACAACTCTACGCACGCTTAACGTTCGCTTTACCTAGAACAAGTATGAAACTAAAAGTACTTTGTAGGTGTTTTTGGATAGGTTTGCAACATAATAAAGAGCAAGTAAATAAAAAGTAGGGGCTGTTTATATAAAGACACAACTAAGTTAGTTTTAGTAAAGAGCTTTTTGTTACGAGAAAGTTATTTGTCCCTAGGCAATTGATAACTAGACCGGTAATCATTATTGCAATTTTATATGAGGGAGAGGCATAAGCTAACATACTTTCTCTACTTGGATCATATGCACTTATGATTGGAACTCTAGCAAGCATTCGCAACTACTAAAGATCATTAAGGTAAAACCCAACCATAGCATTAAAGTATCAAGTCCTCTTTATCCCATACGCAAACAACCTACTTCCTCGGGTATGTGTTTCTATCACTCACGCCACCCACCATAAGCAAATCATGAACATATTGCAAACCCTACAGCAGGAATCCCTCACGCTTGCGCGACACAGAGAGCACCATAGGACAGCACCAATAATAAAACATGCAACTCAAACCAAACACGATCAACAAATAACCCATAGGACAAAACAGATATACTCAAACATCATAGGATAGCCATACATCATTGCGAAATGATATATAGCATTGAGCACCATGTTTAAGTAGAGATTACAGCGGGTAAGAGAGAGGTTACACCGCTGCATAGAGGGAGGAAGAGTTGGTGATGATGGCGACGAAGTTGTTGGTGAAGATTCCAGTGAAGATGATGGCGCCCGGTAGCACTCCGGTGCCACCGGAAGTGAGGGGGAGAGAGCCCCCCTTCTTCTTCTTCCTTGACCTCCTCCTAGATGGGAGAAGGGTTTCCCCTCTAGTCCTTGGTCTCCATGGCATGGGAGGGGCGAGAGCCCCTCCGAGATTGGATCTGTCTCTCTATCTCTCTCTGTTTCTGCGTTCTCTCTGGCTGCCCTTTCACCGTTTCGTATATATATGGAGATCCATAACTCCGACTAGACTAAAATCTTCGCTGTGATTTTTTCCTAAAAATTAGCTTTCTTGCGGCCGAAGAAAGGCATTAACCTCCTTATGGGGGCTCACAAGGGTCAGGGGCGCGCCCAGGGGGGTGGGGCACGCCCCTCTGCCTCGTGCCTCCCTCGGGCACCGTCTCGCGTGGATTTTTCTTCCCATATTCTCCGAATATTCCAAAAATAATCTCCGTCCGTTTTTATCCCGTTTGGACTCCGTTTGATATGGACATTCCGCGAAACAAAAATATGCAACAAACAGGAACTGGCACTGGGCACTGGATCAATATGTTAGTCCCCAATAATAGTATAAAAAGTTGCCAAAAGTATATGAAAGTTGTAGAATATTGGCATGGAACAATCAAAAATTATAGATACGACGGAGATGTATCACACGACGTTGAAGAAGGCAGAGAAAGGAGGAACCAGGCCAGCCCACAAGGCGTCGATGAAGAATGGAACCTCGGTGGCCGTCCTGTCGACGAAGGTGCGAGATGCGGGCCAGTACGCTGTCCTCCCCCATTTGTTGGAGTCAGCAGCGAGCGCAGGGTGAACCTTGCCCATGGCTTCCTGGTTGAGCACCAGTGACCGGCCAATGGCGGGTTCAATGGCCGGGGGTGGCCCGACTAAAGACTGAGACTTCTTCTTTTCCTTCTCCGTTCGTCGGGGCGCCATGGTAACGAGGAGGGCTGAGCTCGAGACAGATTGGAAGAGCAGGTTATTGTTTCGAAAAGGCAGGGGAGTTGGAGGGGCACGTCACCAGCAATGGGGGATAACTGTGTAAGTCACGGTGGCCGCCTAGCCAGGCGGATATCAAGGCTGCATGGGGAAGCGAAGACGCCCACGTCCAATCGACCAACATGCGTCAAACAAGGCCGCAGGCTGTTGGGGCATGCGGCGCTCCGCACTTGCCCTTTGGCTTCGCCCCGAAGCCAAGTCCGAGCTCGCCTTGGGCCCGGGGGCTACTGTCGGTGTCCTGGGAACGGGGGTCCCCAGACTTGCCTACCTACGGCCCCGGCGTGGCTGCACCAGCGGCCCTGTACGGCCCATCTGCACCAACAAACACTCAAGACCCTCACGAGGGGCGAAGCCTCGCGAGGCGGACGACGCAAGACCTCCTCGGGGGTGGCCTCACCAAGCTGGCTCGCTAGGGGCGAAGAGATCAAGGCAAGGGACACCTCACGAGGTAACTGTGACGCAAGCCATGACGACCAAGGCCAGGTGAGCGCTAGGCAGGCGCCAGCGTGCGCAGTGTCCTCGCTTCCTCTTTGGTGCTAAAGAGGCAAGCGCAGGCGCGGTGTCCCGAGGCATCAAGCAAAGGTTTCCATATCGGTGCAATAAGACCAAGACCAGTAGGAAGGCAGGACGGAGGTCACCGTGGAGCCCAGGACGGCGTCATCACCAGAGCCTTTGGCAGGCGAAGACCATCTTTTGTTAGGATAGCTTGTGCTAGCTGTCCCCCTTCAAACTGGCCGTTGTGGGATCCCTTCCCACCTAATATTTGGGGAGAGGACCCAGGCCTCTATAAATAGGGTTAGCCACCATCGTAGCCGGGGATCGGCCCATCAAGAGACGAAAGGATCTCATCTTGGACCGGATCCACTCCACCAAGGCAAACACACAAGCTCACCAAGCACAAGAGCACCTCTCCTCAGGAGGTTGTTCTTCCCTTGTAACTGTTCATCCTCAGCCCAAGAGGCAATCCACGACACCACACTGGAGTAGGGTATTACACCACATCGGTGGCCCGAACCAGTATAAATCTTGTGTTCCTTTGTATTGCGAGTTCGACACGCTAAGACTTGAGATTGCGGTGAGGGCATGAGTTAGAGGGAGGAGAGATCTTCGTGCGCACCCCAGTGTTCGAACCTCAAGGGTTTTGGCGGAACCCAAAATCCGACAACCCCTTTACACAGATACCCATGCATATGTAGTGTAGATCCTTGCTTGCGAGTACTTTGGACGAGTACTCATGGTTAATTTTCTCCCTCTTTTCCCCCTTTCCATTCTTCTCGGTTGTGGCAACCATATGCTGGAGCCCAGGAGCCAGACGCCACCGTCAACGACAACTCCTACTAGACCGGAGGTGCCTACTACTACGTGCAGGCCGCCGCCGATGACCGGGAGTAGTTTAGGAGGATCCTAGGCAGGAGGCCTGCGCCTCTTTTGATCTGTATCCCAGTTTGTGCTAGCCTTCTTAGGGGTGCTACATCTTGAGCTTGCGTTGGTTTTCCCCGAAGAGGAAGGGATGATGCAGCAGAGTAGCGTAAGTATTTCCCTCAGTTTTTGAGAACCAAGGTATCAATCCAGTAGGAGGCCATGCTCAAGTCCCTCGTACCTGCACAAAACGATAGCTACTCGCAACCAACGCGATTAGGGGTTGTCAATCCCTTCGGGTCACTTACGAGAGTGAGATCTGATAGATATAATATTTTTCGTATTTTTGGTATAAATATGCAAAGTAAAAAAGTAAAAGTAAAGTAAAAAGGCAAAGCAAGATTAAAGTGATGAAGATTGATATGATGAGAATAGACCCGGGGGCCATAGGTTTCACTAGTGGCATCTCTCAAGAGCATAATATTCTACGGTGGGTGAACAAATTACTGTTGAGCAATTGACAGAATTGAGCATAGTTATGAGAATATCTAGGCATGATCATGTATATAGGCATCACGTCTATGACAAGTAGACTGAAATGATTCTGCATCTACTAATATTACTCCACTCATCGACCGCTATCCAGCATGCATCTAGAGTATTAAGTTAAAAACAGAGTAACGCCTTAAGCAAGATGACATGATGTAGAGAGATAAATTCATGCAATATGAAATAAACCCCATCTTGTTATCCTCGATGGCAACAATGTAATACGTGCCTTGCTGCCCCTTTGTCACTGGGAAAGGACACCGCAAGATCGAACCCAAAGCTAAGAACTTCTCCCATGGAAAGAACTACCAATCTAGTTGGCCAAACCAAACAAATAATTTGAAGAGACTTGCAAAGATAACCAATCATACATAAAAGAATTCATAGAAGATTCAAATATTATTCATAGATAGACTTGATCATAAACCCACAATTCATCGATCTCAACAAACACACCGCAAAAAGAAGATTACATCAAATAGATCTCCACAAGAGAGGGGGAGAACTTTGTATGAGATTCAAAGAGAGAGAAGAAGCCATCTAGCTACTAACTATGAACCCGAAGGTCTGAGGTAAACTACTCACACTCCATCGAAGAGGCTATGATGATGTAGAAGCCCTCCGTGATGACGGCCCTCTTCCGGCGGAGCTCCAGAATAGGCCCCAAGATGAGATCTCGTGGATACAGAAAGTTGCGGCGGTGGAATTAGGTTTTTGGCTCCTGTTCTGATCGTTTGGGGGTACGTGTGTATATATAGGAGGAAGGAGTACGTCGGTGGAGCACCGAGGGGCCCACGAGGCAGGGGGTGCACCCTAGGGGGGCGCCCCCCACCCTCGTGACCTCCTCTTTGACTCCTTGGAGTAGGGTCCAAGTCTCCTGGATCACGTTCGGTGAGAAAATCACGTTCGTGAAGATTTTATTCCGTTTGGACTCCGTATGATATTCTGTTTCTCCGAAACACTGAAATAGGAAAAAAAAAACAATTCTGGGCTGGGCCTCCAGTTAATAGGTTAGTCCCAAAAATAATATAAAGGTGGAAAATAAAGCCCAATATAGTCCAAAATAGTAGATACTATATCATGGAGCAATCAAAAATTATAGATACGTTGGAGACGTATCAGGCATCCCCAAGCTTAATTCCTGCTCGTCCTCGAGTAGGTAAATGATAAAAAGAGAATTTTTGATGCGGAGTGCTACTTGGCATAATTTCAATGCAAATCTTCTTAATTGTGATATGAATATTCAGATTCGAAAGATTCAAGACAAAAGTTCATATTGACATAAAAATAATAATACTTCAAGCATACTAACAAATCAATTATGTCTTCTGAAAATAACATGGCCAAAGAAAGTTATCCCTACAAAATCATATAGTCTGGCTATGCTCCATCTTCACCACACAAAGTATTTGAATCATGCACAACCCCGATGACAAGCCAAGCAATTGTTTCATACTCTAAGTTTTTCAAAACATTTTCAATCTTCACGCAATACATGAGCGTGAGCCATGGATATAGCACTATAGGTGGAATAGAATGGTGGTTGTGGAGAAGACAAAAAGGAGAAGATAGTCTCACATTAACTAGGCGTATCAATGGGCTATGGAGATGCCCATTAATAGATATCAATGTGAGTGAGTAGGGATTGCCATGCAACAGATGCACTAGAGCTTATACGTATATGAAAGCTCAAAAAGAAACTAAGTGGGTGTGCATCCAACTTGCTTGCTCATGAAGACCTAGGGCAATTTGAGGAAGCTCATCATTGGAATATACAAGCCAAGTTCTATAATGTAAAATTCCCACTAGTATATGAAAGTGATAACATGAGAGACTCTCTACTATGAAGATCATGGTGCTACTTTGAAGCACAAGTGTGGTAAAAGGATAGTAACATTGTCCCTTCTCTCTTTTTCTCTCATTTTTTATATTTTTTTATTTGGGCCTTTTATCCTTTTTATGGCCTCTTTTCTTTCTTTTTTATTTGGGCTTCTTTGGCCTCTTTTATTTATTTTTCGTCCGGAGTCTCATCCCGACTTATGGGGGAATCATAGTCTCCATCATCCTTTCCTCACTGGGACAATGCTCTAATAATGATGATCATCACACTTTTATTTTTCTTACAACTCAACAATTACAACTCGATACTTAGAACAAAATATGACTCTATGTGAATGCATCCGGCGGTGTACCGGGGTATGCAATATGACAATGATGGAATGTGTTATGAACGGAACGGTGGAAAGTTGCATGGCAATATATCTCAGAATGGCTATGGAAATGCCATGATAGGTAGGTATGGTGGCTGTTTTGAGGAAGGTATATGGTAGGTGTATGATACCGGCGAAAAGTGCGCGGTATTAGAGAGGCTAGGAAAGGTGGAAGGGTGAGACTGCGTATAATCCATGGACTCAACATTAGTCATAAAGAACTCACATACTTATTGCAAAAATCTAGAAGTTATCAAAGCAAAGTATTACGTGCATGCTCCTAGGGGGATAGATTGGTAGGAAAAGACCATCGCTCGTCCCCGACCGCCACTCATACGGAAGACAATCAATAAATAAATCATGCTCTGACTTCATCACATAACGGTTCACCATACGTGCATGCTACGGGAATCACAAACTTTAACACAAGTATTCTTTAAATTCACAACTACTCAACTAGCATGACTTTAATATTATCACCTCCATATCTCAAAACAATTATCATGCTTCAACCTTTTCTTAGTATTCAACACACTCAAAAGAAAGTTTCACAAATCTTGAATACCAAGCATATTATTATTAAGCAAATTACCATGCTATTAAGAGACTCTCAAAATAATTTAAGTGAAGCATGAGAGATCAATAGTTTCTTTAAAACAAATCCACCATCGTGCTCTAAAAGATCTAAGTGAAGCACATAGAGCAAAATTATAACACTCAAAAGATATAAGTGAAGCGCATAGAGCAAAATTATAACATTAAAAAGATATAAGTGAAGCACATAGAGCAAAATTACTTAGCTAAGTGAAGCACATAGAGAAAAACTACATAGCTCAAAAGATATAAGTGAAGCGCATAGAGTATTCTATCAAATTTTAATTCATGTATGGCTCTCTCAAAAGGTGTGTACAGCAAGGATGATTGTGGCATACTAAGACCCAAATACACAAATAATACAAGACACTCCAAGCAAAACACATATCATGTTGGTGAATAAAAATATAGCTCCAAGTAAATTACCGATGAAAGTGGACGAAAGAGGGGATGCCTCCCGGGGCATCCCCAAGCTTTGACTTCTTGGTGTCCTTGGATTATCTTGGGGGTTCCATGGGCATCCCCAAGCTTAGGCTCTTGCCACTCCTTGTTCCATAATCCATCAAAAGAATTCACCCAAAACTTGAAAACTTCACAACACAAAACTCAAAATAGAAAAGTCGTGAGCTCTGTTAGCGAAAGAAAACAAAAGACCACTTCAAGGTACTGTAATGAACTCATTCTTTATTTATATTGGTGTTAAACCTACTGTATTCCAACTTCTCTATGGATTATAAACTATTTTACTAACCATAGATTCATCAAAATAAGCAAACAACACACGAAAAACAGAATCTGTCAAAAACAGAACAGTCTGTAGTAATCTGTAGCTAGCGCAAGATATGGAACCCCAAAAATTCCAAAATAAATGCTGGACGTTAGGAATTTATATATTAATCATCTTAAAAAAGAATTAACTAAATATCACTCTTCAAATAAAAATGACAGCAGTTCTCGTGAGCGCTAAAGTTTCTGTTTTTACAGCAAGTTCAACAAGACTTTCCCCAAGTCTTCCCAACGGTTCTACTTGGCAAAAACACTAATTAAACAAAAAAAACACAACCAAAACAGAGGCTAAATAATTTATTTATTACTAAGCAGAAGCAAAAAAGCAAGGAATAAAAATAAAATTGGGTTGCCTCCCAACAAGCGCTATCGTTTAACGCCCCTAGCTAGGCATAAAAGCGAGGATAGATCTAGGTTGTGTCGTAGTAATAAGATAGATCGGTGAAACTCATTTCATATTCTCTACGTTCGGCAGCAAGTTTTCTTTGAGGCAAGAAAAAGTAATCAAAAGGCTAAATTTAATAGGACAGAAGTCCCCAAGATCAATTTTAGGAGGTATAGGTTCCTCTTTCGGCCCTTCGTATTGTACAATCAATTCATCATTATAAGCATTCTTTTGACAGAACCTTGTGACCCTAAACTCAAGTGAGCATCCTAGCTCATTATTTCGAATAGCCAAATCATCATTAAGTTCAGAGATTCTATCAATTAAAATATTGATTGGCACCTTTTTTCTAAGGTTTTCATTAAAAGCAACATAGTCAAGAGATTGAAAGCGCATAATTTCTTCTTGATCGAAGAGGATAGATTCTATGGGAGGAAAACCAGCGTCCACCCTATAGTGCGCAAAGATTTCTTTGGCTTCTTTTATTATAAATCTGAATTCATGAGCCAAAAAGATACTAGCGGCACGCTTAACAGAAGAATGCTCGATATTAGAAAATTCTAGGAAAACTCTTTGTATAGATGGGTGCATATGCATAAATTGCCTTTCAAGTTCAACGATAAGCATGGCAATAGCGTCCGCAAGACTACTAGTTCTATGGAGAATAGAACCGCCCATAGAGGGCAAAGCACCAGCACAAGTAAAGAAATCTTGAATAATTCCTTTTCCAATAATATTACCACTACCGATTAGAAATCTATTTGTATGGTAGGTAGGGGGTTCTTCAGCAGGAGCATCAGAATTTTTCATGATATTGTTATCGCCCATATCGGCGATAACTTCCCCAATTTCAGACATAACGACAAGCAAGCAATCCAACACACGAGCAAATAAAAGGCAAGCGGGCAAAAAGAGGCAAATAGAGAGGGAGGATAGAGAGAGAGGGCGAATAAAACGGCAAGGGTGAAGTGGGGTAGAGGAAAACGAGAGGCAAATGGCAAATAATGTAATGCGAGAGATAGGGATTGTGATGGGTACTTGGTATGTTGACTTTTTGCGTAGACTCCCCGGCAACGGCGCTAGAAATCCTTCTTGCTACGTCTTGAGCTTGTGTTGGTCTTCCCCGAAGAGGAAGGGATGATGCAGCAGAGTAGCATAAGTATTTTCCCCCAGTTTTTGAGAACCAAGGTATCAATCCAGTAGGAGGCCACGCTCAAGTCCCTCGTACCTGCACAAAACGATAGCTACTCGCAACCAACGCGATTAGGGGATGTCAATCCCTTCACGATCACTTACGAGATGAGATCTGATAGATATAATATTTTTGGTATTTTTGGTATAAAGATGCAAAGTAAAAAGTAAAAGCAAAGTAAAAAAGCAAAGCAAGATTAAAGTGATGGAGATTGATATGATGAGAATAGACCCGGGGCCATAGGTTTCACTAGTGGCTTCTCTCAAGAGCATAAGTATTCTACGGTGGGTGAACAAATTATTGTTGAGCAATTGACAGAATTGAGCATAGTTATGAGAATATCTAGGCATGATCATGTATATAGGCATCATGTCCGTGACAAGTAGACCGAAACGATTCTACATCTACTACTATTACTCCACTCATCGACCGCTATCCAACATGCATCTAGAGTATTAAGTTAAAAACAGAGTAACGCCTTAAGCAAGATGACATGATGTAGAGAGATAAATTCATGCAATATGAAATCAACCCCATCTTGTTATCCTCGATGGCAACAATGCAATACGTGCCTTGATGCCCCTTTGTCACTGGGAAAGGACACCGCAAGATCGAACCCAAAGCTAAGCACTTCTCCCATGGCAAGAACTACCAATCTAGTTGGCCAAACCAAACAAATAATTCGAAGAGACTTGCAAAGATAACCAATCATACATAAAAGAATTCAGAGAAGATTCAAATATTATTCATAGATAGACTTGATCATAAACCCACAATTCATCGATCTCAACAAACACACCGCAAAAAGAAGATTACATCGAATAGATCTCCACAAGAGAGGGGGAGAACTTTGTATGAGATTCAAAGAGAGAGAAGAAGCCATCTAGCTACTAACTATGGACCCGAAGGTCTGAGGTAAACTACTGACACTTCATCGGAGAGGCTATGATGATGTAGAAGCCCTCCGTGATGACGGCCCTCTTCTGGCGGAGCTCCAGAACAGGACCCAAGATGGGATCTCGTGGATACAGAAAGTTGTGGCGGTGGAATTAGGTTTTTGGCTCCTGTTCTGATCGTTTGGGGCTATGTGTGTATATATAGGAGGAAGGAGTACGTCGGTGGAGCATCGAGGGGCCCATGAGGCAGGGGGCGTGCCCCCACCCTCGTGACCTCCTCTTTGACTCCTTGGAGTAGGGTCCAAGTCTCCTGGATCACGTTCGGTGATAAAATCACGTTCCCGAAGATTTTATTCCGGTTGGACTCCGTTTGATATTATGTTTCTTCGAAACACTGAAATAGGCAAAAAAAATAGCAATTCTGGGCTGGGCCTACGGTTAATAGGTTAGTCCCAAAAATAATATAAAAGTGGAAAATAAAGCCCAATATAGTCCAAAACAATAGATAATATAGCATGGAGCAATCAAAAATTATAGATATGTTGGAGACGTATCAAGGGGCAATCTTGTTTAACTTATGTTTGTACTCAGATATTATTGTTTCCGCTGACTCTTGTGTTTTCGAGCTTATGTATTCGAGCCCTCAAGGCCCCTGGATTGTAATATAAAGCTTTTATTATTTTAATTTGTGTCTAGAGTTGTGTTATGATATCTTCCCATGAGTCCTTGATCTTGATTGTACACATTTGCGTATATGATTAGTGTACGGTCAAATCGGGGGCGTCATAGTGTAGTTGTTGAAAAAAAAACCCAATAAATTTTGTGTAAAATGCTTAGTTACAAACACTGTGGAAACTTGACCCGCATAAAAAACTTGTTGAAAAGATATCCTACTAACTTTTATGTGAAGAGCGCAGTAATATACGCATCATAGACCTGATAACTTACAGACAAACACCGTGATAACTTGGGACCTGAGAAAAAAAGTTGATGAAAACATACGGGGTAGCTTCTTTGTAAATAGCATGATAACATACGCACAAACACCACATCAGTGATAACTTTGGTACAAATAGCGCGGTAACTTTGATTGGGAAAAGAAGTTGCTGAAAACATATCACCAAAATGTATCAAAATGGGATCTAGGTTCGAAGGTCTCATCTTGAACTTTTTTACAATTTTTCGATCGGACCTACGATTTGAACTACAAAATATTTTGAAGTTTCAAAATAGGGATAATCTAGGATGCCATAAGCTTTTCTGTCCTCTAGTTTATTTGCACGTGAGGGAGAAGGTTGGGTGACCATTTTTATGCCACAGTAATTTCTATATAAACAAGGTGGTAACTTATGTATCACAGACGCGATAACTTAGCCTGGCCTGCTAACTTTTGACTTGAAAAAGTTGTCGGAACATACCAACATGAGATCTAGTTTCGAAGATCTCATCGCGACAAATCTTTTATGTGAAAACAATTTTTTCATCGGAAGAACTACATAGATTCACTTATTTTGTTTCGTAAGTAGTCCATATTGAAATCTCTAAAACGACTTATATTTAGGAATAGAGGGAGTACTATGCACGTGCTACCTCTTGAGCATGCGTTGGTTTTCCCTTGAAGAGAAAAGGGTGATGCAGCAAAGTACCGTAAGTATTTCCCTTAGTTTTTTAGAACCAAGGTATCAATCCAGTAGGAGACTACACGCAAGTCGCCTAGTACCTGCACAAACAAACAAGAACCTCGCAACCAATGCGATAAAGGGGTTGTCAATCCCTTCACGGTCACTTACGAAAGTGAGGTCTGATAAAGATAATAAGATAAATATTTTTGGTATTTTTGTATAGATTGGAAAGTAAAGATTGCAAAATAAACGGCGACAAAAATGGCTAGTTGACGGGAAACTAATATGATGTAAAGTAGACCCGAGAGCCATAGGTTTCACTAGTGGCTTCTCTCAAGATAGCAAGTGTTACGGTGGGTGAACTAATTACTGCCGAGCAATTGATAGAAAAGCGCATAGTTATGATGATATCTAAGGCAATGATCATGAATATAGGCATGACGTCCGTGATAAGTAGACCGAAACGATTCTGCACCTACTACTATTACTCTCCACATCGACCGCTATCCAGCATGCATCTAGAGTATTAAGTTCATAAGAACGGAGTAACGCTTTAGGCAAGATGACATGATGTAGAGGGATAAACTCGAGCAATATGATATAAACACCATCTTTTTATCCTCGATGGCAACAATACAATACGTGCCTTGCTGCCCCTGCTGTCACTAGGAAAGGACATCGCAAGATTGAACCCAAAGCTAAGCACTTCTCCCATTGCAAGAAAGATCAATCTAGTAGGCCAAACTAAACCAATAATTCGAAGAGACTTGCAAAGATATCAACTCATGCATATAATAATTCAGATAAGAATCAAATAATATTCATAGATAATCAAGTCATAAATCCACAATTCATCGGATCTTGACAAACACACCGCAAAAAGAGTTACATCGAATAGATCTCCAAGAAGATCGAGGAGAACTTTGTATTGAGATCCAAAGAGAGAGAAGAAGCCATCTAGCTAATAACTATGGACCCAAAGGTCTGTGGTAAACTACTCACGCATCATTGGAGAGGCTATGGTGTTGACGTAAAAGCCCTCCGTGATCGAATCCCCCTCCAGCGGAGCGCCGGAAAAGGCCCCAAGATGGGATCTCACGGGTACAGAAGGTTGCAGCGGTGGAAAAGGTGTTTCGTTGCTCTCCCCGGAGGTTTTAGGGTATAAGAGTATATATAGGCGAAAGAAATAGGTCCGTGCAGCAGTGAGGGGCCCACGAGGGTGGGGGCGCGTCCTCTTGCCTCGTGGCTCCCTCGCTGCTTCCTTGACGTCCACTCCAAGTCTCCTGGATCACGTTTGTTCCAAAAAAGATCCTCGCGAAGGTTTCATTCCGTTTCAATTCTGTTTGATATTCCTTTTCTGTGAAACACTGAAATAGGCAAAAAAATAGGAATTTGCACTGGGCTTTCGGTTAATAGGTTAGTCCCAAAAATAATATAAACAGGTATATTAAAGCCGATTAAACATCCAAAATAGATAATATAATACCATGGAAAATCAAAAATTATTGATACGTTGGAGACGTATCAAGCATCCCCAAGCTTAACTCCTGCTCGTCCTCGAGTAGGTAAATGATAAAAACAGAACTTTTGATGTGGAATGCTCCCTAACATAATTTTCAATGTAATTCTCTTTATTGTGGCATGAATATTCAGATCCTAAAGATTCAAGATAAAATTTTAAGAGTGACATAAAAATAATAGTACTTCAAGCATACTAACTAAGCAATTATGTCTTCTCAAAATAACATGGCCAAAGAAAGCTATCCCTACAAAATCATATAGTCTGGCTATTCTCTATCTTCATCACACAAAATATTTAAATCATGCACAACCCCGATGACAGGCCAAGCAATTGTTTCATACTTTTAATGTTCTCAAACTTTTTCAATCTTCACGCAATACATGAGCGTGAGCCATGGATATAGCACTATAGGTGGAATAGAATGGTGGTTGTGGAGAATACAAAATGGAGAAGATAGTCTCACATCAACTAGGCGTATCAACGGGCTATGGAGATGCCCATCAATAGATATTAATGTGAGTGAGTAGGGATTGCCATGCAACGGATGCAATAGAGCTATATATGTATGAAAGCTCAACAAAAGAAACTAAGTGGGTGTGCATCCAACTTGCTTGCTCATGAAGACCTAGTGCATTTTGACAAAGCCCATCATTGGAATATACAAGCCAAGTTCTATAATGAAAAATTACCACTAGTATATGGAAGTGAGAACATAAGAGACTCTCTATCATGAAGATTATGGTGCTGCTTTGAAGCACGAGTGTGGAAAAGGATAGTAGCATTGCCTCTTCTCTCTTTTACTCTCATTTTTTAATTGGGCCTTTTCTCTTTTTCTATGGCCTCTTTTTTTATTTTTCGTCTGGAGTCTCATCCTGACTTGTGGGGGAATCATAGTCTCATCATCCTTTCCTCACTGGGACAATGCTCTAATAATGATGACAATCACACTTTTATTTACTTAAAACTCAAGAATTACATCTTGATACTTAGAACAAAATATGACTCTACGTGAATGCCTCCGGCGGTGTACCAGGATGTGCAATGAATCAAGAGTGACATGTATGGAAAATTATGAATGGTGGCTTTGCCACAAATACTATGTCAACTACATGATCATGCAAAGCAATATGACAATGATGGAGCGTGTCATAATAAACGAAACGGTGGAAAGTTGCATGAAAATATATCTCGGAATGGCTATGGAAATGCCATAATAGGTAGGTATGGTGGCTATTTTGAGGAAGGTAAATGGTGGGTTTATGGTACCCGCGAAAGTTGCGCGGTACTAGAGAGGCTTGCAATGGTAGAAGGGTGAGAGTGCGTATAATGAATGGACTCAACATTAGTCATAAAGAACTCACA
This sequence comes from Triticum aestivum, assembly GCF_018294505.1. Lineage (NCBI taxonomy): Eukaryota > Viridiplantae > Streptophyta > Magnoliopsida > Poales > Poaceae > Triticum > Triticum aestivum. The sequence goes on from NC_057794.1 coordinate 401,452,517, forward strand.
TACTTATTGCAAAAATCTATTGGTTATCGAAACAAAGTATTACACGCATGCTCCTAGGCGGATAGATTGGTAGGAAAAGACCATCGCTCGTCCCGACCGCCACTCATAAGGAAGACAATCAAAAAATAAATCATGCCCCAACTTCATCACATAACGGTTCACCATATGTGCATGCTACGGGAATCACAAACTTTAACACAAGTATCTCTCAAATTCACAACTACTCAACTAGCATGACTCTAATATCACCATCTTCATATCTCAAAACAATCATAAAGAATCAAACTTCTCATAGTATTCAATGCACTTTTTATGAAAGTTTTTATCATACCCATCTTGAATGCCTATCATATTAGGACTAATTACATAACCAAAGAAAATTACCATGATGTTCTAAAAGACTCTCAAAATAATATAAGTGAATCATGAGAGATCAAGAATTTCTACAAATTAAAACCACCACCGTCCTCTAAAATGAAAATATAAGTGAAGCACTAGAGCAAAATTATCTAGCTCAAAGGATATAAGTGAAGCACATAGAGTATTCTAATAAATTGCAATTCATGTGTGTCTCTCCCAAAAGGTGTGTACAGCAAGGATGATTGTGGTACACTAAAAAGCAAAGACTCAAATCATACAAGACGCTCCAAACAAAACACATATCATGTGGTGAATAAAAATATAGCCTCAAGTAAAGTTACCGATAGACGAAGACGGAAGAGGGGATGCCTTCTGGGGCATCCCCAAGCTTAGGCTTTTGGTTGTACTTGGATTTTACCTTGGGGTGCCTTGGTAATCCCCAAGCTTAGTCTCTTGCCACTCCATGTTCCAAAATCCATCAAATCTTTACCCAAAAACTTGAAAACTTCACAACACAAAACTCAACAGAAAATCTCATGAGCTCCGTTAGTATAAGAAAACAAATCTCCACTTAAGGTACTGTAATGAACTCATTCTTTATTTATATCGGTGTTAAACCTACTGTATTCCAACTTCTTTATGGTTCATACCCCCCGATACTAGCCATAGATTCATCAAAATAAGCAAACAACACACGAAAAACAGAATCTGTCAAAAACAGAATAGTCTGTAGTAATCTGTAGCTTTCGAATACTTCTGTAACTCGGAAAATTCTAAAAAATTAGGACATCCTGGGTAATTTGTATATTAATCTACTTCAGTTGGAATCAGTATTTTATCGCTCTCTGGTTAGAAATGGAAATTATTCTCGTGAGCGCATACTTTTTGTTTTTTCAGTAAGATCAAATAACAATCATCCAAGAAGATCCTAAAGGCTTTACTTGGCACAAACACTAATTAAAACATAAAAAACACAATAATAACAGAGTCTAGAAGATTTATTTATTACTAAAAAGGAACAAAAATAAAATTGGGTTGCCTCCCAACAAGCACTATCGTTTAACGCCCCTAGCTAGGCATAAAAACAAGAATAGATCTAGGTATTGCCATCTTTGGTATGCAATCCATAAGTGGCTCTCATAATAGATTCATAAGGTAATTTAATTTTTCTTCCTAGGAAAGTTTTCCATGCCTTTCCTTAATGAAAATTGGAATCTAATATTTCCTTCTTTCATATCAATGATTGCACCAATCGTTCTAAGGAAAGGTCTACCAAGAATAATAGGACAAGTAGGATTGCAATCTATATCAAGAACAATAAAATATACGGGCACATAATTCCTATCTGCAACAATAAGAACATCATTATTTCTTCCCATAGGTTTCTCAATGGTAGAATCCGCAAGATGCAAATTTAAAGAACAATCATCAAATTCACGGAAACCTAGCACATCACACAAAGTTTTTGGAATCGTGGAAACACTAGCACCTAAATCACATAAAGCATAGTATTCATGATCTTTAATATTTATTTTAATAGTAGGTTCCCACTCCTCACAAAGTTTTCTATGGATAGAAACTTCTAATTGAAGTTTTTCTTCATAAGATTGCATTAAAGCATCAACGATATGTTTAGTGAAAGCATTGTTTTGATCATAAGCATGAGGAGAATTTAACACGGATTGCAACAAGGAAATACAATCTATCAAAGATCAATTATCATAATTAAATTCCTTGAAATCCAAAATAGTGGGTTCATTGCTATGTAAAGTTTTGACCTCTTCAATCCCACTTTTACCAATATTTGCATCAAGATCTAAAAACTCCGAATCATTGGGACGCCTTCTAACTAAAGTTGACTCATCTCCAATCCCATGTTTATCAAGAATCATATTGGCAAACAGAGATTTAATAGGAGACACACCAATCACTTTTAGATCTTCATCATTATTATCAAGAAAACTAGAAGAACACGCTTTTACAAAGCAATCATTCTTAGCACGCAACCTAGCGGTTCTTTCTTTGCACTCATCAATGGAAATTCTCATGGCTTTGAGAGACTCATTGATATCATGCTTAGGTGGAATAGATCTAAGTTTCAAAGAATCAACATCAAGAGAAATTATATCCACGTTCCTAGCCAACTCATCAATCTTAAGCAATTTTTCTTCAAGCCAAGCATTGAAATTCTTTTGCGAATTCATAAATTCTTTAACACTAGTCTCAAAATCAAAGGGCATCTTATTAGAATTTCCATAACAATTTTTGTAGGAATTACCATAGTTATTAGAGGAATTACTAGGGAACGTCCTAGAATTAAAGTTTCCTCTATACGCGTTGTTACCAAAATTGTTCCTACCAACAAAATTGACATCCATAGATTCATTATATTCTCAGTCAAAGTAGACAAAGGCATATCATTAGGATCAGAAGAAACACTCTTATTAGCAAACAATTTCATAAGTTCATCCATCTTTCCACTCAAGACATTAATCTCTTCTATTGCATGAACCTTTTTACTAGTAGATATTTCGGTGTGCCATTGAGAATAATTAACCATAATATTATCTAGGAGTTTAGTAGCTTCTCCTAAAGTGATTTACATAAAAGTGCCTCCTACGGCCGAATCTAAAAGATTTCTAGAAGCAAAATTCAATCCAGCATAAAAATTTTGTATAATCATCCATAAATTCAAACCATGTGTAGGGCAATTACGTATCATTAATTTCATCCTCTCCCAAGCTTGTGCAACATGCTCATGATCAAGTTGCTTAAAATTCATAATATCGATTCTAAGAGATATGATCTTAGCGGGAGGAAAATACTTAGAGATAAAAGCATCTTTGCACTTATTCCAAGAACCATAGAGAAGTTGGAATACAGTGATTTCAACACCAATATAAATAAAGAATGAGTTCATTACAGTACCCTAAAGCGGTGGCTTGTTTTATTATACAATCACTGTATTCCAACTTCTCTATAGTTCATACCCCCGATACTAGTCATAGATTCATCAAAATAAGCAAACAACACACGAAAAACCGAATCTGTCAAAAACAGAACAGTCTGTAGTAATCTATAGGTTTCGCATACTTATGGAACTCAAAAAATCCTACCAAATTAGGAAGACCTAAATAATTTGTATATTGATCTACTGCAGTTGGAATTGGTATTTTTTCGCTCTCTGGTTAAAAACGAAAATTATTTTCGTGAGTGCATACTTTCTGTTTTTTCACCAAGATCAAATAACAATCATCCAAGAAGATCCTAAAGGCTTTACTTGGCACAAACACTAATTAAAACATAAAAACACAATCATAACAGAGGATAGATGATTTAATTATTACTAAACAGGAACAAAAACAAGGAACAAAAAATAAAATTGGGTTGCCTCCCAACAAGCGCTATCGTTTAACGCCCCTAGCTAGGCATAAAAGCAAGAATAGATCTAGGTATTGTCATCTTTGGTATGCAATCCATAAGTGGCCCTCATAATAGATTCATAAGGTAATTTAATTTTCTTTCTAGGAAAGTGCTCCATGCCTTTCCTTAATGGAAATTGGAATCTAATATTTCCTTCTTTCATATCAATAATTGCACCAATCGTTCTAAGGAAAGGTCTACCGAGAATAATAGGACAAGTAGGATTGCAATCTATATCAAGAACAATGAAATCTACGGGCACATAATTCCTATTTGCAACAATAAGAACATCATTAATCCTTCCCATAGGTTTCTTAATTGTGGAATCCGCAAGATGCAAATTTAAAGAACAATCATCAAATTCACGGAAACCTAGCACATCACATAAAGTTTTGGGAATCGTGGAAACGCTAGCACCCAAATCACATAAAGCATAGCATTCATGATCTCTAATTTTAATTTTAATAGTAGCTTCCCACTCATCATAAAGTTTTCTAGGAATAGAAACTTCCAGTTCAAGTTTTTCTTCATAAGATTGCATTAAAGCATCAATGATATTTTAATTTTAATAGTAGCTTCCCACTCATCATAAAGTTTTCTAGGAATAGAAACTTCTAGTTCAAGTTTTTCTTCATAAGATTGCATTAAGGCATCAATGATATGTTTGGTAAAAGCTTTATTTTGATCATAAGCATGAGGAGAATTTAGCATGGATTGCAACAAGGAAATACAATCTATCAAAGAGAAATTATCATAATTAAATTCCTTCAAATCCAAAATAGTGGGTTCATTGCTATGTAATGTTTTGACCTCTTCAATCCCACTTTTACCAATTTTTGCATCACTAAAAACTCTGAATCATTGGGACGCCTTCTAACTAAAGTTGACTCATCTCCAGTCCCATCATTATCAAGATTCATATTAGCAAACAAAGATTTAATAGGAGACACACCAATCACTTTTAGATTTTCATCATTATTATCATGAAAATAGAAGAACACGCTTTCATAAAGCAATCTTTCTTAGCACGCATCCTAGCGGTTCTTTCTTTGCACTCATCAATGGTAATTCTCATGGCTTTGAGAGACTCATTGATATCATGCTTAGGTGAATTAGATCTAAGTTTCAAAGAATCAATATCAAGAGAAATTCTATCCACGTTCCTAGCCAACTCATCAATCTTAAGCAATTTTTCTTCAAGCAAAGCATTGAAATTCTTTTGCGAATTCATAAATTCTTTAACACTAGTCTCAAAATCAGAGGGCATCTTATTAAAATTTCCATAAGAGTTGTTGTAGGAATTACCATAATTATTAGAGGAATTACTAGGGAACGGCCCTAGAATTAAAGTTTCCTCTACACGCGTTGTTACCAAAATTGTTCCTACCAACAAAATTCACATCCATGGATTCATTACTATTCTCAATCAAAGTAGACAAAGGCATATCATTAGGATCATAAGAAACACTCTTATTAGCAAACAATTTCATAAATTCATCCATCTTTCCACTCAAAACATTAATCTCTTCTATCGCATGAACCTTTTTACTAGTAGATCTTTTGGTGTGCCATTGACAAAAATTAACCATAATATTATCTAGGAGTTTAGTAGCTTCTCCTAAAGTGATTTTCATAAAAGTGCCTCCCGCGGCCGAATCTAAAAGATTTCTAGAAGCAAAATTCAACCCATCATAATTTTTTTGTATTATCATCCATAAATTCAAACCATGTGTAGGACAATTATGTATCATTAATTTCATCCTCTCCCAAGCTTGTGCAACATGCTCATGACCAAGTTGCTTAAAATTCATAATATCATTTCTAAGAGAGATGATCTTAGCAGGAGGAAAATACTTAGAGATAAAAGCATCTTTGCACTTATTCCATAAATCAATACTGTTTTTAGGCAAAGAGGAGAACCAAGTTTTAGCATGGTCTCTAAGCGAAAACGGAAATAGCTTCAATTTAACAATATCATTATCCACATCTTTCTTCTTTTACATATCACATAAATCAACAAAGCTGTTTAGATGGGTAGCGACATCTTCACTAGGAAGGCCAGCAAATTGATCTTTCATGACAAGATTCAGCAAAGCAGTATTAATTTCAGAAGATTCAGCATCGGTAAGAGGAGCAATCGGAGTGCTAATAAAATCATTATTGTTGGTATTGGAAAAGTCACATAATTTAGTATTGTCTTGAGCCATCATGACAAACAATCGAGGACGTCGATAACTGCCACACGTGTGCTGTATCGGGTAGTTGTGCCACACGCCTCGTGTGGCATCGACAGGAACCAGCCCGCACGACCGCGTCCGGGCACGCAAAGGCACGGCCCGCACGCCCGGTGTGTGGCAACCCCACCCGCACATCCGGGCCAGAGGACCCAGCAGCCCGCACGATCCAGCCGTCTCGGCCTCTGATCAATCCCCAATCCCGACTGCCGCCATCTTCTCCCACCTCCCGAACCCCTACCTCCATCGCCGGCCTTCTCTGGTTGCCATGGCAACCAGAGCAGATCCGTAGGGCCTTCCCACCGCAAACCACACCCCTTATCTCCCCCACCCCACCCCCTCAACCCCCACCCCCCACTCCAACAACGCCCTCTAAAGACGACCAACTACAAGCAGGCAAATCTCCCAATCTCCCTACTGCTTCTCATCGACGAAGTTGGAAACTAGATCCATCCTACATGGGTAAAACACTACATAGGTTGTGTGTCTTCACAGTTGCCAAGCAGAATACACTAGATCTGCCATGTACTACGCCAGAGATAACCGTAAGTTCTCAGTAGATTGATGCATGTAGTTGGTAAATGAATGGATGTGTAGGAATCCATAAAAAGGGAGAGAAAAATTGAGAAATTTGGAATAAATGGGGGGGTGAAAATTAATTGCCACTGGTGTGTAACGTCAGTTGCCACCTGTCATTATCGTCAACTGCCACCATGTCAACTTATTGCTTACCATCCTATTGTAGAGGCTGATGCCATCGAATCAAACGGATAGCTAGCACCCAGATTTTAGAAAAGATAGTGGATGTGCATGTCCTACTAGCCATGATATGTTGGTTGCCTACGCATGAAAATGTGATAACACTGACGTGTTAACTTCTACATGCAAGCAGCACAAGGCTACATTTTTTGTAGATTGTTGATGTGTTCTTGTTCATGCAGTGATTGAGAGCACATTGGCAGAAACGAGACGCGGAAAAGAATGAATCACGAAGATGGCGCTGATACTTGGGGTTCTCAAAGACCAGAAACGCCCCCTTGGGATGCAGTAGAGTACAGTCAACTCATTTCTGCAGGGCCGTTGCTGCCACTACTAGAACAGTATGCAGGCATTGGCATGATGCGTGATAACAAAAGAAAAGAACATTTGCCATGTTCGCGACGATGAAGATGACATTCTACTTATGTCCTACACTGTCATTTTTTCGCAGGTTCTTATGACCAAAACACACTCAGGGGGGCTCCGTGGCAAGTTCAGTCACAGGGCGCTAACACTGACAAATGTATGGGCAGCCAACTTCAACTAGCTAATATGGCTAATCAAGGTAACACATACGAAAAAGAACACATACTGGTCTGGACATGAAAAATAAATTTGCAAAGGTTGGCAAAAGACTCACGAGTTATGTCGGGGGAAAACGCAGAGCCTTCATGCAGCACGTGGCAGCAGGCAGCACCCATGTACCTGCCATCGACGCCATACACAGGTGAGTCCATAAAAAGTGAAGTTGCGGATGGTGAATTAGCAGAAGGAGCATAGTTGACAACTGCAGTTGCCATGACTGGACAACTGCAGTTGCCATGACTGGACAACTGCAATTGCCATGAATTAATAACTATAGTTGTCATCCCTGGACAACTGTAGTTGCCATGAAGGAACAACTGTAGTTGCCATGGAGGAACAACTGCAGTTGCCATGCCAGGACAACTGCAGTTGCCATGCCAGCACAAACTGCAGTTGCCATGTATTGACCAACTACTACGATGCTTACAGGTTATTACGGTGGTGGTACCCCGGCAAATGTCTCGTGACAAGCTTCACAGATTGCAGATAGAGCACGTCAATTTGGTGTGACAGACCACACAAGATGGGCACATGCAGCACAACAAGGTAAGGAAAAAATTGAACCACAAAAGAGCACTACATTTGTTTTTGTGGCAAAAATAGCACGTGACGAAAAAGAAGATTTGTATCAGTGATGGTGGACACAATCAAGCATAAAACGCTAACAAGTGGTTGTGTGCAATGAGTCATATATTGTCTTCAGAAATTTTCCAACTGCTAGAAGCATGTGTGCGGCGCTAATGGTTGATCGCATTTGCCTAGTGAGCTCAAGCCTAGAATGCATAGTTTTGATGCTAGAACACACTTGTTGCCATGTATTGGTAGCAGTATTTGCCATATATGCAGGACTGTAGCTGCCATGCATATAGAATCCAAGTTTTCGTACTAAAAAGGAGCTGGTTGTCGTGCATTGGCAAACAATAGTTGCCATGTTTGTTGGACTATAGCTGCCATGACTGGACAACTACAGTTGCCATGCATGTCCACATGTAGACTCACGGCTTGCTGTTTGAATGATGTCATGCCAAATCGCTTGAAGTTGATGTGATCCGTTACAATATACATGTTATTCAAGCAAAATCTTACACTCATACCTGTTTTTTTCTATTACAGGGCCTACAACTATAGTGAACAGTGGCACGGGGACATCTACTGGCGGGAGCTCTGAGCGCACGGAAGACGCGTTCCACCAGCTAGCCAACAATCATGCCGCAAACAATGCTGAGTCAAAGTCGGAAATGGCAATCATTCCAGCAATGCCGACAGGCACCCCTTTGAACACAAGCACCGGCAATACTCAAGTAGATGAAACTGCCGCCGATACTAAAGTGAATGATGAAACTAATGACGAAGCACAAGGGGATGAAGATGGTGGGCAATTGGAGATCATGGTACCTCAGCCACGTACGTTGGGCAGAGATTTGAATCGTTCGCAGAAGCAACGGAATTCTACCAGACATATGCAAAGTTCCATGGGTTTGCGGTCAACACCGAATACCATAGGAAAATTAAGAAAACTAACGAGTACAGCAGAGGTGAGATGAGGTGCCACAAGGCACGAAGGAACAAGAAGGGAAAAGGTGTTGCGCCTGTCGTTCCGGAACGAAAGAGAGGTATCATTCTCAAGACCGAATGCCCTGTTCGGTGTAAGCTAAACGTAGATGGAGCACAGTGGGTGGTCACTGAATATTTTTACGAGCACAACCACAATCTCATAAAGAAGTTCGACCTGGTAAAATTTCTGACCGCCCACAGAGGATTCACCCCCCTCGAGAAGAAATTCATAAAGCTGCTACATGATTGTAACGTCGGTCCATCAAGAATGGTCCAGATACTATCACTCATCCACAGCAAAAAAAGGGACTCTGAGTAGCATGCCCTACATACCAGCTGACGTCACAAACCTAAAGGCAAAGTACCGAAGAGAGATCAATTTGGCTGACATAGAGGCCACAATGGCCTATTTCGATGAGAAAGAGAAGGAAGATTCATATTTCTTCTACAGGATAAGGTTAGACGATGAGGACCGTGTCAGGAACATGTATTGGGTGGATGGTGCTGCAAGGAGAGCCTACAAACATTTCCGAGATTGCATTTCATTCGACGCGACATATCTCACAAATATGTACAAGATGCCATGCACTCCATTCATAGGAATAAATAACCACAATCAGTCGTTGCAGGTCGGATTCGGGCTCGTTCGGAACAAAGACACGGATGGGTACGTTTGGCTGTTCAAGACCTTCTTGGAGTGCATGGATGGACTTGCTCCGATGAACATAATAACAGACTAGGATTTTAGCATGCGTGCAGGCATAGAGGAGGTCTTTCCGTTGGCAGTGCACAGGCACTGCAGGTGGCACATTATAAAGAAGGCTGAGGAGACGCTAGGACCATTCTTTGCTGACCGTCCAGAGCTGCACAAGGTATTCGAACTATGCGTGGACCACAGCTTGACGGTGGAGGAGTTTGAAAGGAGCTGGATGGCCATGATTGAAACATATCAAGTCACAGACAACGAGACTCTTGCTAGCCTGTGGGAGAAGCGAATGTACTGGGTGCCGGCCTACTTCATGCAGTGCTTCTTCCCGTTTCTGCAAACTACATAGCGCAGCGAGGGGTTCAATGTTGTTTTGAAGCGGTACGTGAGCCCTGGCAACTCATTGCTACAGTTTGCCAAGCAGTACACAGCTTTGCAACAAAAAATATTGGGATCTAAGCTACAGCAAGAAGCGAACACCGCGCTAAAGCAGCCAAAATTGCTAACGTATTTACCGATGGAGAGGCAAATGAGCAAGATATACACCAACAAGATCTTTAACAAGTAAGTCAGTTGTGTTACAAGTCTTATTTGCGCAAAGCACGAAGGCAGTAGGTGCCATATAGAATGCAATGCAGTTGCCATGATATGTGGTTGCCATGTTTAATGAAATATTGTTTGCCATGCTTACTCAGCTGCAGTTGCCATGTTCAATGGAAATTATGTTTGCCATGCTTACCCGGATGCGGTTTCCATGTTCAATAAAATGCAGTTGCCATGTTTTAATGCACTGTACTTCCATTATGCATGATGGTATGCGAATGCCAATTTCAACTGAAAAATGTTATGCTGTTGCCATATTTACTGAAATGCAATTGCCATGTTTACTAAAATGCAACTGCCATGTTTGCTGAAATGCAATTGCCATTGTTTACTCAACTGTAGTTGCCATGTTTAATAAAATGCAGTTGCCATGTTTTATGCAATGTGCTTCCATTGGGAATGTTGTTGTGGAAATGACGATGGCCAGTTGAAAAATGTTATGCAATTGCCATGTTTAATGTACTACAGTTGCCATGTCTAATATACTACAGTTGCCATGTCTTATGTACTATATTTGCCATGTTCAAGGTACAATATTTGCCATGTTCAATGTACTATAATTGCCATGTTCAAACAAAATGTATTTCTATTTCCATGACAACATAAGGTGCTACAAAAAAAGAGTGCACGATAGTTTAACAGAAAACACACAAAACTTGCAGATTCTAGGAATAAATAAAGCGTGCTAGCATGTTCACGGCTTTCCAGGTGGACGAACATACGTTCAAGGTGTGTTCTATTTTGGGCATATCAGATTTAGAACCTGAAGACCCGGACAAAGGAAGGAACTACTTCGTGAAAGCCTCGATCGGCCAAGGCGAATACTATTGCCAATGCTGCAAGTTTGAACAGGACGGCATTGTGTGCTGTCACATACTAAAAGAAATGGACATGAACGTTGTGACACAGACGCCCCACCATTTCATAAGGCGGCGATGGACTTGGGACGCTGACGACGCGTTGGCACCGCAGACAACAAACGCAGTTCTGGCTGTGCATGACGAGAAACCTGAGTCAACCATAGAAGCCATGAGGCATGTTGTGCTGACAAAGAACTATGCTGAGCTAATTGATGAAGCGTGCAAGAGTGATCAGACAGCGAGAGTCGCAGAAAAACACAAGAAGGCCCTGAAAAGAGAGCTTGATGAGATCAAGAAGAGGAAAGCTGAGGAAGCCTTACACAGGTTCCCCCGCACATCAAGGGTGCCTTCGTCCACGGGGCCATCATCTGAAAACTCAGAGATAGGATCTGGAACAGCAAGCACACAAACCCAGGTCAGGAACCCGCCCCGTTCCATCACAAAGGGGCGTCCAAAAGAGATAAGGTACAAATCGGGACTGGAGATTCAAGCAAAACACAAGAAAACAAAGAAAGGGACGGGCAGTCCATAAGCAAAAATTGGGGCGCTGTGACATGGTCCTTGGGGACATTTTGTTTTGTAACCTAGATGTTGTGAATTTTTTTCTAGAAATGGGAGACTGACTCTTGAGGGGCATCAGAAGTTGCAGGAAAATGCATTGAATGGGTAACTGCAATTGCCATGTTGTGTGTGCTTGATCTGCCATGTTATATGTGTTTAATCTGCCATGCTATTTTGTACTAAATATGTCATGATATTTTATACTGAATCTATCATGGTAAATATACTGGGTCTGCCATGTTAATTATACTCAATCTGCCATGTCAAGTATACTGGATCTGCCATCTTGTTTATGTTGAATCTGTCGTGTTCTTTGTACTGAATCTGCCCTATTAGCTGTACTGAAAAATGCCATGTTATTTGTAATGACTCTACATCGCGTATATTTTCATGATAATTCGACACGCTTTAGTCACACATGTTGTGTTGTGTGCAATATATGGGAAACAAAGTTGAAAAAGCGTAATGTGCATCAACCGCAGAAAAGGTTACGGCTACATGATCAAACCTACCATGGTAGCCAGTGAAGTTAGCAATGAAAAAGAAGAAGCAAAACAGCCAAATGAAAAAACGACGATGACTTTTAATAATCATGTCTAATGAACTACAGTTGCCATGTTTCAGAACATAGTGCACGCATTCGAAGCAGCAACCTGGTGGTGCAAACGATGAAACCACAATAATAATGATAAACATAAAACGTATCTACTATCACGCCTGAAATAGGTTCACATCCACACAAAATATTACAGAAAATATTAAAATGTCACTCATGAACCACCACTGCGTACTAGGCTACTCGGGTTGCAGTCATAGAATAGCACACGGACATAGTTTTTGAGAAGAACAAAAGGTAGTACCTTACATTCCTCAGCAACAGAATGTAAGGTATGCGTCTGGTGTGTAACGCCACGTGATCACTTGTACTTCTTGATGACTTTCTTGACAGCTTCCTCCACAAACTCGCGTGCTCTGGACCGCTTGTTGAAATCTTCATTCGTCAACCAGTTCCATGTGTAAAATTTCCGGAGCTCAACGACCGTTGCAGCATTGACAGCGGGAACAAGTCTACCTTCCCACTTTGCAAGGTATTCCAACATGTGAAAGCCACAGTCCGTCCTGCACAAGAAAAAGAGTCAGGTGAACTCGCAAAAAGGATAGACATAGCAATGATAAAATTAAATTCATATGTAACAACAAAGAGGGGTGGGATTGATGTAAATGGCACATGAAGGGGGGGTAGGAAATTAAGTGTTCCCTTGTTTCATAGTCGCCACATACTCAATCGGGAAATGTCTGATCTGGACCTTTGAGTTTTCGTAGTGACGGTTCCATGTCTCTTTGACGTTGTTGATGAAGAATTCAGCATGCGAAGTAAGGTCTGCATCGGCTGCCGAACGCATTGAATCAAGCACCTCAAAGCATTGGTTCTTCAGGTCAAGACAGATCGCGTAGTGGTGACCACACTTGTCGTGTGGGTCGTGTGGTGCAAGCTCCTGGAACATGGGGAACATGACATGCATGTAAAAGTGAAGGAAATGAGAAGCAGAGTTCACATGAAGAACAACAGAGGGACAAAAAAGTAGAATCACGTAGAATGTTTAGTTATAGTGGGCAGTTGAAAGAAAGTTGCCATCCATCTATGAACAAAATTTGTCGTGTATTTTACTTTGAAGTTGCCACATAGTTTGCACGGGGTGCAAAAATCAAAAAGTCAGTTTGCACGGTAGTTGATGCCGCATGAAACGCCCGCCACATAAACAGAGTGCAGATAAAGGCAAAAAACCATACCATGTGAAAAGAAAGTGCAAACAGGGAAGGAGTACTCACATATTTCTTCAGTGTGAGCTTGAATTAACTGTGTTGAGAAAAATTCTTCCTCAGGATTTTGTGGTGGAAGTCACCATCCCATATTTTGCAGGTCACACTGTAATGCATGATTGTTTTGTTGAGACACATATCCATATGCTTGTTGATGTAGTCAATCCCGCATGCAACTACATTCGTCGACATTTTACCGTTTGGCCTCACAGACTCGGCAAGATCACCCAGGTCGACGTACGTCGCTTTGCATTGAATGACCTTGGTTATGTCCAAACATGAGCTGTATGAAAATGATATAACATGAAAGAATCATGTCTACTAAGTAAAAAAGGAAGTTCTAAAATGTAGGTGGATCATATATATAAAGTAGAAAAAAATATGAATGGTAGAAAGAGCAAAGCAAAATGTGGTCATTACGCTTTCAGCTCCTTCATGTGCTTGCTGCTGGCCCTCGCATTTACAAATCGCTTGATAATATCGTACAGTTGGGTCTGTTCCTTTGTGGCCCTGACTTTGGGCTCATAGTCTTCCGTGGGAGGTGGGTGAACTACCCTCTGCTGCCTCACAGAACCAGGGGTGGCACTCCTGAAAGTGCTAGTGATCGACTAGAGGGGGGGTGAATAGGCGATTTTTATGAAAGTCTTCAAAACATGTAAGTTTCGAAGACAAACGATAGAAATAAACCTATTACCATGTCAGCGGAAGGTAGACTACACTAGGCAAACCATAGTCAAGTATTGAATGAAGTGAAAGCACAATGACTAATAGCAGCTAGGCAGTAAGGATCAGGTAGGAAGATATTGTGAAGCCAATCAGAACAAGTAATCACTCAGTGAAGCCAAATGGTGATGCAATCGTACAATGACTTCACAAGGACCAATAGTAAGTAAAGGGAAGGGAAGGATGAAACTAGTGACTCGTTGAAGACAATGATTTGTTGGACCAGTTCCAGTTGTTGTGACAACTGTACGTCTGGTTAGGGAGGCTGAGATTCGACTCAGAAGACCTCGTCGTCACCTTATTCCCCTTGAGCTAAGGACGCCTAGTCCTCGCCCAATCACTCTGGTAATCTTCAAGGTAGACTTCCAAACCTTCACAAACTTCGTTCACCGGCGATCCACAATGACTCTTGGATGCTCAGAACGCGACGCCTAACCGGCTAGAGGATTCACAGTCCTCAAGTGTAATAAGTCTTCGGATCACACAAACAGGAAGACTTAAGTGATGCCTAACACTCTTTGGCTCTGGGTGGTTAGGGCTTTATCCTCTCAAGGAATTCTCTCTCAAAGGCTTTGAGGTGGCTTGCTCTCAAACGACAAAAGCCATGCTTTAACTCTGAGCAGCCAACCGTTTATGGTTGTAGGGGGTGGGCTATTTATAGCCACTAGGCAACCCGACCTGATTTGTCCGAAATGACCCTGGGTCACTAAGGAACTGACACGTGTTCCAACGGTAAGATTTCAAACACACACGACAACTTTACTTGGGCTACAAGCAAAGCTGACTTATCCAACTCTGGACAAGATTTGCTCTCATAGTCTTCACTCGAAGACATAGGATTTCGGTTAAGCATCACTTCAGTCATTCTGACTGGTTCTCTTGGACCCCACTTAACAGTACGGTGGTTCCTATGACTCAACAAAGAAAAACACAGAACGACGGAACTGCTAAGTCTTCGTGCTCCATAGTCTTCACGCGATGTCTTCTCTTGTCATAGTCTTCAATGTGAATGTCTTCACATACCACCTTTGACTTCAATGTCTTCATACATTTTTAGGGGTCATCTCTGGTAGGAAAACCGAATCAATGAGGGACTTCTACCTGTGTTATCCTGCAATTCTCACAAACACATTAGTCCCTCAACTAGGTTTGTCGTCAATACTCCAAAACCAACTAGGGGTGGCACTAGATGGACTTACAATCTCCCCCTTTTTGGTGATTGATGACAAACTAGTTGAAGTTTTCAATGGGGAATATAATATATGAAATTGTAAAGGATAGGGTATTGTCTTCATAAGTTGCAAGGGCTCCCCCTGAAGATGTGCATATAAGTAATTTGCTTTTGGAATGCAAATGCACATGGCAGGTTGTAGTTGTGGAGATCCTCTTCAACTTATGATGACAATTCATCATGCATGAAAAGTATGTGAAGATAATGACATGCATAATGAAAAATGGACGTCTGCAAAATGATCTAAGTGCGGAATTTATCGTCGCACATGCAGAATTTATCATCGCATCACAGAATAGCAAATAAGTAGCAGACGACCATCAAGTTTAAGTGTTACAACTCAAAGAACCAAATGTATCAAAATGAGAGTTGTAAACACTAGGCAAAACATAAAGCAACCGCCCATATGGAACCGCTTGAAGACTATCAAACTCATATGCTTCTCCCCCTTTTGTCAGTAAGGACCAAAAAGGTTTGAAGACATAGAGTATCTACTCGTTCCCATGAGGAGTAGGTGAATCAGCAAGGTCATTGGTGTTGTTCGGCGGTGCAGACGAACTCGGGGCAGTGTCGATGCGTGTAGAAGTAGGGAGCGGTGAAGTGGCATCGTCTTCGTCCTTGATCACTCTGGCATTCACAGTTGCCGCCGAGGAAGAGAACTCAGAGTCTTCAAGAGATGGAGTTCGTCGCAGCACAGTCCTTCTTGGAGGTGTGGAGTCAAACTTGAAACGTTCAGAGAAGCCATCCTCTTGAAGATCATCTTCAGAACACATAAACATCAGCCCTTTCCATGTACGCCGACAGGTTTCATGGGCAACAAAGGCATTCTTGGTGGCAAGATTGCGAATGCGGTTGACATCCACCAAGAGGCTTTGCATTTGGTGCTTCAGCCAGTCATGATGCCTATCCTATTTCTGTTGAAGGGCAACCAGAAGCTCTCGGTCATTGAGAACACGAGATCGCTTCTTGGGCCGTTGGGCAATAGTGCTTTCAGTGGCTTCAGTGAGGGCACAATGAGGTGCACGTGTAGTACCAGCCAGAGGATAAACACAAGTGACTGCTTCAACTCCTTCAATGTTTTGAGAGAAACTTTGATGCTCTGCATTCTAAAGACTAAGAGGCTCCTTGGCAGGCTCTGGATAGATGGCTTCAACGGACATATCAACGTCAGGCAGAAAGATCCGATGATTGCGAGCAGAGGGCTG
This sequence comes from Triticum aestivum, assembly GCF_018294505.1. NCBI lineage: Eukaryota > Viridiplantae > Streptophyta > Magnoliopsida > Poales > Poaceae > Triticum > Triticum aestivum. The sequence continues at coordinate 401,469,142 of NC_057794.1, forward strand.
ATATGAGACAGCTGAGTGTAGTTTGATCAGCCGCATTATCCATGGAGCGTAAAACTTCAAGCCAAAAAGATTAGATCCTGAAGCAGCAAGTTGGCGGATGAAGAAGTCTTGTGCATTGAAGCATTTGCCGTGAAGAATATAAAAGACCAAAGTCTTCATTGCACCTTCTAGCTTTGCATGTGGAGAATGTCCTTTGATGGGCCAGAGAGTTCGCCTGATAATGTGATAGATAGTGCATGGTAGATACTCAAGGTCTTCAACAAAGAACTCCTTAGGATATGCAGCATCTGGAGGCAAGGGCTTCATCATGCTAAGCATCTGACTCATGTTCGGTTCAGGATTCTGAAAGATGCTCTCCATAGCTGCACTGTGAAGTTGACAACTAGGTTCATAAAGATCTCCAGGAGTGGGCAGACCGCTGAGCTCAATGATATCAAAGGCTTTGGCTTCATGATGAACATTGCCGGTCATCCACTCAAGGACCCAAGTCTTCGGATCTCTGTTGTAGCCACGAATGTGAAGAGTGGCATAGAATTGAAGCAGCAACTCTTCGTTCCAATGCTCTTGGTCGGTGACAAAAGGCAACAATCCAGACTCTTTGAAGCAATCCAGAGCTTCTTCCAAGCAAGGCAGACCAGTTATGGCTTCAGTGTCAAGACGCATATGAGGGAAAATGCGACCTTGATTGTACAGAATGCATGAGTAATAACTTCGCTGCGGATAGCTCCAAAACCGATCAGAAGATATTCTTTCCCTTGAGTAGAGGTTCTTGGCGCTATTGAAGAAGGTGTTGTCTGTTTTGAAGCCGTTGACATTAAAGGATCCGAGCGCTGATGCAGGACCTGGAAACCTGGGCAACCTTGGCATTAGCTTCTGTACCTGAGGCCTGTGTTCAACGTGATAGTCAAACTGAGGACCAGCAGCAGGCGCAGGAGCAGCAACATCATTGGCTTCACTGACTTCTGGCACATTGGTTGGTGCAGGCTCCACATTTGCTTCAGCCATGACAATGTCATTGGCTTCATTTGTGTTGGTGGTGGCAGCCTCAAGATTCTCAACATCCACTTGATGAGTTGGAGGGTCGGGCACAGACACGTTTTCCTCGAGAACAACTCCTTCAGTAATGGGGGGAGTAGAGACAAGTTCTTCTTCTTGTGTGTCGTCGGCTGATGCAGCCGGAATGTCTTCAGCAGCTTTAGCCTCAGACTCGGAGACATGCACAGTAGGAGTGGCATCTGGAAACACTTGACGTGCAACAGATTGGTGGGGCACTTCTCCTTCTGGAACGCTCGAAAGAGGGACTTGAGACCTTGGTCCTTTGCGAAGCCTGCGTAACGTTGGCGACGCCTCTGGAGACGGAGTTGGCTGGGCCTCAAAGTCATCTTCTTCTTCTTGCCGGGGTGATGTGACTTGTTGTTGTGGGTGATCAGCCCATGATGCATCCTGAGCAATTGGCGTCAGAGGACGACCAATGCTGATGAGTTCGCTGTGTGTAAGCACAGGCGATGATACCAAGTTGTGCTCGATCTGAGGAAGAACTACATCATCTTCAACATTGACATGATGACCAATGTCTTCAGCAGCGGTGGGATCAGCTGCTGGAATGTCTTCATCTTCATGAGCCTCTGTGGAAGCAGGCTCATGGTCAGTCAGTTGGCGCTCTTGATGTTCAGCGGCAGGGTGAACCATGGAGATAGGTTCAACAACTAAGGGCTCTGTGGGAGCAGCCCGATCCTTCTTGGTCTTGCGCTTCTTGGAGGGAGCAGCAGCAGAGGCTTCAGGATGTTTCCTCTTTCTCGCTTCAGCCTCAGCAGTCCTCATCTTCTTTAGTTCTGAAGCGGTTGGCCTGACCTTTGGCTTCGAGCCAGTCATGCTGGCTGGGAAGACAATGGGATGTGCTTCCTGCCTTGGTGCTTCGGGTTCGGCCACAGCTGGCTTCTTCTTCTTCTTTGCGGCCATCCTGGGATCGATGCTAGGACGACCAAGGGCCTTGCGCCTCTCAGCCTCATTGTAGGCTTGCACACACTTGTTAGCCAGGCTCTTCATGCGCTCACGAGAACCTTGAGCTTCTTCACGCTTCTTGAGAAAGGCTTCTTTGAGCTCATGCAGCATGATCTTGAAATTTTTGACCTCTTGCACGCTGAGCTTGGCCATGTGCTTCTTGAACTGAGCTGTCTCAAAGTCGATCTTTTGCTTCAGTTCAACAATGCGCTGAGCTAGAGCTAGCTCTGAAGCAATGGCGCCATGGAAGGCGACACTGAGGCCAATTAGAAGTAGCGGATCTTCAAAGCTGAGGTTGGGCGTGTCAAACCACTCATCAATGAAGTTGTGGATGATTGCCACGTCAAAGAGAGGCAAATCATTGAAGATTTCTGCTTCTTCTTTGCTCTTGATCAGTTGCTCAAGAGCGTCATCTGCAAGATCTTCATCGCTGGACAGATCAATGACGTCGTTGCGCAGAATAGCAACAGCAGTCAGTTCTTGGCTAGTGTGTTGCAAAGGCATCTTGACTCTCGAGGGCTTGGAGATGCGTGACAAATCTTCAGACTGCACACTATCTTCATGAGGTGCAGTAGCCAATGGCTTCGCCCGTGAGATTTTTGGTGCTGAGGCAGGCATTGAAGCTTTAGGCTTCTTCAGTTTCTGTGGCTTCGGTGGTGCAGGCACTTCATCAGATTCAGCGTCATCTGCAGGCTCATCCACGGCTGTCCCTTGAACCATGATATGAGTGGTGAGACCTTCCAGGTTGTAGAAGGGCCCAACAAGATTGGGTTCAGCTTCACGGGTGCCATCGGCACGGGGAGCAGAAGGGCCAGGGTTGAAGTCTAGTCCCAATGACTTCTTGTTTTGCTTAGACGAATTCTTGGCAAATTGGAAGTTGCGTTTGAACAAATTGTCGTCATGACACCATAGCAATGACGATGGGTGAGCATCCGCAGGCTGTGGTCCACGGACCATGCAAGGATAGAAGCCTTGTTCAATGGCTTCATCTCTGGACCTGGGTTGAAGATTTCTGTATAGGATGTCTCCCCAAGGTCGCTTGATGGCATTTTTCTCAGCATATTCCTGGGTCACAAACTAGTATTTGAACCATTGTTCTGCCCAATCTCTTTGAATCCATTGGATTCGGGTCTTGCGCTGATTGTAATCCGCTTCAGGATCTGTCTTGTAAAGCTTTGAGAGGTCATCAGGCAAATCTCTTGACGTTCCCCCATGATGCTGTCTGCCACCCTTCCTTACTGATTTTTCTGCAGCCATGAACTTCAAACTGAATGGCTTCAACACGTTCAAAGGTTTCAAAGGCTTTCGCTTGCTGGACAAACAGGAACTGGCTTCGGGAGAATTTATATGATGCTGTAAGAATTCTGCAAATGAATGCAGACTATGAGAACCAAGGGATTCTCCCACGGACATGTACCTGTGACAGCATTAAGGTGCGAGGGAAGGGGAAGAGGTCATATGCATTCTCAGAAGATTTTTAAGATAAATCAGTTTAGAAGACATTGACCTCATCGTGCGAAGACATTCACTGATAGATAAGGAGTTGGTTCCAGATTTGTACGAATCCACGGATCAGTACAAGTGAGGAATCTAACTACTTTGTGAAGCATAAGTGAACATACTAGGCATATTATGAGATGAAGTATGAAATAGATCCAACTTGTGTGAACAGAAACTGCTTGTGGTAGAAAGTGATGAATCTATAGGATCAAAGGGGCCGTAAAAAGGAAGTTTTATTTACCACACGAAGAACTGCTAGACGGAGTGGAAGAGGAGGCCGAGCAGTTCGATCGTCCGTGCCCTAACTTGGCGACGGAGGACACCTACGGCAACGGCGGAGAAGACGATGTCCGCGACCGGCGTGAAGACGTCATCGGAGAGGTCGCGGCAGCTTAGAGCTTCGTCGTCGGCGTCGTCGAGGGCTAGCGGTGGCGCTAGGGTTTGTGCGAGAGTGGAAGAAAGGATAATGACTATGGTGAGACGTGTATTTATAAGGACAGGGACTGCACAGTGTTATTACACAGGTGCCCCTGGCGATTCACATCTGAAGGACACATGGCCATCATGGAACATATCGGAGGTTGTTCCACGTTCCCACGCATGCCTGGATTGTCGGGTGGTCGTTCCCACTTCTCCAGGTTTCAGGTGAAGGAATTAGCATTGAAAGCGGACTTAATGTTTGTCTCTGTATCTTCTGCTGACAAGGACGCAGAGAAGATATTCGACAGTTTCAAGAGAATGCATATGACTTGGAGAGAAGAGTTTGAGATAGAAAGCATATAGAGGTTAGGGTCCGATCACATTCACTTAGTTCAAAAGATTCAACAAGAAGACATAGCTATAAGTGAATGTTGTAGAGGACAGAACACTAGTATATATATATATATAATCAACATAGTGAAGATAATCATGAAGACAGGTAGAGATTGAAGCCAAACCAAATGTGAAGACATAGCAAATGCAACGCATGGGTGAAACACTTCAAACAGAAGAATTTGGTGGTGGCATTACCCACCGTATAGGAAGTATTAGACCCAGACACGGCGCACAATTATCGTGGCGCTCCGAAGTCAAATTCCACATTAATGTATTCACACTTAGAATGCATGTCTTCATTGATTGAAGATATACTTTACTTCGTGTGTTGCACATCTAAGTCATCAATATGCATAAGTGTTAGGATGTGTGCCTGATCATAGGACATTTGAGGATTCCAAGATATTTAGCTCACACCGTAACTTGCAAAATCTCTTCTCATCCAAGGGCTTGGTGAAGATATCTGCCAATTGCTCTTCAGTGTTGACGTGTATGATATCAATATCTTCCTTCACAACATGATCTCTGAGAAAGTGATGACGAATTTCAATGTGCTTTGTCTTCGACTGCTGAACTGGGTTGTTGGCAATCTTGATGGCGCTTTCGTTGTGGCAGTAGAGTGGCACTTGCTTCAGATGAATGCCATAGTCTTTGAGTGTTTGCTTCATCCACAGAAGCTGAGCGCAGCAAGATCCAGCAGCAATGTATTCAGATTCAGCAGTGGAGAGAGATACACAGTTATGCTTCTTTGAAAACCAACATACAAGTGATCGTCTCAGAAAATGACATGTGTCTGATGTAGACTTGCGATCCACCTTGTCACCAGCATAATCAGCATCCGAGAATCCAACCAGATCAAACTCTGAGCCCTTTGGATACCATAATCCTAGTGTTGGGGTGTAAGTCAAATATCAAAGAATTCGCTTCATAGCTAAGTGATGCGATTCCTTTGGTGCCTCTTGGAATCGAGCACACATGCAAACACTAAGCATAATATCTGGCCTAGATACACATAGATAAAGTAAAGAACCAATCATGGAGCGTTATACCTTTTGATCGAACTCTTTACCATTGTCGTCGGGACCCAGATGATGTTTGGCTGGCATTGGCGTCGTGAAGCCTTTGCAGTCTTGCATACCAAATTTCTTCAGGCAATCTTTGAGGTACTTCTCTTGAGATATGAAGATGTCGTTGCATTGCTGACGTATTTGAAGACCAAGGAAGAACTTCAGCTCACCCATCATGGACATCTGATATTGCTCTTGCATCATATATCCAAACTCTTCACTGTATTTCTGATTGGTGCAGCCGAAGATAATGTCATCCACATATATTTGGCACACAAACAGTTCACCATCATATGTCTTCGTGAAGAGAGTGGGGTCGAGAGAACCAGATTTGAAGCCTTTGCTCTTCAGGAAGTCTTTGAGTGTGTCATACCAAGCCCAAGGGGCTTGTTTGAGGCCATACAGTGCCTTGTTGAGCTTGTACACCATGTCAGGATGTTTTGGATCTTCAAAGCCAGGCGGTTGTGCAATATACACTTCTTCTTCAATCTTGCCATTGAGAAAAGCGCTCTTCACATCCATTTGATATAGAAGTATGTTATGATGATTTGCATAGGCCAGCAGTATGCGTATGGCTTCAAGTCTAGCCACAGGAGCAAATGTTTCATCGAAGTCAATCCCTTCAACTTGAGTGTACCCTTGAGCAACGAGACGAGCTTTGTTTCTAACAACTTGACCATGCTCATCTTGCTTGTTGCGATATATCCATTTGGTGCCTATTATATTGTGCTTGCGAGGATCAGGACGCTTAACCAGTTCCCATACATTATTCAGCTCAAACTGTTGAAGCTCTTCTTGCATAGCTTGAATCCATTCGGGTTCCATGAAGGCTTCTTCAACTTTCTTGGGTTCAGATATTGAGATGAATGCGAAGTGCCCACAGAAATTTGCTAGCTGTGTTGCCCTTGAACGAGTGAGTGGACCTGGTGCATTGATGCTATCAATTATTCTCTCAATCTGTACTTCATTTGCAACACGAGGATGTACAGGACGAAGATTTTGCTCTTGCTGATCATTGTCATTGTTAGAGGGATTGTCTTCAGGCTGAGCATTATCTTCAGGTTGATCAGGTGCGGAGATGATAAGTTCCTCTTCAGGTTGAGCTTCAGACGGTATGATTTCTCCAGTTCCCATAAGTTTGATTGATTCACTGGATGGAACTTCATCTAGCACATTTGGCAGGTGCTCTCTTTGTGAGCCATTCGTCTCATCAAACCGCACATCCACTGTTTCAACCACTTTATAGTGAAAAAGGTTGAAGACTCTGTAGGAGTGCGAATCCTTTCCATATACAAGCATAAAACCCTCATGTGCTTTTGGTGCAAATTTTGAAGTGTGATGTGGATCCTTGATCCAGCACCTGGCGCCAAATACTTTGAAGTAACTGACATTTGGCTTCTTGCCAGTAAGGAGCTCATAGGATGTCTTGTTCAGAAGCTTGTGAAGATAAACACAGTTGATGATATGGCATGTAGTATCAATGGCTTTCGGCCAGAATTTTCTTGGAGTCTTGTATTCATCAAGCATCGTCCGGGCCATCTCAATAAGTGTTCTATTCTTGCGTTCGACGACGCCATTCTGCTGTGGCGTGTACAGAGCTGAGAATTCATGTGTGATGCCTAAGGTATCAAGATATGTGTCTAGGCTAGTGTTCTTGAATTCAGTGCCATTGTCACTTCTGATGTGCTTTATCTTGGCGCCATAGTTGTTCATTGCTCGACTGGTGAAGTGTCTGAAGACATCTTGCACTTCAGTCTTGTAGAGGATTATATGCACCCAAGTATATCTTGAATAATCATCAACAATGAAAAAGCCATAGAGACAAGCAGTAGTAGTAAGAGTTGAGTAATGAGTGGGACCGAAAAGATCCATGTGGAGCAGTTCGAAGGGTTGAGTCGTTGTCATGATTGTCTTCGAGGGATGCTTGGCCCTCGTCATCTTTCCTCCTTCACAGGCACCGCATAAGTGATCCTTATGGAACTTGACGCCCTCGATGCCTATGACATGCTTCTTCCTTGCAAGGGTGTGGAGGTTCCTCATGCCAGCATGCCCTAGCCTCCGATGCCAGAGCCAGCATTCAGAAGCTTTTGCTAGAAGACATACTGCAAGTTGTGGTCCTGCTGAGAAATCTACCACATACAAATCATCTTTCCGATACCCTTCAAACACTAGAGACTTGTCAGATTCCATTAGAACAAGGCAACAATATTTTCCAAACATCACAATCATGTTTAAATCGCAAAGCATTGAGACAGACATTAAGTTGAAACCAAGGGATTCAACAAGCATGACTTTATCCATGTGTTGATCCTTTGAGATTGCAACTCTACCTAGACCCAATACCTTGCTTTTACCAGTGTCAGCAAATGTGATGTGACTTTTGTCATATGGACATAAAGTTGAGTCCATGAGAAGGCTTCGCTTGCCAGTCATGTGATTTGTACACCCACTATCAATAATCCATTCTGAAGCAGCTGGTGTCGTACCCTATAGTGCAGTTAGGGGGATAGGCTTCACGAAGAGAATTGTGAAGCAAAAACATTTGACGAACTAGTGGATTATTAAAGCTTAGATCGAGATTAGGACTGATAAGGCAAGTAGAAAGCGATTCAGGAACAAGGTACATAATAAGACCATTTGGGCATTTGATCTTGCGCCCTACAAGATGTTTAAGGTCCCCAGCAATAGTGTCAGACGATTTTGGTTTTCAGCTGGAGACCTTTCCCTGCAAAAGAGAGTTAAGCTTTCTTAGCCACCCACATCTTCAAGGGTGGCTTCGAAGCAATGAGTCTAAGTGCAGCATCTGAGAACTTTGGCTTTGGAGCCCTAGCAAAAAGTCTTGCAGGTGGACAATAGTACTCATAAGAATAAGCAGAATAGTTCTTGGTCTTATGAACATGGCAGTTTGATGAAACACGCTCATATTCACAGGCCTGAGTATGGTTTCCCTGCAAAACATTTGCGTTAGTGCGACTCAGGTGAGTCCTCTGTCTGTATGAAGCCTTTGGACCATATGAAGCCTGTGGTCTGGGGTTTGTCTTCTTCACCTGTGGTGTCATGATGACATTCACAGGAAGATTCTCCAAACACCTTTTCGGCACCCAAATCTTCTTCATAGGCGGTCCATTCCTGCAGTTAGTATCAATATACCTGGCAAACACTTCACCATTCTGATTCTTAAACAGTTTATAGTTTGCATCAAAGGATTCATCAATAACAATGGGATTAGCACAAGTGAAGCCAGATAGGGTGGATGGATCCGCTGAAGGTTCCTTTGTAGCAACCCATGTGGTTTTGGGGTACTGCTCAGGTTTCCAGTAAGAGCCATCAGCATTCATTTTCCTTTCGAACCCAACACCCTCTTTCCTAGGGTTTCGGTTCAGAATCTGCCTTTTGAGGACATCACATAGTGTCTGATGCCCTTTGAGACTTTTGTACATCCCTGTTTCAAGCAGTGTCTTCAACCTAGCATTCTCATCAGCAATAGCAGTGGTATCCTCAGTAGAGGGGTTAGTTACCACATCAACAGTTGAAGATATTGCAATAGTAGCAGCAGTAGAACATTCAACAATAGAAGTAGCGTTATCACGCTCAATGCATTTAAGACATGGTGGTTCAAATCCTTCCTGAGCTGAACTGATCTGTTCGGCGCGAAGTGACTCGTTTTCCTTTTGAAGATCTTCATGAGCCACTCTCAATTTCTCAAGATCTTGCTTCCTTTGAAGATAATCATAGGAAAGCCTTTCATGAGTTGTTGAGAGCGTTTCATGACGACTTTCAAGTTCCTCATACTTAACGTGAAGATTTTTTATGTCTTCAATTAAGGACTGAGATCGAGTCATTTCAGCGTCTAACAGATCATCGCTTTTGTCTAACAGTT